>NC_090022.1:278360175-278960175 GCF_037176765.1 Anolis sagrei
ACCGAACTGCCTTTACTCGGTGCCACCTTCCATCATTGAAAGAGCCATTCACTGTTATGTAAGCAATGCCACTACCCAGATTATAGCTGAAATCAAAGCATAAATGCTCATTAGATATATCTATCCATCATCTATCTATCTGTCTGTCTGTCTGTCTGTCTGTCTGTCTATCTATCTATCTATCTATCTATCTATCTATCTATCTAGATCCTGCCTTTGAAATTATAGATGATCATTGGGCACAAACTGGTATAGACCTTATCTCACTGAACTCAGGGTCTTCTCCAAATTATTACCAAAAAATAAAAATTGCAACAGAAAGCCCCCTTGATTACCTATGGATAGTGCTTTTTCATCCACACAGGCCTTTTCAGTTTCACTTTCCGGTAAAGAGAAACAGGATTGACCTTTAAAATCACAACAGGAAAACTAAAATAGCCACACTCTCTTTTAAAGGATGTATAAAGAATAGAATGTTTCTGGGTTGCTGTGAGTTTCTTGGGCTGTACGGCCATGTTCCAGAAGCATTCTCTCTTGATGTTTCACCCACATCTATGGCAGGCATCCTCAGAGGTTGTGAGGTTTGTTGCAAACTAGGCAAGTGGGGTTTATATATCTGTGGATATATAAAGAACACTTCTCTTCTTGAGGCATGGATGTTGCAGTTGGCCAGCTTGATTAGCATTGAATGTTTCTGCTTGTGCTGTGAAAGAGCAAACATTGTGTGGTTTTTTACAAATCCTCCCTCACCTTCTAGAATTACAACAGATGGAGAAAAAAATTCTGATCATTTTTCTCTATCTGTTTTCCCTCTCTATGGGATATTTGAGGCAATCTCTATGGCCATTTGCTATTCACAATTGGTTTTCAAAGTCAGTCCCATTCCAGATCAAATGCAATTTAATTTTCAAAACTAAATGAGAGAAAGCAGAAGAGAGAATGGTGCTAACACTAATGAGGCTCATAATGCCCCTGAAATGTGTGGACATCGTGATTAACAGAGCCGTGGATAGAAAAAAGATGGGCGCCTCAAGGGTGTTCACAGCCTCACATACAAGACTTCAAAGTGACCAAAATCCTACATCTGTATGTAATTCAATGCATGCAGTTCCATTCGGTGCTATAAATCCCAGGGAGGAGAGCAATTTCTTACTATAGGGAAGAAGCATAAGTGGCATGAATGCACACATAAGATGGATGCATCTCTTGCCAGTGTACCTTTAGCTGGAAGTACAAATAAGATTACCAGTGTTTTGGTTTAGAATATTACCACAGACAGAAACACGAAGACACGTTCTCACTGACTAAGTGAGCAATTTGGTTTCTGATTTGACTGTGATTAAGAGCTGACATTTATTATTTTATGGAAAACAACTATGTCTCCTGCATGACTGAACCTTTTTTCCAAGGCCAATGTTCAACTTCATTTCCAATTCCTCTTTGTGGAAAGCAAAGTGTTTTGCAAGATTTACCACAGGAAACCACAATAAGATGGCACAGTGCCTTTCAAAACTGGGATTTTACCACTTACTTGTACCTTTGATGTGTGGTAAATATCTTTCCTCATTTGGCACAATGATAGAGACCACTAAGTTATTCTACCAGGACTAAAGAGTTCACTCTTTTAACATACATATCCTGTTTTGCAAATCTTCACAGCATTGTGTTGTAGGTATTGTAATGTCATTTGTGTTGCCTTACTTTTGTAGCTGAGAGAAAACATAAAATGATGCTTCGAGATGGTACGATTGGGATTTGGGGGTAGCTGTGACATTTTAATGCATTTTAATATTTTAACGTTTAATCGTTTTAATGATACAAATGTTTTAATTGCTTTTAAACTTTTATTTTTATATTTTCATGCATTTCTATTGTTTTAATTTGCCTTTTTATACTTATTGTTAAACAACTTGAGTTCCCACGTCAAGAGGAAGGTGAAATAAAAATGAAGTAAATTGTAAAAAATGTTATTTTTGCAAAATAAAATATAATCATGGATAACACTGTTACTTTTCAGTGTGGCGAGTAATGTTTATTTGTTACCATTTGGGGAATAGCAATGATTTTATGAGGCATAAAGAACATTTTAATTTTTTCCCATTCATTTCATACAGGAATAGAACAAAATGAGTAACATAATAAGTAAGCAAAAATTTGCCCATAGCTTTAACTGAACCATGTTACATTAGGAAATGACTAAAGCTAAAACCAACTTTACAACATCTACTCTTTTGTTGATGGAGCTTCTGCTGGGAAAGGATACTATGTCATGTTGGACCATTTGGCTGCATGGCAATAGAGAAAGGTCAGTGTCAATACACCAGGTCCTTCAAATGTTGTTAAATTACTCCTCCCATCATTTCTGACTGGGTATCACAGTAGCCAAGAATGATAGGAGCAAAGTGTGGAATATCTTCATTAAAATATCAGATTTTAAGAAGAGACTTGAGGGAAATTGTAGCTGAGTTGGGTGACAGTACTAAACAATGGATGTAAAAGTTGCCCATAGGCTAAGCTGCCTGACATCACTCTCACTGTACACTTTGACTATATTGTGAAAGCAACTTTTTATTGCATTGTGACCTTTAGTGACAACTGCTTTCTCTGTCATAACTCAATCTGGTGGGGGGGGGGGGAGAGAACAAAAAGAAAGAACAAGGCCCTCTGACAAATGCATGATTTAGGATAAAAATAGAGTAATAATTGGAAACTTCCTGGTCCAATGAAGCAAGAAGAAAAATATTCTTAGAAGACAGGACGTTGTGCTGTCTCTGCCATCTCCTGGATTTATATTTAATTTTTGGCAGAAGAAATATTTGTTGTGGAGAATGTGTTAGAACAAGTTATTTTATGTTACAGAAACAGTGAGTGGTTTAAATCAAGTCAAAGTAGCCAAAAATAAAGAACTCACAATCCTACACTTTCCCAGAGAACTAAGCAAATGTGTTTCCTCTTTTGAACTCCTTTCCTGTTTACATTTTTGCTCCTGTGATTTGCCTTTGGGCCTTTGGGCCTCCAGGTATTTTGGACTTCAACTCCCAGAAATCCCAGCCAACTTACCAGCTGTTAGGAACTGTGGGAGTTGAAGTCCAAAACACCTGGAGGCCCAAAGATTGGGAACCACTGGCCTAAATTTATACTGCATTCTTAATTGAAGGGATGGAACTGAAACTCTGCTTGGATACCCATGGATTAAATATTTCTCAACAGGAGAGAATAGGTGTCTTCCTATAACTTTCCATCCTAAGCTTCTTCTTGATTTCCTCTACAAGATTGCTGTAGAATTAATGCATTTTGCACCATTTTGCCATGTCTCAGTGCTATGGAATATGAAGATTTGTAGTTTGGCGATGAACCAGTATTCTTTGGCAGAGAAGGTTAAAGACCTTGTAAAATGACTAGAATGATTTCATAGATTTGAGTCATGGAGGTTAAAGTGGTGTCAAATAGGCCTGGGTAACAACGGAAAAATTTGTTTCTAAAATCGATTCATTTTTTGGGGGTTTTTTTGCGTTTCGATATTTAAAAGAATTCCGAAATTTTTCTTTTAAAAAGTTCGATATTTACGAAATTTCGTAAATGTTAAAAAAAATTACGAAACATTAACGAAACAAATACGAAACAATAACAAATCGATTCGTTAATGGCGGACGTGACCGCGCAATACGCTAAAAAACCTCCAAATGGGACAGGGGGAACTTCTGAAGCTTCCCTCTCCCTCTGTTGTTGACTGTTGGTGTGATATTTATAATTTTTTTTCACTAATTAAACAAAAAACAACTATAAAACTTGCCCCAGACATGCGGAAATAATAACGAAATGACCTCAAACCGATAACAAAACGAATACATAACAAATCCGAAGCATTTACGAAACGAATTTAAAAATTCATTTTGTTTTTAAGTTGCTCCAGAATGGTTCGTTATCGCTTCGTTATAAAAAAATAACGAATTTTTAACGAATTACGAATTAACTAAACGAAACCGCCCAGCCCTAGTGTCAAATTGTATTAATTCTACAGTGTAGTTGCACCCAAAGGGAATCAAGCAGCTTACCTGAAGACCAAAGCACCATCCTGAAGACCTAGGGAGATAAAATCGCTGTTGGGTCTCATAGGGCTGTCTCCCCTCCACAACAAGAGGCCATCTGTCAGTGTTGTCTTAAACCTCATAAATATGTTTGTTCTTGATCCTGATACTCTGTTCAGTGAAGAGGGAAAGACAATGAAGTTGTACAAAGGCTTGAAATAAATATACTTCTGAAATTCACAGGTTCTCACAAAATATTCATTTCTAAACATATTTGTCTCAGCCAAGCATTTCAAAGTGTATTGACCTTAAGACGTGCAATTTCAGCACTTTAAAAAAAATCCAAAGATTGTATGCCATTTGGTAGAGTTGTTGTTATGTCTTTATTTAATACCCCTCAAATGTTCCTTTCATTGGTTGGCATGCAACAGAGCTGCCGCTCTTCAGAAATTAGCTACAGATTCACTCAGCAAGTTTTCCTTCTTATATTCCTACAAACAATATCCAGATTTTGACTTTCATCAATTCACCTTTTCAGAACATCCGGACTATCGTACGTGAGGTAACTGCGGCCGATGAACTGTGGGATTTCAATGGCTTCCATTACAGCTAGAAAATTAAGGAAAGGCTAGTGTTAAAATGGAAACTTTTGCAGACCAGAAAATTCCCTATTATCTGAGTGAGAAGAAAGTGCAATGAGCATGATCTTGCAGAAGTCAAAATGCTCCTGTTAGTGTGAACAGAAAGTGACATCCCTCCACAGTGGCATGAAAAATATCTTACATATCATTCAACTGTTGTGATTTGGGATGGTCCTGATTAATTCTCTGTCATTCCATTTTTAGTGTTGCACACCTCCCCTTTTGTTCTCAGCTACACTGAATTGCAAGTGTCGTGTTAATTAAATTAATTTGTCAGTGAGGAGAGGAGGGAATGACAACTGGTGGTTCCAATGTCAGTGGGCTAGCTTGTAGTATGGACTTTAAAAGGAGCTAACCAATGTGCCAAATCTATTTTGGAGACAAGTGGTCAGCATCCTTCAAAAGCTTGAACTAAATCCCTGAGTGGATTAAAATACAAACTGAAATCCTGAGCCGATTCACTGCTCTACTGACATGGCAGCCATTGGTTGCCAGTGCATAATAAATCTCCCCTTGTTCTGGGAAGATTTATGTTACTTTAGAGCAGGGGCTCCCAAACTTTTTCAGCCGTGGAGCCCTTTTTGCAGCAAAAGTTTCTCATGGAATCCCAAAAAATGTTTATATATTGTATATTATATTATATTATATTATATTATATTATATTGATATAGATATAGATATATAGATATATTGTGTGTGTGTGTATGATATGAGCAAACTTTTTGGCCAACTTAAACTTAACAGTGGAAGACCCCAGAGACCATCCAATCCAACCCCCTCCTACCATGCAGGAAAAGCACAAAGGGACCCCAACAGATGGCCACATAGTCAATAATAATAATAATAATAATAATAATAATAATAATAATAATGTAGTTTTTTATTGGTATCCTATAATAATGGCACAACTCCAGGGGCCATTCAGTTCAACCCCCCCCCCCCCACCACCACCACCACCACCTTTCTGCCATGCATAAATAGCACAATCAATGCACCCCTTGAGTGGTGGGAGGGAAATAGAGTTTTGAAAGCAAGGAAGGTGAAGGAAAAAGGCTTTTGGAGAGAGGGCAAAGAGCAAAAAAGGCTTTTGGGAGCAAGGGAGGAGGAGGAGCTGGAAAGAGGAGGGAAAGCTTGGAGGGGGAAGAAGAGGAGGAAATTGAAGGAGGAAGGAGGAGGAAGGAGGCAGAGGAGGGAAGCGCGGAGCCCCTCGGTTTGTTTTGTGGAGCCCCAAGAGCTCCGTGGAGCACACTTTGAGAACCATTGCTTTAGAGATTCAATTTTGCATTGGCAGTGTTTGTGTGTTCTTTTATACATTTTAACTCCTCCTCCCAAAATTGATGTTGGGTAGGGAAACAGAAGAAATGCTATGCATAGAAACTATATCTGTATAGCTTACTATTTGCACATTCAATCTTTGACATCTCTAGTTTAACAACAACAAATAATACTCCGGTCGATGAGAAAGGTCACTGCCTGAGACACTGCACTGAACCGATGCTAATAAGCAGACAATCTGATAAAAGGAAGCTAACTACATACATCTCACTGGGACCACAGCAGCTTCAGGGTATGATTTAGATTTGGGATTGTGTAGATTAATTGAAGAATGTGTGCTATTGCTTTGATCAAATCTCCTAAATTGATTAGAACCCTTGTGTACCAGACAGTATGTTTTCGTACCTCCAAGACGCATCCTTTTGAAGAATCCACAGATAACTAGACCAAGGCATATGGAATTGTAAACAATGGCCCTTTGTTTTCAACACTTTTCCTATGCAACTTTTCACCCTCTATAAGCAGGAGCAAAGAAACAAACAAAGAAAAGAAACTGCTGGGAGAGGGAGGAGTTGTCCCAGGAAATCGATGTATTTTTTTTAATCTGAACCAATGTAACATACTGGGCCAAACAGCAGCATATTGCTTTCTAGCAAACCATAAAACAATTCATCTGATTCCCTCTACTGCAAATGCACTGTGATTTGGATCAGGATATTACTCAGAATATAAGAAGAATATGTACAGAAATTTTTTTGTTTTTGTTTTACTAGATTTTATTTTATTTTTGCACCTCATATTTTCCAGCTCTTGGTGGGGGCTGGAAGCCATGTGGTGGGGGAGCAGCAGCCTATTTCCTTTTCACCCAAACCTTCTGAAGGCAGCATTCTCTCATATAGCAAGTAAAAAAAAAATCCATATCCCTCTAAAATCCCACTCAAAATGTCACAGACCATCATGTTCTATTACTTCTTGACACCGTCTTGAGAGAGATCAAAAATAGATATTGATGTTTATGAGGGCAGTATAGAGTTCTATGATGCACATCTATTTATTTATTTATTTATTTACTATATTTGTAAATACATGGTGATGGAACGGAGGTATTTTGTGCTTTCATACCTTTGAGGGAATTCAGTGCAATTTAGTGGCACAATTTGCTAGTAAAGCATGGCAAAATGCTATAGACATTTGGGTGGAACAGTCTTGATTCTTCACATATAAACGCTGCTTGAAGATGGGAAATTTTGATATCTTGTAGTATATGTCAGAACATATGCTACAACTCTACAGCATACAGATTTTATCCCACTGCACAAAGGGTTCAGGTTCAAAATGCAAGGAAAGTAGTGCCTCATAAATTGGGACACCCCCCCCCCCCTTCACATCATGCCTGCTTTTGTCCTCAATGTCATTGCTAATTTTTATCTGCTCCTGGCTTTTGCCTCCTGCTTCTGTAGTTTCTAGGCATCTCTTCACTGAAACCATTGCCATTCCCTAAGCAAAAGGAATTCAAAAGCAAGGGAGAAAAGGCATGGTAACAAAATATGCAAATACCTGGTAGGCAAATGGCTGTTTCATCTGCAATGAAATTAGGGAAAATGTCCAATGTGGCTGAAGCAGAAACCTGAGTCTTGCACCATGCTGGTCACAAGGCAATCCACAACACAGACTAAAGTGTGCAGCGCTGTTCACAGGCTTCGAGGAAGCCTGGGTAGTAGCACAGAGCCAGGCATTTGCAACATCAAGGGCATTCGCATGGGGCAATCTTTCTGTCCCTGAACTAGGTGTGAGAGAAGTGTCATGCTCCTCCTTTTCTTTGCACATGGCATAGTTTGCCCCAGGAATCATGCATGTGCCATGGGACAGAAAGCACACTGATAACAAATGGCAATAGTCAGAAACTATATTTGCTGTGATCCATATAGCAATTCATCCTGCCTCACACAATAGCCCCTTTGTAAGTAAGTATAACATAGAACCATGGAAGAGAACACATGGGACATCTACTCCAACCCACTGCTATGCAGGGAAAGCACATGTAAACTAATCCTGAACATTTAACCATGTTTAACTATGTATCCAGTCTGAATTATTTCAGTCCAACTTGGGTTGTATCCACATTGCAAAGCTGCTTGACTGCCATGGCTCAATGCTATAGCATTCAGGAATTTGCAGTTTTATGAGATATTTACCTCCCTCTATCAGAATGCTCCGGTGTGATACAGGTACAAAGTCCAGTACAAGGCCTGTATCTGTGGTACCAGTATCTGTGGTTTCATATATCCACATCCAACAAAATAAGTCATCAATGAGACCCCATGGTGTTCTTGGGTCAGAAGCTTGGGGATACAGGTAATATTTCACTCTAAATGCTACCTAATATTTCCCTGTTTTCCCTAACATTCATTTTAAGTACTGTTTTGATTCTTGAAAATGACTGTGCAAATACACCCAGAAAATACACTAGTTCCTACAATTTTTATTAGACGCCTTACTCACACATGCTTAGATTTTCCATGAAGTAATTCTCATAGGTAGCAAGGCAAATTGCTATTTATGGGTCCAATCATCACAATGCTGAAGCTTTACATTGCAATTCAGAATATAATTACAGATTATATGGTTATCTACAATTGCTTGCAAAAAGCACTTAAAACCACACTGCTAGCTTTATAGAGCAGGGGCACATAGGCACACACACACAAGTATGGAACAATGCTTCACTTTTGTTACTTACTGTTTAAGCAGTAATTTCCACATTCTTCAATGAGATAGCATAAAGCAGAAGAAGGTTCATAGTTTATTTTTCAGCAGTGAAAAAATCCTCATCTTGAACAGAGTGTCCAGTTTTAAAAGCATTCAATAAGATCTTTTAGCATTCAAAATGATTATATATGGTATTACAGTTAGAAATTAGAACAGAAAATGGAGTGGTCCACCTCAGATAAAGAGCTGTGCTCCATCCAAACTCTGGAAAGCTTAATTCTTAGACTAGAGCTCTCAGATCCCAGGGCATGCTAGTTAGAAGGGTTCTAGGACTTGTAAGTCACCTTTGCTAAGAGATGCTACCTGTAAAAACCATCGGACAAAATCCAGGAACTTAATATTGAAGTTTTACCCAAGTGGAATCTGCTCTTCCCCAGACCCTCCATTTTTGATGTCCCAGCTTCTCTCTCTTCCTTTGCATTTCCAATTTTATCCTCAGTTAACACAAGTTCTTGCAAACCAAGTTCAAAGTGAAAGAATATTCTGCAATCAACTTACTCAAGAAGGGGGGGGGAGAGGAGTGGAGAGAATCTTACACTTCACAGACTTGTGCAACCTCCTCCTCTCCTCTCCTGTCCTATCTAGTATGATCCTCTATCTTCATCAGACTCAGATGTTGGTTGGTCACATGTGTCCTAGTTTTCATCGCTGAAATGTTGCAGAGTATTCCATGCTGCAGAGTTTGGAAATGTCAATGTTTGGTATTATCAACTCCAAGAAGTCACTCAGTCAGCAGGGAAAAGAACCCATGATGCTATCAGGGAGGTTCTGGGAGTTTGTTGTTGTTGAGTACTTTCAGGTCATTCCTGACTTACAGTGCCACTAAAGCAGTGGTTCCCAACCTGTGGGTCTCCAGATGTTTTAGCCTTCAACTCCAGAAATCCTAACAATTGGCTGGGATTCCTGGGAGTTGTAGGCCAAAACACCTAGGGACCCACAGGTTGAGAACCACTGCACTAAGGCATCGATGTTTCATGGCAAGGGTCACAGTTGCTTCCTCTGAGACTGAGAAAATGTGACTTGCCAGGGTCATCCAGTGGACTTCCATGGCTGACTGAGGATTTGAATTCTGCTCCAGAGTTGTAGTCCAATGCTCAAATGACTATACTGCTCTAAGTTGGTAGTCTAAAATAGTAACATTTACATTTTCTGGCCATGCACATCTAAGAGCTCTCATCTGCTCTCTATTGCTCATGTACTTCTTGCAGAAAAGTTGTTTACCATTTAAATTAGTAAGATTTTTTAAAATCTGGTTAGAAGAGATGAGAATATATCAGAAGTAACATGCTGCCACCTGGTGGAATAAATCTGCATGTGACAGAGTCATTGAGTAGTTTAGGAAATCCACACAAAGAAATATTTCCGCTCTTAGCTCCTTTGAGTGCATTGACGAAAACACTCTCTACTTCTGTAAAGAATTCTTTGGTGGTCTCCGATGTGTGACCAAGGAGGGATTTGTTCTTGCTGTCAAATTACAAGGAAGCCAAAGTGTAGGAAAGGATTAGAGGTTGCATTGCAGCCCAAGCAGTTAACGCAAATGAGGATAAAGTTACAAGGCCTATAAATCCTCTTGCTTAAGGGCATGAGCTAAGTCCCCCTGAATACAACAAGATGAAGCTTCCCTCTCTCCTGGGCTGGCAGGGAACTTTTTCATTCTTGCACTGGAAGCTGCAAACTTCAAGCTACAGTGAAAGTAGCAGCACTCTTCTTGTGTGTATATTAAGAAAATATCACACATTAATCATGGGAGTTTGTAAGTTGATTAATTTCTCCATACAGAAAGCATTTAGCTTAGCATAAATTGCACTGGTCTTGTGGGATCTTTTTTCACAAGTTGATGAGACCAGGATGCCAAACAACAAAAGCAACGTAACTTTTCAAGTGGCATTCTAATCTTGTCACACACATTGGGGATGCAAACAAATAAAGCCAGCAAACAAACAAACACTACTCATTAATTCTCTGGATCGGGATTTGTATTTGAGAATTGTTCAGCTACACTTTCCTCCCTGCAGAGTCAATTCACAGCACACAGACGAGTAAATTGAATAAATCTGTTGTAAATGAAAGCCATTCTCAAGTAAAAGCTTTATTGCTTCACTTATAGACAAATATCAACACAACCCATAACCTATGCTTTTGCTCCAGAAAACAGCAGGCCCTGAACTTACCCTTTCAAAGTATAATGCAAGACTGGGAACTGTGTGGCTCTCCAAACATTGAAAGAAAGCTCCCAGCATTCCTAGCCACTGGAATATGCTATCTGGGGCTGAAAGAGGCACTGTGACAATGTCCAAAGGGCCACCAAAATTCCCAACAGTATTATAAAAGCAGAGCCAACATGTTATGATAGTTTGATTACAACTATGGAAACCAACTATGGATTTTATTTCACACATGCAATAACCAAACATTCCCTCCCTCCAAATCTGCCTCTTTTTTGCTGTAATTCCCCCAAGATAGACATTTCTCTGTTGGAGGAGAGTATCAGACATGCACCCATCTATTTTCCTTTGGCTGGACACACAGCAATACCACCACCACCACCACCACCACCATCATCCTCAACCCCTGGGGCATCTCAAGGATCCCTGGAAATCCCTCTGGATGCCTGTCATAGAAAATAGCTGGATGCATCTCTACTGTTCTCTCTACTCTCCACCTACATAGCTGCCTTGGGAAGCAGAGGGAGGGCAGACACAAGGTGTGTGTTGGTGGCTTTGTTTTGATAGATGTATCAGAGCTATATGACAGAAATGTATCTCCTGATTCAGGATCTCCACCTGTGATTTTCCCCTCTGTTTTGACACATGACAAATGTAAGACCAAAAATCAAGAAAGAATTAACAGAAATGTATCACCTTGTAAGGACATTTTCCTGTATGAAATGATGATCCAAATCCATGCTCAATGTGGAAATATGTAAATATACACAATACCAATTTTCTTACCTTTCTGGCAGTGTTGCCCATCAAAACCCAAAGGACAATCACATTCGTAGCCATCTTTCTTGGGCACGCAGGTTCCCCCATTGACACATGGGGCAGTCACACAGGGATGCTCAGTGTTGTCTAGGTTTATTCCAGATGTTAAATCCTCCTTTAGGTCTATTATCCGGTCGTTCAGGATAACCTTTGTTTAACAGACAAGCGAAAAAAGCTGCAAAGGTTTTCTCTTCCAAAACTGTTTATTACTTTATTTATTTTGCTCAATATCTTAAAAGTTTTTTTTTCAAAAAATTCTGCCAAAGTCAAAGAAGAAAAAGATTGGAGAAGTTGGCCTAACTTCTGGTTATTTTCATCACTATTCTTCCTGCAAACAGATTTACTAGAGATTCTATTGTTTATCCTCAAGGAGACAAAGAGGCAGATACAACATCAATGAGCTTTCTTGAGCTGTGTAACTCAAAGAGAGCTAACCTCTATTTTTTCAGACTGTTGAGACAAGTTTATGAACATTGTGCATAAACATTAGACAAACATTTGTAATTCTGCTGTGAACCAAGTCTAAAATATGCAAAAAATTTCTGGGTGAAGGAGATTTCTGAGTAGAATTCCTTCTGAGACAGTTTTATGTGGGATTTATTATACTTTCCATGATTGTGCTTTTCTTTTTCAGCTTTTTGATAATGTCTTCAAACTAGTACTCACTGCACATTATACACGTATGCTCACAAAATTTGTTAGCATATCATGAGTACATATCATAGAGCTGGAAGAGACCTCATGGGCCATCCAGTCCAACCCCCTGCCAAGAAACAGGAAAATCACATTCAAAGCACCCCTTGAGAGATGGTCATTCAGCCTCTGTTTAAAAGCCTCCAAAGGAGGAGCCTCCACCACACTCTGTGGCAGAGAGTTCAACTACTGAACAGCTCTCATCATTAGGAAATTCTTCCTAATGTTCAAGTGGAATCTCCTTTCCTGTAGTTTGAAGCTATTATTCTGCGTCTCTGGGGCAGCAGAAACCAAGCTTGCTCCCTCCTCCCTATGACTTCCCCTCAGATATTTATAGATGGTCATCATGTCTCCTCTTAGCCTTATCTTCTGCAGGCTAAACATGCCCAGCTCTTTAAACCACTCCTCATAGGGCTTGTTCTCCAGACCCTTGATCATTGTAGCCACCCTTCTCTGGACACAATCCAACTTGTCAAATTCTCCCCCAAATTGTGGTTTAATCACATGTACATACATACGCAGACACATAATGTGTTGGCTCTGTGTTATTACTGCCTTCCTTTTAGTTAATCAAATATGCCAACTAAATAAACTGGTTTTGCAATATACAGGCACAACTCCATTAACAATGTTTCTGATGAAGAGACTCATTTTTACAAAATCTTTGTATACTTTCCCAGTCATCCCTTTCTTTCCCACATTCTATCTAGCTATATGTATTTTTAGCAACATCAGTAATGAGAGCATGATAGAGACAAAACATACATTTGGTATAAAATTGCAGCAGTAATCAATGCAATATAGCTTCTCCTGAGAAAGACTGCTATTCTTCAATGGAACCTGGTGTAGCTAGTTGTGCTGATTTACAACAGGCAACATGGACAGCAGCTGTCTCCAGAATCTCTTTGCCTCTTCAGAAACCCCCTGAATGTTTTTAAAAAACCATAAACCTCTACATCTGGACACCAAAATAGAAATAAATTAAAAAGTGGAGGTCTGTGAAAGCAAAAATCATCCCTGGGTAAATTTTGGAAAAAGACTTCAAGCAGTTTCAAGAAGGTTCAAAATGTTATTATTTACTAATGCAAGACTTACTTAATATGTGCATATTGTCAGTTGTGAATAAAACATTTGCTGAAACATATCAAAATGATTAGTTCTTTTTGTGGTGTAGGAGTCTGCTCATATTTTTCCATATTATTTCTGTCTCTAGTACCAAAATTTCTGTTAGACTAATATCCAACAACACATCTTTTTAGTTAACTGAAGTATGTCTGTATGTATCACAAGCTAGCCTATTAGTGTGGCTCAAAGGAAAGCAACAGCAATAACGACCATGACAGTGGTTCTCAACCTGTTGGGTCCCCAGATGTTTTGGTCTTCAACTGCCAGAAATACTAACAGCTGGTAAACTGGCTGGGATTTCTGGGAGTTGTAGGCCAAAACACCTGGAGACCCACAAGTTGAGAACCACTGAACTATGGCATTCTAAACAATGAAAGTGTTTCTAGTATCTTAATATGCAGGAATAAGACTAGAATTTCATACAAAGCTTGTTTTTTTTCTTTTGAAGGAGTGTTTTCAGTCAATCTATTTCAGCAACCTTGGAAGCTACTTTAAAAAGTTTGAATATTATTGCCTCTCATATTGATCCAGATAGATAGATAGATAGATAGATAGATAGATAGATAGATAGATAGATCTGAACAATACCAAAAGTGAGCATCAGCACATATATAAAGCACAGAATTTTGTAGTTTCATCTTGGAAGAAAATTTTGTTTCCACTTAGGGTGGAAGACAACAGCAGTCTCACGTCTCTTTTTTAAAATATTTTCTGGAAGAAGGGCAGCGAATGCGTTCAGTATAGATCTAATCAATTAACTGAGTAAACAAACTGGCAGTGATGTACATCCAATTTATTTCATTGAGTCTGCTCTGGATCCAAACTTGCAAGCCTTACAAACACAAGCTAAACAAATATGTGTACAGGTATATTTGATATTCATGTACCTTTTGAATACTCCCAGAGAAGGGTTTAAGGACCCCAGAGTTCTTCTTTACATTGTCATAACTTGGTACTCCACCAAGGAACATATCAGGATTGCACTTAATCTGTGTGAAAGCTCCCTACAAGCAAAACAAAAATGTATGAATAAATACAACCTTCAGTACTACAGACTGCCTACTGTCTGTTTACACAACAGGATACCCAACCAACATTTTATGCAATGACGGATGGTGTATGTTACTAATGTAGGGGTGGGCAACAATAGCCTTTCGCATGTTGTTGACCATAACTGCCATAATTCCTCACTATTGGCTATGTTGGCTACAGCTGATGGGAGCTGCAATCCAAGAATATCTAAATGGCCGCAGTTGACCACCTCTACCGTAATGAAAAAATGGCTCAGCAGAAAATTGGATACAGAAGCATGAAATGTGGCACTAAGCAAAACTGTCCAAATTTCCCACCTAAAAGTCCAACAACACCATTAATGATTGCTTAGAAAGCCTGGCTACATTGGTTTCTATGTTTTGGAAGATCAAGTATAAGCTTAGTCCTAATTTGTGATGCAAATCAAGAATTAACACTGTACATTAAACTTCACAAATAACTGCAGGGTAGAGGCAACAGCACTACTTAAGTCTAAGTGTCTCATGTAGCAAAGTCACCAGTATCTCATGAGGAGGATTAATGGAGACAAGTGTTGAGATTCAACACTGAGGAGATTGAATATTGCTTTATGTTCAGGGAGTTATGACAGTTGTGCAATGCCAGCTCTCTAGAGATCTGTGACATTGTGCAAGTAAATGCACATTGTACATAGAGGTGCATTCAGAATGCATCAATGCACAATACACAACCATGATCAATCCACAATCATGCAAAACAGAACTTCATGCAGAAGTCTGCTCTAAAATAGTGTTCCATATTGAACAAAAATCTCCACTCATTTCTGAAAGGGGAAATGATGTATAGCATAAGACATAATTGAAAGTCCTGTTCATAGGGTCTGCCATTATTTATTTATTTATTTATTTAGGATATTTTTACCCCACCCTTCTCAACCCCCTAGGGGGGACTCAGGGTGGCTTCCAGCCAGCACATATTCGATGCCTACAATTAAACTCAGTAAAATACACAACAACAGTCATTATAAATAATTAAAACATTAACTTAATACAATAAAATCTAATAAAAAAGAAGCCAGCCTGGTGGCCATCGTTTCGCCAAGATCTGTAATTAGTGAGTCCATTCTGCTTATCACAATCCGTTCCAAGGCTCTCATCATCGTTGTCCTTGCCAGTCTGCCAGATTACCCAAAGGCCTGGTCCCATATCCATGTTTTTAATTTCCTTCTAAGAGAGAGGAGGGATGACGATGGGGAGTGAATTCCACAGGCGGGTGGCCACCACCGAGAAGGCCCTGTCCCTCGTCCCCGCCAGTCTCATTTGTGACAGGGGCGGGGCTGAGAGCAGGGCCTCTCCAGAAGATCTTAAATTCCTAGGCAGGACGTAGAAGGAGATACATTCGCAATAGGATTCCAGTGCCAAATGGGCACTTCTATGGTTCACCAACTCTATTTAGTGTTTTTTCTAATAGTGATTGTGTTCTTGAGTGCCTTCAAGATCCACTTCAGACAGACAAGGATAGTTTGATTTGGTACTAGCAGCATGTCAGCACAAGGTCTCTTCTTAATCATTCAGACGATGGTTTGCATAATAATTGGTATGCAATTATTGCCAGGGAAAGACCCAAAGAACATTTGCTCCTGTGGGAGGTAATACATTGGGGCAATTCGGAAGCAGCTTCATCTTGAGCCTTGAACAGACTGCTTCCATTATCACAATGCAAAACATCACTGACCCTGCTTTGTCCCATAATAGTTGCATTCATTGATGCATCTCTTGAAATCTTTATTTTCTTTTGGGTTAGAGAACCAAGAATCATCCAAAGCCAATAGCTAAAACCTGAACAAATCCTACATTTAAAAACCAAATCACTGTTTGTGGCTGTGAATACATGAATATACATCCTTTTGTTACCTCTGCCATTCCTTCTACTGGTGTTTGCTGATCAACTTGCAATATGCCATTTTTCGCTGTGCGTGACACTCTGAGCTCATGCCACTGGTTCAAGCTGACAGGTTCTTCGCTCCTATTTTAAAAGGAAATGGAACAAATATATACTAGGTCCAACCATTTTATATCTCCCAAAGTTGGACTGATATACATAGCGACACCTTTTCACCGGAGAGGCAACAAGGTTAGTAACATGGCAATGGGCACATCAAACCAATAGTAAGCAATAGTTAAATTGATTTCTCAACACTAAACTTCAAAATGTATTTTTCCTTTCCATCTGGGAAAAATATATTACATGTTCAAAAGGTGCTGATTTGTGCTTTTGGTTCAAAATACAGATCCATCCAAATTATGGAATTTATTTCATTAAAAAAGTACAACCAACCAATGTTTCCATGGTCATGTGGTGTTCAATCCCTAACATTTCAAGTTGTTTTTTAAAAATATCAGGAAGTGAGAGAGGAGAAGATTGCTATCCAAGATGTAATTCAGCATAGGCAATGCTGGAACAATGAGAGTTATATTTGGCTCAATGCAAAGAAGCTCCATTAATTTCATGGCAGCTTTCAGAAGATCTGTGTTAGCTTTGCAGAAGGTTCCTCCAACTGATTCCATATGACTGGAGACCAGGGTTCGATTCCCCATTCAGACAAAGAAACCCTCAGCCTCAGGATACCCCTTGACAGGGTCACCTTAAGGTTGCCATACAAACAACACAAACAACTTGAAGGCACACAACAACCTTTTTTTTCATTTGGGGAATGGAAAGAACCTGAGATTTAAAACATTTCAATTTGGGCAAAACCAAAGCTTTAAATACTCTCATATTAAATAGTATAGTTGGAATCATTTCTATTCAATTATGTTTGTGGTGCTGAACTACATTTTTACCTTCTCTTTTTGTCCTCTTCCTTAATATCTATTGATGGGCCAGCGTTTCACAAACTCTGTTCCTTCAGGTGTTTTGGACTTCAACTCTCAGAAATCCTAGCCAGTGTACCAGTTGTTAGGAATTGTGGAAGCTGAAATCCAAAACATCTGGAGGAGCAGAATTTGAGAAACACTGTGGTGTGCAGATGCAATGTGGCTGGAGCTGGGATTCTACTTCAAGGCTGGGAAATAACTGTACTTACTGAATTTGGCTGGTGCAAAGTAGGGATAATTTCATCTTAGGTTTTGGAGAATTTACCAGATTTATGAAGATTTCCTCCAATCATGATAGAAAGGACTTGTGATTTATTTAAAAAACTATTAAAGAAATTGTCAAATTATCTGCTTTGAACTGGATTATATGACAGTGTAGACTCATGTAATCCAGTTCAAAGCAGATATAATGTGGATTATCCATACATTAGCATGTGAACAGCTGAGAAGACTGCATAGTTAAAAAATTGAAGATCTCCAAAGAGTCTCATTCCCTTTGTGGTTGTGGTATGCACAACCACAAAAGCCTGGCTACTTCCAGGCAGATGCCCTCACTATTGACTATGCCAGTGGTTTTCAACCTGGGGTCCCCAGATATTTTTGGCCTTCAACTCCCAGAAATCCTAACAGCTGGTAAACTGGCTGGGATTTGTGGGAGTTGTAGGCCAAAAACATCTGGGGACCCCAGGTTGAGAACCACTGAACGATGCAATCTTCTCAGCTACTCATACGCTAATGGATGAATCCCACTCAAACACTTGCAAATCAGTTTTGCTAACTGCACCCTTCACACTTGGTTAATAGACACTGGTTCTTTCTCCCATCCTGGACATTCCACAGGTATGTATACTCTACTTGCTTTACTACTATCAGATCCTCTGAAGATCCCAGCCAAAGATGTAGGCAAAAAGTCAAGAGAAACTGGAGCTAGAGCACAGCCATACAGCCCGGAAACCACACAACACTCCAATAAATGAACAGTTCACCTCCCTGTAAAATCAGCTTACACACCATAACCACAAAGGAAATGAGACTCTTTGGAGATCTTCACTGGAGTCATGGTGGAACTAGGCACATTATAATATAAGCAGGAGCACACATGGTCAAGTAAGGACTTGCAAAGAGTGGGTGGAAAGATGTGAAAAAATGTCCCCATAAGGATCTGCTGGAGTGGATGGATCGTGCTGTATATTTTGCAGAACTCATTACAGGTAAATCAGCACCAACTTTTTTGCACATTAGATATTCCCTAGGGATGCCCAATCAACACACAATCCTAATTATGAAAAGAGGTCTTTGGAAGAAATGTAATTTGCAATTGCTGTGCAAGACTTCCCACAAGAAGAATATGAAATGTACCGAGGTAATCTTTATAAATTGTCACTAACCTGAGAACAGAAATGCAGCTGACATATAACGGATAGATGCAAATTAAATTTCTGCCAGACAGGTTACATTTAGTAGTCTTGTGGAAGAAGCTGAAATTTCATGTCAGTTTTAACAATGCACGCACTTCCATTTCAAATGCAGGCTGCATTTTGTACTTGGTTACTGATGAGGTCTTAACATCTCTCCAAGTTTAAATATCTCCATAGAGCACACGGAAAACACAATAAACACCTATTTAATCATAACTTTCCCCATGTTTCCATTTTTTTTCTTCCTGGTCTTTGTTTAATAACTATTAAGATTTAATTACCCTGGATATATCAATACATAATAAGGTAATAATCCCTCAGATCAATATGTAATATGGAAACTGAATGAAGCTGACTGCTTAATAAGGAACAATATTCACATTATGTCTTTTTTCCATATCAGTCTTCATTACGATAGGAAAGTTCCTGCTTTCAACAATTAATGTTTTAATTATCTGAGCTATAGTCCATTGGAGGAGTTATGCCTTGTATAAGTCAGTCCTTGGCATCTCTCAGCTGGAGTGGCCAATTAGCAGCTGATGGAAAGGATCCTCATTTCAGCCTTTGGGGAGTCATTACTGACTGGTTAAAGCAAATGATATGAGACCAGGTATTCCAACTTGGTCGCTATTGATAGGGTTGCTTGGAAATATGATCCAACAACCTCTGCGCCATTGATTTGCACCATTGAGCTACAGAAGTGGTTCCCAACCTTTGGACCTCTGAGTGTTTTGGACACTGACTCCCAGAAATCCCAGCCAGTTTACCAGCTGTTGGGAATTGTGGGGGGAATTGTCAAAAACACCTGGAGGACCAAAAGTTGGGAAATAGTGGGCTAGAAAGACAAAGGGGCTAGGTTGGTATTATGGCTAGCATTAGCCACAGGATGAGATGGAGATAGTGAGCTAGATATATGTCCTATTGCTAGAGCTTTCTTTGAAATTCTGCAACACAAATACAACTGCTGTGCTCACATGTTTTGCAAAAGTGATATGAGCTATGAAATTCCTCAACTTAGAGCTACAATATTTTAAGGAAATTAAGTTTATTTGTAGAGGATGTTCCATGTGTTCCAATTAGGGTGCTGGGGAGATGAATAGGCATAGCACCCCCTAAGTTACCTGTTTCCTTTCACATGAAATGAAGCCCCAAAACTGCTGCTCTTACTCTGATTTATTGATCCCCATTGAGATTTCAGTATGCACATTCACAATCAGAAATTACTGATAGAAGAGAGAGAAGCTGAACTATGTTTGTATGTTGTGGATTGAAGGAAGAATGATGACGCAAGGAGAAGAAAAGGAATAGATGTGACCATGGAGTGATAAAGAGCAGAAGACCACGTACCATGAAAGAAACAGGAAAGGTAAACTATGGTATGGAAGTAGATGGAGAAGGTAGAGCAACCAGCATAGTAAAATACTAAGGAAGTTGAGCTGCACAGAGAAATTTGAGTGAAGAAGGCATTGAACTGGCCTGGTAAGAGAACAATTGTTTTTGGGATTTTTTCTAATATGGGTCTGGGGCTCATAAGTTTTCCTTGACATCGGTTCCTTAGACAGTTTGCTACTATCTTTCAGCCTCTTCACTCCACCTTCTGCAATGTACATATGTGTTGTTCCTGGCTGCCTTCACTACCACCCACTATTTTGCTACAGCACTCACAGTATTTTCTCATAGTCTCAAATGTGTTTGTGATCCACAAAAGATTGACTCCTAGTGTAATCCTAACATTGTTTACCAAGAAATAAGCAGTAGCACAAAATGAGGCAGCTATTCTTATGATCAGATGAGGAGCAAGGACATGGAAAAAAGCAAAACCATAAACATGTAGGAGCCAACATTAAATGTTATGTTAAGCATGTCTGCTGCCACAAAAGTATTCCTTTGTGAATTATGACTACTTTAATCTATATTAATTTACCAGCAATGCACTCATGGCAGCTGGCAATTCAAACTAATGGCAATATTCATAGAAACATGATACGAAAGAAAAAAAATGATAAGGAAAGAAAAGCAAAACAATGATACTAAGTTATTCTCTCTTACAGTGTTTGTAAAATAAACCACTGGTCCTGGTCACACTACAGAATTGTATCACCAGTATTCCACCATGGTAACATCCTATGGAGTCCTGGGACTGGTAATTTAGGGAGGGATATTTAGAGCTCTTGGCCATTGAGCTTTAGAAATTCAGCAAACTATAAAGGCCACGATTTCATGGGATAGAACCATGGCAGTTAAAATGGTATAACAGTGCTGTAATTATGCAATGTGAATGGACCTCAGGTGAAGTGAGGGAGGGAGTTTGAAATTAAGAGACCCATGGCAGTTAGTCCCAATAAGATCCATAGCGGGTTTTTTTCATCTCTGCTCCTCATAATTCACCAGCATTAGCCAGCATGGCATAGTGGTTTGAGTACTGAACTACAACTTTGGAAAACATGAAACTGTCAATGAAAACCCATTCATGACCATCCATGAAAACCTATTGGGTGACTTTGGACAAGTCACACACTTTTGGCCTAACTTTTGGCCTCAGAAAATTTTGCAATATATTTACTTTATAGTTGCTGTAAGTCAGAAACAACTTGAAAGTACAAAAAACAACAACAACAAGGATTTGGAGAATGGAAAAAATGAATGTCATTATGTCAGGATCCTCATAAGTAGTATTAGATGATGAGATGGAGAATTAAATGTGGTTGCAGCAACGTATTCAATGTAATGTCCAGTGTAGTCCTTAGAATTTAAGTTATTGACCTTGAGCAGTTTCCCGGTTGAAAACACAACAGAAGCAATAGCCAATAGTCAGAGATCATTTCACAAGAAGTCTGTTAGACTTTAAGAAATCCCAATGCTATTTTCTCTCCAAATTATTATTGTCAGTCTTTCAACAATAATATCAAACAATAATTTGCTTAATCAGTGGCTATAACAAAATTAAATCTTTGATTAGCTCTAATGATCCTTTAAAGCAAAGAGGCTCATAATGGCATGGAAAAGGTAGTTAATATAAAAATAATTACAAATCCCATTTACCTGATGATAGCTGTTCCTGAACCACAGTCAAACCTGAACTCCACATAACGGTTTGCCATGCTAATGGATAGGAAGTCTTTGCTGCCCGTATCATAGCTGTATAAAAGGACACCATCCCTTGCATCTGGGCGAAATGTGATCTCAAATTCCATGAAAGAAAGGTAATTCTGTGGTTCCAAAGGCCAAGGAGTGATAGCAAAGGATTTCAAGCTCTCATTGAATTGAGGCATGAGGAGGAGGTAAGCTAGAGAAACAGGACAAAAATAAGCATGAAAGTGTAGTTTCTCTAAAACAGCAGTTCTCAAAATGTGCTCTACGG
This sequence comes from Anolis sagrei, assembly GCF_037176765.1. Classification (NCBI taxonomy): domain Eukaryota; kingdom Metazoa; phylum Chordata; class Lepidosauria; order Squamata; family Anolidae; genus Anolis; species Anolis sagrei. The sequence continues at coordinate 278,382,357 of NC_090022.1, forward strand.
AGACCTTGGGGGTCTGTGAAACATACTGGAGGGCTCCATGGTTCCCTCCTTCTCCCTCCTTCTCCCTCCTTCCTCTCCAAGCTTTTCCTTCTCTTTCCTAGTCCTCCCCTACCTCCCTTGCTGCCAAAAGCCTTTTATCCTTACCTGCCTTGCCGCCAAAAGTTTTTTCCCCTCGGCCCCCCATGCAAAAATGAAAACTCAACACTATACCACATAAAGTGTAATATATGCTATCTAAATGCATCACTTGTAGCATGAAATATTCCCTGGATGTTCAGAAATGGATAGGACAGTCGTCAATCAATCCTCAGTGTCCTTTTAATAAAATATTTATACAGTTGTAGCTCCAAACAGTTGTTGCAAACTGTTGGTACCGCCACCCAACAAGATGATAGATGGCATCTTACAGTACATGTACAATAGTTACACAAAACACATCAACAATCGCTGCCATAACTCAGAGCTGTACATTTCTTGAACATCTGTTGGTAATTTCCTTAAGTATTTGCTGGGAATTTATAATACTTTGCAAACCATTATGAAGAACACTGGGCTTTATCCATCTCATGACTGGATACTACTATAAACCCATTATGGTCAAAATAGCATTTATAGAGTTGGGAAAAATTTCTTATTGTCTTCTGTTTTACATGATTTGTTGAAATCGTAAGTTCTGCCCATCCTGTTCATGAAGAAATTTACACAATTTGTAGACAAGCTTGCTCCATTTAAATACATGACATCGTTTCATGTATTTAAATATGGTTATCATATCAAAACACAATCTTCTTTTCTCCAAGCGAAACATTCCCTGCTCCTTAAGTTGTTCCTCATAATGCTTTGATTCAAAATATTTTACCATCTTGGTAGCCCTCCTCAGAACATGTTCCAGTGTGTCAATATCTTGGTAGCCCTCCTCAGAACATGTTCCAGTGTGTCAATATCCTTCCTGAATTGTCATGTTCAGACACAGACACAGTAGTCCAGGTGAGTGTTGACTTACCAAATTCCCATTTATTCACTGATTCTATCTAGCAACTGGATTTAGATTTACCTAATTGAAATCTAACTGCAGATAGAAGCCCAAGAATCAACCTCTCACCTTCTTCACAGTGGCGGCCTTTAAACCCAAGTGGGCAAAGGCAGATGTACCGATCTGCTTTGCTTGCTGTACAAGTTCCACCATTTATGCAGGATGCTTCATCACAAATTCCACTGCTGCATTCACCTAAAAGCAAGAAGATAACATAAACATTGATTTGTCCTGAAAGTATGGATAATTTTAATTACTAGTTTTTATTACCGATACAAATTATCTCCCACTTTCTAGATACAGACAGACCTCCACATTTACAAGTTTGACTTCTTTGGATGAAAATGTTCTTGCTGGAAACTGTAGGTCCTCCTGTGTGAGTCTATAATCAACTTCCAATGTAACATCTGTCAAAGAATATGTAGGTCCCCCAGTGCAATTTTGTGATCAATATCCAGCAGAGGTTGACCACAAAGTCATACTGGAGGACCCAGAGAGGTGTTCCCGAATTCAGGTTAAAAAAGAAGCAAATATTTTTACTTTTGCAGGTTTTCCTAACCCCAGAAAATGTGGAGGGCTGGCTGCAAATACAACTCTTTCTGGGCAACATGTAAATCTATGTATCAAATTAAGTGGCTAAGCTACAGGCTACAAAGGGGATTCATGAAATGCCATCAATAGGAGCTAATTATATTGACTTTCTAGAAGTGATTGCTTGTGAGAGCGACTGATGTCTTTCCTGTCCTATTGGCTTCTCTCTTTTTCTCATGGACTGTCTAAGCTAATCAAATTTCCAAATGGTTACTAAGCTGTTTGTATTGCAAGTAGCAGCAACTGTCTGTTTAACCTTAATTATTTTAAGTGCTGTTTTGTTGCTTCTGTATTTGCAAAGAGTGATGGTAAGGGATGGGGGTGGCAAGCAGCAAGTCTAACTAAGCTTATTAGCTGTTATGCAGTGGCAGTTTGATGACCCAACATGGAATAACAAGACTAGACACAGAAAATTGGGTTTCATTTAACCTAAAGCCTATTTAAGCATGATGAACCAAGAAAGAAGCAAGAAGTGGCGAGCAACCTCATGTGACATCAACTGAGGTATACATCATCCCTTGACTTCTTCCTCAGTCTTCCCCTGATCAAAACATCTGGATCCTGAGGACAATCCAATAGCAGAGTTGCTTCCCATCTGGTCCTCCGCTGGAAGTTAGACCCAAGGAACATCCTAAACCCCCTCCCCCCAATTGCAGGACCAAAAGGACCGCATTTCCTACCATAGACCTGCACAATCTCTTTGTTCCTCTGGGGAAGCCCTCCTTTTGCCCCTACCTCCATTACAAGTATGACTTGTAGGAATGAGGGAGAGAGCCTTCTCCACTGTGGCCTCTCAGCTTTGGAACTCATTACCTGGTGAGGTTAGGCAAGCCCCCATCCTGGCAGCTTTTAAGAAAGATCTAAAAACTTAGCTCTTCCGATGTGCCTTTGGAGAGTCATCATATATCCCGTTTCTGTCTGTTCCATCTACAGTGTCATCCTCATGATGCATCCCCCCCCCCATGTCCTTAATGAAGGCCTTACCCCATTGTTTGTCTCTATGAGCTCCTCCATCAGAAATACACTTTCCCTTTACTATCTCATCCAGGGTTTTATCATTTTTATCTAGTGCATTTGGCCTGCAGATTGTGTTCAATCTTTACATTATGATATTTTGCAACTATTTTATTTTGTTCCCTCATGTATTTTATTTTGATATAATTTTTGTTGCTTTATATTTTATTTGTTGTATTGTATTTTCGGGCTTGGCCTCATGTTAGCCACCCCGAGTCCCCTTTGAGGAGATGGTGGAGGGATAAAAATAAAGATTATTATTATTATTATTTGAAACATAACAAGATGAGTCCACAGCAGACACTCTGCTGGCTGTTGTATTGGGTCACACGTGGGACACTTCCCAAGTGTCTAGGACTGGGATGTATTGGCGAATAGAATCATAGAATCATAGAATCAAAGAGTTTGAAGAGACCTCATGGGCCATCCAGTCCAAGCCCCTGCCAAGAAGCAGGAATAATGCATGTAGATCCCAGTAAGGTGGCATCATCATCATCATCATCATCATCATCATCATCATCATCAGGACAAAACCTCAGGCCAACTCAAAGGACAGTCTTCTCCACCTGGGTCCCAGAACCATATGAAATTTCAGAGCCATTCTTTTCATGAAATGGGTGCCACGGTGTTTACTATAACTCTTATCTTCTCTCTCTGCTAAACTCCAGGCCTCAAAGAAGATTCACTAAATGGCAGCAATAGGAGCTAATCACACTGGCTTTCTAGAAATGATTGCTAATAGACCAAATGGTATCTTTCACATTTTGTTGGCTTCTTTCTCGCATGGACTGTCTAGACTGCTCAAATCTCCAAACAGTCACTGGGCTATTTACGCTACAAGAAACACCAACTTTCTGTTTAACCTTAATTATCTTAAGTGCTGTTTTGTTACTTCTGTCTATGAGAAAAGCAGTAGGAAGAGCTGGAGGTGATAAGCAGAGAGGCCTAAGCTTATTAGCTGCTATGCTGTTTGTAGTTAACAGTTCTATATACATGGCAGGTAATCCATACTGCCAACATATGGGCTTCTGTAATCAACATCTTTATCATCTTGGCATCTAACAGGAAGATGGCTGGAGGTAACCATATAGAAGCTGTCAAAGACTGACAGATCTGAATGCCTCAGAGTTACTTCGGAAAAGCATTTAAATATTTCAGCACATATCATCTTGTGAAATGTGCATTTAAAGTGGGTTTTTTAAAAAAAGAAATGTACTAGTAATTTACACTGCCTCTCTCCCCAAGGTATGTTACACCAAATTCAGAGCTGAGTTAAGAAGATGCAGAATGATAGAATAATATTCTCTGAACAGAAACACAAACAGAAAGAGTATGTTTCACTATGATAGTAATGTGTCATGAAAAGTATTGAACAGTGGGATTTAAAATGCAAAAAGGATATTTCACCCAAATTTTGACAAACTGGCAGTGCTGGATGAAGGCTAAAGCCATCAAAAGAATCTTGGTTGTTTTTTTTTTTTCAAGTTACCAACTCCAAGTAGCTCAGAGTGAATAGGATTATGCCAATTTGTCTTCATGACAACCTCTCCGGGGTAGGTTACTATGAGAGTGAATTTCCAAAAGTTACCCACAAAGCTTTATGTCTGCACAGAAATTGAAAGCTGGATGTTCCTCAGAAGGCTGAATTTTGGCAACAGATGAGGGTGGTGCAAAGTTGGAAAAGGGGCCTCATTTCCACACTGTCACCTCAGTACCTAAACTCATCTCATGAACCATGAACAATCTTTGAATTCTGAAATGTTTGCATATCTATATCTGTGAACACCTCATCCCAGAATCCTATGTTTGCCAAGTATTTTCCTGGAAAAATAGATAGCATTAGCTGTGCTAGTTTGTCACAGCATAAAAAGAAAAATCAGGATGGTGAGATGAAGGAATTCATTAGGATTTGGATGACAATTTTAACCTGGCGAACTGTTTTTAATGTATATTTATAACTATTTTAATGTATATGGTTGTATTTTATATTGTGTCAGCACTGAATGGTTTTGCCATCCTTGTGGGAGGCTTCTCTCATGTCCCTGCATGGGGAGCTGGAGCTGACAAAGGGAGCTCATCCATGCTCTCCCTGGATTTGAACCTGCAACCTGTTAGTCTTCAGTCCTGCCGGCACAAGGATTCAACCCACTGTGCCACCAGGGACATGAGAGAAGCCTTCCACAAGGATGGCAAAGCATCAAAACATCCGGGCATCCCCTGGGCAACATCTTTGCAGATGGCCAATTCTCTCACACCAGAAGCAACTTGCAGATTCTCAAGTCGCTCCTAACACGAAAAGAAAACCTGAATGGAAGCCATCCTGAATCTCTCTTCAGAGGTTGGGAAGGATGGGGTATAAATGTTTTAAATAAATAAAAATAATACATAAATAGTACCTTTTAAACTAATTGGTTTATTTCCACATGAGTTTTCATGGATAAAGTTTTGTGAAGTAGATCAATATCCTTGAAAATGCATGCTGGGGAAAAAACTCCCAAGTATTCTCAAAGGTATTACTAGATTCCTTCTTTCCATCATTCCCATTTCATGCTAACTATTTTATAACTTTTAAATCCCCAGTAAAGGGATTAACAAACACCTTGCTGCTTCTATTCTAATGGACTAACTTCGCTAAGAGATGGTATCTTCCCGTTTAAGCTAGTCTGAGTTTTATAATCTTCAGGGGAGGGATTTCTCTTGGTCTCATCACCTTCTCAGACACAATTGATGAAGACAACCTTCCCACCAGCTGCTCCCAGGTACCATATGCACTGTAGAATTAATGCACTTTAACTACTATGGTTCAATGCTATGGAATCTTGGGAGTTGTAATTTTACAAGGTAATGAGCCTTCTCTTGTCAAATAGTACTGGACATTCACCAAACTACAACTATTATGATTCCATAGCATTTAGACATGACAGTTAAAGTGCAAGCAAGCTGCATTAATTCTATAATGTAGCTGTGTCCCCAAACCATGGAGCTTCTTCTCATGGAAGGTCTGGTTGCCCACTGCTCTCCTTCTGGTAAAGACCTTTTCATTCAGATAGGACTTTGATTTTAATCACGTGGCAGAATAGTATTGAAGGTGGTGTTGTGCTCTGTCTTTTTATTACTTTGTACATTTTAAATTATTTTTCAAATGTATTTTAAATAATCCTGAATTATGTGCTTTTAACAGAACTGAGGTTTGTAATAGTACAATTTTTAACTAAAGTTTTTAAAATACTGGATCCCTTGGCAGGAGAAAGATATGTTTAAATATAATTAATAAAGAAACGATTTAAAAATTCATAATCATGCATTAGCTCCCTCGCAGTCAACTTGTCTTGACACAATGGCTATATGGCTGGTTATTGCTCGACTGTAAAAAGTCTGTTTGAACTTGCTGAAACATCCTACAGGTTTTGCCACAGTCACTGGCAATGTGGAAAATGTACGTATGTAGATCTAAGCACGTATCACTGAAAATTAACTGTTCTTTAAAAAAAAAAACCTCATAGTATCAAGTGGGAATCAGGATCACTAGATTAAAAATAAGTTTCCTGCCTCTTCAATGTTTGCGTAGAGGAGGAAATTTCAGCAGGTGTTACTTGTCATGCAACCAAGTAAGAAGCAGCACCTGCTGAAATTTCCTTCTTCTGCACAATTATTAAAGGTAACAGAGCCCACTCCAGTTTTCACAATCTCTCTCGCTCTCTTTTATGTCAGGAGCAACTTGAGAAACTGCACATCACTTCTGGTGTGAGACAATTGGTCGTCTGCAAGGACGTTACTTAGGGGATGCCCGGATATTTTACCATCCTGTGGAAGGCCTTCTCTCCTGTCCCTGCATGAGAAGCTGAAGCTGACAGATGGGAGCTCACCCTGACTCCCAGATTTGAACTGGCAGTCCTGCCAGCACAAGGATTTAACCCATTATGTCACCAGGAGCTTCACAGTTTTCACTCTAGTAAGGCCAGATTGGGGATAGAATTCATATTATTTTTCAAAAGAAATCGAAAATCATACATCAGCTTCTCACCTTTGGAAATTGCTAAGTTATGCTACTGTTAGAATCTTTGACACTTCATGCTTTTTTCTCTGGTGGAAAGGTGTATTTCATAACACTATATCAACAGCATTAAATAGAACAGAAACAGAATTTGAAACTATTGCTTCCTTGGACTACTACTTCCAGAATCCCCAGTGAGAACGGCCCTTCCTTTTGGGGCTTTAGTTTAAAAGAAGGATCTTTACTAAGGACTTGATAGAAACCAGAAGTTCTTCCAGCCTCCTTCCAAAAAGGTGGGCAAATAACTTTCACAATATGTGTTGTCTCAAACTTTTGGAAATGATCCACAACTTCAAATTAACATCTGAGATTCTGTTGATGAAAATGACAACGCTTTATCACTGCTTCTTAAACCAGGGTTCCAACTCCAAATAGGAGTTCTCAATCTGTGAGTCCCCAGGTGTTTTGGCCTTCATCTCTCAGAAATCCTAACAGCTGGTAAACTGGCTGGGATTTCTAGGAGTTGTAGGCCAAAACACCTGGGGACCCATAGGTTGAGAACCACTGCACTAGAGAATGAATCCACTTAAATCCAGTTTCTGCCTCCTGCAGAATTCTGGGTTTTGTAGTTTAGTGAGGCTGTTAAAGGCTCCTTCCTAAACTACAAACGCCAGAATTCTGCAGGAGGCAGCAACCAGATTTAAAGTAGATTCATTATCTAGTGCGGTAAGGTCCTACTTCATAAAAGGAATATTCCACATAGTTAGTAAGACTTGCAAATGCTGATTTGTTATTAGTAAATGTTTATTTTATACCCTTTATACACCTGTATGCCTGGGACCGAGTAAGGGGTCCCAAGTGGAAAATTTTAAGAAGCCCTACCCTACATCAACAGTAAATCCCAGTGAATATATCAAAGTTAACTTCAAGATGATACAGTATCTGTTTAATTGTATTTTAGTACTATGACTGATTGTTTTATTTCTCCCCCTCCCCCTTAAACCATGCTATGAAATGCCTTGGGTCTCTTGTGGTAGAAGAAAGGTAGGAGAATAATAAATACATTTAGATATAATCTTGAACTTGTAAGCATCCCAGTGTTGGGACTGCAAACTCCATTATCCTTCATCACTGTTAAACTGGCTAGTTGCAACCCAACAGTATTTGGATGGCTGCAAGTTCCCCATGTACAGCAGGTAGGATTGAAAACTAAGTGTCTCAGTTTGTTCCCTAATAAAATTGAGCTCATAACTAAAGATTGATGGGTTATGTTGATATAAATGCCACTAGCAACAAATCGTACAGCATGAAAGAGAGCCTTGATACGATGCTGAAAAGGAAACATCACGGGAAGTAAGTGAGCTGAATTCTCAAGCTTTAATCCAATCAGAGACATTTGGAGACAAATGCCATCAAGTGATCACCTCTTCTTTTCCCATCTGTTCACTCAATTATCATTTTAATCATCAGATTGGGGCATTCAGGACAAAATATAGGCGGTGTATGGTATAATTCTGAATTTAATGAAAGCTGTAAAAACTTAAGTCTGTCTCTGAATTTTGAAAGACAATGTGCGGAGTCCAATCTGTCTCCTAGGACGAAAGAATTGCTTTCTAATCAGAGAAAAGAGGAACTGTTGATTTGATGACATGAGTCTCCAATGCTGACTTGTCTCCATTCTTATTGTACTACATGAGGCTGGACACTGACAGTACTTTTCCACAGAGGGTTCAGAGTAGAAGGAATAAGAAAGAAGTATATTGTGAAGGCCCCAGATCCTGTCTGATGTTGAAAGCTAAGCAGGGTCAGCCCTGGTTAGAATTTAGATGAGAGACTACCAATGAATACCAGGTGTCTTTCAGAAGAAGGAAGTGGAAAAACCATCACTGAGTATTCCTATGAAAGTCTATGCAATTTATTGGGCTACCATACTATGGTAGGTGACTTGAAGGAACACACGCATGCACACACAGTTGCTTGCAATATGCAAATTCATCTAATTTGTTGTTAGTACGGGAGCCAATTCCAATTGTTCATTTCTAGTAATATATCAAAAAATGTAAATAAAAACCTATACATTTTTAAAAGATAGCATTAAGTAAGGACAGCTCTTTTCAGAATTGTGTTGACAGGAGTTAAATAAATAAAATGCATGTTTTAATTATTTTTATTTCATCATGTAGTGAGCTGCGTTTGACGGGTAACCTTGAAACATGACTAAGAGACATACAGATAGATGTGGCTGTAAAGGTTAATACTGGGATTGGAGAGTGCTACAGCTGAGATCCAAGAACCAATATTGATCAGAAAGAAACTTTTTGACAAGTTTCACTGTCTATAAGTATTCCATAGATTCTCACTCTATCGTGAAATTGCTCTCTGTGCTTTTCTAAGGTGTTATTTTCTTCAGAGTCTGCTCTCTATGCCATTCTATTAGCTTTTATATCTTTTCCTAGATCTCTACCCCCACTTTTTTATCAAGGGGGGTAGGGCAACTGTTGCTACCGGTCACTGCCCTTGGTATAGGGAAATACAAAAGATATGAAGAGATGATCTTTTATCAAAGAAACGCTAGACTTGAAACCAGGATTTAGAACTGCTTCTATCACTAACAAAGTGCAGTCACTTGAACAAGCCTTTTGATCAGCTTAGTGATGTGAAGACTTTGTTCATTTATATTTCTTGGCCACCCTAAACAAAGAACTTATGGCAGGTTTTGGAAGAGTAAGGCTACATCTACACTTACCAAAATACTTTGGAGTAAACTATGCCAGAGCTGCACCAGGTGCAAAATTGGGAATCCATGCCTACCATTGCGGAAGCACTCCAAAGCCTTTTAGGAGTCCAGACACCAGTGCCCTGTCCTCCTTGGGGACACTCTGGCTACTTTTTTGCCAGGAAAAAATAGCTCCAAGCAGCTCCCCAGTAGAACCTTGCTAGTGTTGCTGTTTCCGGTGAGGAGCCATGCAATGTGATCTCCAGAAGCAATGTCATCAGCAAGATTCCTACAAGGAGTGATTTTGACCAGCAAAATAGTGGTAATTATTTTTGAAGTGTGAACACTAGATTGTCTCAGATTTCAATAAACACTATGGTCATTCTGATGACCTGAAAGACCCAAAGTAAATTGTGGTTCCCCTTGCAGCAGATTGATGGCTGGTAGCAGTGCCTGTGCTGCAAAACCAACTGGACTCTTTGAAGCAGTTGTAAGGTGAGTCTGTTTTATTTGACCCATCTCAAAACAGCCTAAAAGACTTGACTTTACTTGGCTCATGACATGCAGGACCTCATGGTGGACCAAGGAGTCAAACCAGCCTCCTTTCCTTTGTTCCAGGATGGATAGGGAAACTCAAGTAGACTGCAGACTAGTTGCCTGAACAGCAAAGTCTCAGCTAGTTCGACCTGCATCACCAACCTGATTCTATTATGTAGTTGTATTACTATAACGTAGTTTATATGCTGTGAATTTGATACTCTAAACAGGTGGGTAAATGGACTGGTGGACCTTAGCATTCAAAACAGGTGATTAAGCTATTGTAACATGGACAACTCCGTGTACAAGGTGACGTGCACTCAATGAGTGTGTTCAGAATGTCTTTACTGAAACAACTCAAATCTCAAATGTCAATGAAAAACAAACTATAAATGACTGATGGGTAGGTCTTCTGGATTTGTACCCAAATCTGAAGCTGGGGCCTTTGACATTGGCCTATGATTAAGCAAATGCAATAATGCTATAATAAATCTCAAGCATCTCAGTGCCTGCAATATTATCAAGCATTTTAGAGGACCATTATTAGTGGAGACAAAAGTAGGTTTTCCACAAAGCAGATATTGAAATTGTGAAATGCATTACCACACAGTGATTATTAACTTAGATAGCTTCAAAGGTAGATTAGACAATTTGATGGAGACCATGCCTTTCCATAGTTACCCGTGACAAATGAATGGTTATATTTTTCCATAAGCACAAAAGAGTTTCAAAATTTTAGGATGACTACCAGTCTTGCTAAACAAAGACACATGCCAGGTCCTTGAAAATTATTAAAAGTAGATTGTACGTATTTTCTACTTAAATAAATGTCATTGTCTGTTGAGGGATGGTCGAGTCATTTTCTGTTTCGTCATGTCTACTGAGTAATAACTAGAAGCAAAAACTTCCGATGGCACTCTATCTGCTCACTGAAATTATACAAATAAAGAAGGAAAGAACACAACAATGGACAACTTCTGTAATAGGAATGCTTTCCTTGGTAATGGGATTTTGTTCACAAAACTTGCAATTTTGTACAATTAACCCAAGTGGAAAGGCATTCAAACATTTCCCAGAGCCATCAATATGTTCTGAATAAGTTATTCACTCAGTCTTTATAAATATGTTCTCCCATTCTCAGGGAGAGAAATGTTGTTTATTAATTCATCAATTTGCTGTGTTCAAATATCATTATACTGCTGTCCTCTGAGCTCTCTCTTTGTGTGCCTTCTAGTTGCCTGTAACTCCTATGGATTTCACAGGGTTTTCTTAGGGAAAGAATACTCAGAGGTGGCTTGCCACTGCCTTTATACAGCACCTGACATTTCTTTGCAATCTCCCACCCAAGTAGTAGTGTGACATAGCCCTGCTTAGATTAGAAGGGATCTGGTGCCTTCAATGAATTGGACCCTTATTTAACTGTATTTGTTTTTAATAATGTTGTGAACAATCTTGGTATTGTCTAGTATTGGAGCAGCCATGGAAAAGCATTTAAAGCAGACAAACTACTTTTCATACTTAGACTAATGGGTCTATTCTAAATAAGACAGAGTCTGAAACCAACCAAAAGAAAGTGAACAAAATATGACAGATTTTAAATAACCTGACCCAAAATCTATCTCAAACCATTATCCAACAAGTTGTTGGATAGTCTGTATGGGAGATTACAACTCAGCATGCACCTACACTGTAGAATTAACACATACAAGTCCCAATTCCATAGCATTGTACCAAGGCAGCTAGACTGGTGTCAAACTGGATTAATTCTAGTGTAGATGCAACTTCATTCTCTCTCTCTCTCTCTCTCTCTCTCTCACACACACACACACACACACACATATGAGTGGGAATGACATTGCACTTACCTACATCTGCTCCACTAAGAGCCTTCCCCAAAGGCCAAGGCCGCATATCGATGATCTTTCCATTGACAATGAGTGATTGAACACAGCCTTGAAAGCCACGGTTCATTCCTGCAGACCTTACAAGCCAATAGGCTGTCGGAGCACCTCCAAGATAGAAGGGAGTTCGGAAAGTAATCTTGCTGTATTGACCCTAGAAAATGGAGAAGGGAAAAACACTCATAGGAAATTTGGCTCCCAGAAAGACAATTAAGCTTGTTATTAATTTGTTTCCTTTTTTTTTCTCCAAGGAAGTCAGTGCTGTTCTCCAGAATCATAGTCCACTGCTCACACCAAAACACCACACTGGAACTCTCAACAAAGTATACTCTTTTAAAAAAAAACACCATGATTTTTGGTAGGTAAAATGAAAAATACCACAGTCCAACAAAAAAAAAACTTGGTGTCTTAGTTTTTAGGCCTAATAATTATGTATTTATTTATTTATATTCCACCCTATCTCCCTGAAGGGACTCAGAGTGGATTCCAAACATAAAAGGCAAACATTCAATGCCTGAATGTATTTCTAGGGTTACTTGGGGCACCGTTTCAGAAACTCGATATGGAACAACCACATCAGCTCTAGTTTCTTAGATATGGTTATCATGGTTTTCCATGGGTGAGCAGATGGTGATTGGTATATAGCATATGTTCTGTATTTCAAAAACTAGAGCTGATAGGCCAAAAGTGGTGCCATTTCTGGAACCAGCAGATCAAATATACCCAGAAACATGTCTAACATTTGAGGCACCAAAATGTGTGTTGGCCAATGAACTGATTTATGCACACTGTTCAAGGCAATGCTCTTGCCCAAAAAGTCCTCTCGCTCATCATGTAGACAGAAGAATAACAATCAGCCCCTGAAATCTGGAAATCTTTCTCATGTGACCTCTCTCTGCTGTAGCTAGTAGTGATGGGATTCTAACTAATCTTGTCTCATCCTAACCTTCATGCCTTTATTTTCTTTGACACATGCTTGCTTAAAGGTGTGTCGAGCACTACAAAAAAGTTAACACTGGAAGTTTATTGTGTTGTAATACAATATCACAGAAATGTTTGTCCCTTGCCTCAAAATACTTAGTAGTCTCCTGCGACTCTTTAACTTAGTAGGAAGTGGCAGCTATTGATCTGGGGATATTTCTGGGTGGATTTAGTCCCAGAGGTAGACCTAAAGCAACAATGTTCACTTAATTAGGTTTACCAAATGACATTTAGGAGGAGAAAGTAGGAAGCAGTGGAAGGCCCCAGAGATATCACAAGCCTTGACTGATATGGAGATCCTTCCTACCCACCTTCTCCACCACCATTCCAAATATAAAGCATCCCATTAGGATTTCAACCTGGGTCTGGGGACATCTTGGCATTCCAGACTGCTTCAGCACAAACATACATTCATGGCTAATTATATTACCTTTCAGAAGCAAAATGACTCACCTGAGATTTACCAGAAACAGGAGGGTTGTTATCCAGTCTAAGCCAACCTTCCAGTCCATCTCTGAACACAGTCACACTATGCCAGTTTCCCAGTTTAACTCTGTTCTCACTGGTAATTACTGCAATCCCAGTACCACAGTTGAATCTATGATCAACACAGGAAAAAATGGCAACCTCCCATGAAATGACAAAATCGAATTGCCTCTAGTTTGAGGTGATTCCCATCAAAGATACTTTGACTAGTCATATCCAAAAATTATGTTTGAAAACCACATTCTTGGATACATTTCTTTTTTGAAACAAGCTATTAACAATGTAGTAACCTTATACTACTATTTGATCATTTTCTTATCCATATTGAAATATCTCCTCATGAAAACTATCAACCACCACAAGATTTGTCATATTTTTAGGATCTCATTTATTTGCAACCCCCCCCCCCCCCCATTATTTAGAGTTGAAAACATGTTTTAGTGGTGGGTTATGTAGGAAATAGATCCTTTGTGCAGAATTATTTCAAATAAGTTCTAATCTCAGAAAATCCTGAATGAATGAATTAATGGGAAATCATGACTTCATTGTCCTCCTCCTCATCATAATCTCTGTTTCTGTTCACAAAAATGAAAATACCCTTTAAATAGGGATGTTTAAACACTGAAGGGCACAGTATAACCTTCAGCCTCCAAGCACTGCCCTTGATAGACAGCTGCAGGAGAACCCTGCTTTTCTCTCTTGATTGAGACCCAAGCAGCTATTATGATATTTTGTTTTTCCCAAAGAAGATAGGAATCCTAAAAGAGGCCAGAAACCTTTCATTATTATTAGAGTATTATTTGACAATCATACCTGAACTGGACGTTTCTTCGGATGATTGCCACTGACATGAAGTCACCACGTCCGTGCTCATTTTCTCCACAATACAGAAGCAAACCATCTTCGGCTTCAGTCTGGGAATGGAAAAAAATGAAAGGTAAATAACACCCTGGTTTTGAAACACAGTTACAAATGAACTGATATTAACTTTCTACAGTTCCATAGTATCATGAGGGCACAATGCTCCTTCACTTGCTTCTAGAGAGAACAATTTCTGGGTCACTGCATTCATTCTGCCTGATTTGCTCATCAAGTCTTTCTTAGAGCAATAGTGAGAAGATGCAATGAGGAAACCATTCCCACACTACAATGGGAGTAAATGAAACTGGCCCAAGCAATCTCAGTCCATTTATTCATTTAATACATGTTTATTACATCCTTCTGTCCTGGGCCCGGTCTTGTTCAACATCTTTATTAACGACTTAGATGTAGGGTTAAAAGGCATAATCATCAAGTTTTCAGATTACACCAAATTGAGAGGGATAGCCAATACCCCAGAAGACAGGAGCAGAATTCAAAATGATCTTAAAAGATTAGAGAGATGGGGCAAAACTAACAAATTGAAGTTCAACAGGGACAAATGCAAGATATTCCACTTAGGCAGAAAAAAATGAAATGCGAAGATACAGAATGGGGGACGCTTAGCTCGAGAGCAGTACGTGTGAAAAAGATCTTGGAGTCCTCGTGGACAACTAGTTAAACATGAGTCAATGTCATGCGGCAGCAAAAAAAATTGAGATTTTGGCCTGCATAAACAGGAGTCACACTGGAATCACACTGTGTCCAATTCTGGGCACCACAATTGAAGGAAGATGTTGACAAGCTGGAATGCGTTCAGGAGATTGACTAAAATGATCATGGGTCTGGAGAACAAGCCTTATGAGGAGTGGCTTAAATAGCTGGGCATGTTTATTCCGAAGAAGGGAAGGCTGAGAGGAGACATGATGAGAGCCATGTATAAATATGTGAAGCAGTGGAACTCTCTGCCCTAGAATGTGGTGGAGGCTCCTTTTTTGGAGGCTTTTAAACAGAGGCTGGATGGCCATCTGTCGGGGGTGCTTTGAATGCAATTTTCCTGCTTCTTGGTAGGGGGTTGGACTGGATGGCCCATGAGGTCTCTTCCAATGCTATGATTCTATGATTCCTCTAAACTGACCAGGAGAGTATCTAGAATTTCATACTTATGTCAGCTTAAGAAATTGTATAATAGATTAAACCAGAATTTGGAAGTGACCCATTACAAGTTATGTTATCCTTTGCGACTAATTGTCCTTTTCCCTCTTGGTAACAAATGAATTGTAGCATTGTGCTACAGAAGAAACATTATGAATTGTAATGATGTTTATTTATTTTTGGTAAACAGTAATATTTTCTTATTATTTTTCCTGTGACCTTTAAAACAGGCATTGCAGATGAATTTTCAAGAGTTATGGCCTTCTTTTCTTCTATTTTTCAGTAATGGAAAAGTAATGTGCAATAAAATTTGAAATGTACCACATTTCTAATATTTTCTATAATGAACTACATACTATGAAAAGAATGTTTCCAAGCGTTCGGTTTAGTTGAGCAAGAAAGACTAAACTATTTTACAGACCTCACAGTCATTGTTGATTTTTACTCCTTATTATCCAACTCCCTTTGGCTAACACTATATATCCACACTTCTACCATTAATCTAAATGTAGCAAGACATTAAACATGACGTTGCCCAAAGGCTCCACACTTACCCTGAATTCAACAGTAATTTGGAATTTCTGGTAGGAATTTTTCAGAGGTTCAAAGGTGATATATGAATAGCCAAAGAACTGAGGATATTGTATATTAACATCTGAAAGATAACAATGAGGACATATGTCTTAGCAGTTCACTTCTGAATAAAATCAATAGATTCCTTTTTAGACTTAAGGGGCATTTCTACTTGAACTTATATTTATCACAGCACTCAACAGACTGTCTCTGTCTTCCCTTTAAATTTTCACAATGGAATCCCTTATCCCTTTTCAAGAATCTACACCAGCTTCTCAACTTCCCAGTCTCACCCCGGACATTCCCGAGGACCAGTTGGTCATTTTTCTTCTTGTCCCCATTGCTGTTTCAAGATAAGGCTCCACTTATGTTTTATTGGAGGAAAAGGGAATGAATACCTCACTAAATGACAATATTCATCATGTTATCTGGAGAGTTATTCAAGATTATTTGTCCTTCTCCATTTACAGCTAATCAAAAAAGACAATACTCAAATTTATGCTCTTCATATAGATGGATACCCCAGTTACTATATCTAAATGACAATCTGGCACCATTAAAAAGTATCAGAAAGTATAATGAGAGGACTTAAAGCAGCAGAGAAACCAACGACTCTGTAAACAGCCGCCAAATCATTCTAGTTATCCAAATTACTGAACAATATTATCCCCAGTGAGGACCAGCACCTTGGACAGCTCCACTGAACTATGGGCTAAAACACATACAAGATGAGTCACCTCAGTGACAAGCTACCGATGCAACTGTGTGAAACCTAAACATAGCAATGTATTATAATAGTTATGTCCATCTTACCTACAAATGAATGTCACTAGAACACTACAATGACCTCAGCAAAGTATGTACTACCATCCATCATCACAAGCAGCCTTGATTTTGAAAGCTGATACAAACAACAAACAGATGTTTGGGAAAACAACCAAAAATACCTGTTTCCACTATAACTTTCTCACAAATGTTTCATAAACATCTGGTGATTGAATCTTCAGAACTCAAGTTTGACACTATTCCTGGACCTCACATTGCTTTTAAATTCCAAGTAACCAATCAGATTGAGTCTTAGGAAGAGGTAGTAAGGTAAAGGTTTTCCCCTGACATTAAGTCCAGTCGTGTCCGACTCTAGGGGTTGGTGCTCATCTCCACTTCTAAGCCAAAGAGCCGGCATTGTCCGTAGACACCTCCAAGGTCATGTGGCCAGCATGACTGTATGGAGCGCCGTTACCTTCTCATTGGAGCAATAATAATAATAATAATAATAATAATAATAATAATAATAATAATCTTTATTTTTACCCCACCACCATCTCCCCGAATTGGACACGGGGTGACTAACATGAGGCCAAGCCCAAAGATCCAATATAGCAAAATAAAGTGCAAAATACAACAACAAAAATTACATCACAATAAAGTACATACAGTGGCAAAATAAAGTAAACTAAGCAAAGTAGCATAATAGAAAATCAAACACAATGGGCAGGCCAAATGGAAAAGATAAAATGATAAAACCCTGGATGAGGTAGGAGTAGAAAAAGTGTATTTGAGAGGAGCCCAAAAAAGGACGAACAGTACCTTTTGGGGCTCAAAAAGGATGAACAGTACCTTTTGGTACCTATTGATCTACTCACATTTTCATGTTTTTGAACTGCTGAGTTGGCAGAAGCTGGGGTTGACAGCGGAAGCTCACGCAGCTCCCCAGATTCAAACCTGTGACCTTTCGGTCAACAAGTTTAGCAGCTCAGTGGTTTAACCCACTGCACCACCAGGGTCTCTCTTAGGAAGAGGACAGCCTATAAATATAGTGATTGATTGACTGATTAATTGAATGAAAACATTTTTGTTTGTTTGTCCCAAACATCCCGTCATTGGTTACTTCACCTCTCAAGAAGCAAAGTAGATATGTCATCCATTATTTCCAGATCTTGGTGAACCTCTTTTGCTTACTAGTAAGGTGTATCTTATACAACTATGCTTCTTCCTATTTGTCCACTATTGCACTAATGTATCAAACAAAATACGTGTGCCAAATATATGAAATGCTGTTTTGATCATCAGTAAAGCAACTGATTGTCGATGGCTTCTAAGTAAACCAACCTTCTGAACAGCTCTCTCCTCCTTTGCCAAGGTTGCAGTGGCAACGAGAACCACTCCTTTCATAATCATTAACGCAAAAGCTGTCAGTAGAGCAAATAGTTTCATCACATGACTGATCCGACTGCCGTATCACTGTGGCCACGCCGTTTCTCCTGATGGCCTTAAGACTTGTAGTGGTGGTGGTACGTGGTGGAAGTGTAGTTATTGCAGGGAAAGTAATAGGAGATGGAGTAGATGAAAGCAACCGTGAAAGGAGCCTTGCAGTAGACCCTTGTGAAATCTTGGTCTCAACAAAAAACTTCCTATTGCTTCCTTTGATAGCAGGAAGTGGTTTGAGCTGACAAAAGATAAGAATAGTAGCACATGTATTATATCAAAGGATTAACATTGCAGAATTTGCAGGTATTATTTGTTTGTTTGTTTAGCATACATCATTATTACCACCATCATCATTTTTGATAGAGAGACAGACTGACAGAAAGACTAGTAACATAAATATAACATTGATGTCCTGTCCTATTTCATAAGCTCTCTGGGAGAGAGATATAACAAAATCAATTTAAATTTTTTGGTCATCCTCTTCAAAGAAATTTCCTCAGCCAAGATACTCAGTTGGAAGCAGGACTAGAATATATCATACCTATGTTCAAATCTATGTGTTGCCATTATGCAATCATAAAGAAAAGAATGCATGCACTGGTCACTGGTTGGTTGAACGCTCAGGAACAGAGTATGTGCTTCCCATATAGAAATAATTAAGGTTAAATGCTATTTTCATTAAAAAGCAGGGTAGAGGTGTCCAAATATCAATGGATTCCAACTCCCATCAGTCCTGTCCAATATGGCCCAAAAGTATGTGGGCACCACATAGAGTACCAATTCTAGAGAAAAGTCATGGAATTGAATGGAAATCATTATTTATAGAGAGGAATCAGGATAACACCAAGTAATCTTCATATTCAGATATCCTATTTCTTCATTCTTCAGAGCTGAGCTGAAATTTTTTATCACACTTTTTTGGGGGAATACTTCAGAGACATCTCTGAATAAAATAGAATTTTCTATACATGAAACATGTTTCCTATACATAAAACAGCATTTTCTGGAAGCTGCTGTAGGAAACAATATCTACAGAGCTTCAGGCTTCCCATTCCTTGGTTACAAGGTCTCATGTGGTATCAACATGAACAATTTCTACCTGGGAACTTGAAAGGCATGAGCCAGAATATGTATCAGAACAACAGTTTCATTCAGTGTTAGAGAGCTCTTTATATCTGTAGCTCAAGGCATAGATTTTGTTTGCTGTAGAAATAGCCTGATCAAAAGAGGTTAATTATGTCAGGAGCCCAATTATATGTTTATTGATAAGGGCAGGTTATTATTAAGAACTATGGTGGAACTGATTATTTATAAGGAAAGGGTTTTTAAAGTCCTGTTTTCACTTTCTTGTTTTTTAATTTAATTAGATGGACTTTTATGGATTTATTTATTCATGATTTAATAAAATATTCTCTCTAAGAATCTGAGAACCCTCCAGTCTGATTTTTTTGATCAACTTTCTCCAGTCATGCTAGAGGGTCTAGATATTTCTCAAAAGAATGGCTCTCTCTGATCAATGGTTCTCAACCTGGGGTCCCCAGATGTTTTTGGCCTTCAACTCCCATAAATCCTAACAGCTGGTAAACTGGCTAGGATTTCTGGGAGTTGTAGGCCAAAAACATCTGGGGACCCCAGGTTGAGAACCACTGCTCTAGATTCTCCTTTTTTATGGGCAGCTTCCAGTGAAATTCATTTACAGAGCCATGATTAAATATCTAGAACAGTGGTTCTCAACTTGTTGGTCTCCATGTGTTTTGGCCTATAACTTCCAGAAATCCCAGCCAGTTTGTCAGCTATTGGGATTTCTGGAAGTTGAAGGCCAAAACATCTGGGGACCCAAGGTTGAGAACCTACAGAAATAGCAATTTCTTTATTCATGGTTTTTAACTTTCGGGGGGGGGGGGGGTGGTCCTGAGCTCCTAATGTGGAGAGCTGACTGCAGATAACTCCACATTCTCCCACCCCATTCAGCAAATGTAAATTATGTTGTCTATGGCTTCATCTTATTGCATGAAGAATGAAAAGTTCAGACCGAGTGAAACTAGAGAAATGCATTTAGAATGATACAATATGTCTCCAAAGCATAGATTAGTTTATGTCTTCCTTCCCTGTCTTTCTCAGACCTCTTTGCCCAAATGCTATATACACAAAAATCTTTAAGGAACTGAAATATCAGATGGACTGACTGACGTCTTTAGATTTACCTCGTCAATGTAAATGTCATAGTCTGAATCATCAATCTCAATTCCGTCATCATCACCATTTCCTGTGTCTGTGAGATATCGATGTCTATAGCTTCCACTGCCTAGCTCTTCTGGGCCTGAGAAGACAAGATAGACATCAATGAAAATAATCTACCGTCATAGAAATATGATTTCAGTAGAGTGCATACCTCTTGGAAGTATGCACACTTGCTTCCACTTGCTACCTACAAGAAGTTTTTATATTGGTAATGTGGTTAGCAAAAGAGTGACACTTCAAACACTAGTGGAAACCATGCTACTTTATCATCCAAATGGATAGCATGTTATAGTCACACCTCAAATTATAATTTAAGGTCATTATGAATTCTTCAAGATTCATCCCATTTTCTTATCAGTTCTAGGAATTTCAAAATAAATAAAAGGCAAGGAAAAAGTAATATGCAACATTCTGAACAATATAGAAAGCATCCATGGAAACAGCTTACTAGTTCATGAAACTTTGAATTGTTCAATGAATACTGTAAGAAATATTTTTGTGTGTTCCTTTCTAAGTTCTGCCTTGAGGTAGGATCCCATTAAACAGAAGAGTAAGCTTGTATGTGCAATAATTAATGTAGACTAGAATTCCCCAAAACATCCATCACAATATCAAAATAATGAAAGGAAAAAATCATAACTGTTTCTTTGTTCTTTTTTCAAAGATACAGCAAGGTGTTTGAGAGCCATAATGTGAGAATAGTGTAATGGAATACAACTCTGGAAGTCTAAGGTTTAAATTCCTGCTCAGGGCCCTTCCATACAGCCATATAGCCCAGAATATCAAGGCAGATAATCCATAATATCTGCTTTGAACTAGGTTATCTGAGGCCCCTTCCACACAGCTGAATAAAATTCCACATTTTCTGCTTTGAATTGGAATATATGGCAGTGTAGGCTCAGATAACCCAATTCAAAGCAGATACTGTGAGATTTTCTGCCTTGATATTATGAGTTATATGGCAGTGTGGAAGGGCCCTCAGTCATAGAAACTCACATGTGACCTTGAATGAGTGACACTGATGAAGGCAGTGGAAAACCTCCTCTGTCTTGTGAAGACAAGCTTATGATAGCACTGCTATAAGTTAGTCAACATGAAGGCACATAATAATGGCAACAGTGTATGGTATTTAAAGGGTGTACAAAAATATCTAATAAAAATGATCCATTACTGCTGGCTACCATTACAACAGATATGATTATGTTTTGGATTTTAAAAGAGCTACCCAATAGGTTAAATATATTTTAGGGATAAGATTTAGCATGTTATAAAAATCTTTAAAATTCAGAGAAAAACCAAGAGAAGAATCACCTTGACATGGAATCTACTAGCTGCGTCTGATTCAACTATTGTAGTTTCCACAATTTCATTTATCCACATCTGGCAAAGTATGTCCTCCTTGGGCATTTTCTATACTCTACAGTGCAACTGTATGTTGTTCAGGGACTGGAAGTCCTTGTTTTCAATAGGATTCACTATTATGGGAAGTTTCATATATCCTCACAAAGTCCGGGAATACATTCTCCATGGATACAGTGGTTGGTACTCTAAATGTCATTCTCCCCACTCTCCTTTCAAATAGTATCCTTTGAGAGTTGAACTCCTCAGACAGCTCTTGATGAGGGGAAAGTGTTTCACTCATCTGCTTTTAAACTTTAAGATGAGTCTTACTTGGAACAGGGATCAATCATGTTTCCTTTCAGCTTCTATTTCTTAGCTGATCTTTGCTCCCTCTTATTTGGAGTTGTGATCCTTCAGGTTGGCTCAAAAAAAAATCATGAGTTGAAATCTAAGTTTTGCTATTTTGCAGTATCCTTAAGAAATACCACACCATTCTTATATTTTTCACTGTCTTGGAAGTACTCCTCACTGCATCAATAGGACTCATTTCTGAGTAGAGATGCCAACATTTCTCATTCTTAATTTTGTTTTTGCTTTCGTTGGTTTTTTCAAAACTAAAATGAGGTTTTCTTCCTATGGGACTTTTGTATTGGGTTAGGAGACTTTTTTCTTTTGCGCATTGAAAGCTATAAATATTTTGCCGAATATGCACTTATATGTGCATAGATATAAAAGAATATATAAATGTAGTTATACATTTTATGCATACTCCTACTGTTGTTTGTACATATTTTCAACTACATGCATTTCAGTAGTTTACATTTTAAAATCTGCATGTTGATTTGTGTGCATTTTATTTCTCTGAAGGTAATGTGTACTTCCTCTCCCAGTGAGTCTTGAAGCTTTCAGAAAGGCCATGAAACTCTATTTCTGAATGGAATCGAGTGGAATAGACTACAATCCTAGTCCAAAGGGAATTAGAATGTGTAAGGAGAGATTTGCAGGAACAGAAAACAGCTGCAACAGCTGGAAAGCTCCAGGGGCATAGATTTACCTCCCATCAGTAATCATACAAATAACAATTTGGGTTTAGCTATGAAAAAGAGTTTTCCAGGGGCAGAGGTAAGATGTATCTGTTGGATTCAAAGCTCCTTTGCTATTGGAGAGGACTCAGAATATCCCCCCCCCCCCGCAACAATAGTGTGGGACTCATATAACCAATCTTTCAATTGAAAAAAACAAGGGGGAAGGAAGCTCTACCACACAATCCAGTCTCACTCTTGTGGGTTGCCACTGAATGTAAGGAGCATGTCACAAATTTGGGAGTATACATCCACCATTATCCATGCTATAATATACAGTGTGGTTTCTCGACAAAAACAGTTCTGTAACATTTCACATACTTGCAAAACCTGTTAAGACAACTGAAAAATAGAAAATGGGATACAAGCAGGGATTTCTTATCATGCTGTTTATCATAATTAATTTATGCTAATTAAAGAGATAATTTAAATGAATGCCATAGTCACGTACCATTATATTTATCTTCTTAGTCTGATACCTTCAGGTGTCAAGATGAAACTGTTGTGCATGCAGTGTCGGGGTCCATTGTCAGCTGACCCCTCATTCTGTTTACTAGGAAGTTACTCAAATGGGGAGGGGCGTTGCCGTTTTCAATCGGCAAAGATTGGGTCCATTGGCTACAATGGGAAAATTTAAAGGTTCAATCCTCAGTCATGACTATCTGCATGAACACTTCCTAAGTTTTAGTCCCCATTTACAACTGCAGGCTTGCCAAGTTTCAAAGAAATGGACTGATCTACTGATTTTATAGAATTATTTTAAGTTTTAGCCATAACATTTTTTTAAAAATAAGACAAACTGCAAGAGAGGGTTCTGGGAATTGTAGTTGCCAGCTGTGTCCATTCTCAGCTAATCAGAGCATGGACACAACCAGGTCTTTTATTGGCCGAGAAACAGAGAATAACCAACTCCTATTATGCTCTGAGAGGAACTCAGAGACTTTTCAATGCCTGCCCTATGCAAGTGCTGTTGGGAAAGTGAGTTCCCAGCAGGGCCCTCTCTGGAGGAGCAGACTAGGAAACTTTCCAAAAAGAAATGGATGGACAGACGCTGCTTCTGGCAGGGAGGGAGAAAAGGCATGGAAGATCCCTACCACAGGTATATTGCAGACTTAACTCCTTTCTCTCCAGGAACAGATACTATTTGGCTCCTTTAATCTGTTTTGCCTGGCTTTGCAGCTCCCTCCTCCCCATTCTCTTTTTGGAGGTTATATAAAATGGACCACCAAATATTACAAATCATTTTCATTCAAACTGATTTGGACCCAAGCCTATTATATACCCAACAGTGTTCTTAGTTCTTGTTCTGAAATTTTATTTGCCCAATCATGGCATGCAATAAAACAATAGCTTTATATACCATTGTTTGTCTAAATGAAGCTTGTGAATTTGTAAATATTCTGCTATTCCCTTATGAGAATAGGAGTGCATTTTATGTAACTGATGAAAAGCTCACGAGTCCATAATGTGTAGCTAATATAGTGTTGTTCAAACCATTGTGTTTTTATGAAAACCCAAACAATGAAGAGTAGAAATCATGGTCTATCTCATTACAATGCAGTTCTTTAGTGTGCAAGAACCTGATGCCTACTTAAGATGCTCTACCAACCCTCTAATCCTGTGCCCATAATTAACTGAAAACCCTGCAGGGAGTCATTGGGAAAAAAGCAAGAAAGCTTCTTTACAAATAATCAAGGATTAGGTTACATCAAATAACCCGTTAAAATAAATAAGAACCAGAGAAAACCTCTTACTGTTGCTAATTAAGTGGCAGCTGAATATCGATCAATAGCTTACAAAACCATTTTGTTACGAGGCCAATGTTGCACATTTATGTCACTTGCATTTGAAAAATAATTGAGCTCTCTTGGTGTATACGAGGAATTTTTGTTTAATGGCAACAACTGAGTGGAAACACCACCTCTTCTATTTCCATTCAGTGTGTAATTTATTGGCCTTCAATTCCATTTATTGGCTTTGAACCTGGGAACTCTTTGCTGTCCTATTTCATTTGCAATGTGGAACAGCATCTCACCAAATACTTGCTTCGTGATGACAAACGCCAATGTGATAAGCCATGACCTCACGGCATCTCGTTTATTGATCTAGACGAGATCTAAGGTATTTGGATGTCAAGGTGATGACAGCCAGAATTATTCTTAGAGGCAAATTTCCTTAATAATCCAAGTTTTCAAGAGTTGCCTTTTGGTATTCACCATAAAATTGAATGGCCAATGCTCCTCCCATATTCAAAATAAATAATTTTACATGGGGATTGGCTTGCTATTGCAGTGAATGGGATTGAAATCTACTTCTGTATCACTCCAGCTGGGTAATGTTTCTTAGTTACTCTGGCTTTGAAAAATCACAGTTATCTGCTTATCTCTTTTTATAGATCACTCTGTATATCTATTTATCTCCATATCCACATAAACAAAACATTTGTCATCATAAGCCATGAGTCTCCTGTTTGAGAATGCAGATAATTATATTCAAAAGAGAACAACAAAATAATTTTATCTTTGGTTACAAAAGGATTCAAAACATTTTGTGCCTACAGATAAACAGGATGTGGAAAGTGAGTATGTCCAGCAATACAGATGACCTTCTGTAAAGATCTCCAGGCTACTAATCCCAGGGAGCATGTTGTACCTTGAAGATGTTTCCATAAACACTTTGTTCAGAGGTTAAATTTATACCCCAAGAAACTTCAATAAACAAAAAAATCCAAAAGCTTCTATGAAACAGGCAACCAAGGAAGACAACCGGGAACAAAGCAAATGAAAGGTTCTGTCATGAAACGGAGATTGTAGTTGTGTGCGTGTGTGTTTTAAAATAATACCAGTAGTCAAATTTATAAACAGAATATAGGTTTAATACTGTCCTTTGGGATTCTGTTTTCATCATTGTCCATCACAAAAAGACTACTATGACTTTTTGTAAACTGTCTAAACAGAGATTAGAACTAAACTAAAAGAAAAGCAGCATCCCCATGTTAACTTCCCCATCCTTCATACGAAGTAGTCAGTGTGTCCTGATATTGTTGTTACAATATACTCGATTCCACTGGTGACAGCCAAAATATGGACCTATATGGTCTCTAAATAAGTCTTTACCAATTCTAGTCTGCAAGTCCTTCCATCCATCTACCTATCCATCCTTCCTTCTTTTCTACTCATGTTGGGAGAAGACTAAAAGTAAAGTAAGCCCTCAATCCAAATATTAGTCCCATCTATAATAAAATAACTGAAATAATGGGATTCCATCCTCTTCAATATAAGTGTTGACTTATCATTCAGGAACTGATTCAATGGGTCTACTTCTGCTAGTAGTAATAATAATAAATAATAATAATAAACTTTATTTATATCCCGCCACCATCTCCCAGAAGGGACTCAGGGTGGCTTACAAGGCACATGAGTATAAAACAATATTACATATAAAGTTATAAAGCAACCGCTATCAATGCATAAAATAAAATAAAATAACACAATTTAAAAACGCAGACTATAGTTAAAATTAGCTGCCATCAATTCACAACTAAAGTGCCAAAGTGCCGATCTCGTATGAGTCCATTTCAGCCTACTCAAGGACAAAAGCCTGTTTAAAAATCCATGTTTTTTGGCTGGATTGGAAGGATTCAAAGGTGGGGCTAACCTAATTTCTTTGGGGGGGGGTATTCAAGAGCCAGGGAGCCACTACAGAGTAGGCCCTCTCTCTCATCCCCACCAACTGGGCTTGAGAAGGTTGTGGGACTAGAGAAGGGCTTCCCCTGCCAATCTCAAAGTCCATGCTGGCTCACTGAAGGAGATGCAGTCTCGAAGATAGGTTGGATCTGAACCATATAGGGCTTTGTAGGTAATAACCCGCACCTTGAATTGAGCCCAGAAAATTGTTGGAAGCCAGTGGAGCCGTTTTAGTAGGGGCATAGTATGTTCCCTATAGTTAGCCCCAGTTA
The DNA here is from genome assembly GCF_037176765.1 of Anolis sagrei. Lineage (NCBI taxonomy): Eukaryota > Metazoa > Chordata > Lepidosauria > Squamata > Anolidae > Anolis > Anolis sagrei. Next base: position 278,409,026 of record NC_090022.1, read on the forward strand.
ATAATCTGGCAGCCAATTTTTGCACTAACTGCAGTTTCTGAACTGCCTTCAAAGGCAGCCTCACATAGAGTGCTTTATATAGTAGTCCATTTTGAATGTAACTAAGGCATGGATTGCTGTGGCCAAGTCAGGCTTTTTGAGGTACAGTCACAGCTGGCACACAAGTTTTAACTGTATGAAGGCCATTCCGGCCACCACTGACACCTGATCTTCAGGTGTAGCAATGGGACTTGAGTCTAAAGGTTGAGTAGTGCTGCCAAGTAAAGCTATCTCCTCTTTGATCTAATTCTTCCTAACAAGGGCAGGGTTCTCCTTTTTTCTGTTTTTAGCATGCTTTGCAAGCCTCAAATCATTCTGGGGCTTCATATTTATGACATAAAATCATAGAACCATAGAGTTGGGAGACACTACATGGGTCATCTAGTCCAACCCCCTGCCATGCAGGAAAAGCACAATCAAAGTACCTTAGAGTACTTTGGCAATTTGAATAAGCCACTACATCAAGCCACTACATCAATAAGCCACTACATAAGCCACTACATCAAATTCAACAAGCAATGCAAAATGGGTTCCATTCAATGAGAAAGGCAGAATATTAAAAAATGAAATAAAATTTTTTACCTCGGTTATTCTTTCCCCCCTCCATGTTTCTTTAGAGTCTCAGATGCTCTATACTTATCCCTGAGTTGTCTTGCTCATAAGAACAATCCATGAGTGCATTTACATTATAGAATTAATGCAGTGTGATGCCATTTTAACTGCCATGGTTCAATGCTATAGAATTGTGGGAATTGTAGTGAAGCACCAGCACTCTTTGGCAAACTTCATTAATTCTACAGTGTAGAATTAATGCAGTTTGGCACCACTGTGCTATGGCAATTAAAGTGATGTCAAACTGCATTAATTCTACAGTGTAGATGCACCCCATCATAACATTTTCTTCATTTCAGAATTAGAGATTCTATTGTCACAACCAGAGTTTGAGTGACTTTTCCATGCTGCCAGTCCCCAAAATCCACAGCTAGTGTCCATGCTTGTTGGTGGATTCTGACACTTGCAGCCCATAAATATAATTTTTTCATCATCTGACCACAGGATTATTACAGTGCTCCTATTTCTCTGCTTTACCTGAACAGTAGCCCAAAATATGACTGTTGTTTTTGGCAGAAGACCCTTATTCTCATATTTATTTCTAACCCAACTTCACCCAACAACACCACATTCAAAGCATATCAAGATACTTTTAGACTCCTTTGACATCACCAAGTCACAAAGCTAATTTGTAAGGAATTATTCCCTCCCAAAAGCAAGCCTTGGTTCCAGCAACATTAGATCAAAAGCCCCAAACAAACTGACTCATGCCATTAGCCAAGACAGTTTTGAGTCAATGCTTGAAACTGCAAGCATTCCCCAACCGTCTTTCATGGCATCACAACCTTACTTTGGTCTTTTCCTATGGTAGCTTTTAAATTATGCATGTAATATATAGAATTCCGTTTTAAAGAATGGCATGAGGAGGTGAAGAATAGGCTTGTCAATGTTACTTCTCCTTAAGATGTTGCTTATCAATTACATATGAAGCTGACATGCACACACATACACACAGTCAGATATGTCTAGAAATGAAAAGTTTGCAATAGCACAAGAACAGCATGGACCTGTTTTTAGCCTGAAGCTTTTTTTAATTCCACTCATGGCTTGGCTTTTATAGAAACTGCCAAAACTTCCTTATTCAAGGATGGGGAAGAAGAGGAAGAAGGAGAGATGGGTTGTTAAAAATATGTCTGGTGGTCTGTTAAAAAATGGATGGTGGTGTCTAAATTGTCCAAACTATCCAAGCATTACATTCTATCTCCAGAGTAGATTCAGCACTCATACCCTCCAGTATTTCACAGATGGAAACCAGCAGACATGTAAGCAAGTAACAGCAGAGTGTGGCCAAAATAACAAAAGAAAAGGAGGAACTCACACATTAGGGGATGCTGCAGCAGTTTGCTTGTACTTGAACTTACTGAGAAGGGCATGATTCTTCCCCCTCCTCTCTCCTGCTACATAGCTAATGGAGTTCCAATTATTTTTGCAATTTGAATTCCATTGTTATCCACTGAAATAAACTGAGGATTGATGGGTGAATTAAAAGGAGGAGACTATGTCATTTTAAAAGCAGCTGAAAAAGTGGGATGACAGGGGATTAATTGGGACAGTTGCCAGGTATGAGCATGCACAATACAGTTCTGTTGAAGTTCCACCTAAAGGCAATCTCTTAAAACATGGAAGCCACCAATAGCCACTGGCTTTAGGACCAAATAATGGAAGAAATGTCTTTTACTCACTGAACATTCTGATAGGGTCACTGGAAGCACTGGGTGGACTGGTTCCATATGAATTTGCTGCTCGGACTGCAAACTGGTACATGTTGTTTGGACTTAGCCCCTTCAGGACCATGGAGTCCATCTGGATCTGTTCTCTAATAACTGTCCAGTTGGTATCAAGATCAGGCCTGATTGGAACAAAGAAATAGCATAAAATACAATTAGGCTTTTAAACATATCTTTATTAAACAGACACAAAAGGAAAAATGTTTAATAGAAAAAACAAACATGGAATAATACACACAGTACAAGCAAATTGCATACTACATAATAAAAAATACCAGCACAAAGTACTAAAACACACACAAGAAAGAAAAAGAGGACAGGAAAGATAAAACAGGGCATGGCCTGCAAAACAACCAGATGATGGTAATATCTGTTTCTTTGCACAATTTCCTCTGATACACACATTATTATAATTTTATTTATCCTTCATACTTGGTTAACATACCACTTCTTATAGTATTATCAACTAATCGCCAATAGCAGCCTGTGATGATATTTTAAATATGAAACAAAATTTCGTAACTTTCATTGTTTAATCAAAATGGTCAGGTTTTGCATCTTAACCAAATTATACATCCAACAGTCATCTTCTGTTGATGGATTTCCACTTTTGAGCATAAAATAATCAGGAAGGTATAATCACAACATTCTTCCATATTATTGTCATTGGTCATCGAACAATCCCAGCAGTTATTAGGGTTTTCAAAGATCTTGGGCCAAATCTTTTAACGAATTCAAGGTTTCCTAGACTAACCACTCTAAGTTCAATTTTGAATGTGAAATTTCAGAAAGTCCCCTGTTGGCTCAGGGATTCTGGGAGTTGTAGCACAAAAACAAATGTTTCCAGCACAACATATGAAAATTGCTGATTACTCAAAAAGTTCAAAGGCAGCCAGCAGGAGAGAGTCTCAACTGTCTCCTTCTGAAAGGCGATTCCTCATACTATTCCATGTGTTTGAGAAAGACTGCCTCACACATTGTTGTACATAAGACTTCCTTTTAAAAGGATAGGAACATTAAAAGCCCTGAACTGATTTCAAAAGATAAGATTAAAGTGCTGTTTCCCTCACCCCCTTCTTGGATGTCATTGTACAATTTATGACAGGAAATGACCTTCAGGATCTAGATCTCCTGTTTTTTTAAATAAAGCCCTGGCTGCAAACAGCTCTGGCATTATTTTTATAAAAATAATAGCACAATTTTTCCAAGTACATTTCAAGTAGTGTCCATTTGGAGCTCAAAGGTGCTGCCAAAATAGACTTATGTAATGTTTAAATTGGGCAATGAAAGAGTGATTTAGTTATTTGAGGGTCATTTCTATTGAGCAAGAAGGGAGGACACAGAGATTAAAAAGAAAGCAATTTGGGATTCTTCTTTCCAAGTTGGTCTGTACTTTGTGAATCTGAGAAACCAAATTGCCAAGTCACAGGGGACAAAACAGGGTTCACTTCTGAAAGTGAAAAAAAGACTCTATTCAACAGTCCAAGAATGACTCAACCTTAGAACACTGTCTTGTCTTAATCCTCAGTGACTGCTCTACAAGAAAAAAAATCACTAACATGTTGCCTTTTTTGGGCACACACTAAAAAGAAGGGGACAACCTATTAACCTGAACATATCTGGGTACTGAACATTTATCCTATGTATAAGGTAAAGGTAAAGCTTTTCCCCTAACGTTAAGTCCAACCGTGTCCGACTCTGGGGGTTGGTGCTCATCTCCATTTCTAAGCCAAAGACCCAGCGTTGTTCGTAGACACCTCCAAGGTCATGTAGCCAGCATGATTGTATGGAGCACTTTTACCTTCCCCACCAAAGTGGTACCTATTGATCTACTCACATTTGCATGTTTTCAAACTGCTAGGTTGGCAGAAGCTGGGGATAACAGCGGGAGCTCACGCTGATCCACAGATTCAAACCTGTGACCTTTCGGTCAGCAAGCTCAGCAGCTCAGTGCTTTAACCCACTGTGCCATTGGGGGCTCCACATATATCCAGAATTTTTAATCAAAAAAATCAATCCAAAAAAACTGACTCAATTATCTAAGAACCTGCTCACATTGAGGTCAACATTGTGGGCTATAGCAAGGAGATTGTCTGCACCGTCTCTTACCTATCCCATGGGTGGAAGCATCGCCACCCACCTTCCCATCCATTTTTCTCAATGAGAACATGGGAAGCCTTGCACGTTCTCCTTGCTCCCTCTTTTGCCTCAGTTTGGATGTGCATTATTTGATGGGATCCAGAAGGCTCTTTCCTTGATCTGGACTGAAAGTGTTGTAGGGTGGGCAAATTTGCCCAAGTGATGAAGTCTCAAGTGTCAGTGTAAGTACAATACCTTAACTCTTATAGATATATATATAAAGGAACCACCACTGAGTTGGAGTGGTGAGGAGTAAGAGCTTAGTATGCCCTACAAGGTACACTGACCCTCTACTCTCTCCACCATGGCACCTCTTCTGGTCTTTGTCAATCCCTCTGTGGGAAAATGGTAGGGGCAGTCAGGATCTACTGACCCATTGAGGTGATGCTGGTGCTTTCCCTTTTCCTAGGAATATCCCTCATATCAAAATCTGTATCATTGGTTTACACATGAAGTCGACTTATACGTGAGTATGTATGTTAATTTTGATCCAGACTGAAAGCTTCTGTTTTTCATAATTAAAAGCATATGTTCCTTGGCAGTGTTAGTTTTTATGGGTGAATGGTTTTTCTCCATTAGAAATGATGTTGTGTGTATAACACACACCACTTTTATGCACACTGGAACAGGAAGGATATAGCTATTTGAAGGCACTCACAATTTGAGATGCTGTTCAATATATTAGGGAAGTGTTTTTGCTCTCCAACATGAAAAATACCATAAACATCTCTACAGATCTGCTGTTTTATGCAGAAAGCTATTTCCATAGGAAATATTCCTTCCTTGGACAGAAAGGAAGTCTCCAAGTATTAATGGAGACCTGGAGAAATTTGCAGTATTGAAAATGCTTATACAGCTTGAGCATTCCTTCTCCAGTTGGCTTGGGACCAGAATCACTTTGGATTTTTTCAGAGTTTGGAATACCTGTATTTGTATATATAGTATGTACATAATGAGGTATCTTGGTTATGGAACCAAAGTTTTGATGCTACATTTATTTATGGTTCATATACCTGCACATGTTATGAGTTTAGCCTGAAAGAAATTTTGTACACTATGTTTGTTTAATCATTTTGTGTCTGAAACCAAATGTGTGTACACAAATTGCAGAGGTCACTGTCTCGGCCATCCACGTGGACTGCTATAGATTTCCAGACAAGTGATGTTCAACCTGTATGTGAAACAGTTCTGAATTTTCTGTCTTTACTCAGGCAAAGTGTACATCAACTCAAGGAGGATTTCAAAAATTGCTCCTCCATGTAGCAAAAGATTTCTCTTCTCTGTGCAGAGTGAAAAACAACTTGATTGCTCTGTCCTCCCTTCACAAAGAAAGGAGAAATAACTGTTGACATTTGAGTGAAGACCTTGGGGAGGGATTGGAAAAGGTTGTGGGGAGGAGGTCCATCCTCAGATGTCAGCTGCCTTTCTGGTTTTGGCAGGCTACATGTTGCCCACCTTTACTAGGAGCATCAAAGTCTCTTTTTGAAAAAAGGCAAGCAGCCTGCAAACTCAGACCTTCAATACAAACCTTAAACAAGTCTGTCAAAAGAAATGAAAACTGAAAGATAATGGGGAACTAGGTTATATAGGCTTTGGACCATTAAAAATGAAACTTGTGATGGCATGCCCGAGCCTTTGGGAAAACTATATTGTCTGGTTTTATTCAGGGGATATCTGATACCTTCTGTTAAGATTAAGACCCTTAGCAGACAGAGGCACTTTAGGCAAGGTGAAAAGATAACCAAAATGAGTTTACTGAAAACAGGATGAATAAAGAGTTAACTCCACCTGGGGCTATCATAAGGTATGTTGTTGGGGGCATTGAATTATGCTGATTGTAAACTGCCTTGAGTTGCCTTCAGGCTGAGAAAGGCGGTATATAAATATGGTAAGTAAATAAATTAATAAGCTTAAAACAATACATCACAAAAGGAGATTTCGCTGGTTGCAGTCAGTCATCTTTCTGGGATCTTCTGCATCTGCTGCAAAGCGATGGTTTATAAATTGTCTTAATCTTCTTTCCTGTGAAGCTTAGGCTGGTTATAAGGTTCTGTTGTGTTTTGGACTGGTGATATAATACTACTACTAAATGCAGCAGATACTAAGAATGCCTGTTTTTGGATTGCTTGACCTAGGAGTACCAGACAATACCCCAAGCCTCTAGTGACTGTAGAAAAGGGAGGAGTCCAGCAAGAGAGCTCTATGCAGGGAAATGGAATAGACCAACTAAGATTGGCCCCTGAGAATTTTAAGCTCCACTCAAAAACTAATACAAAGGAAGGTTTCTACACTATTGGGAAGGCCTATAAACAGGGCAAACTGAGGCAAAGGAGAGGAAAAAGCAGTGCCAAGACTTCACAAAACTTGTTACCAAGGAAGAAGCAGCAAAAGCGAGGTAACATGATCAAAACCATGAGCTCAAAAGATCATCTCAGCAGCAGAATGTTGAATGGAAACCAGAGAACTACAGTGAGATAATAGAAGGCTACTCACAGAAAAATTACAATAATCAACACAGGAAATGGCCAAGACATGAAGGAGTAGAAAGAAAAGGTCTAATTTCAGTTGGCCCTTTCCCTAGTCTCTTTTCACTGTTAGGTAAGGTTTTGTTGTTGTTGTTGTTGTTGTTGTTGTTGTTGTTGTTGTTGTTCCGGCACGCCTTTGAACTTTGATTATACAGCAATAGTGTGCATATGAAGTACTGTACTGTATTTTTAATCTTTTGCAAGTGTTTTAAATATGTTTACTGTATTTAAATAATGTTTGTAAAATTACTGCTCCTTAATCTACTCAGCATACGTATCACTCCCCAGGTAATGCACGAGTGTTGCACACAAATAATTTCAATACAAAGAAAAAGTCTGCCACTGTATATCAATTAAACTCCTTTAAGAGCAAACTGCTAGGATGTCATGAACATACAGAATTTCTCCATCTCTGGCTTGTCTCCTGCTAGGTTTGTCTATTTATTTATTTATTTATTTATTTATTTATTTAGCTTATATTTTATCCTGCCTTTCTCCCAATATAGGAATTCAAGGCGGCTAACAATAAATATGGCACAATACGGATTAAACATTGCAAATGCATTACAATATGAATATAAAATTAAACAACAATTAAACCCTTTGTGTCATTAAAAACAGAAATATTAAAATATATTTTAAAACTATACATCTACCTCAGAATCCCATCATCTCTGAAGGCACTTTATGAACAATTAGATATTATAGCTGGCATTCTGCTTGGGATTTATGTTTTTTTAAATGGCCTTATGAGTGCATCAAACTGGGCTGAGCAGCTTTGCAATATTGATTTTTTTACTTAGAGTCTGCAATGTTGGGGACTGAAGTGACTGATGCACCATAGACCAATGCACAATGTGCACTGCTGTACATCAGTCTGAATAGGTAGACATGGACTACGAAAGGCCAGAATGCAGTAGAAGTGAGTGTCCAACATGCATCAAAGTGTGAAATGCAGATCAGAAAAAAAACATTGCATACTGGAACATACTGGTGCCCCGATGTGAATCTATATAAATAAAAAAAGTAATGTTCATTTGTGGGATTAACATAACTCAATAACCACTGGACTAACTGACACCAAATTTGGACACAATACACCTATCAGGCCCAAGAGTGATCATCACTCATAAAAATACTGAAAAACACAATGGAAGGGACTTAAAAAGCCAAAAAATACACAATGCATTACAACGCATGCGCATAACCATATATATATATATGTAACTACACCACATATATATATATATATATATATATATATATATATATATATATATATATATGTAACACACACTCATACATATACATACATACACACACACACACACACATATATACAAATATATACACATAGAAAACACATATACACAGACTGGGCCACAGCAATGTGTGGAAGGGGGCTAGTAAGTCTATACATTTTTGCAATTCAGCAACAGGGTTTCATTGCATTCCTTCAATGTTGCTATGGATTTGTAAAATTACAAAATGTAGACTGGGGTGTTCAATCTTCACCTATGTCTGTTGAACAGGGAAGTTTTGTGTGTGTGTTCTTTGGCATAATCTCTCTACTAGTAGAAATTGGACAATTTTCTTGCATATGAATTTTATACACGCATTAGAGTAGGCAGGCAATCCTGTACTGATGCAACTGTTCCCATGTTTATGGCTCAAAATAGCTTTGAAAATTGGACCTAGACACAAATCTTATTCTGTTGCCACAACATTCTGCAAAATACTCTTTGAGTCTGTCTTTTTTATAGTGTATTTCAAAAACAGGATAGGGAGATATTTCATGCAATATTAAAGCATACAATGAATTTCTGACCCACAGGCTGATGATCTGAGGTCAAAGGTACAAGGCCCACATGTAATTCAGTTGAATCCTTGTAGACAGTGAAAGCCCATGAGTCACATTACAGAGATGGTTAGTTCAGGAAAATATATTTACTGTACAGTTTCTTGGCTTCTAAATCATGATGCTGCCTTGGGTCATGGGAAAATGCAAGTTTCAGAATGTAGTTACACAAACCAAAAGTTTTAAAACATTTGGATGAATTCAATTGCAAACCTAAAAATGTATTAAAGCCGGATGAAGTTGAGTCACTAGAAAGGAAACTACCAGATGAAAAAGGAAAGAGTATGTCATGTAGGAACATAATGGAGGCCTGCCTTTAGATTGGATCAGAAGTGATTTACTGAAATTTTATATGGAGTTCCTAAATCAAGAGAGCTTTGGGCTTTATTTTTTTTAAGGACATGTTTTAAAGTAAGAAGGAACACATCCTAACATTAAAATTAAAACGTAGCTATCTTAGGCAAACCATTTTTAAAACAGAAGTGAAATACAGATTTTTGCATTTGTGTAATTATATATAAGATCACGGAGATATCAAAATAGTTGGGGCAGTTGTACAATGGGAAGAAAGCTGAAATTTCCCAGGATATCCTAATTACTATGTCAGTTTAAAAATGATTTTTTTTAAATAGTCAAAATGTATTATCAAGCATCCAAATAGAGAACAAGAGAACTGACACACAATGGAATATAAAGGTGTGTATGTGTGGGAGTTCTCAATTGACACAATTGATGTGCCCTGAGATGAAGAGAGGGTGGATTTGCAATGACAGCCAAGGAAATGAGTCAGAAAAAAACACATCAGATGAAATACAATAAAAGAGTCTTGGAGTACCTCCATCACATACCTTTAACAATCACCACACTATGGCAGTTGAAAAACTTCTGATGAAATTGTGGAGGGCAAGAGGTTGGAAAAAAGCTAAACTATAACTGATTATTTTAAGCCTCAGCTCCAAGCTACTGAAAAGAAGAAGCCAATAAATGGTTTGGGGATGTTTCTGAAAGATGTTCAGGACCTTGCAAAGGTTGGGTGTGGTAGAGATGCCACAGAAAAGGGGCTCTTTCTGTTTTTCAGGAAGAAGCACATGGAAAGCATTGTGAGGACCCACCTAAGCCACTGTGCCACCATGCATCCAACCCTATCTTCTTGACCCACTCCCAAATGGCAGCATGGCTGATGGTACAAAAACCCACTGGCAGGTCCAGCACAACCTAGTCCATTATCCAACCATCCTGATCATGGCATAGGTCATCTACTGAAGCCTGTAGATAGACTAAAATAAGCAGTTTCATCCAGAAAATTTTGGAGCCGAGAGAAACTTAGCTCCTGATGATAACTTTATGAATCAGTTGTCAGTTCACATGAATCCATGTTGTCTTACATGCAGATCCCATAAACAAGATCACCTGATAAATTCCACAGTGTAGTACTGAATTGGAGAACTTCCTTCACTAGGTCCTGGTTTCCATGTCAGTGCAACTTCTGAGTCAGAAACAACAATGACTTGGGGCTGATATGGTGGATCTGGAACCTTGCATTTATCTGAAACAAAAGAAGTCATGTTTTGAAGGGGAATGCCCTGATTTTTTTTCTTGCGTGCTTCATGTGTTCTTCTAAAAGGTGAAGATGGATCAGGGCTCCACATAACAAACCTACCCTCTCAGGTCCCCATATTAAGCAACAAAATCTGAAGGGAAATTTCACTCATATTTCCTTAAATATAATTAGAGCTCTCAATGCAACTAGGTCTCAAAATCCTCTGTATATTTTGCTGCTCAAAAGAATACACATATTGAATCTAAGCTTGTCTGGGCTTCATGAATATATTCATATATATGATTCTGTAAGTGAATACTTGGCAAACCCTTACCATAGAATTACATAATTGGAGAGACCACAAGGACCATCCAGTCCAACCCCTTGCCATGCTGGAATATGCAATCAAAATATGAACCAAACCAATTTTTCCAAAGCCCACATTTTCCTTTTTTTCTGCTCAAATCAGAAATCTCAAATCACATATCACAAATCTCAAATCACATATTTCATTATTACATGAGAGAATGAAGGATTTCAAAGGTTTTCTGTCCAATATGTGAGATTTTGTGCATTTTTATTGTACTTTCAAGACAATAATATTTTTGCAAAATATATTGTTTTGAGTCAGTGCTATTTTATGAGGGAACTCACATCCATGTCTGGATCAATATTTTCACAAAAATGAATTATCATTTTTAAAAAAAATCTGATAATGGCTACAAATTTTCTCAATGGTCTGTTTCAATGCTCAAGATGTTCTTTCTTGCTGAAGATGAAGGTATTTGTGAGCATTCTTCACATCTCTGTTAAACAGCAATCATGGTCTGATCTGCTCTGAGTGTTCTTATGTTTATAAACAGGATGCTCAATTAATACAAGATCTCAAGCAGAGATTAAGCAAGAAAAGATCAGGGACAGAGAATAAGTCGCAGAATCTTGGAATGCTAATTGAATTAGGATCAATGAAGCAGAACCAAACAAGAAGTCCTGTGGAATTTTAAAGATTAACAAACACACCAGTGTCCCAAACATTTTGAAATGTGCTGTCAATAATTACAAATTTCTGCAGCAATTGCCTCCCCAATCCAAGACCAGTCCCTAACCTGTACAAATTTCTTCATGCATTGCAGACAAGTTGAAAGGACATATCTTACTTCATGCCAAATTGAGAACTAGAGGGTCTCTGTGTTTGTGCTGGGCTTTGAACATACTCAGAAGCAACAGGGATTTTTCAGTATGTCTTCAAATGTATAACATACCCTCCCCCTTTTTTAAGATCTAAAGGATTCAGGAGGTAAAATCTCAGCAACAACTGCAACAATGGCTATTAAAGATGTACTATTTTAATCTCCTGAAATATATTATGCTATAAAGTTTATAGACTACTGAAATATGTAACAATATTCATGCACTTTATAAACTGAGACAGGACTCTGGGCTGGATTGACCTGATTTTCATTCTGGGGGTTGGTCTGATTTTCACTTTGGGAATTTCAAAAGCATGTTCAAATTCTGTAACTCTAAAATAAACAAGAAGAAATCCTGTGAGACCAATCCCGTGAGACTGAATCCTGTGAGAATGAAGACCAACAAATAAATGTTGGAAGAGGATTTTATTGATTAGAGACTATTTATCCCACTATAAACTGATATGTTGATGATGAACAACATAGACTTAACAATAGCATCAAGCAACATTGATTACTTTAAAATTGCACCCAGTTTATACATTCCCAGATTTTTTTCTTATAAAACATGAGTTATTCTGGCATGAAATGTCAGCTTCATCATACTTTACAAACTCTTTGTGTTGGCAAAAATTTAAGATCTTACTAACTTGGTAAGTGGTTGATTGTGCTGCAGTTATCTACACTTTTCTGGTTAACAAAGTCCCACTGATGATATGTTTTTGTTTTGTGTTATGATAAGTAGAGACAGAAGTAAGATCAGGATCTATAACTAGAAATGCATTTGTTCACTAATTTGTTCTCAAGCAGTAATTATTCTGCTGTGAAAAGGTGCTTGAAAATGGTGGGTTTTGAGGGCTATGTAGAATTCAGGATTTATTCTATAAACATTTACATTTAGTATTTTTGCCCAGAAAAAACATTTTCTGAGCAGAAATTGTTCAGAAAATGTTGTCTACTGTGCAGAAAATATTAAGCATAATTTTTTTATAATGTTATTTACTATAGGTGCAAGCCAGCTAAAATAGTTCAGGTATATGCTCCTTATATAAAGAGCCTGAAGGTAATTGTAGCCTGAAGGTAATCCCGGCTCCAGCGTTGTGTTGCTGCTCCAAGTTGTGTTGCTGCTCCAAGTTGCGTTGCTGCTCCTGTTGTGTGGCTGCTCCAGCATTTCATCGTGTGTTTTACTCCAGGCTGCTGCTCCACTCGTGTTCCATCTTGTTGCGACCTGTGGCCTGTCGACTTTCTGCAACGCTTGTGTTTACCTACAGCGTGTGTGTTCCATCGCGCTAAAGTTGTCTCCAACTCACCGGATCACCCTTTACAGCAGCCTACCTAGTCATCAATTACTATCTTAATTGCCTCGGCTTGCGTTATCGCTTCCATTTTTAGAACTTCCGGTTAAGATGGCGGAGAGGCAACAGCTGACCTACGGAGCGGTCTGGTGAGATTCTCAATCCACCTCCCTAATCCTTACCATCCGGAGCTTCCCCGATTACCAACCAACCCCACTGGCAACCCGAGGACTCGAAGGAGCCCTCGGGGGGCCTTTTGGTGGGTTTTACTGAAGAAGGGAAGCTAAGAGAGAGGAAGAGGAGAGGTAGAACGCCGAGGCCATTTCCATCCTGGCCTGGCAAGAGCGTTCCCTCCCGGCCACCTGACCGCTAATAGCCTGACCACCTAAGTCGTTGATTTCCCACGGACTGGACTTACAATCTCTGGTGGGCTGCCTTGTCGGTCCCCCTGTTGCTGCTTTGGCTCCGGTGCTGGCTGCCTGCTGCTTTGGCCTCCGCCTGCCTCTGGGCCCTGGCCTCCGCGGCCGCCGGGCTACCCGTGCTCCGGCCAGCCGCGCTATTGCTCCTGCTCCTGCTCCTGGCCGGGGGCCGATCCTCCCTGGGTTGCGGGATCTTCGCCCGTGGTGTTCTGTCGGCGCCCGCTTTTTGGCGCTTGGCTTGGCTGCTCCGTTGTCCTCGGCGCCAGCGCCGGCGCCCTCCTGCTTCTTCTGCTTGGAGGACCTTGGCCGCCATTGCCTGGAGGACTGGGGCGGCCGCTGGGTGAGAACCTTCCTGCCGGGCGCCGGCTCTCCGACGTGCCGGCCTACGAACACGCCGGCTGGCCCTGGGGCGCCGACCTCGGCGTGGAGTACCGACTTCCCCAGTGGGACCTCCGCGGAGCCTCCCTGCCGACGCGCCGGCGTTTCCACCTTGCCGGAAGGCCCTGGCCGCCATTGTTTGGAGGACTCGGGCGGCCTTTGAGTGAAGACCTCCTGCTCCAGCGCGCGTCCCGCCTGCTTCCGGCGCGCTGGCCTTTGGAGCGCGCCAGCTGCCGTTCGGCGCATCGGCTTTCCATCGGGCCTTCTCACCAACGCGCCAGCTTTTCCATCTACTGAGCGATTCATAGCTAAAGGATACTACCACATTGAGACTGTAAGTCCATCGCTGGTTGGTTGGAATCATTTTTTGGACATAGCTGCTGTTACAAAGTTTCCATCAACCGCCTCTTTGAGATACCATCTTTTATTGTCATCCTTCACCTATCGCCTCCACTCCGGAAGAAACGTTATCAACTAGCGTCAGACTCTAGTAGCCATTGGGGCCTTTATTTACCTTTTCTTGTAAAACTCTATCGTCTTTCATAAGACTTTCATAAGATCTCCACCCTTGACTCTGCCCTATGTCTGTTGTATAGGGGGGAGGGGGGTTAAATCTTGTTGTACTGCTGTTACATTATTATTATGACCATCTTGGCCAACGTTGCTAATTCTCCATCTGCCAGCACTTAAGCCACTAGGTGTAACCTGCACTTTAGACCTTGTCACTTCAATTGCTGAGTGCACTTTAAACTCTCGCACTTTAATCCCATTAACCTCCATTACAGCACTTTAATTATTACCAACGGGTTAGATCAAAGCACTTTATTGCATCTTGCACTTTAACATCTGCTAATACTTGAAGCCAGTAACTTGTACCAACGTTGCCCCATCGCTGTTATCCATGTCGGCTCTCATCCTTTGGTATTTGTTAACAACATTGTTGATAAACTGGGAAGGGAACAGAGAGTGGAGTGGGGGGCTAGATCATAGAAATAGCATTGCAAGGTTAGGAAAGGACTGGAAGGAGGTTGTATGGCATAAAGAGAAGTCATTGAAACAAATAATCTGGAAAGAACTATGGGATGAAGCCACAAAATTGAAGTGCAATATGGACGAGGAGAGGTATTCCATTGGCCGAGGGGTCCCCATAGAAACCATAACGGGGAGGCAGAGATGCGGGAAAGGGAGACCGCTAATTCGGCCTAGAGATAACGGAAAATTTAAAATAACTCAAATTCGGCCTAGGGATAGAAAAAGAAATTTAAGAACTTGTAATCGGTCTCCTGACATGGTAAGTGGGTGTACCAAGGATAGCGGTCCCTCTGGGTTGAAGCTGGTACTGCTGAACGCCAGATCTGTCAACGGAAAAACATCTTTCATCCAAGATATAATTCTGGAGGAGCGGGCAGATCTGGCGTGCATTACGGAGACCTGGTTGGACGAAGCCGGAGGAGTAAATTTGACCCAGCTTTGTCCACTAGGCTTCTCCGTACAGTACCAGTCGAGACCTGGAGGGCAGGGAGGCGGAGTTGCGGTTGTCTATAAGAATTCCATTCCCCTGACCAGAGGCCCCATCCCGCAGTCAACTAATTTTGAATGTGTCTACCTGAAGGTGGGTGACCGGGACAGAATAGGGATTCTGTTAGTGTACCGCCCACCTCGCTGCACTACGGTCTCCCTACCTGAGCTAGCAGGGGTGGTCTCGGGCCTGGCATTGGAGTCCCAACGGCTCCTTGTGCTGGGGGACTTCAATGTACATGCTGAGACTACCCTAGTAGGAGCGGCTCAGGACTTCATGTCTTCCATGGCAACCATGGGGCTGTCCCAACAGATATCTGGCCCCACTCACAGTGCTGGACACACATTGGACTTGGTTTTCTGTCAGGGATGGGAGCAGAGTGGCGGTGTTGAGGAGTTATCCATCTCTCCGTTGTCATGGACCGACCACTATCTGGTCAGCTTTAGACTTACTGCACCTCCCAACCTCTGCAGAGGTGGGGGACCCATTAAGTTGGTCCGCCCCAGGAGGCTTATGGATCCGAATGGATTCCTGACGGCTCTTGGGGATTTTCCCGCTTCCTTGGTTGGTGATCCTGTTGATGCCCTGGTGTCTCACTGGAATAGGGAGATGACTAGGGCAATAGACACGATTGCTCCGGAACGTCCCCTCTCAAGTAGCCGAGCTAAACCAGCTCCTTGGTTCACCGAGGAGCTGGCAGCAATGAAGCGAAGGAAGAGGAGACTAGAGCGCGTGTGGCGTTCGGACCCGAGCGAGTCAAATCGAACACGGTATGTCGCCCTTCTCAGGGCATATGCCGTGGCAATAAAGGCGGCAAAGAAATCTTTCTTTGCGGCCAATATTGCGTCCGCAAAGAACCGTCCGGCTGAGCTGTTTCGAGTTGTCAGAGGTCTATTAAATCCCACCAAGTCGGATGGGAACCCTGACAACTCGACGGCCCGCTGTGAAGCTTTTGCTCGGTTCTTTACGGACAAAGTCGCTTCGATCCGTTCCGACCTGGACACCATGTTAACGGCAGTCTCAGAGGATGTAACACGAGCATCTGCTTATCCGATTTCGTTGGATTCATTTCAATTGGTGAAACCTGAGGATGTGGACAAGATGCTTGGAGGAATGAGGGCTACCACATGCATCCTAGACCCCTGCCCATCCTGGCTTCTAAAGGAGGCCAGAGGGGGATTGGCCGAGTGGGTGGAGGTGGTGGTTAATGCCTCCCTTCGGGAAGGCAAAATTCCAGCCAGCTTAAAACAAGCTGTGATAAAACCGCTGTTGAAGAAACCATCACTGGATCCCACTCAATTCGTCAACTTTCGGCCTGTTTCCAATCTTCCCTTCTTGGGCAAAGTCCTGGAACGTGTGGTGGCCTCACAACTCCAGACATTCTTGGTAGACACTGATTATCTAGATCCGGCACAGTCTGGTTTCAGGCCGGGACATGGTACCGAGACAGCCTTGGTCGCCTTGGTGGATGATCTGCGCAGGGAGCTAGACAGGGGGAGTGTGTCCCTGTTAGTTCTGCTGGACCTCTCAGCGGCCTTCGATACCGTCGACCACGGTATCCTTCTGAGACGCCTCGCGGGAATGGGCCTTGGTGGCACTGCTCTGCAGTGGCTCAGGTCCTTCCTAGAGGATCGTACTCAGAAGGTGTTGCTGGGGGACAACTGCTCTACCCCACAACCATTGACTTGTGGGGTCCCGCAGGGCTCAATATTGTCCCCCATGTTATTTAACATCTACATGAAGCCGTTGGGAGAGATCATCCGGAGTTTCGGGGTGCGGTGTTATCTGTACGCAGATGACGTCCAACTCTGTCACTCCTTCCCACCTACTACTAAGGAGGCTGTTCAGGTCCTGAACCGTTGCTTGGCCACTGTATCGGACTGGATGAGGGCGAACAAATTGAAATTGAATCCAGATAAGACAGAGGCACTCCTGGTCAGTCGGAAGGCCGAACAGGGTATAGGGTTACAGCCTGTGTTGGACGGGGTTACACTCCCCCTGAAGACGCAGGTTCGCAGCTTGGGTGTGATCCTGGACTCCTCGCTAAGCTTGGAACCCCAGGTTTCGGCGGTGTCCAGGGGAGCATTTGCACAACTCAAACTTGTGCGCCAGCTGCGCCCGTACCTTGGGAAGTCGGACTTGGCCACGGTGGTCCACGCTCTGGTCACATCCCGGATTGATTACTGCAACGCGCTCTACGTGGGGTTGCCCTTGAAGACAGCCCGGAAGCTTCAGATGGTCCAGCGCTCGGCAGCCAGGTTGCTAACTGGAGCGGCACTCAGGGAGCACACCACTCCTCTGTTGAGCCAGCTCCACTGGCTGCCAATCCGCTACCGGGCTCAATTCAAGGTGCTGGCCTTAGCCTATAAAGCCCTAAACGGTTCTGGCCCCGCTTACCTCTCCGAACGCATTTCCGCCTACGAACCGACTAGAACATTAAGATCATCTGGGGAGGCCCTGCTCTCGATCCCGCCTGCGTCACAGGTACGCTTGGCGGGGACGAGAGACAGGGCCTTCTCAGTGGTGGCCCCTCGGCTATGGAATACCTTGCCAGCTGACATCAGACAGGCACCTTCGTTGCTGGCGTTTCGGAGAATGGTCAAGACCTGGCTTTACGAACAAGCGTTCGGCTAAGCAATGCAACTAACTAAGGAAGACGGTAACTGAACATAGGAACGGCACAATGACTATGAGAATGGATCTGACTTTAACGGAGGCGCTATATATGTTGTTTGTCGATTTGTCTGTCTATGTTAATTGTTGTGGAGCGACGTTGTCGTCCCGGTTGTTGTATTGCCGTGTTTTTAATTGCACTGTAAACCGCATTGAGTCGCCTGTCAAGGGCTGAAATATGCGGTATAAAAGTGAAGCAAATAAATAAATAATAAATAAATAAATAATTGTATACACTGTTTTGTATACACTTTTTTAATGAGACAAGGTTTATGTACACTGAACCATTCAAAAGCAATTATGTCCTTATCGCAACCATAATTTTAGATTTTTGAGTATTTTGGAGGTCAGAATTCTGGATAAGGGACCCCATCCTCTACTGTGTTAAGATAAAATTAGTTGAAGGAGATGTACAGCTGACCTGATTTATGGATGAGATAGCCAATGCAAGCAGCCATGACAAAAATTGTTAGAAATTGCTAGACATTTCTGGCTAGAAATGTTCTAAAGCAAAATAAATATCCAAAGGCCTTTATTGTAAAAACTTTTAAAGAAAGTTTACAAAGCAAAATCCACATCTTATTTTCTGATCAGATGTGCCTTTGAAATGCTCACATGCATTGGCATGTATGTGCCAAGGGGAAAAATCCAAGGTTTGGTATATCTCTGTCCCAATCAACAACCATAATGAAAAACTATGCACACAGCCTTTACCTTGTGATAAAGTTGTTACATTCTTGGGTATGCTGGGTCTCCCTTTTCCTGCCCAGCCATAAGCTCCAACACTAACACGATGGAGAGCGCCTGGCTTCAAATCTCCAATAACTACTTCCTGTTTTGAAAACAAAGCACATGATGGGGAAAAGTAGAAAAAGGCAAAAAGGGAAGTGACTGTTTGACTTAACATTAAGCATTGTTTGTGTAATTCCATGGGTTTAGAAGAAACTCCTCGCATAGCTTGTTATGGGCTTCTGGGAGGTAGAGTCCAACACAAGCAAGTCTGGTTTGTGCCAAGTTTGGTTGAGATCCATCATTGTTTGAGTCCACAGTGCTCTCTGGATGTAGGTGAACTACAACTCCAAAACTCAAGGTCCACGCCCACCAAACCCTTCCAGTATTTTCTGTTGGTCATGGGAGTTCTGTGTGCTGAGTTTGCTTCAATTCCATCATTGATGGAGTTCAGAATGCTATTTGTTTGTAAGTTAACTTTAAATCCCAGTAACTACAACTCCCAAATGACAAAATCAATCCCCCTCCAACCTCACCAGTATTCAAATTAGTGTATTAGGTATTTGATCCAGTGAAAGAAAATACATCCTGCATATCAAATATTTACATTGATACTCATAACAGTAGCAAGCTTACTGTTATGAAGTAGCAATGAAAATAATTTTATGGTTGGGGGTCACCACAACATGAGGAACTGTATTAAGATGTCATGGCATTAGGAAGGTTGAGAACCACTGCTCTAGAGGGAGAACATTCCAGAAGTGGAGTGCCACAACCAAGAAGACTGTTTTCTGATCACAACCCATCTAACTTTTGAACCTGAATAATGGCTTCTGATGAACATCAGGAGGGCTGGAGATGTAATAGCCAAGGTCCAAGTAATTTAGTGATTCATTACCTCCTTTTCAGGTATAGCCAATGTACTGCAGTAGTTTGAGTGATTATGATTCTGGAGACCAGGTCCATTCCCGCTTGGCCATGGCCCAGAAAAACCCAGCTTTAGGGACACCATGAGTCAGAAATGACTTGGGGGTAGACAACAAAAATAACAAATGAACTACAGAATGTGATGCCCTCACACTATGCATTTCCTGGCTTCTCCTCTCTACAAAAACAGCTAATACTAGGTACCAGAGAGCCCAAATATATTTTAGAAGGTCATATCAGTATTTTGTTTTAGTTACTTGCTATGTATGGAGCACAAACAAGGGATGGTAATCCCAGATATTGCTAGATTGCAACATCCTTCATCCCTTCCCACCATAGACAATTGTGAGATATCATGAGAACGTTAGTTGAACAACAGCAAAAGGGCCACACATTTCCCATTCCTGGTCTCAAGACAGCAGACCACAACATCAGGTCATTTTTGTAAGCATCAACCTCAGACTCCAACGGCAATTATTTGTTTATTTTTCCCACTTATAAGGTAAAGTGAGAGCAATATCCAGAGGAGATTAGATGTAGTGTGCACCTACTTGGACATCCCTTAATGTCTTCTTTTATTCACTTTAAGTGTCTCCAAATGAAAAAAATATAGAAGTATCACAAAAAGCTCTTTTTGCTGATAAGCAAGCCCAAAAACACAAATCTGAGCCAACTGTTTTTCTTCTTCAAAGCTCTGCCAAAGGAGAAGTAAAAATCCAACCTACAATTTCTCAACATAAAATTCAGGCATATACGTTAAAGGTCAGTTTGCTTCATACAGTGGATTGAGGTTGAAAAGAAGGTTGTCCAATGTCTTTCTATAGCATCAAAAGGCAACTAAGCTCATAATCTAGTTTAATTTTGAACCAACAGAGGAGAAAACCGCAAAGCAGCATGAAGTGAAATTCTATCAACTTCAACACCCACGAGGGCAGGGCACATGAGAAACAGATGGTCTCTTCTAAAATTTCTCCTAAAGACAATTAAATTGTACATTGGAAAAGCTGAAAAAAGTTACTGTTTTGTACAATTCCCAGATTTTCCAAGATTCCAAAAAGGTAACTTTTTCAAACTCTCTTTTTAATTTCTTTTGATAGGAGGATTTGGATAAAGAGTTTGGCATTATTCCATCAGAGCTGAAAGTTCTATACTCCAGCTGGCTTTAGTTTGAATCCCAGTCTGGGAGAAAGGTGGAGTATAAAAAAATACTTCAGTGTAGTTTTCCATTGATTGCTCTATTTAATAATTCTTGTCAGTTGTACAAGTGTTGAAAATGTCTACTTCTGGCCAATAACAGTATGGTATTGTGGGTACTGCAATGCCTTGATTTGTTCTTTCTTAGCTGCTTTGAGACCCTTCTGGGGGAGATAAAGCAGGGTATAAATAAATATAATAATACATTTCTACACTCAGTTAACATGTAACATCATTTGTGTGCAATGCCATGATTGACAGATATTATAGTAATGTTTTGTTGTTCTGGAGAGTGTCTGTCATACTTTCCAACTGTCATGATTTGGCAGGAAGGGCCGCAATTATTTCTCTGTTGTCCTCTTTTTCAGATGCTTTCAAAATGTCCTACCTTCTCTCACTTTTTGTCTTCAACTTATTTCAGCTGCTGCAAACTAAATTCAAAGTGCAAATGTAGTTTCTACTTAATTAATTCAGCAGTAAGCAGAGGGAAGATGGTGATAAGACTTCCCTGTAAACTCAAACAAAAGCAAACTGTTCCAGCTTCTTCTATCTTATGTGTTATTCCTTATTTGTCAAAAAGTCCAAACAGAAGGTTAACAAACAGTCCAAGTCCAAACTACAGAATCCAGCCAAAAAAAGGCAACAACAGCAAGGAATAACATCAGGGGAGCTGATAGTTCATTCCAAGATCCATGGATGATTCCAACAGAGTCCAGAGCCAAAGGTTAATCCAAAAATCCAAATGCCATAATCCAAGAGATAGTCCAAAGTTCACAAAACCAGAGATCGGCCATGGCTCCAAACACTAAAGTTACTGTTCGCAACAACCTGCCACTCTTGAGCACCTTTTATGATAGCTTCTCAGGTGTTGCCTATTGATAGTGCATTTCTCTGCTAACTTGGAGGTCCTGCAAACTTGAGCCTTTTCCATTTACGGGTCCAAAAGAGCCAGAACACTTAACCCTTCCTCTGCATGCTAAGATGAACTTGTTTGTACTTGCTCTGCAGGCTGAGAAGTGGTAGCTTTCTCCATAAGCCCTTCTTCCAAGCCTGGCTGAGGAAGCTGCTAGGTAGGCACTGCTGGGCTCCAGCTCAATCACTGGCTCTTCAAACAGCACCTCCTCACCCTCACTATCAAAGCGATCAACAACATCATTCATCATTCTTGACATCTTGAGGTTTTCATTTGTGAAATGTTGGGTAGTATGCTCTGTTGATGTTGCTGCCTTAGCTGTTCTTTCTATGGCTATTGTACTTTCCTTCTCAAAGTGCTAAGATGACAATAACACTCAACCAGTGTGGAATCTGTTTAACACAGCAAGATCACAGGATTGGCTTAATAGCGAGGAGATTTTATATCAAAAAATTGATTCACACATGTTTAAAGAAACAAATGGCTAAAAAATAATTTGAAATAAACAGTGGCTATATATGGCAGGCCAGAATTTGTTTTTTAATTCTCCTCTATCCAAAGCCTTCTGAGTTCCAGATACGTAAAATCTTACATTACATGGAAAACTACAGCAACTTCAAAACAGCTTGAAATAGTATTTCCAGGTGCAAAAAGCTAGTTGTTCATCTGCCAAATCTTATTGTGTTCTTCTCCCCACCCTTCTGATAATTCTTTAGTTGAAATAATGGATATGAAGACTCTGCCAAGGCTTCCTAATTCACACCCACGACAACTGGAGAAGGGGAGGGAATGGAAATTGCTTTCTTCACTAAATCCAGGAATGGAAGTCCAGACACAAAGCTTGCAGGCCCGTGGGCAAGATATTGGGGCATAACATCAGTGGTTTCAAAGTGATTAATTTCTCATGGCAGGGAAAGACAAGAGCAGAAAAATTTTGCTCTCTCTAGTAGTCATTTACCTAAGTGAGAAATAGCCCCTGGGTACAAATGTTGTGCCTGGGATAGCAAAGGATAAGGGAAAAGCCACCACCTTCCAGGAATGGTCCTTATTTCTTTATCATTTATTTATAGAAGCTTGGCAATCAGAAAACTAAGACGTATCATGATACCCATTATTCAGTACCTAAAGGAACATCATGTAGAACAGTGGTTCCCAACCTGTGGCCTGTGGACAACCAGTGGTCCACAAAAACTAAAATATGGTCCGTGGCCTCACTGTTAATATACCGTTACAATGCCCCACAGACCACGCCCCCTTCCTCATGGTCATGTGCCTGTGGCGAGGAAGCTAGAGAAAGTCATTAGGACAGTTTCTTATGTCTCATGCTCCACTTTTTGTATTTTTTTCAACCTCAGCCCCCTCCCCTTCCTTTTTTTACACAAGCATTAACAAAATCCACAAATAATAACACAGCCCAACTAAAAAATAAATTCTTGATGTCTTCATTTTTAGGCCTGTTCCTTGGGTTAATTGTGGTGCTGATTCAGAAAATTGGATAGGCCACATCAGCTCTAGATTATTAAATATGATTTTCTGAGGGTGAGCAGATGGTGACTAATAGATGGCATATGTTCTGTAACAGAAAACAGAGATGATGTAGTCTATCCAATGCAATTTTCTGAATCAGCACCCCCAAATAATCAAACTGAATCTAAAGTTGACTAAAAACTGATTTGTAACCCTTTTGGTACTAATGTTGGAGAGTGGTCCCTTGTCAAAGTGGTCCCTGTCAAGTGGTTGGGAACCGCTTGTGTAGAAGATAGGGTGAGCTTGCTTTCTCCTGCTCCAGAAATTAGAATATGAATCAATTGATTCAAATTACAAAAAAGGGAGATTCCACCTAAACATTAGGAAGATCTTCTAGACTATAAGAAGCTTTATTTGTTGGATTGTGTCAGATGATAATTGAGTGTCCTTCTTTGTAGGTCTTGAAATGGAAAATGGTTAGCCATTTTAGAAGAACTTTAGTTGTGTATTCTTTGCATTGTAGTGGGTTAGATTAGATAGGTTTTGTAGTCCCTTCTAACTCCAAGAGTCTGTGGCTCTATGAACATTTCAGTCTTCTGTCATGAGACAGAACATTATTTTATAAAAGTAATTTGTTCTTTTTACTTCTTAACTGCATTTGAGAAGGAGCCCATTGTCACAATGTTGAAAGAGTAACTTGTGGCTGTATTCACTGAAGTGTCAATTACTTTGTTACTTCCTTTGAAAAAACTGTTGCTACTAAGCATGGTGAAGCAACCAGAAAGTTAGGCCTAGTAGAATTAAAACAAAACTATAAATAATATAACTTAGAAAAAGTGAAGGGGCATGTTGCTACTAAGAGGTTGCAACGTACTTTATCTAAGTTGTTGTAAGGATCAATGTTGTTTGTGCTATAACTTTAAGTTGCTGTAAGGTTCAAGGCTGTTTGTGCTACAGCTGTTTCAGTTAATTGAAGAGTTAATTGAGAGTGTTATTTTCATGTGTATAAAGATAGCTACTGTGTGTTTAGTTCTTTGCCATTGTGCATTTATGCTATTGTGCATCTATGCCTCTGTGCCGTTCTGCTTTGTGTAAGCCGGGGACTATGCTGCAGATGTCCTGCGAAGACACAGCCATGAGAAGAGGACAAGGATTCCTGCTTATCTCAGCTGAGTAGTGATATCTCTCAGAAGATATTGTTTCATGTTACTTTTGTGGAAACAGTAATCCTGCTACTTTGTTTTTGTATGCTGCCAAGACTACAATATTTTCTTTTCTACTTTAAGTCGAAGTCTCGTGTGTTTTTCTTTTATGAGTAATTTCATCACACACACAGTTAACTGGGCTAGAGTCAATCTGCATGCTACTCATGCTAACGCATGACAAAAACAATATTTAGACTGACAAGAAAATGATTCAAAATTCCAGGCAAACCACTTGCAAAAGGCTGACTTGATTTCATCCATTAGTAAAGAAAGTTCATTCCTACTGCACTAATTTCAGAATGTACCTTCATTGCACTCTCATTGTTGCTCCTAAATAACTAGTTAGAGATTTTGTTTCTTGTCATCATAAATTCCACGTTTTGCCTAACAACTGAAGACACACTTTATTCAAATAAATGTTTCTTCATTCAGCTACTGTTTACCTTTTCAGCCTATTGTACGTGGTCTGACATTGACTGCCATCTTTGCTAATATTTAAAGAAAAACCTGTTGCATTCCTTTTCAGTTATGTCCCACACTTGATGAGAAGCCTAAGTATTTCGTTTAAGGGTTGCAGAAACAATTTCCCCTAAAAAATATGGAAATATTCCTTGACCACGGTTATGTATACTGGTAATCATGGCTGCCATTGGTTTAATTCAATCTTCTATGTTTTATTCCATCCTTTCAGACAAGAAAATTGTGTATTAGTCAGTCATAAACCACAATCAGAAATCATGGTTTGTTTGTGACTTGCAACCCCTGTCTTGTCAGTTAAGTTTTGTAATCCAAACACTATGGGAGAGCAGAGAGACCTTGGACTGGACTTAGGCCCTATCTACACAGCCATATAAAATCCAGATTATTTGATTTGAACTGGATTATATAGCAGGGTAGACTACTACAATCCAGTTCAAAACATATAATCTGGATTTTATATGGCAGTGGAGATGGCGCCTCAGATATGCTAGAGCTCAGCTCCAACAACCCTTGAATGTCCCAAGGACTCATTTCCTTTAGTGGGTTTGTTTCCTGTTTGCTTGCTTTAAAAAATAAAGACATTTCCAAAATATACTTACAAAAATTGCTTGACCATCCATTGGACCCTGACAAGAGGGAAGAAAAAGCCTTTTTTAAATAAATTTACATAATTAAATATTTAATGCATTAATTAAATATATACACTGTTGGACTGCAGCTCTGGATCCAAACTTTGAATCCTTGCTTGGCATAAAAGCCCATTGGATGATGCACTCTCTCAGCCGCAGAGGGAAGCCCACTATGAACAAACCTTGCTAAGAAAGCCCTGTGATAACACTCCATCTTCCCCTCCAACTGTCTCAAATTTGGCAGGAACTTAATCCTCTGTTGTCACACTTTTTCAGCTGCTTTATAATATGTCCCAGAGTCAAAATCCAACTTTCAAACCACTGCACTCTCGTGACTTTCCTTAAACATAGAAAATCACCATTTGGACCTCATATTCCATGGCAAGGGCGGACTGAGATCTCAGACCCCATATTTATTTATTTTATTTCATTTACCCTATTTATGGACCGCCTTTCTCTACCCCAAGGGTACTCAAGGTGGCTTACATATAGGCAATTATTCAATGCCTTGAAACATATACAATTCCAGTAGCATTAAAATTAATATTAAAATTAATATTTAATATTAAAATTAAAATTAAATTAAAATTAATACTTATTAAGCAACTAAAACATTTTTAAACATTACATTCAATATAAATCATGCCTATCTCCGCATGCCCCACATCTCTTCATATTATAAACTCCTATTAAAAGCATGGTGTTTTGTTTTGTTTTTGTTTCTTTTCTTTTCTTTTGTTTTTTTTGCTTTTGTTTTTGTTTTTGTTTTTTGCCATCCCTGAGCTGTTTTTGGGTGGGGAGAGGCAGGGCTGAGGACAATTTTTTTAAAATCAGAAAGTGAACTGGGAATTGCACCCAGTTTGGAGCCTCTCAAGGCTTAAAACAGATCTGGGGGGGGGGGGGGCTCCAAAACCACAACAGTGCTATCATATACAGCCCTAATATATGCAAGGGGTACTGTGAGTTAATCAAAATTATTTCTGCCATTCAAAATATTGGTGGTGGAGGGCCCTTGAGAGCTGTAATAAACAGGTTGGGATGTTACTTCTAGGTCAGCTTTAAACTAGAAGCTCCAAAATACTTTTATATATGGATAGAAAGGATCTCTTAATTCCTTTTGTTTAATTCGATTCGTCTTAAACACTAGGATTTTTTAAAAAATGTGCGTGGAACTTTGGATTCATTTCTGCACATATTTCCACTAACATGCACATAGTGAAGTTCTCTCTCCCCTCCCGGAGAACTTTACTATGAACATACATTTCATATCATAATTTAATTTCAGTTCACGTGCAAGTTGAAAAGTACGAAGTTATGCAAGTCTGCATAAAAATGGAAACCAAATGAATTTTCTCTCCAGTCCCTATGTATATCTAACTGAACTCTTTTTCTTTCACTGTACATACTGGACCACATCAAAGCAGAGCCATATATTGGTTTTAAAAATTCCATTTATCAGATGACTAACATACAAAAGTTCCAATAATTTGCATATACATAAAGTTAGAGACTCACTATGCTGAGCATGTCCAGGCTGAGAGGCACATCATGCGACTGCTGTCTAATTGGTTTATCAGCCTTGACCTCGGCGTAATAGACCTTGAGAAGGTGAGAGTTAAGACAGGTAAAGTAGTGAGAATGCATTAGCACAATGCAGGTACAAGCAGATTACTCTTTTGAGCAGTAGGAAGAAAGATGATAAACTCTGTTATATATAACAGAGACAAAATTTCAAAAGTACACAACTATATTTCAGTTGCATGTCTATGAGTGCTTCCTGACAGCAATTTATTGCGGGCAAAAACAGATTAAAATAACCAGTTTTTGCCCACGTTGCTGTCTGCACAGGCACCCAAAAGAAGTGGGCTTTCCCGTCGCTTGTCCCATTGCAGCGTTGTAACTACTGCGTTGGAATGGGGATGACACAAATTCAAGAGGGATTCCCCCACCTCCTAGCGCAACATTGGTACATGCCAGGAAGCCTCCAGAGAGGTAAAATGCAGATACTGGTTTTGTAGAAACGCCAGACACATTTGCACAATTGACGGGAGCGAGAGCAGGGCCTCCCCGATGACCTTAGATTACGAGATGGGACGTAGGGGTGGATGCGTTCGGACAAGTAAGCTGGGCCAGAACCGTATAGAGCTTTATAGGTCAAAACCAGCACTTTGAATTGGGCTTGGAGATGGACTGGCAGCCAGTGGAGCTGCCACAACAGTGGGGTGGTATACTTCTTGTATGTTGCCCCGGTTAGTAATCTGGCTGCTGCCCATTGGACTAGCTGAAGTTTCCGAACCGTCTTCAAAGGCAGCCCCACATAGAGCGCATTGCAGTAATCTATTCAGGATGTAATCTACATTACCACGAACATTTTCTATTTTAATCCATTATAGCAGTTTAATGCTACTTTAACTTTCATTGCTGTATCCTAAGGAAGCCTAGGATTTGCAGTTTGGTGTGGTACTTAGACATCTCTTCTAAAAACCTGTAGTGCTGTGGTTAAGATGTACATTAGGGCTCTCAAGATGAGAATTCGATATACCTCAACAAAACTACAAATCTCAAGGTTCTGTAGGATGAAGCAGAGCGGGGTCAAAGTGTCATCAAAATACAACTTAAAGTCATGCAAGAATCTGGTCGAATTTACAATGTATAATGCAGAAACACATCTAACTAGATTTCATCAAAATATGAAGTGAAATATTCATTGGAACAGGGTAGAAACAGCAAAAATGTTGCCAACTGTGAACCGCCCTAAGTGGCTGAGAAGGGCAGTATGCAAATATGGTAAATAAATAAATAAATAAATATGGTAAATAAATAAATTGGGATTGCAGTTCAAAAATAATAATAACTTTTCCAAGTTCTGAATGTTAAATTCAACAACATGACCCTGAGTGTGTTGTGTTGATCTGCTAAAAAAAGGAAATACAATCAAAATGTAAACATCAAGAACAGCAAATCAAGAGACCTTTAACATAAAAAAATCCTCCATACATGTCTGGATGCTAATCTCTTGACAGTTAAAATGCATAATAAGACAAGATTCCCCTACCCCTTATACAGCCTAAATTAATCGTACCAGCTCTATGTCCTATCTGCTTGAAATTCAATACTACTCTAGCAGACGTAGGAGAGTTTGGACAGCTGGACCATCAGAGACTCTGTGTAGAAAGAGTAGTGGAGGAATCCAGACCTGCTGGGCTTTTTCTTTTTGAAATAACGCACTTCCCCCACAGTAGCTCACATGCAAACCTACATGTCATCACACATGCTGGTGGTTCCTTTATCTGTGCTTACTGCAAGCATTCTGGTAGGACTTCATTTGATTTGTATGTACTGCACTTTGATGGAGTATTGAAGTGTGCACATTGAGTGATGGAATGTTTGAGAAAATTTGTGTGTGATGGTTGGAGTGCAGTTTCACTGTCAAAATAATGCAGCTTAATATCACTTTAACTGTCATGGTTCAATGCTATGAAATCCTAAGAGTTGTAGTTTGGTGAGGCACCAGGAGTCTTGGGTAGAGAAGGCTATATTACCTTGTAAAAATACAACTCCCACGATTCCCTCATACTGAGACATGACAGCTAAACCGGTATCAAATTTAACAGTGTAGATCCATACTTGTTGAATGGCAGCATTTGAAGGCCTTTCTACACTGAAACTATAATGCAGTGGAAAGTCGACTCAAGGTCACAGTGGCCACAAAACACACATCGGCAGTACGCATTGTGGTGCACATGAAGGGTGATACAGCACCCTACAGTTCCAGGAAAGTGTAAGTTCAGATGCAGATCTCTTGCACTTCTCAAAACAAGGGTGAAATCAGCTCCACAAAATGTGGAGCAAATTATAGATACTCCCCCCTGCTGAAGTGCAGTAAAAGATTCCAAATGGGGATAGCCAAAAACACCCCAAGGGCACGGCTGAGCAGCAGGGAACTAACTGGCCCCTGGGAGGGTTTGATTTATTGATTATCTCCACACCTATCTGTCACTTTCCCCTTTTTCCTCACTTCCTATGCTTCTGGTGTACAGAATATCTTTTCAAGAATTGGAGGGGAGTTGGGGTTAGAGATCGAGGAAAGCCCTGAATGTTTGCAGCAAACACTGGAAGGCTTTATATTTTATAGGTTAAAGGTAAAGGTTTTCCCCTGACATTAAGTCCAGTCATGTCCAACTCAGGAGTGTGATGCTCATCTCCATTTCTAAGCCAAAGAGCCGGCGTTGTCCAGAGACACCTCCAAGGTCATGTGGTCAGCATGACTATGCTGAAGCGCCGTTACCTTCCTGCTAGAAATTTATCTACTCACATTTGCATGTTTTCGAACTCCTAGGTTGGCAGAAGCTGAGGCTGACAGTGGAAGCTCACAACACTCCCCGGATTTTAACCTGTGACCTTTCGGTCAACAAGCTCAGCAGCTCAGCTGGGGCCTTATACATTTTATGGCTAACCTTAAAGACCCACCCATTTGTCCACAGTGATGAGCCTGACTGAAAGGAGTTCTCAAGAGTAAATCCTCACCATTCTATTCAGACAAGACTGGATGATTATCAGGAAAAACCAATCTAAAACTGGATTTACTGCTTGTTCTGTAAACTAATTTCACGACTTGAGAGTGCTCTTGCGCCCAGCCTTCCTTGCAGAAGAACATTTCACCGATATGGCCAGGAACACCTTTTCTCAATTTTGGGGAGCAGATTTGGCCACAGTGGTTCATGCCTCAAATACTTCCTGATTTAGGTACTATACTATTATAATTGTCTAATCATGTGCTTTATGTGGGGGTAGATCTTCAAAAGTGTTCAGAGGTTTGCCTAAAATGGCCAAAAGTCTTATCTGGTGAGTACTTTACAGAGGACACTTTACAGGTCTTGTATCATCTACGCTGGCTTTCAATGTGTTTCAAACCTTGGTTCAAGTTGTTTGATCTCCAAAACCTTAACTAGACCAGGGACAGAATATCTGAAACAGAAGTGTAATTCTTCACAATTTTCATTTTTGAAAGAAACAAGAAATTATATCTGCAATTTCCCCACATTTTTAGAAAACCTTCAAAAACCAAATTGCTTGAAAGACTACACACACTTAAAAACTAAATTCTCACCTTTTTGGCATACAGATATGCATCCTTTCTAAATGCATTAGGCTTCAGCTTGTTCATTTGAACATTTAGCTGTTTCCTTTTTTAGTTAGCATTATAATTGTATTAATTACTGTTTCACCCAGGAAGGCTGATGGAGTATATCCTGAACATAAAGAAATGCTTTTCTGTGTGTTTCTTGCCCAAATAAAAAATTACTTACAGTATAGCCAGTGATACTGCTTGCGTGCTGCCGAGGCATTCTCCATTGTATACTAAATGCTGTGCAGTTAAGTGAGTCCAGTGTTATATCCAGGGGAGGGCCCAGTCTATCTGTCTCAAAAAATAAGACAGAAGAAGTTGCATGAAAGAAAATTATCCTCTCTATAGTCAGATACAATCAGATACACAGCTTTACCTGTGATAAAGAGTGGAATAGAACTGTTTTCATACACAAATAAACAAACTTGTCATTGCACTTCCCATCAACAACTATGTAATGTGTGTGTGTGTATTTAGATTAGAAGCTTCCTAGCATTTAAAGTTTGTAGGTTTTAAGGTTAATCACCAGATTGATGCAAGTTATGCTTATTAACATTACCATAGAAGCTTTTATCAATTTCTCACAAGGCACCTTTGTTTTGGAAGCGAATGTATCTCCTTGGTTAATTGCTAGTTATCCTTGGCACCATCATCAAAGAAATAATGAATATGAACAAGATTGTGCAATGTGAAGTCAACTAGTGGTGAATCAATGGAGCTTGTCCTCCATTTTCAGTCTAGAAGGAAACCAAGAGCTGTTCATATCACTTGTTCAAAAGACTGTTCCACATACTTACACACTGATTTTATTTCATCCTTGTAGAATTCACAAAAGTTGGTAATCCATGAAAAAATGTACTATTTTAATTATCTGTGGCTGATTATCAGAGCAAAGAGGCTACATAAAAAGGTAAATATTGCAAACAACATTTTCTTTCTGTCTCTGTTGAATAACAGTGTGTTGAATTGAATGCTATTTCTTGCCTGATAAAACCACTATACAGAAGACCATGTATTAGTTTATTTTATCTTCCTCACTTACAAGTTATATTGTAAGTATACTGAGTAGGTAAACTGAGTAAGTAGATAAATGGTTAACTAAGGACCCTTCCACACTTCACTAAATCCCAGGAGGAACTGGGATATTGAATCCTCGTTCCTCCCGCGATTTAGTCCCAACTCCAACCCAACCCCTGGGCTTTCTAGGGAGGTGGCTAGATGTCCTTCCAGGTAACCAGAGGGATCTCCCTTCTCCCCTGCATTGAAAGCAATCCCTGGAGCTTCAACAGATCCAGACTTTTCAGTAAGGTCTGGATCTGTTGAGGTGTCAAATTAATCTGGAGTAAACTGGGAAATCCCAATTTACTCTAGGTTAATCTGAGTTTACCTGAGACATCATTTGGATGCCTCAGGTAAACCCGTTAGCCATCATGGGCTTTAGGGCCTGTGTAGAAGGGCCCTAAGTACGCTTAGCAAAAGCTGGATCTACAATGCCATTTAAGAATGCAGATTAACTGCATTGAACTGGATTATATGGCAGTATAGACTCAAATAATCCAGTTCAATGCAGTAAAACGGAATTCTGAAACTGCATTTTATGGCAGTGCATATCCAACCTAGGTAGCTGATACAGGATTCCAGTCATTGTCTATACTATTAAATTACCTGCCAGAAATATAAGATTAAAAGCATAAAAGATCTGAAAGTTAATTTGTTAAGTAGGGAAGATTGCTTTAGTTCAGTATTGGGATAATTCTACTCTAAGATTAACTGCATATAATTGGATTATATGGCAGTATAGATTCAGCCTTCGAGGGTGTTTTAAAGGTCTGGTCATTGCTCAAATGAGTAAGATGAAAAAATGTGGAATTCTAGGAATTTTTAAAAGCAATTTTGCTCTACAGAACATGTACCTGAAAAGTAGGCTGGGGCCAGAGTTATCTCTGTGGCAATAGTGTCACTATTATGACTAAGTAGGAATCATGAACATGAAACAGTTACAGATGAGTAAAACTTGGTAACTTATACCACTGATAAAAGATTCTGACCCATTACTTCAAAACATTTTACATCAAAGCTGTGTTAAAGGAGTATAAATAAGAAGTTTTAACATTCTGCATAAAGATAATAACGAATGTGTCTGATTCCTAGTTTTCCACCATTGAAAATTAGCTGTACAATTAGGGGCACATTGAATTTACACAGATAAGCTGCACTTGTAGTCTCCATTCATGCAAAGATATGTGTGTCCTTAACCACATCCAAGGGAGGAATGTATCAGACTAAACCTATTAGCCAGTCCAGCCAAATTGATTTCCCAGGGTAAAATGGATGACTCCAGTGTACTCTCATTTTAGCGCAAGGATTTATCTGTTTCTATGATAAATCTCATCTGTCACTTAGGCAATCTCTAAAACCTTTATTCCATAGCTGCTAGAATTACCTTTGTGCCAAATTAGTACAGTCTTAGCTGTTAGTAAAATATTTTCAAGCATATACTCTATATACACATTGACCATTTTCATCAAAGTAACTCCAGCAATAAAAATGGTCGATCAGGCCTCAAGCTAACGCCAATTATTAGATAACTGTTTTCCAATACATAAAAAGTCTTTGCCTGTTCCCTGGACATGATTTATATTCACTGCAGGCTATAATAACAAGCATGCTTTATTTGTATTATTTACAATTTAATATCTCTTTCAGCCCAAACTGAAATTACAAGTGATATTATTTTTATAATGGTACCATTAATGACTACATCCTTCACTAGAAGGTGAGAGAGAACTAAATCTATCTATTTAACTTTCTATAGCTGATGAACTTTTTGAAAACACAGTTTCAAAATTTATTAATTTTGAGAGGAAATATCAGCTAAAACTTTATGTGTTTCTCAGGTATGTATATTTCAAGGTATGTATTTATCTTTTCTTAGAAGAAATGGATACAATGCATACATGAATTGCCAACATTTGGAGAAAGACGTACAACAATGCACACATTTTTCATACAATCCTCTCTCTTAATGCGTGCAATTTTTTTAGAATTTACATCTAATTCGGAGCAGTATAAAAACTGAAATTGTCCATTGGTTGGGGATGTAGGAATTACCGTATATATACTTGAGTTTAAACCGACCTGAATATAAGATGAGGCATCTAATTTTACCGGAAAAAAACCCAAACCAGGACTTGAGAATAACAGTAAGCTAGCTCTGTAAGTGGAAGAGTATAGTCTACAAAAAAATATGGTATCAACAATAGCTTAATAATAATAATAATAATAATAATAATAATAATAATTTAAAAACTTCATTTGTATCCTGCCCTGTCTCCCCATGGGGACTCAGGTTACCTTCCAACATAGTAACAGGCAAACATTCAATGCCTATATAAACAATGCAGAGCTAGATATAGATCTATAATTATATATACTAATTTCACATATGCATTTCCCGCTGAAACGTTTGCAAATCCTCTCTCTAGATATGTGCATTTCCCTCCTGCAATATTTTAAGCCCTATTTGTTGTTGTTCATTCGTTCAGTCATCTCCGACTCTTTGTGACCTCATGGACCAGTCCACACCAGAGCTCCCTGTCGGCCGTCACCACCCCCAGCTCCTTCAAGGTCAGTCCAGTCACTTCAAGGATGCCATCCATCCATCTTGCCCTTGGTCGGCCCCTCTTCCTTTTACCTTCCACTTTCCCCAGCATAATTGTCTTCTCTAGGCTTTGCTGTCTCCTCATGATGTGGCCAAAGTACTTCAACTTTGTCTCTAGTATCCTTCCCTCCAGTGAGCAGTCGGGCTTTATTTCCTGGAGGATGGACTGGTTAGATCTTCTCGAGGTCCAAGGTACTCTCAGAACTTTCCTCCAACACCACAGCTCAAAAGCATCGATCTTCCTTCGCTCAGCCTTCCCTAAGGTCCTATATCTATGTTTATATCTATCTAGACATCTCTCTCTCTCTATGTGTGTGTGTGTGCATTTCCCTTGCAATATTTGCAAGTCCTAAATATCTATATTCATATCTATCTAGACATGTCTATACATATTTGTGTGATCATTTCCCCCCTGTAATATTATATATCTATATTCATATCTATCTATCTAGGCATCTTTCTATATATAGATGATTATATCTATATAGGATTTGCAAAAACTTGCAAACATATGAGGGCAAAATTCATATATAAAAATAATGTATACATATAGTGTTGTAACTCAGCGTGTGCCTTCTGTATCTACTAGTGCTAGTAGGAGGAAATGAGGCTTGGAAGAGGAAGATGCTCAGCAGCAGCTGAAGCGCATTAGGGACATGTTCCTAGAATCTAGTGATGAGGAAGAGTTTCAGGGGTTTACTCATGAGGAGATGGAGATGGAGGATTACCGTGGTGTAAAGCGAGTAGCATGCAGTTCAGATAGTGATGAGGAATCTATTTCCAAGCGCCTTAAAGACATAGCAGATAGCTACGGGTCTGAAAGTGATGATGAAGAGCTGGACTGGACTAGGGTCCAGGAGGTTCAGGATGTGATTAATGCTCCAACTTCCAGTGGGGAGTTCCAGGGGTTCACAGACTCATGGGTTTCGGATACTGCTTCTCAGGATGCAGCCCGGAGTGCAGACTGGCAACAATGGAGGAAACGCAGTTCACCTGTGGAACTGGATGCACCTGGAGGCGAATCCAGCGACTCTAATGGGATTTAAGAATTAGCTTTGGGGCTATCATGTTGCAGAGTTCAAAGTGTCGTGTACCTGCTGTTAACTCTTGCCTTGAGTCCTTGCATCCAGAATCGTGTTTCGTGATCGTGCTGACTACTTTGCCTGGCTTGGAACCGTGAGTCTTGTCTCCTGCCCTGACCTTGGACCATCTTGACTATTCTTCAATTCTGGCTGTCTCCTGCATGGACTTCGGACCGTTCCTCATACTGCTTTTTGTGTTGTGATTTTTGAACTGACTGTATTCCATTCTAACCACGAACTGTTTTGCCTGCCTTACTTCAGTTTCCTTTTTACTGCCCAGACTGCCTGGGTTCCTGCTTTGTTTACATTCCTGCAAGCGCAGGCTCTTTTGTTTATACGCTCTGCTGATAAGAGCCATTTGACTTGTTAATTGCCATTAAACTCCTTTTGTTAACCCTTAAGCGGCTGTTTTGCCTCGTTGGTCTGCCTGGGTCTTGACATATAGATACATATATACAGGTATATGGAATCTCTAGATATCTATATGTATATAGGATTTGCAAAGACCTGCAAACATATGTGGGGAAAATTAATATATAAAATTAATGTATATAGATAGATACAGATATATAACATAGGTACATAGGAATTGCGAAGGCTTGCAGGGGGAAATACCTATATAACTAGAGGAGAGATTAACAAATATTTCAGGGGGAAATGCTTTTATAAGATTAATAGATATTCCTGACATGCAAGTGCTTCTCTTCCCCTCCTTTCCTTTTTCAAAACATTTCAACCTGGGAGGAGCAGCACCGCAGAAGCAGAAAAGAAAACACACTGTTTAGGGAAGGGAAGATGAGGGAGAAATATATTATATATTGAAAGCAATGGCCTCCAGGCTCTGCTGCCTAGTTTGACCCCATTATAAACCGAGGGAGGATTTTTCTGCCCATAAAAAGGTCTGAAAAACTCAGCTTATCTTCAAGTATATAGAATACTCCGTTTTATCTCAAGATTAAATTAATATAAAATGCCCTCCACTTTCACATAGGTTAAGGGCACAGGACCCCTGCAAAACTAGAAAAAAATGAGGGTTTTTTTTTTAAAAAAAAAACAAAGAAACAAACAAGACACACACATTTTAACCTAAAAGAATATCCATCTTCCAGACACTGACCACAGAATCTTGCTGGAGGACCTAGAGATTCCTAGTGCCTGAGACTAATGGGGCAACAATGACTATTCTCTCCACCTTGCTGAGTTAATTGAGTACAAACAACATTTGTACTTTGAATTCAATTTGCAGCAATTGAAATATGTTGAAGACAAATGGGAGGAAAAGAGAAAAACTGAAACACTTTAAAAGATGCTGGAAAAGTGGGATAGCAGACTCTTAATCAGTACTATATTTGCCAAATTAGGACAGCTGGAGGATATTGGAGAGTATGAAATATGCAATCAAGTGAATTAACTTGTTTATTTTTGTAATAATAGCAAATTCCTAGAAATTAGTTTTTGTAAGCACCAAATTAGGCACAGGAAGCTACCTTTGACTATTGTTCAGATTAACTCAATTCCAGCAAATCAAGGTCTCCAAATGAGATTTTCCTAGCTTTATTTCAAAATGCCTAGCACTAAAATAGTAACCTTTTTTGCCTGCAAAGCATGTACTTACCTATGAGTTATGGATATTCCCCAAATCTTTAAAAAAATGGTTTTCTTTAACCTTTCAAAAGACAGCCTAAATTCATGTAGGGGTACTACAGGTAATACTATGCTCATCAAAAGTTGGCGACTTTGTAATCCCCAACAACTTTGCACTGGAAAAGCCATTCTATGCAGAATAGTTATGTAAAGTCTGCCAAAAAGAGAGGGAAAGTGACACCAAAAAGGAAGACAAAATAAAGACACAAATTTGCATAACATTCGGCTTGTTAATTAATCTTTAGAGATGCAAATTTGAAAATAATTAGTATAATTGATATAGGAATACATTACATCTCAGCATAGGGGGGAAGAATGCCACCAGGTGGTCTCTGTGCTTGTTTCTAGTGCTGTCAATAGGCAACTTCAAGGCTCCTGATCTTTCTTTTTGTGTTCCACTATGTTTAAAATAGACTCGATAGCCCTTCAAATTGAGAAACATCATTGTCTGAGGTCTTTCAAATGCTTTGAACTTCATCTCCCTTGATCTCTCCCAGCTGAACATGCTAATTGGAGATAATGGGAGTTGTCATCAAAAACATTGGAAGTCACCTGTTTGGGGAAGGACCAATGTCTTCAAATATGAGATTGTTGTTTGATAACTTTTCAATAAAGGGCCACCTAATGCAAAGAAGGACACGGGCTACACAATTCCATCCAATATCAAAATTCAGGAAACAGACTTTGTCATAATAGTCATAAAAACAAGGTTTTGTTTGCCCTGGGAATGTGCTGACAATTTTATTAAGAACCAGTGTTTAGCTAAAGTTACGCCAACAAACATCTATATGTCAACACATTGCTAAATGTCATGAGTGGTTATATTTGAATGTTCTAGCATCATATAACTGCACAGCTTCTCTGATATAATCTTGATTGTTTTGTCTTCTGGACCTTTGCTAGAAGTGCTGGTCTTGTTGGCTTGGCTTGGTTTGGTTTGTATTTCCTCCATATATGCTTAAGAACTGCTCTCTCCATTATTATTACAATCATGGGAAACATACAATTTATTATCAGAAGTAGAGGAAAGATTTTAGTAATTTTGCACCAGTTGTGGGAAGTTCAAAGTTAACAACAAAGAGATTGCTATAGATATTGGGAATAGGGAAAGCAGTTGGACAAATGCCAAATGCTGCTCTTATTGTTGTTGTTATTATTGTTATTATTATTTGAAACACAAGATGAGTCCAAAGCAAACAAGATCACTCTGCTGGCTGTTGCATTCGATCACACATTGGATACTTCCCAAGTGTCTAAGACTGTGTGATGCATCGGCAAATCATGCGTGCAGATCCCAGTAAGGTGGTCTTTTGCATCTGGCAGATGGTAATTTTGTCCGCACCAATTGTGTTTAAGTGCAGTCCAAGGTCTTTAGGCACTGCACCCAGTGCGCCGATCACCAAGACCACCTTTACTGGCTTGTGCCAGAGTCTTTGCAGTTCAATCTTTAAATCCTCATATCGTGTCAACTTTTTCAGTTCTTTTTCTTCAATCCTGCTGTCACCTGGGATTGCAACATCGATGATCCATACTTTGTTTTTTAACATGATTGTGAGGTCAGGAGTATTGTGCTCCAAACCTCTGTCAATCTGAATTCAGTAGTCCCCGAGTAGTTTGATGTGTTCATTGTCTGTAACTTTTTCAGGCTTGTGACCCCACCAGTTCTTTGTTGCAGGCAGATGATATTTGTGGCACAAGTTCCAATGAATCATCTGAGCAACAGTGTTATGCCTCCGCTTGTAGTCTGTGTGATCTTCTGGCAGCAGCTGAGGATGCGATCTATCATTTCATCTGTCATCAACTTTTCAATTCTGGCTTTGATGGCATTTGTTCTAATGGCTTGTTCTTGGGCTGCCAGAATCAGGCCCTCTGTCCCCTTTTTCAAAGTTCCTTTTGTGAGCCACATCCATGTTTTTTTTTGGGGGGGGGGGAGAGAGAGGTTGTCAATTTGACTCTGAATTTTTCCTAGGAACTGTCCATGGAAAGCCTTCTTTCATCAGTTTTCTCTTCTGCTCTGCATTGTGTTTTTACAGTATTCACTCTTTGTCTTTTGCACTTTAAGCAATTTACTACTATTGACTTACCTCAATGTTCTTGTTATTATTATTATTATTATTATTATTATTTCAAAATGTAAACATTTAAAATATAATTAAACTAGCAAAAGAACTGAATGTGTAGTTACTAAAAAGCAACAAATGCAAACAATGGAGAACATTGCTAAAAGCTCTGTCCTCGTAACACTCCACTCCCAAAGTCCTCTTAAAATGAGCAATTTTTCATCTACCCCTGAAAGAGACCATGGGGAAAACAATCTCTTGAAATTGGCTTCTTCTGCCAAGAGTAGCTACCAAAAAGGCCTTGTCCTTGTGCCCATTGGATGGACCTATCAGGGCAGAGTGATGAAGACAAGAGGCTCCCCTGAAGTAAAGCAAATGACCATATTGGATAACATAGTTCTTCATGTAAGATGGAGTCATATAGATGTTTATAGATCATAACCAACACATAGCTAATTCAAGATGCTTGGGACAATGATGTTTAAATAAATTAAAGGGGTAGCATTGATGACATTGAAATGTCATGTGAGATACTGGCTGCACGGTGCACAACATTGATTGTAGTACTACAAAATCTTAAGGAACAAAAATAATCTGGATATCTAAGGCAGAAAAATAGTTTGCATCAGCACTTTGAATGCCCTGCAAGCAAAAAAAATAAAAATAAACAAAGTTTCTTGCAATCTTTGAAATGTCTTCTGGTCACTCTTCGTTCAATGCAAATAACTAAATAAGGATTTGATCCTATACAGGCAGTCCCCGATTTACAAACATTCAATTTACAAATGACTCACAGTTAAGAACTTGTGTGAGACAACAGGAAGTGAGAGAAAACTACTCCTAGGAAGGGAAATTTGCTCCTGAAAGACTTATTATGCAGGAAAGGTGTCTCCACTGAAGCTTTGTCATCAATCCTTGTTTCCACAACAAGCCAATTTTTTCAAAATCTAATTTGGCACATTTTTTATTGTGTCAGAAGCAACTTGAGAAACTGCAAGTC
Organism: Anolis sagrei; assembly: GCF_037176765.1. Lineage (NCBI taxonomy): Eukaryota > Metazoa > Chordata > Lepidosauria > Squamata > Anolidae > Anolis > Anolis sagrei. The sequence goes on from NC_090022.1 coordinate 278,449,059, forward strand.
GCTTCTGGTGTGAGAGAATTAGCCATCTCCAGAGATGTAAACTCACCACCTCTGAGGATGCTTGTCACAGATGCAAGCGAAACGTCAGGAGAGAATGCCTCTAGAACATGGCCATATAGCCCGAAAAAACCTACAGCAACCCAGTGATTTCGGACATGAAAGCCTTCGACAATACATCTCCAGAGACATTGCCAAGGCGACGGCCGGATGTGTTACCATCCTGTGGAAAGTTTCTCTCATGTCCCTGCATGGAAAGCTGGAGCTGACAGATAGGAGCTCACCTCATCTCGCAGATTCAAACTGCAGACCTTCAGTTCAGCCAACACTAGGGTTTAACCCATTGCATCTCTGTGGCTCAATAATTTTGCACAGATAGCAAAACAAACATCACAGAGGTGTTAACACTTCCCTATGGTATCCAAAGACAGACAGATAAATAGATAGATAGACTGATAGATTTAGCTGAAGTTACATTTTAAAATATACCTGTTCCAATTTACAAACACATTCAGCTTAAGGACAAACCTACAGAATCTTGTTCATAACTTGGGGACTGCCTGTACTTAAATACACAGAAATAAACCCAAGTGAAATCACTGGAGATCCTTTTAAGGTAAATGCTTATAAGGTTGCTCTGTTAGTGAACACAATCTGAAGCTGTGTAAGATTTTCCTTTGATCTATCCCATATCCATTCCTCTGACAAAAAGACAATGTTGAAAACAATCAAGTGAAAGGTTATTCTGTCTTTTAAAAAGTTGAAAGCAGTCAAACAGATCACAGAAGTAAAAATATATTCAATAAAATCCTTTGAGAAAGAACTAATAGCAATTTTCCTGGGGAAAGGACTTAATACACAGAAGGACACTTGCTGACGTTTATTTTCTGCAAGCCTAATGATACTGCTGCTGACCTTCTCAGTTGCAGTGGAGGTAGAAAAACTGCAAAAAGAGGACTTCTCAACCAATTCTAACAAAAATGCCAGGTGAGATGCAGTTATCTTAAAGGTCACTTCAGACAACGAGAGACAAGACTCCACTTGTCATTTCTACAAACATTTGATTTGGAGCTAAACACAAAACTTAACACCATACAAATACGTGCCAGTATCGATCAACAACAAAATGTTGAAAGGTGAGGAAAAAACAAGTACACAGATGACATTTGAAATTTCTAAATAATTTATTTTACTGTGTTCTGCTATGAAGGAACTTCAGAAAGAGGCACTTGTGATGAAAAGACAAATAAAATATCTGGGCCTGATTCAGATTCCAATTAAGATGTCATTGTATTGTCGAAGGCTTTCATAGCCGGAATCACTGGGTTGTTGTAGGTTTTTTCGGGCTATATGGCCATGGTCTAGAGGCATTCTCTCCTGACGTTTCGCCTGCATCTATGGCAAGCATCCTCAGAGGTAGTGAGGTCTACACTAAACCTACAACAACCTAAGATGTCATTACTCCTCACTAATTTTCTTTTTGACAAAAATAATAAAAATTTTAGAGATCTTATGAGAAAGTTTTCAGAAACCATACAGGTTTTCATGTCTACTTGCAATTCAAGTAGGCATTACAACTGTGAAAAATTCACACATGACTGTTGACGACTTTCATGGCCATAATCACTGAGTTGCTGTGAGTTTTCTGGCCATGTTCCAGAAGCATTCTCTCCTGACATTTCACTCACATTTGTAGCAGGCATCCTCAGTGGTTGTGGGGTCTGTGGTTGTTTGTAACCAAAACCATCATTTTCTGCAAATTTTATTTTCTGTGCAAAGTAATCTTCTGAAAATTTTTCACAGAGAAGTGACTTGTGGAGATTATAATAAGCCCAGAATTCTTTTTTGTCAAAATGGACTATGGGCAGGCTTTGGACTAAGTTGTTGATTGTAGAACTCAGATTTAGATTTGGCCAACCAATTCAATTTGCACTATTTTAAATGGTTTTTAAATTAAATTAATGTTTTACCTATTTTGTAACTGTTGTTTTATCTGTTTGTATATTGGGGGGGGGGGGGGAGATCAAATTGTTGCCGGCTGTAAGCCGCCCTGAGTCTACCTTCGGGGGTAGGGAAGGGCAGGGTACAAATATTTGAAATAATAATAAAATAATAATAAAGTTTCTTAACAGTCAAAAACATGTTTTGGCCATTTAAAAGTATTTTTGCATATTCCTTTCATTCTAGTTTCCACAAAAAATCAGCCAAAAACTTTACTAAACACAACCTCAAACTATCTGGAGTTTCCAAGTATTTTATATTTATATTAGTACAGAATGGAAATGAAAAATATCCATGGTTTTGTTTACTTGTCCACCCCCAGAAGTGCTTATGGGCCTTTCTAGGTCATCCAGTGTTCACTATTATCCACAGTTTCAGATATCCTGGAAGTAGAGGAGATGTCTTGCATCATATTCCCCACAAGCACAAGTGCTATTCTGTATTGTTATGGGGGTATATCACACATACAAAAGTCTTACCCATTCTCTGCTAAAACCTGAGAATCAGACACAGGATTCCCCTGTAGATGCAAACCAGCACCAGTGTTATTTTGAATGCCACATTAGTAGCTGTGCTGAGATTAAAGCAACAAATCTACCTGATTGCACCATAGGTTCCTGGATGATGTCGCACATTGACTGTGAAAAAGATATGCAACTATCAGCAATAAAATGTCGATAGGACAAGCTGGTTCCATATTGCATCCAATATAAATCTAAGCTGGAGTTTTGTACTCCTGCAATGAATACTTAGTTGCACAACACTCCTCTAAATTAACTTTTAAGAGCATTTCTTCATTTCTTTGTTCCTTCAGGCATTTATATCCCACAATACTTCTCTAAATTAACTGTTAAGAACATTTTTACATTTCTTGGTTCATTCCGGCATTTATATCTCACCTTTCTATGACAAATGCGCTGCTAAGATGGCATCAGAAAAAGAAGCTTACAAAATACTTCCATGAAAGAGCATAAAACAACACCAAATGAAGAATTTTGAAAATACAAATAATATTAGCACTTAAGATCAAATCATAAATTGGTTGGATTTGTATCCTGCCCTGTTGCAAAAATAGGGCACAATTTTAAAAATTGCCTACGGTATTTCACAGAATGAAAACTTGATGAAACAGAAAGATCTTCCTAATGGAGGAAAGCCTTCAGCATCCAAAAACATGGGCATGAGAGGCAGGCCGACCCCTGTGTGGCAAAAGGTTTTCTATTGTATGAATATTTAAAATCTATATTAAGCAGAGTGCAGTGTGGTTAATGCAATATGAGCTTGTAGTAGAAAAAGGAGAAATGATTCTGGATACTCTTGTTAGGTTTTTAAAAAACATTCAATTTATTATTTCAGGGAATTTATCTTACGATAGGAAGGGAGATAAAGTGACAACATTGGCTTGGTTACCAGAGCCCTTAAAAGCTGGCTGTCATCTATGACTGTAAACTAGAATCCACAGACTACACAGAGAAGCCACTGAAATCCACAAGCATGTGGACACTTTCAACAGAAAGGAGGAAACCATGAAAATGAACAAAATCTGGCTATCAGTATTAAAAAAACTCTAAAATTACAACAGCAAAACAACAGAGAGGAAACAATCTGGGACATCTAATCACCTCTCAACAAAAGATTGCCCCAGGCACTGCCAGGCTATCAAATGCTAATCAAGGTGGTCAGTTGAAACATTCACACCTAGCTCCAGCAGACAAGAGATCTTTGTCCCACCCGGATCATTCCACAGATATATAAACCCATTTTCCTAGTTCCAACAGACCTAACTACCTCTGAGGATGCTTGCCATAGATGCAGGCAAAACGTCAGGAGGGAATGCCTCTAGAACATGGCCATATAGCCCAAAAAAACCTACAACAACCCAACTAGAATCCATTATTGGGATTAGAGCTTCATGGATGCTCCTTCTCAGAAAGAAGAAAAACAAAGATATTAACTAACTTCTGCAATGTCTGCAAATAAGAAGAAAGCAGAAGACCCTAGTTCATACAGAAAGGTGAAAACAAAAGGCAGGTAGTACCTAGACTTTTTTCCATCACTAATCACTTTACAAATGTTGACACGTCTTTGCTCTCAGCATCTACAACAGCTAAATGGTCATACGGAAATGGTCTTTAACAGTGTGCTGTTTTCAAGAAGCCAATTCTGGAACATTAAATGGGCTGAGATTAATATGAGAGTCACATCTGGGGGGGGGGGGGGGGAGGGGACGACGACAATAGAATTTACTTTGGAAAACGCTAGCCTGCACATCAACATCAGCACAACTTAGCAAAAATTCATCAAAATTATGTACAAATAGTCTTATTATCTACTTACATAATACAGAATTAATACTGTAATGTCAATATTATGTTGGAGGAAAATATGGAGAAATAGGAGATTGGAGTGCCACATGTGGATAGTGTGTCCAAAAGTATTTATTTATTTACCGTATTTATATACCGGCTTTTTCAGCCTGAAGGCAACTTAAGGTGGTTTACATTCAGCACAATTCAATGTCCTCCAAAGTATAAAATGATGGACTTTTTTCTTAGTAATGCTCCGCTAAAATAAATAGTTGGCGGAACAATTGGTTTTAGTGGGTCACTAATGCATAATTAGTTATACCATAAGCCTATGTATTATACAAGGTATCTGTTTCAGAATGCTTCATGTAATATAATTTTCATGCAATATCCAAGACATTTTTTCAGGGGAATTTTTTTGCCAGCCACTTCCTTCACCTGGTCAGCATGCTACTGAAAGCTAAAAGGACTGTACTATACATAGTCAAAATATTTCCCTTCCCCACTCATCTGCTGTCCTACAGAGACAGGGGTAGCTGAATGGTAGACTCACATGTTGGGTTGCAGGCTGCTCATGCTGATTTCCCAAAAGCAACCCCCTTCCTGGGTGTCAAATCTAATAGGAAGCCCAGCTGTGCAGCACCATTGGCATATCTCTGCTGGGAAATGAGCTTTTTCTTTCCTCTGCTAAGAGAATTACAGCTGGGCTTCCATCCCTTCTCTTGGCAGAAGAAGGAGACTAACAACAAGACTTCCCTCTAGATTTGGCACCTGGGGCCTCTTGCTGAATACACTTTCATCCATGGAAGGGGGTCCTCACATATAACTTAAATTGTATATTATGCAAACCCCTGCAATATACAGGTCTATTGCAATTGGAAAAAATGTTTATAAGCATTCTTTCATGAATAGGGAATTATGTTCAAAATGTCTATGTTAGCAAAGATACATAATTAAATGTGTACATAATGGGAAATGATAATTCATTTCCACATGGGAAGAAAGGACAACATTTTTCAAAAACCTGATATGAGCATAGGGTGAGATGAGAACACCAATACATTTTGGAGAAATGCAATTAAGTTGAGAATGAGAGTTTTTCACATCATTATCAACTTTCTCACAGTTATTTTCTGTAACAGCATCTAAAGACTTGTCAACATTATCCCCATGGAGAGGATGGTGCAGCAATGAACTGTGGATATAATTCCTACGTGTAAACATAAGGATTGTCTTTCTGGAAAGGTCTTAGGTTCATTCATGGCACCACTGTATTTATGGATTTAAAGGATACTAACAAATGTTCTTATCCTCAGTGAGTAAGGGTGTGAGGATGCATGGAAACATTGTAGCAAAATGGCCAACTGCTGTGAAATTTTTCATGTTTAGTGAGAAAAATCCATTTGTACTTAAAACAGTGTATTTTATACATAATATGTGTTTATCAACACAAAAATGCAAGATCTCTATGCAAATGAATTTTTAAAGCCCAAAAGTGTAAAAAAAAAAGTCAACAGAAAATGCACAAAATGTCTTGTAATCTCATCCAATGGAGAGTAGACTTTTAGAGTTATATCTGAAAACAGAAGAAGCAAAATTCCAAAGCTGTACAGTGATTCAGTGTGGTTCATTGGTCTGAATGCTGAATCAGGACATTGGGAGCCAAGAGTCTGAATTCTTGCTCAGCCAGTGTACTACTGAGAGACCTTGGACAAGTCATTCTCTCTCAGCTTCCGAGGAGGAAAAAGGAAAATATTCCCTGAACACATTTTGCCAAGAAAACCTCATGACTTAGGGTCGCCATGAGTCAGAAAGGCACACAACAACAAAAACAGATGCTAAATGTGTTCCATTTCAGAATTATGAGTCATAGTCTAGTGAAACCTTTCCCCCGCAAATAAAACAGCCTTCCCAAATCTGGGTACATTTAGGATAGCTTAGATTTAAGATTCTAATCGGTTCCTATCAGCATGGATAACTGTAATATGAGAAGGAGCCCAAGCTGGAGACTGCTGTCCTCAAGTAAAGAAGAAGAAGAAGAAAAGAATGCTATGGAATCATAGGAATTATAGTTTTATAAGGAGTGAAGCCTTCTCTGCCAAAGGTGCTCGTGCCACACAAAACTATGAATTCCAGGGCTCTGTAGTATTGAGCTTTTGCAGTGCCAGTAGTGCCAAACTGTATTTATTCTTATACACCCTTTGTTGAGTGTAGGGTCTCTTCTATTTTGACTATCAACTGCCCTTCAACAAGTATACCATGCAAATGATGTGAATTGCCTACAAAGAAATTACAAAGACTGTGTGACTGTCAGTATAAACAGCTGAAAATTTATTAATCTTTCTCCTCATCTCAAACGAGATTGAAAAATAGGATTCGACTGAAATCACACAAAGACAGCACATTGTGGAGAAATCAGAAAGTTCTCACTAACAAATCAGCTCCATACATGCAATCTCCAAGTCCTGTCTAATGAATAGGATTTCAATCCTAATAATCAATAATACATCGAATCTAGACATTATACTATTAAGAAATATGGAAAAGCTCCAACAGAGATTTATTAGAATCTCTCTGCTCGCATTTGACATTCTGAAAAGATAGACAGTCACGTCTATGCACAGAAAATTGAGGCATTCCTCAGATCTGGACACAAATCTGCTGATTTGTGGAAAGCCCATTGCATTCAGAAGGGCTTAAGAGCCATTGTAAAATGCTAAGAAAAGAAGAGAAACCAAAAAAAAAAGAGAGACCGGAATCAGATGTAGACAACAAAAAGATACTAGGCGTGGTTTACTGGCAGACACTAATATTTCTCATGATTTTGTAGCCCACTCCCTACTGCAACATTAGGAACCCTGTTAATATATTTTCCACCAGAAGTAAAAAATTATGCAGTACAGAAGAGCCTGCAAAAGGCACTGTTACAAAATTTGGCATCAGTCGTCTGTGTTGGCAAGTGATTATCTGATTTGGTCATTACATTGCTGATTTTATTTATTGTATCAGGAGCGAACTAAACAGTTGTATTGTATTTAAAAACAAAAAAAACCCACAAGTTTGCAAACTCGATATTCTATTAAATGTCCTTTGACCAGTATCTGGCCACTTGGAGAACCTCTGTTGTTGCTATAAGAAGCACCTCCATTGTGCATGTGGTAGGGCTCAGGTTGCATTGTAATAGGTGGTCTATGGTTTGCTCTTCTCCACACTCGCATGTCATGGACTCCACTTTGTAGCCCCATTTCTTAAGGTTGGATCTGCATCTCGTGGTGCCAGAGCGCAGTTTGTTCAGCACCTTCCAAGTCACCCAGCTTTCTGTGTGCCCAGGAGGGAGACTCTCATTTGGTATCAGACATTGATTGAGGTTCTGGGTTTTGGCCTGCCACTTTTGGACTCTCACTTGCTGAGGTGTTTCACCAAGTGTCTCTGTAGATCTTAGAAAACTATTTCTTGATTTAAGTTGTTGGCGTGCTGGCTGATATCCGAACAGGGGATGAGCCGGAAATGTCACTGCCTTGGTCCTTTCACTATCGGTTGCTACTTCCCAGTGGATGTCAGGTGATGCAATACTGGCTAAACAGTGTAATTTCTCCAGTGGTGTAGGGCGCAGACCGCATGATAATGCTGATGTCTCAACAGTAGAAATCTCAGCAGTGCCTATCAGTTTTCAAGTGTGAATATAGTACAAAGGGAAAATATCCCATGGCAAATGAAATTGTCATTTCGTGGTTGAGTCAGCAAATTAAATCAAACGGCCAGGGCAAGCCCAAGTCCAGGTATTTTCTCTTCCTTCTGATTCAGCCCCCTCTCTTTCATACCGACTCACCTCCATTTGTTGAAAGGAAACCTAGAAAATTAGAGTTCAAAATAGCATAGGGAGCTTCCATCTGTGAAGTGGGGTCATCACTTTGGGCATTTCCCTTCCAACACATGAAGCAAAGCATCAAAGTTGGGATGTAATTAATGGGGCTGGGCAAATATTTATTTCGTTGTTTATTCCATTTGTATCCCCCTTTTCTATGCCTCGAAGGGGACTCAAGGCGGCTTTACATATGGCAACTATTCAATGCCTTTGGACCAGAAACAGTTAAAATTCACTTGTTAAAATTAAAATTAAATGCACATTAAAACGTATAAAACATTGCATTCACTATTAAAATCACCCCATCTCAATCATAATCCCGATCCATATCAAAGATCAAATGCACATATTTTGAGGGTACCATTGCACTATAGATTAATCTTCAAAGGCTTGCCCCCAGAGCCAGGTTTTTACTTTCCTTCTGAAGGCCAGGAGGGGGGACACTGCTCTAATGTCACTGGGGAGAGAATTCCACAACCGAGTTCCACTATAAGTGTGACACCCCTCTCCTCCCTCATACGATTGCAATCATATGATAGAGGGGACCCAAACAGGACTTGTGAAAGTACATACTAGAAAAGACTTCCAATTTACAACCTTTCTAGAGAAACATAGTGGTTGCAATGTTAACTCCAATGCAGACAACTGGTGAAATGGGTGGACCAAAGAATTGCATGTAATTGATAAGTTTTGCACCACCATTGTCTCCACAAATTATTGCCATTACACATTTTTCATGCATGCAAACATGAGTCCCCCATTGGACTCATGTTTGCATGCACCACCACCACCACCACCACCATTACCATCTCTTTTTTCTCCCTCAAATATTTGTTAAGTAATATAGTGATTATTAAGGAGTTAATGGCATGTTGTTTTTTTTTAAAAAAAAAAGGAAAATGTGAACAGTGAGGGACACTGGTTAATGGGATCAACACATTGAAGGCACAATTTGAAAAATGTTTTCTTGGAAAAAAATTGCTTTGATTGAAACAACATATAATTTCCTCATGTTTCCAAAAGGACTGCTTGGGAGAGTATTTAAAACCACAAGTAGGGAAAGTTTGTTTTGCCCTATGTAGTTCACAGCTTGGGAAACTTCATTTCTTATTTTCTCCTTGGTGGGACCTTTTTTCCTCTTGAACAGCATGCTCCAAGCAAGTAGTTGTGGCTTGATATATATCATGCTTAATGACATTACCACAAGTCATCCCAACCTTCCACATTTTAGCTCTTAAATTCCAAGATCTGATTTGGGAACACTAATTGGGCAATATAAATGGAGAGTAGCTTATGGAGTGGACCTATTTTCAATTCTTTTTTGTGTCCTGTTGGATTTAGAATACAGTTTCATCCTTTTCTCTTCTGATCTCATTCTCTGTCTCTCAAGTTCATTCCCTTTTCTGTCTCTCTCTCTTTCACTCTCATTGTTTCTCATTAACACTAAGATATTAGTCCTTCCTTCCTTCCTCTGTGGCCTGGATCCTATCTTTTAGTCTGTGACTGGAGTTCTGTGCAACAAATGTGTCTTTCCTGCTTCTCTCGCCTGCCATTGCAGTCACTTGTGCCCTGAAAAAAATGTGTTGAGGGACCATCTGGGATATGATTATGTGGATGAGGGCTGCAAAAGAAAAGATCTATCACTGAATTTCAGGAAATCCCACATACGAGCCATCAAAACTAGTGAACACAGTCCAAGAAAAGCTTTTCTGAACTTTAGGAAATGGCTTTTCTTACACATTTTATTTGGGTATGCGAAGGAAATTTATCTCAACTCCACACTGCTGCAACATTTTAAAACTTTGGGCATCCAGATGTTAAAACGACTTCTCATTGGTTGAAGTCCAAAAGTCTCCACTCTTGGCTTAAAAATTCTTTTCAATAAAAAACAAAAATCCAGACTACAAAGTCAGCCAGAGATAGACAAAATACATACTGTCCAATATATCAGACATGAAAGCCAGGACGTGTTTGACCAAACCACATTACAGTCAAGATGGTAAAAGTTATTAATAAAAAAAACGTATAATGTATTGTCGAAGGCTTTCATGGCCGGAATCACTGGGTTGTTGTAGGTTTTTCCGGGCTATATGGCCATGTTCTGGAGGAATTTTTTCTCCTGACGTTTCGCCTGCATCTATGGCAAGCATCCTCAGAGGTAGTGAGGTCTGTTGGAAGTAGGAAACAAACAGGCACATAAAATCACTCTCAACAAAAGATTCCCCCCAGGCACTTCCAAGCCATTGAATGCTAATCAAGGTGATCAGCTGAAACAGTCACACCTAGCCCCAGCAGACAAAAGTCCTTTGTCTCATCCTGGTCATTCCACAGATATATAAACCCATTTTTCCTACTTCCGACAGACCTTACTACCTCTGAGGATGCTTGCTATAGATGCAGGCGAAACGTCAGGAGAAAAATTGCCTCCAGAACATGGCCATATAGCCCGGAAAAACCTACAACAACCCAAAAACATATAATGTTTCATTGTGTTTCAATCTGACTGAAACATCGGATTTTTCTACGGCTATAACTGCCTATGTCATGGCCACTGGAGAGATGATGTACCTAGTAATTCCTGTTTTTACCAAATGTTTACTGATCCTTAAAATTCTATTTGTGTTGTTGTTTTTTAAATTTAGTTTACCTGCTGCTTTCAGGAAAATTCTGTCCCTGGAATCTGGCTAAAATATTTTAAAATTGGTACTGTTCCATTATCCGAATGGAGGCTACTAGGAAGCACTAGAGAGAGAAGGATAGTCCATTTTACAGGGAAGGAGGTTGGGTTGAAGTAGAAAAATCATTTCACCCTGTTTTCCTGTTATTCCCCCCACCCATGTCCCTGTCATGGAAACATATCTCATTTATGATATAGGAAGTGAGGAGGGTGAGTAACCAATGAAAATGGAAGGAAATAAACTATCCTTCTCTCTCTAGCACCCCCTTGTGGCCTCTGCTGGGATAATGAAACAGTAAATAAAAATAAAAATAAATAAACATTAAAAGTTTCCAAGCATTATAAACATTATGGAGAAATATTTTGTATAAACAGATTGCCATTTTAGACAGTTTTCATATGGTATGGGGCATGCAATGGTAACTCATCCTTTGTCTGGATTGGGCAGGGATTAGTCCGCTGTCACCCCATTTTTAAATTGTTCCAGTTATTCTCTCCTCCTTCTGCTTTCCCCTCTTTGTCCTCAATCTACTTCAGTTTCTGCAAACTGAATGAAAAATACAAAATTCAGCAGGGAGGAAGAGAATAGGAGGAGGGGGGGGGGAGGAGCTTGCTTTTCCTAATAGACTCATGTCCCTTCCAGACAGAGTCCAAAATGCGGGTCCTGTCGGATTTTTACTTCCAGTAAAAGAGAATTAATTTGGAACAAAGCAGGAAAACACTGCTTTATCCCAAATTAATTAGATGCCCCATAAGATCCGGGCCTTCCTAAAAGGTCCGGGTCTTATGGGGTATGGACTCTGTTGGTTCTTTGGGCCAAATCATTCCCTCCTCCCCAGCCTCCTGGTGCATCATTGCTACGTGGCAGGAGGCCTGCTGGAGAGGCCTCATGGTGCTCGGTAAGTTTTATTTTACTTTTAAGTGCTTTTTGGAGGGGGGTGGCACCATGCCCTCCCAGAAGTTACTCAACAAAGAAAGCCCATTTGGGGGGAGGCAGAAATGTGCATCAAAGCGGGTTTTAAAAACCCACTTTGGCACACATTTCTGCCATGTTTGGAAGTGCCCTGCTACTGTTTCTTCTAACTTGTGTGTTCTTCCTCATTGATAACATTTGCCATCTTGACCATACCTTGATGTTGCTTAGCCACAAGCATCCCAGGCTGGATCTACAGTGTCATATAATGCAATTTGGAACTACACTGATCATAAATAGCAGTTCCAAACAGCATTATATGGCAATGTAGATCCAGCCCCAGTTTTCCACTGTGACATGTTGGAAGATTTGTTGTAACCCCAGTGAAATCAATTGTAAAACTGTCATTTCCTCTGCTATGGGCTGAAATAGATTCCAGTAAATTTCAGAAAATGACTGTTTGCAGGATTCCACGACCAAATGTTCCCCACCAGCATAGCCTCAAGCCATAGCAGCTGGGGTTATATTCCCAAACAAGCAACATTTATATATTCCATGATCTGTCTGAAGAAACAAATAGATGGCATAAAGTTGGCAAAATAAAAGGCTGGGGGCTGGGGAGCAAAGAAATCCAAAACAGGGAAAAGTGACATTTATGTTCTCGGCTGAATATGAATTTTAAAAAAGAGTCTCCCAGACATTGCTATTTCAAAGTAAGGTGATGGCAGCTAGACAGCTGTGAAACACTGACTTAAAATGATAATTGCATAATTCCATTCTTACAGCAGCTAGAAAATGTGGGACATGAAAATAGGCAGCACATACTTTAACTTTTCACATGGCTGCCAAGCCCTTTAATTATATTGCTATATTTGAAATATTGTTTAATGGAAGTCTACAAATGTCATAAGGTGATGCAAGAATAACCCAACCTCAATTTTAAATCCAGAAAGTGTCTAATCTTAAGAGGTGCCGAGAACTTGAATCTGAGAACAAATGAAACTACATCAAAACTATAAAAGAAAGCATCCACTTCAAACATCAAAGTTTCAAGGCTTGTGCTTTTATTACTGTATAAACTCGAGTATAAGCAGAGTTTTTCAGCCCTTTTTTAAACTGAAAAAGCCCCCCTTGGCTTATACTTAAGTCAATGTTCTTTATTATTTTACTGTGATATTAAATTATTACTGCATTTATTATTTTACCCTATTTATTATTATTATTATTATTATTATTATTATTATTATTATTACATTTATTATTTTTCCCTATTTATTATTATTACATTTATTATTTTTCCCTATTTATTATTGTTATTACATTTATTATTTGGCTTTATTTTATTGCATTATTATTTTACTCTATTATTACTGTAATTATTACATTTCCATTATTTTACTCTCTTACTATTATTACTACTACATATATTATTTCATAGAATCATAGAATCATAGAATCATAGAGTTGGAAGAGACCTCAAGGGCCATCCAGTCCAACCCCCTGACAAGAAGCAGGAATATTGTCAAATCACCCCTGACAAATGGCCATCCAGCCTCTGCTTAAAAGCTTCCAAAGAAGGAGCCTCCACCACACTCCGGGGCAGAGAGTTCCACTGCTGAACGGCTCTCACAGTCAGGAAGTTCTTCCTAATGTTCAGATGGAATCTCCTCTCTTGTAGTTTGAAGCCATTGTTCCGCGTCCTAGTCTCCAAGGAAGCAGAAAACAAGCTTGCTCCCTCCTCCCTGTGGCTTCCTCTCACATATTTATACATGGCTATCATATCTCCTCTCAGCCTTCTCTTCTTCAGGCTAAACATGCCCAGTTCCCTAAGCCGCTCCTCATAGGGCTTGTTCTCCAGACCCTTGATCATTTTAGTCGCCCTCCTCTGGACACATTCCAGCTTGTCAATATCTCTCTTGAATTGTGGTGCCCAGAATTGGACACAATATTCCAGATGTGGTCTAACCAACGCAGAATAGAGGGGTAGCATTACTTCCTTAGATCTAGACACTATGCTCCTATTGATGCAGGCCAAAATCCCATTGGCTTTTTTTGCCGCCACATCACATTGTTGGCTCATGTTTAACTTGTTGTCCACGAGGACTCCAAGATCTTTTTCACACGTACTGCTCTTGAGCCAGGCGTCCCCCATTCTGTATCTTTGCATTTCATTTTTTCTGCCAAAGTGGAGTATCTTGCATTTGTCACTGTTGAACTTCATTTTGTTAGTTTTGGCCCATCTCTCTAATCTGTCAAGATCGTTTTGAATTCTGCTCCTGTCCTCTGGACTATTGGCTATCCCTCCCAATTTGGTGTCGTCTGCAAACTTGATGATCATGCCTTCTAGCCCTTCATCTAAGTCATTAATAAAGATGTTGAACAGGACCGGGCCCAGGACGGAACCCTGCGGCACTCCGCTCGTCACTTCTTTCCAAGATGAAGAGGAAGCATTAGTGAGCACTCTCTGTGTTCGTCCACTTAACCAATTACAGATCCACCTCACTGTAGTTTTGCCTAGCCCACATTGGACTAGTTTCCTTGCCAGAAGGTCATGGGGGACCTTGTCGAAGGCTTTACTGAAATCCAGGTACGCTACATCCACGGCATTCCCCGCATCTACCCAGCTTGTAGCTCTATCGAAGAAAGAGATCAGATTAGTCTGGCATGACTTGTTTTTGATAAATCCATGTTGACTATTAGCGATGACTGCATTTGTTTCTAAGTGTTTGCAGACCGCTTCCTTAACAATCTTTTCCAGAATTTTGCCCGGTATCGACGTGAGGCTGACCGGACGGTAGTTGTTTGGGTCGTCCTTTTTTCCCTTCTTGAAGATTGGGACCACATTGGCCCTCCTCCAATCTGCTGGAACTTCTCCCGTTCTCCAAGAACTCTCAAAGATGGTTGCCAATGGTTCCGAAATGACTTCCGCTAGTTCCTTCAATACTCTGGGGTGTAGTTGATCTGGCCCTGGGGACTTGAACTCATTAAGAGTGGCCAGGTATTCCTGGACGACTTCTTTCCCAATTTGGGGTTGGATGTCCTCCAATCCCTCATCCACTCCATCTTGCTGAGGTTGAAGACTCTCTTTTTGTGAGAAGACCGAGGCAAAGAAGGCATTAAGTAGTTCTGCCTTTTCCCTATCCCCTGTCAGCATTGCCCCATCTTCTCCTCGAAGAGGTCCTATCGCCTCCTTGTTTTTCCTTTTTCTACTGACATTTTACTCTATCATTATCAATGGAAGGATATGTAAGCACATTTACATTGAAGAAGGTTAGAATAATGTTTCAATCAGAGTTTTAATCTTAAATTACAGTTTTATGCAAATATTCAAAAACATTTAACCTACTGATGCCTCAATTAATGTAATTTTACTCGTATCTATTTTTATTTTGAAATGTACCAGTAGCTGCTGCATTTCCCACCCTCAATTTATGCTCGAGTCAATACGTTTTCCCAGTTTTTTGTGGTAAAATTAGATGCCTTGGCTTGTATTCGAGATGGCTTATACTCGAGTATATACAGTAGTTCTTCACAATTCACAAATTTTACTCCTTAATTATGTTGAGTCTCCTTTATGGAAAGAAAAAGCAGGGTATAAATAATAATGATAATTTCTCCCCCTTTTTGAGTTAATTACATTATGGGGACTGGCAAAACTTAAAATACATTTTCACCGGCACAGACAAGCAAAAGGCAGCTCTGTTTTACCATAAAATGTTTTGAGTAAATGTTTTATGGCATGTCTTTGTCTCTTATATTTGAAAACAATATATTGAACAACCACAGTGTTCTATTTTGAGAGAATATATACCAATCTACAAGAATTCCTAGTGTTCTTGAAACACATTAGATAGCAGGAGCTTTCTTACAAACAGGTGCGAGCAATTTGAAGTGTTTCTTTTCTTTTTTAAAAAATGAGGTATAATTAGCACTTGAATTTCATTCCCGCATTCTGTATCTTCCTAAAATGCATATTTAAAGTTTGCATAAAGTTTCCACAAGTTTGGCCTTTTTAATAATACGGTTTCTAGATGGGATATTTCTCTGTTAATGTAATTTTTCCCTAAATGCACCTACTTCACAACAATGTACAAGAAGATCAACAGCCATTCACTTTCATATATTTTTGCATATTGATATTGTTTTTAACATGTTTTAAAATGGATTTGTGCCAAGTGCTTTCTTGAATGTTACACATATAAAATGAAGTCTGGGAACAGTACAAACCAACATATTAAGCACCAGCTAACACCCCGGTCTCGTGGGGATCTCCTTGGCAATTTATCACAATCTCTTTTTGATTCCCAGCCACCATCACAGTACTTTCCAATGTTACTCTCCACACTCATATAGCTATCTACTCAACTTGCCTTTGGGCAACATCTTCCTTCCTATCTTTGTCCCCTAGTGACCAAAATTAATACTGAACTAGTATTTCAATACCATAACCATAGATTTTTCCATTTCTATTCACTCAAACACACACTGCAGATAAAGGTCTGCTCCTAGATACTTCACTCCATGTATCTCAGGTGGGATCTACACTGAACTGCATTATACAGCCAGTGTAGATACATATAATGCAGACTGAACTGCATTTGAATGTGTCTACATTGCCATATAATTCAGTTCAATGCAGTCAATCTGCATTCTATGGCAGTGTTGATCCAGCCTCAGGAAGTAGACATAGGCTCCATCTACATTGCCAGAAATTGCAGTATAGGTTTCACATTCTCCTGGGGCATCCAAATGATGCACCTAGGCTAATGTGGATTAACCTGGGGTATGCTTTTTAAAGTGGTTTACACCCAGATTAAAAAATGCCTGCAAAAAACCCTATCTACCTTGAAGATTCAAATGTTTTTGGGTGTTGAAGGAGCAGGGACTGGAATCTGGAATGATCATTAGGCAGCCCAGACCTCGCCCATTAGATTTTCACTGCAAAACAGAGAAAAAGCCTCATTGTTCCTGGAGGTTGCTTGTATTCTTGTTCATCAACAGAGCTTTGGAGAAGGGAGCTTTCTCAACCTCTGCCTCTGGCTCTTTTGCTGTTTTAACACTGAGAATCTTGTTGGTGACACATGCAAGTCTGATGTCAAATTATGCCTCAGTATCCAAGTGTTTTCATTCTCTCCATACAGACGTGAAAGACTGTATATCACTATATGAACCTATACAAACCTACTAAAATCTTACTATTTACAGTTGAGGGCTTTAGCTCAGTCCCACTATCTCCCTTGGTGAAGAAACAAGAGAGACACCGCACATAAATTAAATTAATCAATTAAAAAAAGTTAAAATCAGAAGGGAAAAAAATGACGACTGCATTACAAGTTGATTGAGTCAGTCAAGGAAGCCATGGCCCTAAGTTGACAAATGGTTAATAATACAAACTCTTGGCGATCTCTCATTCTTTGGGTTCCCTGCACATAACAGCAACAAATGTATAATGGCCATTGAGGAAGGGGCATCAACATTTACTCAAGGCCATCTAATAATTTTGGAAAGTTGATTACTATGGTTAGGTAAACATTCAACAAGACATACAAGAAGGCATCCTGTGTGAACTTTAAGGTATATTCTAGAGATGCAAGCAGTTTATGTAGCCTTTGTGTGTATATATAGCCAGAGTCTGTTTGGCCATCTTTCATCCATCTCCAGCCATGGAATGATAGATTTATGTTCTAACCATAGAGAGGTGGGAAGGAGTTCTGTCTGGGAGAGCTTTATTCTCCCCTAGGTTCTTGTAAGATCTTGGCCAGCGACTCACATAATCCATGGATACTCAAGTAATCTTAGCAGTAAAGCAGAAATCTGAAACCAAGTCTTCCAAATTCCAATATAGACCATTCTATGTGGTATATAACACTCCTAAAATAGTACGGAAAAGGGACAAAATTCATGTTTACACTTTTAAGTGGCCATCTTATGTAGGGTTTTACAAGAAGACAATTGAAATTGTGTGTTTGAGTACGTTGGTAGATTTTCAGATCTAGAAATAATTGTCTCTGGCAATCAAAATACTGGAGTCTACTGTATGAATAAATCTTTTAAGCTCCATTTTCTAGAAGAGTTCAGAGAAGATTAACAGAGTTCTTCATGGCTGACAGAAAAAAGTCTTCACAGCCATGACAAGTAGCTCTATAGGGCTCCACAGAGCAGTATTTTTCTGACATGAATTCATCATAGAAAATATATTGCTTCATTCAGTGCCTTAGGTTCCATAAAGGCCTTTTATTGTGAGTGAATTTACAAGGAGCTCAATAACAGGAGAGACTTCATGTTCCATAGCAAGAAAACTGCTCTAGTGCCAAAAGGTTTGGATCTCCATTGCAAACAGGTTCAAGACTGATGGGAAAAGTTACTTCTTTGACATCAACTCCCAAAATCCCCCATGCTCTGGCATATTCATATAGAAATGTCATTCCTTAGTGACTGCACAATTAAATAAGAATTACATCAACATTGTCTCTGGCAATCAAAGTACTGGAGTCTATTGTATGAATAAATCTTTTAAGCTCCATTTTCTAGAAGAGTTCAGAGAAGATTAACAGAGTTCTTTAATCAGAGGCAAAGATGAAGTACTTAGGCCACATCATGAGGAGACAGGAAAGCTTGGAGAAGACAATGATGCTGGGGAAAATGGAAGGGAAAAGGAAGAGGGACAGACCAAGGGCAAGAAGGATGGATAGTATCCTTGACTGGCTTGACTTTGAAGAAGCTGGGGGTGGCCACGGCCAACAGGGAGCTCTGGCATGGGCCAGAAGTCATGGAGTCAGAAGTGACTGAATGAATAAACAATAACAACCAAGGTTTGCAGAAGAAAAACTATAACATAATTGTAGTATTCAAAAACATAGCTGTGTTAGTTTGTGTCAGCTTATAATGCACACAACTACTCTTTAAAGCCATTGCTGAAATTGAACATATCTCCTTAACATCAAACCCACATGTCTTGCTATTGCTATTCATAATTGAGCCTCTCATTGGTATAAATGTCTGCCCATAGAGGCTCCATTCCCTGCATCTAATGAAGAAGACAGAGTTTATGAAAGCTTTTGCTGTAAAATTCTTTCTCCCAGTTGTCCCAAAACTGCTACAAGATTCCGTCACATATGAAATAATTGCTTATTGCACCACCGAACCTCCAATGCATTGCATTTAAATGAAAATCTGTTTAGCTATGAATCATCATGTTTGAGCAATGATGGACTAAAGAGGCGAAGATTGCAATATGAACCATCTCTCTTCAACTCCGGCAGGTCCATCCAGATTCTAATTAAGTTGACATTTAAAAGTGCCTCATTTCAGTTTTGTGGGAAAGGGAAATTGAGACATGAGATAGAGATATAAATGTTATATCTTTCTTTAGATTTTGTATGAAATGCTCCATAAGGCCAGAATTCCACAGCAACGAAGTGTTAATGGTTAGTAGTACCAAATTTATTGCAAAGTCTGACTTTTCATGAGAGAGGGAGTCTGTGCAGCAAAATATACATTTGACTTCCAGGACCAAAGTTCACAATGGCACTTCAGCATGCAGAAAGTAGCTAATGTGGTTTATTGAATCCATGGAAATTTACTACTAATTTAAGTGGTTGTTGCTCTACATCTAGAGTAGGCCTGCGCAACCTGCAGGGGCTTCCTGCTGTTTTGGCCCCCAACTCCAATTACTAGCCACTGGACAAGTTGGCTAGGGCTTCTGGGAGTTGGAAGCCAAAACAGCTGGAGGACCACAGGTTGTGCAGGCCTGCTTTAGAGAAATGGTGTAGCACCTCTGGTCTGTGAACCGCATGTAGCTCACTAACTTTGTTTTTGTGACTCCAAATCCCATTTGAAGACCATTTAAGTTTCTCACAACCAGCCTGAAAACAGTTTAAACTTCAGGGTCATTTTCAGACAATTTCCTGAGTGTGCGTGTGGAGGAGGGGGGGGGGGGATGGAATCACCAACCACTCCCACATTAACCACCAAGGTTGCCATTTATATAAACTACTGAAGTAATAATTCCACATACACACACAACTAAAAATAGCAAAAATAATGCAAATCAGATGTAATGCAGTGACATTTCTGATGAGCATGAATGTGCTGGTGTGGGACAAAATGGTTTTTTATTAACATTTGCCCAGTCATGCTCTACAGAAGACAAGGCTAATAAATCTAGAATTGCTATCGAAGATCCCACAATTAGATGCTAAGGATCAAGGTTGGATTTGCCAAGAAGAACTTCAACATCCAAGAAGACTCACACTACCATGATGTAGTACTTTTTAGTTAGAATCCTACCATTCTATGTTTGCCACTATGTGTTCTTTATTTAACAAAGAATCAAAGGAGGTGATTAGTTTTCCATTGCTTTCTTATCTGTAAACCTTTGGACATGGGGGATCGGTCGAGGGAGCGCTGACCAAATTTTACAGGAACTGATAGGACCATGACACTATTGAGTCAACATCTCTTGAGTTTGCATCACCACTTCTTCTTCTGTGGTATTTATTTAACAATTTTTGAACCCAAAAGCATGGAGAAGATACTTGTATATGTGAATGACATGCTGTACTCAGCCTTTGGCAGAAAATATTTGAGAAAGTGATGGTGTCTCAGCTGCAGGCATTCGTTTGATGAAACGGATGATTTTGATTTATTCCAGTCTGAGTTCAGGCAGCGGCAGTACTGAGGTAAAATTAATTCACTTCAGTCCAGTTAGCTGCAGTATGTCGAAGAATATAAAAGGTGCCATCTTTCTTTTTGCCTCAGGCAGCAAAGTGACTACAGTCTGTGCTGTACTATAATATGCAGTTCTGTGAAATTATTTCATGCTTTGAATTTGATTCCCTCTGTCAAACCATTTCAAGAGATTGATCAGCACTGTTGAGAAATATTACCTGAGCTGGAAAAGCTCCTTTTTGGAAATTCAGAACCTCTCAGACAACATAGCTAAAATGTCAGGCTGTCCACAGAACGTTGGGAGATAAATTCCAAATGAGTAACTTTTCCAAGTTCTGACTTGGAAACAACCAACAAACCACCAACAATTACTCAAGCAGCCAATAATTACTCAATACAGTGGGTCACTGGGGTTTGTGTTCCAGGACACGCACACCCATAGATGCCAAAATCCACGGATACTCAACTTCTATGGTGTTCTCATAATTTTGAGCATTTGATTCTGGGATTTTAAAAATATTTTCAATCTGAGAATGATTGAACCCATGGATACATAAAACCTAAACCCTCATTTCTGGGGGATTTTACAATAGAGGTGGTTTTTTTACCATTTCTGTGGCAAAGACCATTTTTCATCCTGCCCTTTATCAATCTGGCAAGAATTTTTTATACTCTATTACACATTTCTTATACTTCCTATCAGGCTGAAGTTACTGAATGCTATAAAATCCAAGCACAGTGTTCCCACATACATATCATTCAAATTACATCCATTCGTGACATAAGCTGAATTTGCCCAAGAGTCAACCAGGACAGTACTATCAATACTAATTGGCTTCACATCTTGAAAATCCAAGTGTCAGAAAGTGAACCCTTTCTCTCTCTCTCTCTCTCTCTCTCTCTCTCTCTCTCTCTCTATATATATATATATATATATATATATATATATATACATCTGGAACAATTATGGTTAGTAGAGAGTGCAGTTTCCTTAAAAACCTATTCCTGCTGTTGTCTTGCTCTAGAGCAGGGGTCCTCAAACTAAGGCCCGAGGGCCGGATACGGCCATCCAAGGTCATTTACCTGGCCCTCGGCTCAGGGTCAACCTAAGTCTGAAACTACTTAAAAGCACACAACAACAACAATCCTATCTCATCAGCCAAAAGCAGGCCCACACTTCCCATTGAAATACTAATAAGTTTATATTTGTTAAAAATGTTCTTCATTTTAATTATTGTATATTTTAAGTGTTTTTGCACTACAAATAAGATATGTGCAGTGTGCATAGGAATTCATTCATGCTTTTTTCAAATTATAATCTGGCCCTCCAACAGTTTGAGGGACTACGAACTGGCCCGCTGTTTCAAAAAGTTTGAGGACCCCTGCTCTAGAGTCTCCACAAACAGAATGTGGTAAAGTGTTTAAGTCTGAAAGCTCCCTCCATTTAAAAAATAATAATATTAGCATGTCAGGTGGAAAAGTTATAACTGTTCTTCCATATGCCTTCTCCTGGTAATTAGGGGCTGCCATCTTCTTGGTGGTGCATTAGATGCTATTCCACCTTATACCCATATGTGTCTTTTATATTGTTGTTCTTGTGAAGGTTAGTATTCTTTCCCACACTTTGCAATGTCCAAAGCACCATCTAAACATTCACTGTCTAAACATTGCAGTCCTACCCATAACTATTCATCAGCAGGTAAAGAATGGACATGGGGTGAGAGAAACATATTTTATCTCCCCATAGGCAGATGCAAACTAATAACACCCTCTACTAAGACTCTGGAGGACTACCGCAGATCTCAGCTGATTATGTCATTGGTGCGCTTCTCACTACAGGGATGTAGCCAGACGCTTCTCTGGTTCCATTGCTTCCCACTCTTCAGCATCTACTGAATGAATGGTCATGTGGTGACTAACTAAACTCTGAGTCTTGGGTGGAGAGTTCAGAGGAGAGATGTTTCCTAATTCTACATGTGGGACTAGTACATGCCATAATCGATTTTTTTTCATGTCAGAAGAGAATTGAGAATGTACTGCAAGTTGCTTCTGGTGTGAGAGAATTAGCCGTCTGTAAGGACATTGCCTGGGGATGCCCAGATGTATAACCATCCTGTGGGAGGTTTCTCTCATGTCCCCGCAGGGGAAGCTGGGGCTGACAGACAGAAGATCACCCCTTGAGGTCTTCAGGTCAGCAGGTGCATAAAATCATAAACTATCCTCCCTCACCATGCAACTGAAGTAGTACAACTTCACAGTATTTTCAAATAGGATAATCAAAATACATTAGTGGCTCATGGTCTATCTGAGCCACTCCTATACCCAAACAAAAAAGAATTAGTAATTCATTAATTTATTTGTTAATTATTGAAAAAGCCTTCTTCCTGAAGGAGCCTTCCTGAACATTAGACAGCTAGCAGCAGCCAAAGAAAGCAACATTGTACTACTAGAGCACCTCTTTCAATAAAAAAATGTTTGGCGTGTAGAGGAGGTACATTCCTCCAAAATTTGGAGAAGAAAGATCTCTGGAAGTTGTCTACCCTAGTTTAAACTAAGGTTGATCATACACCGATAAATCGAGATTACTCCAATGCAAAAATGACAGAAGACAGTTACGCCTGAGAATTATAACTGAGATAGGGGAAAGCTGCCACTCCACTTCCATGACATCCCACAAATCTAACTGTGCTCCTTCCACAACTTTTTTCAGTCCAAAATGTTTTTTTTCTGAGGAGTCACTCAGGCGTTATTGGCAAGGTTGTAATGGAGAACACCAGTTTCACTGTGGTACAGAAAACCACCTCACCCAGGATGCCTTGCTCTGAAGTCACCTGAAGAACAAGACATTTGGGACATGAATCAATCTGGCATTGGCACTGCAGGAAAGCAACCGGAGTGGCTCTCAGAGCCTGCTAATACTTTGCCCCTGAGAGCATCCTGCCTTTGGCATTTGCAGTGGCCAGAGCGCCCTGTTGGCCGTCACAACTCCCAGCTCCTTCAAAGTCAAGCCAGTCACTTCAAGGATACTATCCATCCATCTTGTCCTTGGTCAGCCCCTCTTCCTTTTTCCTTCCATTTCCCCCAGCATCATTGTCTTCTCTAAGCTTTCCTGTCTTCTCATTATGTGGCCAAAGTACTTCATCTTTGCCTCTAATATCCTTCCCTCCAATGAGCAGTCGGGCTTTATTTCCTGAAGTATGGACTGGTTGGATCTCCTCGTGGTCCAAAGCACTCTCAGAATTTTCCTCCAAGACCACAGTTCCAAAGTGTCTTATCTTCCTTCGCTCAGCCTTTCTTATAGTCCAGCTCTCACATCCATAGCTTACTATGGGAAATACCATTGCTTTGACTATGCAGCTCTTGGTTGCCAGTGTGATGTCTCTATCTTTACTATTTTATCAAGATTGCCCATTGCTCTTCTCCCAAGAAGTAAACGCCTTCTGATTTCCTGGCTGCAGTCTGCATCTGCAGTAATATTTACACCTAGTAATACAAAGTCTGTCGCTGCCTCCACATTTTCTCCCTCTATTTGCCAATTATCAATCAGTCTGGTTGCCAGAATCTTTGTTTTTTGGTTTTTTTTGGGTTTTTTTTGATGTTTCACTGCAATCCAGCTTTTGCATTTTCTTCTTTTGCCTTGATTAGAAGGCTCCTCAGCTCCTCTTCGCTTTCTGCTATCAGTGGTATGATCTGTGTATCTAAGGTTGCTAATGTTTCTTCCAGCAATTTTAACCCCAGCCTTGCATTCATCAAGCCACGCACAATGCATGATGTGTTCTGCATACAAGTTGAATAGGTTGGGTGAAAGTATACAACCCTGCTGTATGCCTTTCCCAATCTTGAACCACTCTTATTGGTCCATGATCAGTTCTTACTGTTGCTACTTGGTCGTTATACAGATTCCTCAGGAGACAGACAAGGTGATTTGGTATCCCCATACCACCAGGAACTTGCCACAATTTATTATGATCCACACAGTCAAAGCCTTTAAAATAGTCATTGAGGTGCTCAAGCTCCAGCACCACGACAAGGCAGCAATCCTTTGCTGGAGGAACATGGCCTAGGAATCTGCTATAAGAAGGAGATGCTACCTACTGATGTAAGTTACAGTGCTGAAAAACCACATGAGAGCTGAAATAACCTCCAGGCTCCCTTATCCATGCACAGACCAATATCAAATGTTGATATGGAATGAGCACACCATTCACTATATCTGAATTATGATCATTTTCTCATACAGTAATGCAAATTAAATGCCTCTGTTCTCGAGATGTTGACAAGTTAATTGTGAGGCTTTAGGATATATCCATTTTATCTCTCATGTACAGGATTTCTTGAATGCCTTAATATAGCTTGCGTTTCCTTTACTACTCCCTGTTGTGTTTTCAGCAATACAATATTTTGTCATGGAAGGAACTGCAACGAGCTGGAATGCAAAGCAGCACTCAGTTAAAGTCATCCAAAGGGAACTGTTCCCTCCCTGCTGCCTGAATGCAATTATAGCACTATTAAGCTTCATTATTATGATTATTATGATTATTATTACACATGGTAAATGCTGTGCTTTTCAGCTACTTGAGCAAACAATCCAATGAGATTTGGAGTGAATAGGAAAAACGGTAGTCTAGCTCAAAGCTGAAGTGAAGAAACAGCATGAATATTAAGCAACGAACACCACGGGCAATTATATAAAGACACGGTGGAAATAAGATAGAAATATTCAAGTCTTTGGGGAACTTAAGTCTATTTCACTTATTGATATAGCTAGATTCCTGACAGCTATAGTTTCAGTCTGCCCTTTTTAAAATTGTGCTTGACTCCCCTTTTCCTCATCCATAATACATTTCAAATGTGACTATAAATAAATGTTCAAAATGAGTCCAGCAGTCATCAGGAGGTTTCGAATTGGACCCACAAGGGTTTTTGATCTTGGAGTTTAATTTTAGCAAGCTGTATTTGTGGCATTTATTTTTACCAATGATTTTTCCACCCACCTTCAGAAAGAGATTTCTCTCTTCGTCACTTCTTTCTTGGGGGTTACAAAATTGATTGGTGTACACCAGAAGGATTCTGAGCAAATGGAACTTATATGGGAGACAGAAACAAGGTGGGCTTGACAGCTGTTTTTCTTCCGACTACCAAGACCTTTCAAGTTTATTTATTTATTTATTTCAGACATTTACAGCCCATCCTTCTTACCCCCGGAGAGAGTCTCAGGACAGCTTACAACCAACAACCATTAGATGCCAACAACAACAACAAAAACACAGTTAAACATTAATTAAAACATCATCATAAGTTGAAAAGACCATTTAAAAAATGGTCCAAGTCCAGAGTCATTATTCAAAATCTATCCATTGTCAATCACATTATTCCTTTATAATTGTTACTGCTGCTCGAAAGCTTGGTCCCACAGCCACAATTTCTATTTCTTCCTGAGGGACAGGAGAGAGGGAGCTGACCTGATTTTGTAATGGAGTGTGTTCCACAGACGGGGGGCCACAACCGAGAAGGCCCTATCCCTCTTCCCCGCCAAACGCACCTGCAAAGGTGGTGAGATTGAAAGCAGGGCCTCCTCTGACGATCTTAATCTCCAAGGTGGACCATAGAGGGAGATACGTTTGGACAAGTAAGCTGGGCCAGAACCGTTTAGGGCTTTATAGGCTAAAGCCAGCACTTTGAATTGTGCTCAGTAGCAGACCGGCAGCCAGAGGAGGTGATGTAACAAGGAGGTGGTATGCTCCCTGTACCCTGATCCAGTGAGCAATCTGGCTGCAGCCTGTTGGACTAGATTCAGCTTCTGAACTGTCTTCAAAGATAATGCCACGTAAAGCGTGTTGCAATAATCTATCTGGGATGTAACAAGAGTGTGGACCACCGTAGTCAAGTGAGGCAGCTATCAGTTCTCAGGGAACTAGTTTTTTCACCACTTTCTCAGGGAGCTGCAGTGGTGCAATGAGCTAAACCCTTGTGCCAGCTGAACTGCAGACCTGCTGTTCGAATCCATGAGAAAGGATGAGCTCCCATCTGTCAGCTCCAGCTTCCCATGCAGGGACATGAGAGAAGCCTCCCACAGGATGGTATCCCATCTGGGCATCCCTTGAGCAATGTCCTTGCAGATGGCCAATTCTCTTACATCAGAAGCGACTTGCAGTATATTCTCAATTAGCTTCTGACACGATTAAAAAAACACTTTCTCAATGTGACCTTTTCCAAATGCAATTCCTGCATTAAACTCACTTGCAAAGGAGGTAGGTTGAGGGAAGAAAACACTTACTCTCTTATCTTTCCCTTTCCCACTTCTCTTTGATGTCTGAGTGAATGATAAAAAGAAAAAGGAAGGTAGGGTCACAAAGGGTTTTTTCCAAAGTATGCAATACTTAGTACATTAATAAGAGTGCAATTTAAAATGAATGCCGAGGACTAAAACCAAACCATTCTCTTTCATATTTGCTATTCACTGGCAGAGTCTGTGAGGAATTAGTTGTAATACACAAGGGAATCTACAGGTAATAGCACATTTCTTCTTTTGAGTGCCAGTATCAGGTTCCACCTCTCCACTTTTTCCTTGTTCTTATTTTCTGGGGCCATCCCTCCTTTCTGGTCTACCTGAGGATAATGATCCTTACCCTTTGTCTTTAACTGCTCAACGTATGATAAACAGCAGGATTCAAAACAATGCTACACTTTGCCTAGAATGATACCTGTTCTCAGCATATTGAAAATGACATTTCACAGCACGGACTCAATTTAGAGCTTCTCGGGGAAAAACCCATAATTCCAATAGCCTTTGGCATAGTGTAGGTGGGATTTTAAATTGCATACGGCTGCAGACTGTCTTTTCTCTCAGGATTCACCTTCTCGAAATCTTGCTGCAAATGGGGTGGGGGTTTGCAGTGTGTTCCTGAACAGAGGCTTCTAGATGTGTGTGGGCTTCTTCAAGTCACTCAAAAGCATTTAACTGAAACTATTGCCAAGCAAGTAAATGTAGTCACCTTGCTGCTACAACTAAACAACAAAATTAAATGCCAATAAGTGATAAATGGGTTAGTGTTGATCTATTCAGAGTTATGGAACTATGAAGAATATATATGATGAAGTAGCTTCTTCAAAGAAAAAAATTCTCCCCACATCACACTTGGAAATCCAGGTATGATATCGCTGTTCATATGAAAACCTAGACCGATCTAATACATTGGGGTTTATGGTGAGCAGCAGAAGAGATACAAGTATTATTTCAACTATTTGATACAGAAGGAATAGCTGAAATTCCATATGATGGGTAGGAGATAGAGTGAGAGTTCTCTTTCCCCCTCCATCACAATTCCAACTGCATTTATTTTATTTTATTTATATCCCAACTTTCTCCCAACATTGGCCCCAAGCTAACTCATAATAAGCTTTCTTCCACCCTTATTTCTACACTAATTACCGCATATACTTGAATATAAGCCTAGTTTTTTTTTCAGCCCCTTTTGGGGCTGAAAAAAATCCTCCTCGTCTTATACTCGAGTTAAAGTTATTTATTATTTTATTCTCTTATTATTGTTATTATTATTATTATTATTATTATTATTATTACATTTATTATTTTACTCTATTATTATTAAATGTATTATTTTACTCTATTATTACTGTTATTACATTTCCATTATTTTACTCTATCATTACTATTTTTATTACATTTATTATTTTACTCTATTATAGGAAGCACTAAGCACATTTGCATTAAAGAAGATTAGTATAATGGTTTAATCAGAGCTGGGCAGTCATATCTTAAATTACAGTTTTATGTAAATATTCCAAAGCATAGACCCTACGGATACCTCAAATAATGTAATTTTATTGGTATCTATTTTTATTTTGAAATATGCCAGTAGGTACTGCATTTCTCACCCTCGGCTTATATTCGAGTCAATATGTTTTCCCAGTTTTTTGTGGCAAAATTAAGTGGCTTATATTCGGGTCGGCTTATACTCAAGTATATACAGTATCTTTCTTCTCTTCTTCACTAATTATCTGCATTAATGATGTCCCCCCCTTACTTTTTCACAGACATTTGTCACTTAGGTCCCATCTGCACTACCATATAATGGTTCCATAACTCTATTGAACTGCATTATATGAGTCTACATTGCCATACAATGCAGTTAAACTGTATTATGAAACTCCATTATATGTCCATTTATATAGGGCCTCACAGAGATGTGAGAGCATGTCATATATAGAGAGCGGGATTAGGCCATGTCTCCTGGCCATGCCTCATGTTTTGTTAATCTAAGCATGTCCTCCAAGAGAAGGAGGCAAGGAACAATAAATGAAAAGCTGAATTCATAACCTATGTTGTCTCATCCCTTCAGTCTATCCCCAGAGATCTCCTGATCTTTGCAGAAGGTGCTAATGATGGTGGATATGAGTGACACATATCACAACAGCACACCAAGTATACTTTCCAACATTTTACAGATTACAACTAGGGCACCTTCCACATGGCTATATAACCAATAATATCAAGGCAGATAATCCATACTATCTGCTTTCAACAGGATTATCTGAGTCCATACTGCCATATCATCCAGTTCAATGTGGATTTTATACAGTTGGGTGGAAGGGGCCTGGGAATCAAAGCATCTTATGAAAATTAACAAATACAGACAATGTAGTTTGTTACTAGAAGACCTTTTCTCCTCTCCCAAAGAGATGTTGAAACAAACAAGTCTTCACTTGTCTTCAGAAGGAAACCAAGAACTTCTCTGCAAGAGCCCCCAAACCCAGACTCACTGTAATGGGACCACTTGCTATTCCAAAAACACACAGTGATTTCCGGTGAACATTATATTGTGTTTGTTTGTTTAATCCATATTTGCCTCACTTTATGCAAAGTCAAGGGATATTTTGGAGTTTGATGGAAACTCCTGATTATCCCACGTTTTCATGGCAGTCTAGAGAGCTGGGTCGGGTCTGATTTAGAATGATTCCCAGTCCAAATGGACACCACTGCCTGTTTCCTGTTTCACCTGTTTCCTTCCACTAATAAAAACAGAGGAAGGACATAGCTCATCTCCATATACTGCCACCACTCCCTAGAGCAGGGTTGATTGACAGCTCATTCTGACCAGACCAGACATATGACGGCCAGGTGTTTACAGCAAGCTCCATGGCCAATAGGGAGTAGCAGCAGTGTTGTAGAGGATAAGGTGACAGCTCAGTGGTCCCACCCATCTGGATGCTGACTCCAGATATGTACTGGTCTAACCTTCCCATTATAGATCTCTCTTCCATATTTGCACCAGACATACCTTTGTAGTCGATGGGACAGATGGCTGTTCACTGCTGCTGCTAATACTCAGATTAGCAACATTAGGAGTCAGATTAGTGAGGCTAATTTGCATCCATTGTTTGTAAAGATTATTTGCAACTGTCTTCTCTTTAGATATTATAGCGAAGTAACCAACAGGACTATGGAGCCCTTGTGTATATAAGGAGCTGCTAAGGTTGTAACATTCAAGGTGTCAGAAATGCCAACTGAAAATTTCTCTTGTTGGTAGGAAATACAATTGTCCCTCAATTTTTGTGCATAGGACAAAAGAAATGAAAGATTTTTTTTAAAAAAAACATTATGTTGTGATTTACACTATTCTTTTGGCTCCCCTTCTGCTCTAAAGTCCCATAATGCAAGAGATCCTGTGCAAAATGGCTGCTTGGCAAATTACTACTGCTGCACCTTACGTAGGGACAGAAAAACAAACTGAGAAAAAGAATCTAGCCATGTGAATTCTGCCAAGTAACTTGGAAAATCCAACTTCTTAATTTCATTAAATAAGGTGGAGAATTCCAAGAGGTACGTAAAGGTACATGAACTCTTGCAATTCAACCAGGACCCTTCCCTTAAAAGGCCTATTTGTCATGCTGTGTGGAGGACTCTGGGAGATGTAGTCCACAAATGGAGTTCTACATACAATTTTAGATATGTTGTCAAAAAGTTTCAGGACTGGAATCACTAAGTTGCTCTGGGTTTTTCGAGCTGTATAGTCATGTTTCAGTAGCAGTCTCTTCTGATGTTTCACCTGACTCTGCATCTGTACAGACCTCTGAAGATGCTGGCCACAAATGCAAGCAAAACATCAGGAGAGAATTGTACTGGAAGATGGCCATACAGCCTGAAAAACTCACAGCAACCCAATTCTAGATATATTTATCAACCTCGCTCAGAACTGTCCTCTCTAGTGGCACCTAGCTCAGTGCGGTCTATTCTAATTCTCTCTTGAGATGATCTTTCCTAGTACCTGATCCTTTATAAAGCAGGAGATATCAGCAAATAAAGCTCTGGGCTGCATGGAAAGTATGAGCGCTACCACTGAGATATGTTCCCTCCTCTCCCTGAATGTTGGGCAATATTGATGTAATAATAAATAACGACCTTTAGAAGTAGCAATTCTGGTGCACAATTCCTCATTTGGTCCTCTGTTCTCCTGACTTTGACGACAGCTGATGGTAATTTAATTCACAAACACTGTCCATCTCAATTATCGTAGTACTTATTGCCAGCTATTGAACTAACCAGGGATCACTGAGCTTGATCCTTGAGGTCAGGCCAGTAAAATTAGCCATCTGTCCCATGGCAGCTTTAAGCTCAGCCTCTTCTTAAGTATTATGCCTCCAACTGTGCCATATGCACATGAACAAATGGCCAAAGATATGAATCAGCTTATTTTTTTCCTCTTCTCTTAAATTACAGTTTGGACAATTTATATATTTATTTATTTATATCCTACCTTTTCTCCCAGGATGGTATTCATGGTGGCATATAACATTTTAAAAGCACAATACAGTTTTAAACCTTTTAGTATAGAAAAGATTTTATCTTTGCAGCAAGTTATGATACTGAACGAACAGGAAAAAACTAAGCACACCAGGAATAAGATTTGATGCAATAGAAAAATGTATGATGAGCTCATCTAAGAAAATCTACCACAATAGTAGACCTGTCAACCTATAACCTTCTTTCATAGGAGTTATTCCACAGCTGGAATTTAGAATTACTCTTCTGAAATTTAGGCTTGAGAAATGCTAGCTATTATTTCCTAAATAAACCAGATCCTGTCTGATCTTCAAAGTGAAGCAAGGTCAATCCTGTTTACTAATTGGATGGGAGAATACCAATGAACACCAAGTGCTGTAGAATATATTTCACAAAAAGGAATTGGTACAACCAGCTCTCAATATCTCTTGCAGACAATGTGAAGGGAGGATGATGAGAGCAAGTATGAGCACACCTATTTATTTATTTATTTATTTACTATATTTGTATACTGCCCTTCTCAGCCAAGCAAGATATGGGAGTGGGGAAAGCAGGGGAGATTTATTGAGAAAACAACTGAGAAGGAGAACAATTTCTGAGACTCTGAAAAGGCCACATCCTTTTACAAGAACTTTGATTGGATGAAGAAGAAAGCACTTTGGCCCCATCAAACTGTTCTGTTGAAGCAGGACGACTTACTGCACAACACTCTAGCAATGTTATTTGGTTGTGGGGAAGGACTATCAAGGAGATGGTCCTTCCCTGCAACCATCTCCTTGATAGCAGCCACCATATACAATGGTCTTTCCAGACTCGCAACAGAAGGCATTTCCATAACCAGCTGGAGACATAATCAATTGTCTCAGCATTTTCCTGATCACCAAACTTAATCAGTTATACTTAGTGTTTTTAGTGATTTTTATTATTATTGTGTTGTTCCATTGATGCTTTATTGCTTTACTAATCAATTTGATCAAATTTCATGGGTTTTAATATTATTACTTTGTAACCCACTTCAGGATATGTGAGAATGAAAAGTAGCATAAGTATGTGTAAATAAAGAAATGTCTACATATATTTGCCATTGTGCTTGATTCAGTATTGAGAACTGTTGTTATGATTAGACCAAGGATAAACTCCTGTTGGAGGCTTTAAACCTGTTGAACCAGCCCATGGTGAAAGTGGGTGTACTTTTTATAGATTTTCTTACACAAGTACACACTTGGATGTATGCAAGAGGGTTCAACAGGATTCAGGTCCAAGAATCTAACTGGAGTATTTTGTCTCCATCCTGTAATGCAATTCTATGGCATCTTGAAACCAGAGGTGAGGGAATTTAATGGAGTTCAATCATGTCCATAGTTTCGCATAAGCACACCTTGGCTAAATCATATCCCACACAGCTACTGTGCTCTTACTTGAGCACTGGACTACAGAAATAATGAGGGAAAACTGTGTGTCTTGGAAATCTCCAGGAATTTTAATATGTGGAAAACTTACCCTTTTCTCAAAACCCAGATATAATATTCTAGCCATTTCCAATTATCTGTTTTATTTTAGCCGTCTTATCAACCCCAGGAGAGTTCTACAGACAGAATATTGACTACAATCTTTAGTTGTCCCCTCCAAAACTTAAGAGATTTTATACTTTTTGATTCTGATTGTGTTGCACACAGTAGGGCTGAAGTTGTGAATAAGTGACTGGCAGTGAATTAGAGGACATGGAGGTGACCGAAACTATAGAAGAAACTATAGAAATAACTGTGGTCAGCCAGATATCTAGAGAAGTTCAGTCCTTAAACTAGAGGTCCTCAATATAGAGGTCCTCACAGTCCCTGAAACTGTTGGAGAGCTGGATTATAATTTGAAAAAACATGAATTAATTCCTATGAACACTGCACATATCTTATTTGTAGTGCAAAAACACTTTAAAACAATACAATAATTAAAATGAAGAACAATTTTAACAAATATAAACTTATTAGTATTTCATTGGGAAGTGTGGGCCTTCTTTTGGCTGATGAGATAGGATTGTTGTTGTCATTGTTGTTGTGTGCTTTCAAGTAGTTTCAGACTTAGATTGACCCTGAGCGAGGGCCAGGTAAATGACCTTTGAGGTCCGTATCCGGCCCTGAGCGAGGGCCAGGTAAATGACCTTTGAGGTCCGTATCCGGCCCCCGGCCTTAGTTTGAGGACCACTGCCTTAGGCAATACTGTCTGTCCTCTAGACATTGCTTGTTGTTCTTGTGTACCTTCAAGTCATTTCTAATACTTGGCAACCCTATCTTGAACGTATCACAGGGTTTCTGGTGCTGAGAATATGTGACCTTTTCCTTGCTCTTTTTCAATAAAACAATAATCTGATTCTTAAGGTTTTTGCCTGATGGCAGGAAACAGAAAAATGCATACACATTTCCATTTGTAGTCTTAGTAAGCACGACGTAGATAAATTTTGAAATAATTTGTTGATATAAATTTCAACACCATCCCTATTAAAATTCCTTGCATCACCACAAAACCAGGGGATGCAATAGCATCTCTTCCTCTCAAATGGATCTTTACAGTTCAGTCTCTTGATAATTCAGATAATTTCATGCTCTGCTGCCTTATGAACTCCTGAAGATCCCGTGGCAGAATTCGTAGCTCTCTTTTTAAGGGCCATTTTCTATTGGGTCACTTTAGATGCTAACATGAAACCATGATTTTTTTTTCTCAAGAAGGTCACAATGAGCAAAAGAGTGATATTTTCTTCCTCTCAAGAACTAAAGGGGAAGATCATAAACAACTATCTTTTGGGCATTTAGTAGACAATACCTGCGCAAAACCAGACAGTATATATAGGGCTATTTTCTTGCAATAAGTAAGGTGTTCCTTCCCTGTTGTAATGATAAATTCCATCGATGAGTTGTTGTTGCTTGAAAGTTTTCTTTTTAATCTACCAACTTTATCTTTCAAGTAAATTTTCAAATATTTAAAAACAAGTCATGTTTAACAAAGATCCTTATAAACACCATCTTTTCTGTTAACCAAACAATCCATGTTTATCATACAAAATGTTTTCATTGCAGACTGAAAGGTGTGAACAGGTTATCTGTGTTTGTGCCAAATGTATCTGATTAGCTTCAAACACATCCACTTCACCTGCAAAACAAAATATGATTAAATACCATGTTTTATGCTGCAGTTAATAAATGACCTAATTCATTTTGTGGATTGTATTCCGTAAATACCTGTTAGTGCTAAGGCCTGTAATTCCAGGCCTCAAGTAGGCAGCATTGTACAGCTATCCTTGAATTTCTTATTTTTTAACATTCTGGGGAATTTAATAACTGTGATACTCTCGTGCAGAAAAGAAATGAAAAATCATTTTGTGGTACCATAAGACACATTTTTCAATTACAGCCTACAGCACCAGATATATGAAGTGCATCCACAGTTGCTAGAAAAATATTTATGCACTGAAGCGAGTCCAAACTACCCTGAGATGCAGAAGATGCAACCTATGACATAGATACACAAAGCTCAAGTGTAACATACATTAATAACTAATGCACACTTCTTTTACAATATGCAAAAGAAAAGTTCAAGCTCCCTCTAATACAGGTCTCAAACATTTCAGCTGAGCTTGCAAAACGCCCCCACTCCTGTGTGTCCTTAGTATGACTTAATACAGTAAGAATCAGAGCCTAGAAACATTTTTTTTGTGCATGACTACAACTTTCAGAAATTTCCCAGTTAGTGTGGCCATTGACTATGTCATTTTAGAGTGTGCATTTTGTCCCCTCCAAGATGGGGGGACTACATAGAGTGCAAAGGCCATTTTAATCTAGTCCTCAAACATTTCCACATCAAGGACGAAGCTCTGCCCTTGATGCCATTGCAAAGTCTCACTGACATCAACAAGGTTTCCCTTCCAGGTCAAATAGCAGTAAGAGTTTCTGAAGGGCTTTTATGTATTTCTAAGTGCCCTCTTTCAAGAGCCCCAGCATCATTTAGAAAAAAAAAAACATACCATTCTGTGAAAAGCCCTTTAACAGGACTGTTGCATGTCTCCACTTGTCTGCCTACCATTCATGGGCATGAACATCCTCATTGTCTTGCTATCCCAGCTGCTCCAGGGCTCAATCCTGTGGTCACCAAAGCACAAGCCATCACTTAGAACAAATTATATATGTCATCTAACTTGGTCCTTCCGGTGTTGAAAACAATTACACGAGTTTAGAGTGCACAAGAAAGCAATTTATGAAGTTCAAACTGTACTGGTTTAGAGTGTGTCACATTAAATCCCTCATTTTCTTATGCTTTCTCTGGAGAAAATATAGATCAACATAAATTGAAATGGAATCTCC
Source organism: Anolis sagrei (assembly GCF_037176765.1). Classification (NCBI taxonomy): domain Eukaryota; kingdom Metazoa; phylum Chordata; class Lepidosauria; order Squamata; family Anolidae; genus Anolis; species Anolis sagrei. The sequence goes on from NC_090022.1 coordinate 278,484,638, forward strand.
AAATATGGTTATGGGATGCTTAAACCACTCCTTGCCCCATAATATCTTTGCTTTGAATTTAACCCCACAGTAATGAAGGATTGTCCCTCTAGAGGAAAAAGATTTGAAAACTTATTAAAAAGGAAGCAATTTAAGTTTAAAATTAGCTCTGGGGTGCTATAACTATCTGACTTATAATAGGTGGTCCCAATCTCTTTAAAACATGTATTTTTATTAAGTTGAAAAACTATAATAAAAGAGCAAAACCGAAAAAAAGAGAATGCAGAAGTTCCTATAATTAAAATTGCAATGTATCTTTTAATTAAAATAATCAGTAAAGAAAGAAAGCACTTCTGCTCTGCATATCAACAGTTATATGAAAAGCCTTATCTCAACCTCTCCACTTTTCTTTGTAGTATCACTAAATTACTAATAATTAAACCCAACAACAATCAGATCACCTTTCCACTCCTCAAGAAAGGCCACATCTTGAATTAAAACAGTATATTTGTCCATCCCATTCATCTACGGTCGGTATAGTCAACTCTTTCCATTCCTGTTCTCATGTCAATCTCGCTGCAATCATCATATGTTGTAATACCAGGCCCAGGGTTCTGTCCTTGGCCCCGTTCTGTTCAATTTCTTTATTAATTGCTTAAATGAAGGGTTAGAAGGCATGATCATCATGTTTGCAGATGACACCAAATTGGGAGGGATGGCCAATACTCCAGAAGACAGGAGCAGAATTCAAAATGATCTTAACAGATTAGAGAGATCATTGGCCAAAACCAACAAAATGAAGTCGAACAGAGATAAATGCAACAATTTAATCATGAGCCAACAATGTCATGCAGCAGTTTAAAAACCCAACGGGATGTTGGCCTGTATAAATAGGAGTCTAGTGTCTAGATCCAGGGAAGTCATGCTACCACTTTATTCTGCCTTGGTCAGACCACACCTGGAATACTGTGTCCAATTCTGGGCACCACAATTGAAGGGAGATGTTGACAAGCTGTAATGTGTCCAGAGGAGGGAGACTAAAATGATCAAGAGTCTGGAGAACAAGTCCTATAAGGAGTGGCTTAAAGAGTTGGGCATGTTTAGCTTGCAGAAAAGAAGACTGTGGGGGGGGGGGGGGGGAGACATGATGGCCATGTATAAATATGTGAGGGAAAGTCATAAAGAAGAGGGAGAAGGCTTGATTTCTGCTGCCCTGGAGTCTAGGATGTGGAACAATGACTTCAAACTACAGGAAAGGAGATTCCACCTGGACATTAGGAAGAACTTCCTAACTGTGAGAGCTGTTCAGCACTGGAATTCTCTGCCCTGGAGTGTGGTGGAGGCTCTTTAGAGGCTTTTAAACAGAGGCTGGATGGCCATCTGTCAGGGGTGCTTTTTATACGATTTTCCTGCTTCTTGGCAGAGTGTTGGACTGGATGGCCAATAAGGCCTCTTTCTCCTCTATTATTCTATGATTCTAGTAGTATTCTATGATCATTTGCTAACTGCATATCCGTAAGTCCCAAAAGAAAAGGATTCTGGCTTGGCTTGAATTAAAAAAAAAAAAAAAACCTTCACAAGAATATATGCATTTGTATTCAAAACTTTTAGCTTTCTCACAAGTCTACCAAGCATGATAAAAAATCTTTTCTTGTTTTCAACACTTCCAGAAAGTTTAAGCAATATCTTTATGCATTTTGAACAATGTATCAGGAGTCATGTACAATAACACACCATTTAAAAAAGAAATTATTTAAGATCATGACACAAAGTAAATTTTAAACCTTCTGTTAACATACAGTCCCATTATTCCATCTGTGTACTATACTCAAAGCTTTGGCCCATTTAACCATACCGCATCTAATTTCAATGTTTTCAATACCATATTCATCATCCATCCATACAAATTGTGGCTCAAATCTTGATTCAGCTCACATATGTTTAGTCAAAGGAGGTAAAGCTGGGCTGCATGCTATGCATTTAATGTAGAAGTGAAACTTTGAGTCAGAGGTCATCATAGGTCAGTCAATCAAAAGCTCATATTTAAAAACCATTTTTCATGTGAAGGAGTAGTCTGGAACCTCCAATGATCCTGAATATGTAGAGTGCTTTCCAATCTGCACTTATTTAGAACTAGAAAGGCAACTTTTAGGTCAAGCCTAGAGCAACAATGGTCACAAAAATAAATAAAGGATTTCTTAATTAAGCAAATGGTTCCATCAACCTCCCTGCATGTTATTTGTCCCTCACAAACATCCTATGAATCTAAGCAAGCTCCAGGACAAGAGGTTGATTTTCTCAATGAATATAAATGGCTGTAGAATAGTGGTTCCCAACACTTTTTTGACCACGGACCACTTGATCAGGGACCACTTTGACCAGGGACCACTCTCCAACCCATAAGGGTTACAAATCAGTTGTTGGTCAACTTTAGATTTGGTTTGGTTATTTTGGATGCTGATTCAGAAAATTGCATTCGATAGTCCACATCGGCTCTAGTTTCTGTTACAGAACATATGCCATCCAGTAGTCGCCATCTGTTTGCTCACAGAAAACCATATTTAATGATCTAGAACTGATGTGGTTTATCTAAGGGGGCAGAGTTGGTCAGCGACAGGGAAGGAGTGGCAGGCTGTGTGAAAGGATTGGAAATAAAATAAAATCGAATAAAAGAGGAAGGAGGCTTGCAAACCAGATTTTCATCCTCAAGGCCCACTGGTGGTCCACGGCCCACAGGTTAAGAACAATATTGCCTTCAAAATGTGGCGATGAGTTTGCCAAAAACATCTGATCAGTCACTCAGAATTTAAGATATTGGACTATGGATGGGACGAGCAAGCTTCAACTCACAAGTTACATGCAATCACTGTACTCCACTTTTGTGGATACTAAATCCTACGTTAGTCATCTGTTGTTGTTTTTGTAATGGCTATTGTTTCGGGAAATGTTCCCCCATGTCACATGGAAAACCGCACAAACAAGTGAAGACATGCAACGATATCCCCACAAGCATCGTAGTACTACCCAAAATACCACTATTCTCTTCTGAAGTCCTTCTCAAAATGGCAATGGGAAATGAAACAATGTCACTTTGTGTTGCAATTTTGAGAGGGAGTGCAGAGGAAAATTGTGATATTTGGGTTTGCTATGATAAGTGTGGCCTGCAGGAGGATTGCAGAAGGAGGTTGGTCCTAAAGGGTGGAGGACCTCTTTTAGGTTGAAGCATACTTCCATCCTAAAGAAGGTCTCTTGTGAAACCAAGGACTACATTCCATGACTATGTGATGCCAAAAGTTTGGATCAAAAACAGAAGCAAATGTTGGCTGAATATTTTTTACAGCCAATAACTAAGCTTTAGAAGAAAAAGCTGAACCTTCTATAAAATGCAAAACGGAAATGCCAGGAAACAACCAATTCTGTTACTCAGAAAGAAACAAAGCTGTCTGAGAAGTATAAAGAAGTTGGACTGAGGTCTGAAATTTCCCATCCATTACTAGAAAAACCATTTGTCTGACCCATTAGTATTCTTCTTACAATGAAGGGATTGATTAATCTAATACAGCAATTGGGGATAACAACTGCTGTTACTCAGCAGAATCATTAGCCATTATTACTGATTGTCTACTTTCAACTGCTTTGAAGGAGGAGTGCCTATCTCTTTGAGCGCTCAAATGCTTTTCACATTACAAATCAATTGCTTCCGAGTGCATCTATACTGTAGAATTAGTGGAGTTTGGCACCACTTTAACTGCAATGGCTAAATGCCATGGGAGCTATAGTCTTACAAGGTCTTTAGCCTTTTCTGTGAAATAATCTTGGTGCCTGACCAAACTGCTGCTCCTAAAATCACAGTGCATTGAGACATGGCAGCTAAAGTAGTGTCAAACTATATTCGTTCTTTGTGTAAATACAGCCTCCTTCTGTGTGAAAGAAAAGAATCATTTAAATGCCTCCAGGACCCCCTGCCACAAAGTGATTTTTCCTATACCATGTAGTCTATATGTATTTATTTGCTGAATGTATATCCTGCTTTGCCCCCAAAATGGGATTCAAGGTAATTATATTTAATTAATTTAAGGTAATCAGTAAATGAACCTTGGGGGTTTTATAAACTCAGGTTCGTGTTTTTATATTCGGTATAATTTTATTAATTTTAGGTTGTGTGTTAAAATTTGGTGTATATATGGGTTTAATTTGGTATAAACAGGTATATTTTGGTATATGGTATACGTGAATAAATAAAATCATGGATAATGGTTCAATGGACAGATTGTCCCAGATGTCCATTTCAGTCTCAGATGATCCCAGTTCTGCTGACCAAACAGTCAGCAAAGGAAGAAGACGAAAGCCATGAGAAGTGACTTATTACATCTGTGAACACAGGGCATTTAAACTCTTCCCTTAAACTGATGGTTCTTGACCTGTTGGTCCCCAACTGTTTTGGCCTACAACTCCCAGAAATCCCAGCCAGTTTACCAGCTGTTCGGCCCCTTGGCTGTGGAACTCCCTCCCTAGGGATATTAGATCAGCACCCTCCCACCCGACCTTCAAAAAAAAAAAAAAGTAAAAACCTGGCTCTTTGAGCAAGCCTTTAGAAATGCAGTGCAATAGACAAACACAGAATTATGCCAGTTTAAAGCATGGAATGGCTTAGACAATGCTACTCGAAAGTGAGATTAACAGGAAAAAAATAGTTATATGTTTTTAATGGTTTTTGTATTGTATTGATTGTATATTGATTTTATAATGCTGTTTTAAATGTTTTAATTGTATATTCTGTGTTTTTATGGCATCAAATTGCTGCCAATTTGTAAGCTGACTTGAGTCGCTTTCAGGCTTGAGAAAGGTGTGTTAGAAATATCGTAAATAAGTAAATAAATTTCTGAGAGCCGAAGGTCAAAACATCTGGGGACCCACAGGTTGAGAACCACTGCCTTAAAAGAAATTACCCAGGCAAGAATCTCAGTTGGTGGGCACCAATGCCTTTACATTGTCAAACAATCTCCACCCCCTTCTAACTATTTGCAAACCTAACATCCAAAACAGTGAGAAAAGTTGTACGAAAGGGTTTCTGTGCCAAACCGATCCTGGGATTAATAACCTCACATATGAATCCAGTCATTCAAAGATGAGCAAATATCATCAGAAGGAGAGTATCATCAAATATTTAGCATATCATGACAAAAACACTGTTCTGGTTTTGTTTTTAATGGAGAGAAAGTGTTTGATAATATTTATTGGAATTACTTTTTATTATTTGGGGTAATACAAGGCAATATACTCTTTCAAAAAGCCCAGATTTTTGGCAAATGGCAACATGACCAAACTGATTAAGAAACCAAAGGGAACGAGACAAGGTTGTCCATTCCTAAGTTTGCTCTTTATTTTGGTATTGGAGACTTTACTGAGAATTATCAGGTGACAGTATCTGTGGAGTGTCCACTTTTGAAGCTTCTTTCTATATACTTAATCTGTCCAAAATTTGCCAAAATTAGTGTATTTTGCCAATAATAGTGTATTAATCTGACCACTGTCTTATGGGGTATGTGAATTGATGGTCTCAAGGAAAATCCTATTAAAATAGGGTCCCTAGATTTCTGAAGTCTGTCTATACATTGCAGAATAAGGTCAGATACTAAGTTTTGGACATATGGATTTGATTGAGTAATGGCATCAATATTTTCAATCCCATATACCCCACTCTGAGTGGTAATGCACCTCCATGTTCTCAAGCAGAAGTCTTTTCCTTCACTTTCCTGTGGTCTTATACACACAAATCCGTGTTGTCTACACTGGGTTATGGCCCTTCCCCACATAAGGATCTGCTGCCTTTCTGTTTGTTTGTTATACGCATGATTTTGTCATTTAAACAGAATGTGCAGAAATGCTTTTAATTAGTTATGACAGTTTCCTCCATTAAGAATGGCTTATACGCATCCAAAGTCATTTTCAACGATTTCAAAGGCTGTCAAAGAGAAAGCAGAAAATTTGCATCCTGTTTACTGAAAGACACTGAAGGCAAAACAACAAGCAGTAGATTTCAAGTTATTAAAGAATATGGTTGAAGAGTTCCTCACTCTGAGAAGCTATGGAGCAAGTTATATAGGGGAGCTCTTCTGTAAGAGGCGATCAGAGGATTTCCCTCACCACCAGGGTGGGGAAATTGCAGCCTCTCAGATATTATTGGACTACAATATCCATTCTCTCTTACCTCAGTCCATGTTGTATTAGAACTCACATCATCTTTGATGTGAGCTAGAGTCTAAGAGAAACTGGAATGTCACAGGTTGAATGAATATAAGAGGGTGGTCACAGATCTGGACAGCCTACTCCAGGAGTCCTCAAACTAAGGCCCGGGGGCCAGATATGGTCCTCCAAGGTCATTTACCCACCCCTCACTCAGGGTCAACCTAATGACTTGAAAGCACACAACAACAACAATCCTATCTCATCAGCCAAAAGCAGGCCCACACTTCCCATTGAAATACTAATAAGTTTATATTTGTTAGGATTGCTCTTCATTTTAATTATTGTATTATTTTTAAGTGGTTTGGACTACAAATAAGATATGTGCAGTGTGCACAGGAATTCATTCATGTTTTTTTCAAATTATAATCTGGCCTTCCAACAGTTTGAGGGAGTGTGACCTGGCCCTCTGTTTAAAAAGTTTGAGGACCCCTGGTCTAGTCTCACTGCCCATCAGCAACATGCCCAGTGGCCACATCAATCCATCACCCAGTAGATTTGTGCAATTTGCCCAAAAGGCATGCCATTTTGGGGTCCATTTTTTACTAACCCCTCATTCCGTTTAGCAGGAAATTACTCCAATCAGGAGGAGTGTTGCCATTTTCATTCGGCAAAGATTCAACCCATTGCCTACAATGGGGAACTTTAAAGGCTCAGTCCTCAGCCATTTTGAAGCCTATCTGCATGAAACATACCTCATTTTTAGACCCCATTTACAACTGCAGGCCTGCCAAGTTTCCAACAATTCACCAATCTACTGATTTTTTAGAATTATTTTAAGGTTTAACCATAACATTTTTAAAAAATAAGACAAACTGCAAGAGAGGGTTCTGGGAATTGTAGTCGCCAGCTGTGTCCAAGCTCAGCCAATCAGAGCATGGGCACAAACAGACTTTTTATTAGCTGAGAAACAGAGAGAGAAAAAAAACTTCAATTCCCATCATTCTCCGAGAGGAACTCAGAGACTTTTCAATGCCCATTCCATGCAAGTGCTGCTGGGAAAGCGAGTTCTCAGCAGGGGCCTCTCTTGATGGCCTAGGGAACTTTGCTGCTGCTGCGGAGGGAGAAAAGATGCTGCAGGATCTTCTCCAGGAACCCCACAGCAGGCCCTGCCTCAGGTATAATACAGACTTAACTCCATCCTCTCCAGTAGCCGATAAATCTGGCTCTCTTGATCCGTTTTACCCAGCTTTTCAGTTCCCTCCTCCCTGTTCTGTTTTTGGGGGATTACACAAAATGGACCATTAAATATTACAAATCACTTTTGGTCAAACTGATCCAGGCTCAAGCCTATCACTCAGACATAAATGATGTTAAAGAAGGGCACCTCTATGCTGCAGACAAACTGAGGCTAATGAAGACCTTATCTCGGTTGAAGGAGTTCTGGATGTGTACATTGGGACATCCAACAGGGCTCCTTCTTATACATAAACATGCAGAAAGAAGGATAACTTGTATAGTTCTTTGACTGCATGGGGATGAGGGTTGATTGAATCTCCATATAGAAATATTCAATGAGGGTACCTCTCAATATAGCTCAACGCAGCTGAACTTGATTCTCCGTTGTTTTTTCTTTGATCCAAAAGTGGAGCCTGCATTGCTAATGGGGACATCAATGCTACTGCAGTTCAACATGACACTGGGTACAACTGATTCATGTGATGATATTACTAGCCCTGGAGTGGGCATCATTATAAAGGAAGGAACTAATTTTCACCCATCTGGTGGGCTACATCAGCATACCTCATGAAACCATAGATTATATTGCATTGCTTCAAGTTTTGATTTCAGCACACATTTCACTCCTGCCCCCTGCTTTTGCTTTTGGAATTATGTTGGAAGGATCACTACATTTTTCAGGTCTTTTGAGTCACTGGGAATTGGGGGGAAATTATTAATGAGGACTATGAGCTTTGGGTGATTCAGGATGATATTAGGGGTTGAACTTTAGGGTCCCAAGGACAACACATGTCCACTACTGCACTAACAGATGGTCCTCTGAGCTCATCCTACCTGAACAGTGTTCAGCTACAGTTTAAGCCTTATTACACAGGAAGTCAATCTGAGTCAGACTGCTAGTCAATCTAGCTCAGCACTGTCTACTACACAGACTAGAAGCAATTTTTTGAGATGTTCAGTCTTTCCAATTGCAGTTGATCGTTTCCACAATATTGGGGCAGTGAATCCACTTTGGGCTATAGTCTGAACACTGAACAGTCATGGAATCATAGAGTTGGAAGAGATCTTGTGGGCCATTCGGTCCAACCCCCCAACAAGAAGCAAGAAAATTGCATTCAAAGCAGCCCCGACAGATGGCCATCCAGCCTCTATTTAAAAGCCTCCAAAGAAGGAGCCGCCACCACACTCTGGGGTAGAGAGTTCCACTGTTCCACGTCCTAGTCTCCAGTCCAGCAGAAAACAAGCTTGCGCCCTCCTCCCTATGACTTCCCCTCACATATTTATACATGGCCATCAGGTCTCTCAGCCTTCTCTTCTGCAGGCTAAACATGTCCTGCTCTTTAAGCTGCTCCTCATAGGACTTTTTCTCCAGACCCTTGGTCATTTTAATTACCCTCCTCTGGACACATTCCAGTTTGTCAACGTCCCCCTTAAATTGTAGTGCACAGAATTAGACACAGGATTCCATTCAAGTTGCAATACCTGGGATAGGTCTCTCAAAGTTTGAATGGATACCTGGCGTGCACTCCCCTCCCTGCTGATATGGAAGCCCCTATGCACTAAGTGGATCTTTCCCAGGGTTAGTCTACACCAGTGTTTCTCAACCTGGGCATCAGGACTCCTGGGGGGGGGGGTCACGAGGGTGTGTCAGAGGGTCACCAAAGACCATCAGAAAACACAGTATTTTCTGTGGGAGTTTTGTGTGCCAAGTTTGGTTCAATTTCATTATTGGTGGAGCACAGAATGCTCTTTGGTTGTAGGTGAACTATAAATCCCAGCAACTACAACTCCCAAATGACAAAATCAATCTCCCCCAAACCCACCAGTATTCAAATTTGGGTGTATAGAATATTTGTGCCAAATTTGGTCCAGTGAATGAAAAAACATGTTGGTCATTGGGGTCCTGTGTGGGAAGTTTGGTCCACTTGTATCATTGGTGGGGTTCAGAATGATCTTTGATTGGAGGTGAACTATAAATCCCAGCAACTACAACTCCCAAATGTCAAGGTCTATTTCCCTCAAACTCCACCAGTGTTCACATTTGGACATATTGGGTATTTCTGTCAAATTTGGTCCAGATCCATCATCGTTTGAGTCCACAGTGATCTCTGGATATAGGTGAACTACAACTCCAAAACTCAAGGTCAATGCCCACCAAACTCTTCCAGTATTTTCTGTTGGTCATGGGAGTTCTGTGTGCCAAGTTTGGTTCAATTCCATTGTTGATGAAGTTCAGAATGCTTTTTGATTGTAGGTTAACTATAAATCTCATCAGCTACATCTCCCAAATGACAAAATCAATCCCTCCCCAAACCCCACCAGTATTCAAATTGGGATGTATCAGGTTTTTGTGCCAAATTTGGTCCAATGAATGAAAATACATCCTGTATATCAGATATTTACATTACATTTCCTAATAGTAGCAACATTACAGTTATGAAGTAGCAACAAAAATAATGTTATGATTGGGGGTCACCACAACATTAGGAACTGTATTAAGGGGTCACAGCATTAGGAAGGTTGAGGACCACTGATCTACACAAATAGAATTAATGCCGTTTGACATCATTTTCCATGCAATTGCTCAATGATACAGAATCATGGGAGTTGTAGTTTAGTAAGGCATCAGCACTTTTTGGCAGAGAACCCTAAAAATCTTGTAAAATTACAACTCAGCTGAGTCCATGGTAGTAAACGTGGTGGCAAACTGTCATACTGCAGATGCTGAAAACTAGACCTCAGATCATCTATGTTTCCTCTTCCACTGGGTTTAGAAACCTTCCCCAGTTGTTACACCCAGATGGCAGGCTTTCCTCTCAGCTGAACAACCCACATTTCTAAAACCCTACAGAATTATCTGTTAATATTTATATTTGTCTAATCAGCTTTTCCATTGGCATTTGCAGAAAGAAGCACTGATTGGTTAATTCCACTAGCCAAGTCAGGAGGCCCTATCCAATTAACATACTGACACTTGGTACAATAAGATGACAGGGAACCGGAATGCCCCAGCACACACACACACTTCAGCCATCATGTCTGAAATGAATGAAACAGAATAAGGGGCATCTCTCCTCAAAGATCAGGTTGCGTATCAACCCTCAAGTATGCAAACAAATTAGGGTAAGAGTTGTATAATGAGGCTCCCAGACAAGAGGAAAAGTTAATTTTCAAATGGAGTATCATGACCCACTAAAATATTTATTCCCCATAAGAGATAAGTTACTAATATGCACATAATATCAATTACTTCTCTTGCTCTCAGTAAATGAAGGGAGAAAATTCCAAAGAACTTTGACTACTGTCCACTTGCTCTGAAACCCAGACGCACACTACTTAGAAAGAAATGAAGGGATGTAAACGTGCGGCTGAGTGACAGATTAAGTTCCATTACTTCATTTTCTAGGTTGTCGCCATGCATTAGGAAGAGTGCTTTCCACTTCTTACCAGAAGGCTTCCTCTACCTTTAGAACTGCTGTCAGATCAACATTCAACAGGTCCAGCTTTGCTCAGCTTGAGGATGCAAGGAGGAGAAAGTGGATTTGTTGAATTTCAACCTTATTCGTAGCTGAAGAGGAATTATTTCTTTATTTAAATTATGTGACTCTCTCTTTCTAACCAATCCTTATTCTGCAGGAAGACTTCCTCACTTGTCCACGGAACTTGAGGTTTATTTTTCAGAATGCTCTTTGATCGTAGGTTAACTATAAATCCCACCAGCTACAACTCCCAAATGACATAATCAATCCCTCCCCCAACCCCAACAGTATTCAAATTGGGATTTATCAGGTATTTGTGCCAAATTTGGTCCAGTGAATGAAAATACCTCTGCATATCAGATATTTAGATTATGATTCATAACAGTAGCAACAATACAATTATGCAGTAGCAACAAAAATAATGTTATGATTGGGGGTCACCACAACATGAAAAACTGTATGAAGGGGTTGCAGCCACAACACGAGGGGTCAAGGCATTAGGAAGGTTGACAGCCACTGATCTGGAGCAAACTTGCCCAACATAGCAAACTTTAAGTAGGTTGCTGTAAGTTTCTTGGGCTGTATGGCCATGTTCCAGAAGCATTATCTCCTGACGTTTCACCTGCATCTATGGCAGGCATCCTCAGAGGTGACCTCACAACCTCTGAGGATGCCTGCCATAGATGCAGGCAAAATGTCAGGAGAGAATGCTTCTGGAACATGGCCATACAGCCCGAGAAACTTACAGCAATCCAGGGCCCTTCCACACAGCCCTATATCCCAGAATATCAAGGCAAAAAAATCCCACAATATCAGCTTTGAACCTGGTTATCTGAGTCCACACTCAGACAATGGGGGATTTTCTGCCTTGATGTCCTGGGATATAGGGCTGTGTGGAAGGGCGCCCAGTGATTCCGGCCATGAAAGCCTTCGACAATACAAACTTTAAGTGGTGATGGAGTTTCAGGGGGTTAACCTGGCATGATGTGAGTTGTAGTTCACCCACAACCTGATGCATTTTGTACAATGAAAGTTGACTTTTTCATTTGAACGCCAAAGCGAGTCAATAAACAAAACTTCCTGCAGTTGGTCTTCTCTCCCTTTTAATTTTTTCTGTGCCTATTAAAACTGCACCGGAGGGAATTTGGAGAGAGAGAGAAAGAGGCAAGAGTCATCCGATTGTTCTTTCTCATTTTTCATGACAGGAAACGAGTAGCTGTTTGGACAATATGGCTCAAATAAGGCTGGTTGGAAAGCCTGAAAGGGCTGCCTTTCTTTCCATCTGGGTCTGCGGGGGTGAGTGAGCCTCAACGCAGTGTCTCCCCCGCCTGCTTTTTTTTGCCAAGCGCCCAAGTAATTGAGATCACATGGAATGGGTCTGTGAACTCTCCACGGATCTTTCTGAAGGCAAGAGATGGAAAAGGAAAGCATTCATTCTACAGCAGGTATGGGCAAACCCAGGCCCTGGGGCCAAATGCAGCCCTTAGGGCTCTTTTCTCAGACCCTCCTCACTCTCACCATACTATCCTACCCTTCCTTCTCTCTTTCCTCCCTCCATTCCCTTCCACTCTTCCTTCCTTCCACTGTCCTCTTCCTCCCTTCCTTCTCTTTTTCCTTCCTCCTTTTCTCCTGTTAGGTAGAGAAGGAACATGAGAACCATGTTTCAGGATTTCAAAGGGGGTCCCATTGAGGAGGAGGGGGCAAAATGACTTTCTGCTGCTCTAGAGACCAGGGCACAAGGGAGCAATGGGTTCAAATGGCAGGGAAAGAGATTTGACTGTAAAGATTAGGAAGAACTTCCGAAGAGTAAGAACTGTTGGAGAGTGGCATAGACTGCCTTGGAGTGTGTTGGAGGTCTCCTCTCTGGAAGCTTTTCTGCAGAGGCTGTTTATCAGGAGTGCTTTGATTGTACACCTTCTTGCATGGCAGGGGGTTGGACTGGACGGCCCTTAGGGGTCTCTTCCAGTTCTAGGCTTCTATATCAGGAGTAAGCAATACAGGGTCTGATGGATACACTTTTCCTCTCCCATCCACCACCTCATCCTGACCAAGGCTAAACCTTTTGGGATCCAAATGTTTCCATCTTTCCTTCAAAAGAAAAGAGGAAGGGAAGGGCAGGGAGGGGGCTTGGGGAGAACCCTCTCCCTTCCAGCTGGTTTACCCTGCTCAGGCCCGCCATGGGGCCCCCAAGTTAGAAAGTTTACCCCTACCTGTTCTACAGTATAGACGAGACATGGGCAAACTTGGACCCTCCCTCCAGGTGTTTTGGACTTCAACTCCCACAATTCCTAACAGTTTAAGCGGCTGAGGGGGAAAAGGAAGGGGCCTGAGGCTGTTACAGTATAGACGAGGCATGGGCAAACTTGGGTCCTCCCTCCAAGTGTTTTGGACTTCAACTCCCACCATTCCTAACAGCCTCGGGCCCCTTTCTTTCCCCCCTCAAGTGCTTAAGCTGTTAGGAATGGTGGGCGTTGAAGTCCAAAACACCTGGAGGGAGGATCCAAGTTTTCCTTTGCCTGATATACATCCACCCAACGTAAGGATGCAACTTTCCACCCTCAAACACAGGGGAACTCCAGACAAGAAACAACCAGTGACAGCTAAACAACTCACAACAAAGGATTCCCCCAGGCAGTAATAAGTGATCCCTAAAAACTCAGGCCATCAAATGTTAAGCAAGGTGGGCAATAGCAACATTCACACTTACCTCAAACAGACAAGAGTTATTTCTCACATCCTAGACATTCTATATAAACCCAATTTTCCTAGTTTCCAACAGACCTCACAACTTCTGAGGATGCCTGCCATAGATGCAGGCAAAAGTCAGGAGAGAATGCTTCTAGAACATGGGAAACCCAGCCTGAAAAATCTCCAACAACCCAACTTCCCACCCTTTCCTTCCAGGGACTTGTAGATCTTTCTCAAGGAGAAAGGGAGCTCTTACCTTGCCTCCTTGGGATGGTCCTCCTGTTCGCTGCCAAGGATCCCAGGGAACAAACCAAGAGGAGCAAAGCCAAGGCCGGGCAGCCCTGTACATCCATCGCCCTTTCCTCCCGGAATGGGACTCCCACGCCAAGCGATCTTTGCGCAAACTTTGCCCAAGTCGAGTCGGGAAGCGCGCCTCCTGGCTCCGCACCCCGAGGGAAGGGAAGAGGATCCCCAAGACCTTCTCCAGAGTCTGGGAATTGCAAGCGACGGGGGAAGGCTTGGCGTCTGGAGGCTGCGGAAGGCAGACGTTACGAAGTGGCAGTGAGGAGAAAGGGTTTTTTTTCCCCTTCCCACTCCACGCAACAGGGCGGAGACCTGGGATGCGATTAAAGCAAAGCCGCCCTCCGTCCCGGCGCGCAAGGAAGCGCCTCTCGCTTCTTGAGGAGCCGCCTCCAAGTATCTTCACCCTCCTCCGTTTCCTTGGGGTTTAGATCCTCCAAGAAGGAGCCGCCACCCTCGGCGAAGCGAATCAGAGACGCCCCCGTGCGGACAGCCCTACTCCTCCTCCTCCTTCCTCGAGCAGGAAGGCTTTACGCAACTCCATTCAATTCCAGGTAAACTTGGGAAGTGTGTCGCTGGGTGTATCTCTCTACATCCATGTTTTCCAAACTCTGCTTTGGACTTCAGCTCCCAGAATCCCTGATCATTAACAAGACAATTGAGGCTTCTCGGAGTTGAAGCCCAATCATCTAGAGGACCAGAATCACTAGGAATCACTGAGCTACACTGCAGTTGGATCACACTTTCACTGCTGAGGCTGGATGCTGTGAAATCTAGAAGATTGTAGTTTGGTGAAGGCCAGCACTCTTGGGCAGAGAAAGCGAAAGAACTTGTGAAACTATAACATCCAGGATTTCACACCATTAGGTCGTGGAGGCTCCTTCTTTGGAAGCTTTTAAACAGAGGCTGGATGGCCATCTGTCAGGGGTGATTTGAATGCAATATTCCTGCTTCTTGGCAGGGGGTTGGACTGGATGGCCCATGAGGTCTCTTCCAACTCTTTGATTCTGTGATTCCATGATGCAGACTGCACTAATTTGACAGTGTAGGTCAGGCATTGTATAAGGACCAAGTAGCAACAGTAAGAACTGACCCTGGAACAACAGACTGGTTCAAGATTGGGAAAGGTGTACTGCAGGGTTGTATACTCTCACCCAACCTATTCAACACTTCATGCAATGTGCAAGGCTTGACAAATCCAAGGCTGGACTTAGAATTGCTGGAAGAAACATTAACAATCTTAGATATACAGATGATACCACTTTGATGGTCGAAAGCAAGGAGGAGCTGAGGAGCCTTCTAACCAAAGTGAAAGAAGATGGTGCAAAAGCTGAATTGCAGTTAAACATAAAAAAAACCAAGATTCTGGCAACTGGACTGATTGATAACTGGCAAATAGAAGGGGAAAGCATGGAGGCAGTGACAGACTTTGTATTTCTAGGTGCAAAGATTACTGCAGACGCAGACTGCAGCCGGAAATCAGAAGACGTTTACTTCTTGGGAGGAGAGCAATGACCAATCTCGATAAAATAGTGAAGAGTAGAGACTGGCAACAAAGATCCGCATAGTTAAAGCAATGGTATTCCCCATAGTCACCTATGGATGTGAGAGCAGGACCATAGGGAACGCTGAGCAAAGGAAAATAGATGCTTTTGAGCTGTGGTGAAAACTGGGGAAAACTTCTGAGAGTGCCTTGGATGGTGAAAAGATCCAACCAGTCCATACTTCAGGAAATAAAGGCCGACTGCTCATTCGAGGGAAGAATAGTAGAGGCAGATAAAATACAGCATGAGAAGACAGGAAAGTCTGGAGAAGACAGTGATGCTGGGGAAAATGGAAGGAAAAAGGAAGAGGGGCCAACCAAGGGCAAGGGGGATTGATGGTATCCTTGAAGCTGCTGGCTTGACTCTGAAGAAGCTGGGGGTGGTGATGGTCAACAGGAGCTCTAGTGTGGGCTGGTCCATGAGGTCAGGAAGAGTCAGAAGCTACTGAATGAATAAACAACAACAACAGGTCAGGCATAGGCAAACTAAGGCCCGGGGGATGGATGCAGCCCCCTGAGTGCTTACCTCAGGCCCTCCACATTTTCCCTGTCCTCTTAGCATAAGGGCATGATGTCCTGCCACATCCTTATGCCAAAAAGACTGGAGTGCTCTCAGCCACCGTGTGTCTCTTCCCGGCATTAGGACGGTGTGAGCGGCCGCATCCTTATGCCAGGAGGCCAGCTCAAGGAGGGCACATGGGGGCTGAGAGCCCTCTCAGCCACCACCTGTCTCACCCTCTTCCTGGAATAATGCCAAGAGGACAGCCCAAGAATCAGGGAGGAGAATCAGGGCAGTCACCATGTGCTATAGTATGGATGCATCCTGTGTTATGCAGGATTAAATTTGTCTAAGGATACATATACAGATGTGGCAAAATTCCATTTATATATCTGAAAGCCCTGCCATATTTCACCATACTGGATCTAGTAATTCCTTGATATATTTGAGAAGAAATCTTCAAGTGGCCTCTAGAGCAGTTATGGGCCAACTTATGCCCTGTGGGTGTTTTGGACTTCAAATCTCGCCATTCCTAACAGCCTCAGGCCCCTTCCTTTCCCCCCTCAGCTTAAGTGGCAAAGGGGGGGGGGAGGAAAGGGCCTGAGTCTGTTAGGAATTGTGGGAGTTGAAGTGCAAAACATCTGGAGGGCCAGAGTTTGCCCTTGACTAACAGTTCCAAGCCAGTCTTGTTTACTGATGAAAGGGTTCTTGATCTGGTTGTTTCATTTTACCTGTGCACATTGTTAATTTTGAACAAAAGGTTGCAGAAGTCAGAGGATGACCTCATAGGGTGAGCTTTTTGGATGGTGGGGGCGGGGGTCTATGAACTTAAACCTATTTTATCATGTTATTCCTGCCTCTGGTACCAATCTTTCTGCTAAAGAAGTAATGCCAGAATCTACTTCATTAACTGTGGTTGCCTCTACACTGTGGAATTAATGCAGTTTGACACCACTTTAATTGTTCTGACCTAATGCTATGTAATCCTGGGGTTTATCATTTAGTGAGGCATCGGCACTCTTTGGCAGAGAAGATTAAATGCCTTGTAAAACTACAACAGCGTTCCATAGCACTGAGCCATGGCAGTAAAAGTGGTGTCAAACTGCAATAATTATATTGTGTAGATGCATCTTATGTCTCTTCTGGTTACAATTTTGTGAGACATCTTAAGCTAAGAAACAGTGTCATTCAGTAAATTTTATGGTTCGGCGGAAACTCAAATTTGTACAGTAGTTCTATGAAAGAGGAATCACACTTTTAAAAACACACACAACCAAATGACCGCCACTACAAAACTGTATGTAGGTTCTGTGTTCACATTTGAGACATGAGCTATACAAATCCAAGGCTGGAGTTAAAATTGCTGGAAGAAACAATAACAACCTTAGATATGCAGACGATACTACTTTGATGGATGAAAGTGAAGAGGAGCTGAGGAGCCTTCTAACCAAGGTGAAAGAGGAAAGAGCTAAAGCTGGGTTGCAGTTGAACAGACTGATTGGTATCTGGCAAATAGAGGGAGAAAATGTGGAGGCAATGACAGACTTTGTATTTTCAGGTGCAGAGATTACTGCAGACGCAGACTAAAGCCAGGAAATCAGAAGACGCTTAGTTCTTGGGAGGAGAGCAATGACCAATCTCGATAAAATAGTGAAGAGTAAAGACATCACACTGGCAATGAATATCTGCATAGTTAAAGCAATGTTATTCCTCATAGTAACCTATGAATGTGAGAGCTGGATCATAAGGAAGTCTGAACAAAGGGAGATAGATGCTTTTGAACTGTGGTGTTGGAGGAAAATTCTGTGCCTTGGACCGTAAGAAGATCAAACCAGGAAATAAAGCCCAACTGCTCACTGGAGGGAAGGATATTAGAGACAAAGATGAAGTACTTTGGCCATATAATGAGAAGACAGGATAGCCTGGAGAAGACAATGATGCTGGGGAAAATTGAAGGAAAAAGGAAGATGGGCCAACCAAGGGCAAATTGGATAGATGGTATCCTTAAAGTGACTGGCTAGACCTTGAAGGAGCTGGGGGTGGCCATGGCTTGCAGGGAGCTCTGGAGTGGTCATGAAAAGTCGGAAACCACTGAATGAATAAGTGACAACATACAAAAGCTAATTCTGAATAGGAGAAAAAATACACTTCCGTCCTAGCACTTTACCTGGCAGAGGGTGAATAATACACATTGAATAATAAAATATGCTATAGACGAGAATTGCTATGTGACAGGAAAGCTTCCCTGAAAATAAGTTACTCTTAACTACCCTGTCTGGGAGCATCTGCCGTCTGCTGTTTGGAAAAAGGTCCTCTATGCCAGGAACCTCCACAACCTACCGATATTGCAGCTCTTCAAAAAGCTCTGATCACTTCCCAAAGGACATTATTAGAATCATGAATCTCTGCGACTTGGTCTATTGTGTTCTCGGCTTTTTCTGCCCCCACCAAAGTTTTGATATCAAACGGAGAGTGCACAGTCTGATCCCATTTCTCCAGGGCTTAATTTAAGACCCGGTCTACCCGAGCAGTAGAGCTTGGAAGGGGAAGGTTGAAATGGAAGTGGCAGAAGTCTTGATCTGATGGAAGGAGCTGTAGCTCTTCCGGCATTGAAGAGTCATCCTTTTTTTTTCATTACTTCCCAAGAATGAAAATGTCCCCCATGGCAGGGAACACACAGGGCAAGATCTTTTCTTCTTGATGTATTAGCCATTCATTCAATACGAATTTCTCCCAGGGAAGTAGAAAGAAGATTTAACAAATATATATTTCCCATTCGCAGTGGGAAATGGTAGGCTGCATCTCATTCGATTGCATAGGTAGATTAAACCAGCAAGTTCACAGCCTAGCTCTAAATTCAAATGTTGCTCTCCAACTAGAGTTGGTATTAAGCGGCTGAGGGGGAAAAGAAAGGGGCCTGAGGCTCTTAGGAATGATGGGAGTTGAAGTCCAAAACACCTGCAGGGCCAAACTTTGCCCAGGTCTGAACTAGAGTATACTCATTTAATCAATTGAACTTGACATACCAAATTTCCATTGATTCAACGTGTTTGCTTTGGTTGGAACTAAAACTTGAATCTGGGCCCTAGAATTTGTCATTGTTTTCATTGCCTTGGAACATTTCCAGCTTGATACTAACCATTCATATTTGAAAATAGGTCCCACCAAGCTCCAAAGCTCCCAGTAAGCAAATATGCTTAGGCTGTTACCCGTGAAGTAACAATAAAGGGAAAGTGTCAGGTTTCCACCAGTCAAGGCACTTAAGTCGTCTTTTGTTGATCTTTTCACAGAACACATAAGCCCAAAGAAGCTTGTAGAAACACATAAGCCTAGTATGGTTCATAAGCACATTTCCAGTCTTTTTACTGGCCCCAATAAAAAAGCCAATGAAAAAGCTCTGTGTTGTTGTGCCCCAGTGAATGTACTCAGTCTCTGGTTTGCCAGTAAGTGCTTCTCTATGGTACCCCAAACAACTGCCTCTTCGATCTGCCAATGTTCTTGGTCATATTCTGTCTCGACTGGTTGTGCTTCAAAAGGATCATTAGTTACTCACAAATATCTTCTGTGCTGGATAGCATGCCTCGTTTCTTGACCTGGGAGGGAATAATTTCATTTTCTCCCTCCAAGACTACCAAGTACAATTCATGAACATCAGCACAGAGACAGATTGAAATGCATGCAATAAGCCAAAAGGCATGCCATTTTCAGGTCTATTTTTGTCTGACCCCTCATTTTGTTAACCAGAAAGTTATCTGAAAGGGGAAGGGCGTTTTCCATTTCATTTGGCAGAGAATCAGCCCATCGGCTACAATGGGAAACTTTAAAGCAGGGGTCCTCAAACTAAGGCCCGGGGGCTGGATACGGCCCTCCAAGGTCATTTACCCAGCCCTCGCTCAGGGTCAACAGGAAACGACTTGAAAGAACACAACAACAACAACAACAACAACAACAATTCTATCTCATCAGCCAAAAGCGGGCCCACACTTAGAATCATAGTGTGGGCCCGCTTTTGGCTGATGAGATAGGATTGTTGTTGTTGTTGTTGTGTTCTTTCAAGTCATTTCCTGTTGACCCTGAGCAAGGGCCGGATGAATGACCTTGGAGGGCTGTATCCAGCCCCCGTATCCAGCCCCTCTTCCTCTTTTCGGAAATTAAACAAAAATTACACTACAAAAACTACAAATCTTTTCATTAACAGTGATTTGGGCCCAAGTCTAGTTTGCAACCAATTGTACATTCACAGAGATGTCTGTACTACCACAATGCATAACTCAACTGGAATTAGTCAGTTTTAAGTAGCACAGTTGCTTATAGCAAATTACATTTTGGGTAATATGTAACAAAACAGCATTTTAAAAAAGTTAGGAGTAGAAATGGCAGCACTTTTCTGAGGTGCAATGAGTAATAATGTCTAGTTCCTTCTTAAAGATTTTTTAGGAATATTCTAATAGACATTTTAACAGTTTTATGCCACTCTCAATCCTAACATGGGAAGAAGAAAAACACACGCGTCACTGCATTTTTTAATAACATTCACTATGACACATTAGAAAGGGGGTCTTTCTAATGAGTTATATAATAAATTACTTTTTAAAATGGTGCCTCAAACTCCACACTGAAATGTACAATACGTAGACTTCCCTGCTCCATTAATTATCTGTTGCCACCCCTCTCTTCTATTAATTGCATCTCTTAATTTGTCTATTTCAGCCAAGTCTAGACATTTCAGTAACCCTTCCCAAACGTAAAGGAAACTGAAAGTTTTTTCCTGAATGCTTCCCCTGCTCTTGCTCGTCAGAGACAGGGGGGGGGTCTTCCATTTTTCATATCCTTTTCAGGAACCATGGAGTTCCTCTAGACCTCAGCCCATCAGGGTGTTTCTTTAATAGCATCTGCCAAAGATTTGATCAGTTTCTAAATTTAATCTTTAATGAAGAATCCCAGTAAATGAGCCATCAAAGTTTCTTAGTGACAAAAGTAGAAGAAAATTAGAGTTGCGGTCATAGGCCCAAATCTTGGAAATAAGCTCTGTTGATTATGTTTAAGGAAAAACAGCTTAAGAATTCAGCTGTGAGTTTCCTGGTGGATACTGGGTTAAGCAGATAAAGGAGGTTTAATCTTTCCAGATGGGAAGATGAGTCCACTTTGGTCACTCAGACTTATATAGAAATCTCCCTAGGGATTAGTGACAAGAGGAGGAAGAAGAGAACTGGGGAAAGGGAAGTGGAGAAGGAAATGGCATGAACAAATTGGGTGAACAAGGGGGTATATTCACAGCAGAATTAGTACATCTTGACCCCACTTTAATTTGCAATGGTTCAGTCCCGAGGATTGTAGTTTGGTGAGGTAGCAGCAGTTATTGGCAGAGAAAGCTGAAGCCCTTATGAAATTATATTGCATTGAGCCATGACATTTACTGTATTTTTTTTAGAATTCTAGGATGCACCCCCCCCCCCCATAAACATATTTAAAACTGTGGTGCATCTTAAGATCACAGGTGTATCATATGTATTTTTGGCGGTGATGGTGATACTGAAATTAGAACATGTCTTACAATCAGTGGTGTCTTACAATTGAAAAAATATGATATTTGGTGCCAAATTGTATTTATCCAACAGTGTGGATGCACCCCAAGTTGAGGGGACTGCCCTGAGAAAAAAGAACCTAGTTCTCCCAAATAATTGACAAGGTACCAATACAGTTCATCCTCTATTATCACCAGTTCCCAATCTGCAGTCCATGGACCACCAATGGTCTGCAAAAACTAAAACATAGTCTGAGGCCTCACCATTGCTACACCATTGCAAAGAGAGTGACTGGTCTCGCGAAACACTCTTATAGTGCCGAGGCTTATTAAATATGGTTTTCTGTGGGCAAACAGATAGTGACTACTGGATGGCATATGTTCTGTATCTGAAACTAGAGCTGACGTGGTCTAGCCAATGCAATTTTCTGACTCAGCACCTCAAATAACCAAACAGAATCTAAAGTTGACCAAAAAACAATTCGTAGTGCTTTTGGTACTAATGTTGGAGAGTGGTCCCTGGTCAAAGTGGTCCCTGGTCAAAAAATGGTTAGGAACCACTGCTCCATAGTTTGAAAAAATCCCCCCTCCCCCAAAATCCAAAAAACCAAACCTTGAGCTTATCTATAAGGGACACCATTTTACTACACCACTATATATAATGAGACACCCGCTTTTTATCCATTGGGCATTGCCAGTGGATACGAAAGAGCCCACTGTTCTATGCTTTCACTGTACCATTTGGCTTCTTAAGGTGGGCACATCAATGAGGACCTCCTGATGTGGATGATATAGAAACTATTCAAAATCTTCTCCTCTGGGCTTGTTTAGGGAACCAGGAGAGGAGTTTTATGGGGAAAGACAGTTGACTTTGTTCCAATCGTGTTCACAAATTCCTCCACTATGCAACTGCTGAGAGGCAACCTGTTCTTTAATTCTTAACGTATGTCTGGTGGTTGCCTGAGCCACCATTTTGCATCTAGTTCCAACAGGCGAGTCTCAGAGTGCTGAGATGTGTAGAAAACGAAGTAGATCACACAAGCTTAACATCTGATCACCCTTTTATAGAAAAGAGCTTTCTTGAGGGAGGGGAGAAGGAGAGAATCCCTTGCTTATGTCATCTTAGCCAGTCAGAAACTTCCTCCCAATATTTAATATTCTATAGGCACAAAGGCTTTCAATACAACAGAGGATTAAATCCTAAAGAATTTCACCCCTTTGGTATTGGAACTGCTCTGTTAACTAAGGAACCATGTCATTTACTGTTTTAGGGAATAACATGAACATAATGGGACTTCTTTTAAAGAAGATAGCAAGGATAAGCTTACTTCAACCTAATGCCATAAGAGGATGCATTATCCCTGTTACAAGTCCTTTTTGTGCCAGATGCTTTAAACCATTCCTCTTCACACACAAAAAAGAGTTCTTGGAGTATGGACATGTGAAAAGTGACTCCATGGAATTTGTTTTTCTAATGGTTTTACCAGTTCATACTTCCCAAGCAAACATGGAAACAAAAGCAGTGAGTGATCAGAAATCCATACCTTTCATGTCTTGTCTTAGATTCCATGAGACAAAAGATGCATTCATTTCAAATATGTTCAAAATCCATAGTGTACATTTTTAAATAATACACAAAGATAGTTTAGTTTACCTACTCATCAACTGTCCAGATTTGGGAGGGATAACCCTAGTTAATCCTCTACTTTCCCACTGTCATTACAACTTTAAAGATGTCCCATTTTCTATCTCTTTCTCTCATTTCTCTCCTTTTGCTACAAAGTTAGGCCCTTCCACACAGCCCTATATCCCAGAATATCAAGGCAGAAAAGCCCACATTATCTGAGTGTGGACTCAGATAACCCAGTTCAAAGCAGGTATTGCGGTATTTTCTGCATTGATATTCTGGGATATAGGGCTGTGTGGAAGGGCCCTTGGTTAAAACTGCAAAGGTAGTTTGCACTCAGTTAATACAGCAGGGAGAAGAGAAAAGAGAAAAGAAAGAAACAGGCTCTTTCCTTCCCAGTAGACTCGGGCAAAAGCAAACTGCTGCAACCCTCCTTAGTTTATCTGTTCTTCATGTTAATAACATATATTGTTGAGTCAAATGTGCCTCCATTCTCATTTCTGAATTTTTTGAGAGGGAACTGGTATTTTTTAATGTACCATTTTGAAAACTGTGCACAAAAATATTGCCAAACAATACTTGTCTATCTGGGAGTTACTTTCTACTTTCTACCAGGTTCCCTCAACTTGGTGTTTTCTATATTTTTTGGTTTACAAATCCCATCATTCCTGAAACAAAACCATGCTGGCTGTGGCTGACAGAAAATAAAACAACTAGAGGTCAAAAAGTTGCGGAAGGCTGTATTACAAGAGGCTCTGCTTACTTACAGTATTTTCCACGATGATTCCTTTTTTGCAAATATGCATTGACTTTCTCAGTTTATATTTCTGCAGTTTCAGCTACAAGTGTTTGATCTGGGTGAAAAGTGCCAAAATAGCAGATTTTATAAACTGCTGCTTAACAACAGTATCCTTAATGAGTCTAAAACAGATTCTGAAGTCATATTTCCAAGGCAAATTATATTATTTAAAATGTTTTTACTTTAAATTATATAAACAAATCAACATAAATAATTTAATTTAATGTATACATATTTTATTAATATATTGATTTATAGAATCACTAGCCGTCCCCTGCCATGCATTGCTGTGGCCCACTCTGTGTATATGTGTTTTGTGTATGTATATATTTGTTTATATGTGTATATATATGTGTGTGTTTGCATGTATACGTGTGGTTTTGTGCATGCATTGTAATGTTGTTGGGTTTTTTTGCCTTTTCAGTCTCTTCTGTTGTGTTTTTCAGTGTTTTTATGAGTTATGGTCACTTGTTGGCCTGATCAGTGAATTGTGTCCAAATTTGGTGTCAATTCATCCAGTGGTTTTTGAGTTATGTTCAATCCCACAAATGAACATTACGTTTTTATTTATATAGATAGAGTTGGAAGAGACCTCATGGGCCATCCAGTCCAACTGCCTGCCAAGAAGCAGGAAAAATCGCATTCAAAGCACCCAGGACAGATGACCATCCATTTGTAAAATATTATAATATTGCATTAAATATTTAAAAAAGAAAAAAGAGAATTGAATGTTGAAGTTTTACTCCATGTGAAATTCATGTAAACTAATTAGTTTTTCAATGTATGTCTCATCATTCCTGCCATTCCCCCTATTTTCAGAAATATTTTTTCTTAGGGATATCATCAAGGAGAAATGGGTTAAATTTGCCCTCTATACCTGATGGACTCTCCAAGAAGATAAGTACTCCTCAAGCCTATTTACTGTTTTAAAGACTTCAAAGAATTATTGTATGTGCAAAGGCTATTTACCACCAAGAAGTAGAAATGCAACCCAGGAGCTGGGAATTAGTTCTCTTTGTCTTATGATAAAGAGTTCAGTTTAACATGAAAGAATACTTACTCTTAATACAAACAATGATAACTTGCCTTCATTTTTCTAAATAATCCTACAGGGATACACCAGCTAATATAACATGCCATGACTACTATTATAGGGCAACTGCAAAGGGTATCCTATTTTAAAAACGATTATACTTTATCTTAATTTTATTTTATTCATGGCAAACCAGTTGTGATAATAATAATAATAATAATAATAATAATAATAATAATACACTTTCGCTCTTTCTCCCCAAGGGAACTGAGAGCTGATCACAGTATACACTGACTGAAGGCCAGCAAGTTGGACGTTCGAATCCAGAAAGAGCGTAGATGAGCTCCTTCTGTCTGCTCCAGCTCCCCATGTGGGACATGAGAGAAGCCTCCCACAAGGATGGTAAAACATCAAAACATCCGGGCATCCCCTGGGCAGTGTCCTTGCAGATAGCCAATTTTCTCTCTCCAGAAGTGACTTGCAGTTTCTCAAATCGCTCCTGACATGCAAAAGGTATACACATATATAGGCAAACATTCAGTGCCTTATATACGGTGAACAATAATGACATACAATACACAAACAAAGGCAAAGGTTTCCCTTTCCATCTCCGACATCTGGAGGTGATGTTCAACTCTGGCCATGGGGAGATGCTCTTGTTCCATGTTCCATGCCAAGGAACCTGTTGTCTGTAGACACCCCCTGCTCGTGTGGCTGACATGGCTCCATAGGTGCCTTTTACCTTTCTGCTGAGGCAGTACCTATTGATCTACTCACATTGCATGTTTTTGAACTGCTAGGGCTAACAGCAGGAGCTCACCTTGAACCACAGCTGTGAATTGCCAAACTTCCAGTCAGCAAGTTTTTCTGGTGTTTTCCCACACTGCACATATATTTAAAATATTTTCACAAGTTTAGTGGTTTTCACAGGCATATTCGCCAGCTGATGAATAAGTAGTTAACATGCGTGAATTAACAATCACAGCTCAGGACCCATCTACACTGTTATAAAATGCAGTTTAACAGCATTGAACGGCATTATATGAGTCAACACTGCCATATAATCCAGTTCAATGCAGTTAAACTGCATTTTGAAACTACATTATAGGGCAATGTAGATGGGATCTCAGATGATATAATGGTTGGAATTAGACATGGTCTTCAAGAGAAGAAAGGCCCTTCACTCCAAAGGAAGATCCTACAGGAGGGTGATATTAGAGCTCCGTGCACCCAAGAAACTGGAAGTGGAGTCTCCCCGACATCATATTTCAAAAGTGGGAAATTTGTGTTCCTCATGAATTGCAGCTTATCTTTCTATTGGCTAGGGTTAATTGGAATATCTCTCCAACCATATTTGAAATGGCACAAGATGGTTTTCTCTTTGCTGCACTGTTCAAGGAGGTTACCTAATCCTTCAGTCTAGATTAGGACAGGAACAGCAGGAAGGAAAAATCAATGAAAATCTCTCCTTCTACCAATGGAAAGACCTTAGGAATGAAGTTCTGCTCAAAGATCAAAGTCAAGTTGGATTGCATTGTCACTTTGAGCTGTGAGACACCAAGTTGTATGTGTACACCAAGAAATCCAGATAAATAGCTGCTGTTTCTACATGCATTACATCCGCATTTGCAGATAAACTCTTGTTTCCTTGAAAATGAACAGATAGAATATCCTTAAATGACACATAGAGATGTACACTTATACAGTGAGGAAGAACAAGATGATAGAGACATTTGTTTGCATGTGGTTGAAATACAAACAAAAATATTTGGATCATCTCTGAAATTGTAGATTTCAAATAGATGAAAAAGTGAAATCCTTTCTCATTAAAGCTAATAGTGTTTGAAAAGTCCTGTTTCTGAGTGACTGCCATGTAATTGCATTGTAAATACAGAATCAGTTTCTACATCAGAAGATCCAGCTGGCAGCCAGATGTAGATGCTGAAGCAATCACATTGCTCAAGAAATTGTTGGAATGGGGGCTTCCTGTGTCCTACTATCTCTTTACCACAACATAAGCACCTTACTTCCCCTCTTCTCACTTTGGATGAAGACAGATGTATAATTATAAACATGGTAGAGGTAATTTTACTGCCATCTAGATGGATATCCAGTTTCCCGTTCAGAGATTAACTCTTAAAAACATATGTGCAAACACTACTTGAGATGGCATGCTTCCAGCATGATAGAGAAAATTGCATCAGGGAAGACCTCTCTCAGGGATGTTACTAACACACACAAAAATCCCTTAATTGTGGTTTTCAAACATTTTTTTTTAGTTTAAATAGAGGTTAGTAATTTTTTTGATAAAGAGAATTATGTTAGGGCATGTAAGAAATCAGTTAGTTTGTGTGTGTCAACTGTTAAATAAGATGCACAAAGCTGATTGGTTGGGTTACGCCCGGGTAGCTAGCTGAGCCTGGGGATTTTGGATACTATTACATTTTTCAGGCTTGAGCTGTGCAGGTGCTCAGAAGCAGAGAAGCAGAGAGATAGAGAAATAGTTTAGTTGTTGCTTCATGAGCTGCTGAAAGGAGACTTTCCACATGGACATCGAAAGACCATTTTAAATATCTCTAAAAGGACATTAATACAACTGATCACATGATTATACATATGTTGTTCTGAATTACGAGGAGTAAACTTCTTGGTCTGTATTGATCATGTACGTGGCATATTTTCTTTCTCTGGCAAGACAGTGTGTGGACCGATCAAATGTGAACTACACATGATTTATTTTACATCACACCACAAATTATTACTATATATACAAGAAATGAGGGGGCTCTGGTGGCTCAGCGGATTAAACTACTGAGCTGCTGAACTTGCTGACCGAAAGGTTAGCAGATTGAATCCAGGGAGTTGGGTGAGTTCCTGCTATTAGGCCTAGCTTTTGCCAACCTGGTTGTCTGAAAACATGCAAATGTGAGTTGATCAATAGGGACCGCCTTGGTGGGAAGGTAACAGTGCTCCATGCAGTCATGTTGGCCACATAACCTTTGAGGTGCCTATGGACAATGCTGACTCTTCGGCTTAGAAATGGAGATGAGCACCACCCCCCAGAGTTGGATACGACTAGACTTAATGTCAGGGGAAACTTTTACCTTTATCTATGCAAACAATGGGAGACTTTACCCTTCGAATTATATCTTGAATGGGCCGTCTAAAATTTGGGAGACACACAAAATTAATGCACATTATAGTAAATTAACTTCATCACATTTTGCTGCAAATGATGTGGCTACTTCTAAACTCTATGCAATCAGTAAAGCCCCATGAAAGCTGTAGGTTTGTCATAAGGAAACTTGCAACTTGAAACCTATACATAAAGGCTCATAGAGATACAGTATTGGAGATAGTCACCACACAAGTCATATGAGACTTCAAATGTCACAACCAGCACTTTGAGTTCTGCCTAGAAACAGACCAGTTAACCACAAAAGCTGTTTCAACAAGGGAGTTCTATGTTCTTGTAATGCAATGGCTCTCAACCTTCCTAATGGCAAGGACCCTTAATAGAATTCTTAATGTTGTGGTGACCTCCATAACATTATTTTTGTTCCTACTTCACAACTATAATTTTGCTACTGTTATGGATCATGATGTAAATATTTGATATGCAGGATGTATTTTTATTCACTGGACCAAATTTGGCACAAATCTCCAATATGCCCAAATTTGAAAATTGGTGGGGCTGGGGAGATTGATATTGTCATTTGGGAGTTGTAGCTGCAGGGATTTGTAGTTAACCTACAATCAAAGAACATTCTGAACTCCACCAACGATAGAATTGAACCAAACTTGGCACACTGAACTCCCATGATCAACACAAAATACTGAAAGGGTTTGGTAGGCATTGACCTTGAGTTTTGGAGTTGTTGTTCACCTACATCCAGAGAGCACTGTGAACTCAAACAATGATGGATATGGACCAAACTTGACACAAATACATAATATGCCCAAATGTGAACACTGGTGGAGTTTGGGGGGAAAGACCTTGATATTTGGGAGTTGTAGTTGCTACGATCAAAAAGCATTCTGGACCCCACCAACAATAGTATTGGGTTAAACTTCCCACACAGAACCCCATGACCAACAGAAAATACTGTGTTTTCCAATGGTTTTTGGCGACCCCCTGACACCTCCCTCATGACCCCCTCAGAGGTCCCAACCCCCAGGTTGAGAACTGCTGCTGTAATGCATGCCTCGCCTCCTATCTTCATGTTTCATGCATCAGGTAAATAATTGAAAGTTGAGATAACAGATTGCTTGTCATCCTGTGAGTGGCACTGGTTTGTTGACCCCCTTCGTTCCCATTTTACTCTTGGTGCTGATATCAATAGGTACAGAGAGAGCTTGAAAAGTTTGGGCTATAACTCCCAGAATCCCACAGCCAGAATGGCCCTTAATAGACCCTTTGAGATTTACTGCTAAAGGATCCATGCCTGGCAGAGCTGACCTATGTAATCCCTGAAGCTGGTGCGTGTCTTTCTGTCTGGTTATATCCATATTGCAATAATCACTGCACAGGAATGTTCAACACTGTTCCCAATATCAATACCACTGAAAATAGCATTTGCAGAAGAAAACAACAATAAAAAAAACAAAAACCGAGGAAAACAATTAAAAAGCAATAAAAACATTCAATGAGGGGAGAGCAGCCAGAGCAGCTGTATGTTTTGTGGGAAGAAGAAAAAACAAAAATGAAGAAAATCCATTCTCAAGCAAAGGTTATGTTGGGTTTCAGTAATACAAAAGA
Organism: Anolis sagrei; assembly: GCF_037176765.1. Taxonomy (NCBI): domain Eukaryota; kingdom Metazoa; phylum Chordata; class Lepidosauria; order Squamata; family Anolidae; genus Anolis; species Anolis sagrei. The sequence goes on from NC_090022.1 coordinate 278,514,293, forward strand.
GGTACTTTTTTTAGGTTGTTCCTACTCTCATTTTTTGTTAGCGGAGGAAGACTTTCTGCTTTCCACAGTCTCTAATTTGTGCTTGTTTGGTAGAGTCAAAAGGTGCTTTTTCACAAAGCAAGGAAGACCGAGCAGTTCTCTGGCTGTATATTAATTGCTTTATTTCTGTTTTTCTGCACCCGGTTTGATCCCTCATCATTTTGGAGTTTGCACTGCAAAGGTTTGCTTTTAATCCCACACAACAGGATATTTGGCTGAAAACAGTCTGGTAAAATCAGGAAGTCTTTATCCTGTGGGTGGCTAAGTGAGCAGCCTGTAGCTTAAACGAAACAGCAATCCATCCAGTGGGCTTAGCAGAATTTCCCTTTGAGATGGATGGAAAATTAGGCAGATCTCTGTCTTGGAGGAAAATGCTTTCTGAAAGAGCTGTCTGAGTCAGTGTTGTAAACACAGGTGGAGTTTGATTTATCTTATGTTATTCCTTGCATACAAGCATTGAAAGTAAGGAAACTAGTGAAACTGAATCAGTCACGACTGAACACCAAATGGGAGGTGATTTGGGGTTTTCTGAATCAGAAGTGGAAAACATTTGGCCCTTCAGTTGTTGCCAGGTTGCAATTCCCAACTGTTCTGGACAGTCAGTGATGATGTATGCTTGGGGTTGCAGTCCAACAAAAATGGGAAAACATTTGGTTGCCCTTCCTGGCTTATATTCAGGATATCCGGTGCAAATCACAGGTAATTGGAAAAACCTCACAACCTCTAATGATGCCTGCAATTGATGTGGGTGAAACATCAGGAGAGAATGCTTCTGGACAGGCATGTAGCCGGGGGGCTTCAGTGGCTTCAGCCCCCCCCCCCTTAAATTCTCATGATGGTTTGCGAAAAGGCCTTACTGGTGCATTATTTAAACTGTTATGTTTATTCATATCATGATCTGATCACCATACTCAATATATCCCATATGCATGGGGGTATTGGGGTAACAATACAAAAGGTTTGCTAGGGTAGACCCTCTTTCACTCAGACTCAGCCCCCCCCCCCCCCCCCCCCGAAATGAAATCCTGGCTACGGGCCTGCTTCTGGAACATGGATATACAGACCAGAAAACACACAGCAACCCAGTGATTCTGGCCATGAAAGCATTCAACAACTGGGAAAATGATGTTGTTAACCATAATTGTATAAATTTGACCTTCCAGGCACTTCAAACTTTTAATTCTCAGAACATTTGACCATGCTGGCTGAGTTGTTGAAGCCCAAAACATTTGAAGCCAGATATTGAAAACTGCTATTCCAGGTATATTTATAATATAAGGATGCAGACTGTGTTCCTGATATACACCTTGTAGATTGTGAATGAATAGTTGGTTAGGGATGTCTCAGGCTGCGTAACCAAAACAACAGCCTAGAAAGGAAGAGATCATATTGTACTCCAGTCCAAGTTCTCATTATCCTCAGATCCTGGAATAAAGGTGATGGTCTAAAAAGAACATACAGAATAGCTTCATTTCTTGATCAAACATCACCTAAACATGGTGTCCAGTCTGGGGCACCACAATCCAAGAAGGATAATGACAAGCAGGAACATATCCAGAGAAGGGCAACCAAAATGATCCAAGAGTCTGGAAGCCATGCCTCCTGAGAAAGTGGCTTAGGGAATTGGGTATGTTTAGTATGAAGAAGAGAAGATAAAAAGGGTGATGTGATAACTACTGTATTTTCCGGCATACAAGGCGGCTGGGGGTATAAGACGACCTCCAACATTTAAAGATTAAATACAGAGTTAGGGATATATTTGCCATTTAAGACTACCACTCTTCCAACACTATGCCCCTGCGGCCCCCAATGCTATCCTTTCAAGGACCTCCTCTGCCCTCGCCGCTCACCTCCTTCGAAGGCTACTGGGCTTGCCTAGGCCCAAGGAAGTGCCTCCGGATGATGACTTCCAGCAGCCCTGAGTGGTGGTGTGCCTTGGATATGTTTGCTGAAGCATTCTGGGAGCCATAGTTCCCTGACTCCTACTGCTCCCAGAATGCCTCAGCAAGCACATCCACGGCATGCTGCCATCCAGGGTTGCTGAGAGTCGTCATCCGGAGGGGCAAGGAAGCACCTCTGGATGATTCCCAGGAGCCCTGGGTGGCAGCGTGCCTTGGCTATGCTTGCTGAGGCATTCTGGTTGTCATAGGGACATAGGGTCAGGGAACTATGGCTCCCAGAATGCCTCAGCGAACATATCCAAGGCACGCCGCTGCCCAGGGCTGCTGGAAGTCATCATCCAGAGGCACTTCCTTGGGTCTAGGCAAGCCCAGTGGCCTTCAGAAGAGGTGAGCGATGAGGGCGGAGGAGGTCCTTGAAAGGAGAGCGGGGAGAGCAGCGGGGGCCCCAGGGAAAGTCCAGCGGGTCATCACCCCCAGCTGGTCTCTGTGGCAATGCAGCCTGCCACTCCTCCTCCTCCCCATGCCCCCCTCCCTCCTCCTCCTCCCTCCTTAGGCTGCACCACTAAGGAAGGTTTTATTCTTTTATTTTTATTATTTTTATTTTTATTTACACCCAGCATACTAGATAACCCTAAATTTTCATAAGATTTTCCAGGCTTAAAAAATTGTCTAGTACGTCGGAAAATATGGTATATTAAATTATTTGCAAAAATGACATATTGAAGATGGAGACAGGTTTTTTCTGCTGCTCTAGAGATTAGAACATGGAGCAATGGATTTGAATAGCAGGAAAAGAGATTCCACATGAATATTAGGAAGAACTCTGGTGGTAAGAGCTGTTTGAAAGTCATGCTGCTTTGAAACATGGTGGAGTCTTCTTCTCTGAAGATTTTAAGTAGAGACTGGATAGCCATCTGTGGGAAGTGCTTTGATCATGTCTTCTTGCATGGCAGAGGACTGGACTGAATGACCATTTGGGTCTCTTCCAGTTCTATGATTCTATAATTTGCATTTGGGACACAAAGCACTTTGAGTTTAAAAAATCTTAGTGAAGATGAAAGTGAAGCTGTTCTTCCACAACTTCCCTAGTTCATGCATAATTTTTGGACTAGAAGAAAGGGAAAGCAAAAAACAGTTCTGTCTTAGCAAAGAACGGAAACTGTAACTGAGACTGCTGAAGAACTAAAGGTCCATGACGTTAGCAGACTTTTTTGAAATCTATAGAAATTTGCTGTCATATTTAGAAAGCATACAAGATTGGTTGGTATGCTTGCTGGGACTAAGCAAGAAGGGAAATAAAGTCAAAGACGAGTGATTCCCCGGCAGATGCAGAATTTTGTCTCTGTGTGACCTGAACTTGGATGAGCCAAGAGCAACAAAAAAGGGAAAGGTTCAATAAGTTCCAAATTAGTTTCATCCAAAGCACAGCAGGGCATCTCAAAGATGCCAGACTCAAAAAATAGGTTTTGGCTGTTATTTGTTCTTCTCAAACAGAATGTGGAAGGCTGTATAGATCTGACAAAGTATTTGTTATTATTTGCGGATGATGTTAGGTTTCTTGGTTATATCCATATTGACCTCATCCAGTCCCTTGTGTCTGGAGTTTTGATTCAATAGATGACAAAGAGAATTGATGAGGACTTGCTCCCTAATCTTAAATTGTTTATGATCAAACTAAATACAAGTGAACAGCTTACCGGTGTGGGTCCATAACTCCCAGTTGACAAGGAACCACCTTCATCCTCAAGAGCAAATGCATTTTCAGAATTGTTGTTAATTCTTTTAGATCCCATTTCCCCCCTCAATGCTGGTCATAAGGCTACTTGCAGATTGTTGTTAAAAGACAGGATATTAAAACACACACAACATTAAAAATGTTGAAATTTACTCTGCAAATGAGAATTTTTATAAAATGTACAACTGGTACACAATACTAGAGATATTGTTTAAGATGTACAAAGGAATATTGAGTATGCAAAGGGATCTTAGAGACTGAGAGGACAAAGTTGGCAGGAGTTGCAGGAGCAACTAGACTAGTCTACAAAAACTTAGGCTACCAACTATTTTTAATTAATCTCGAAGAGACTGCAAGATCCCTTTGTATATTGATATTCTAGACTGACAGAATCAAGTCTTCAAAAGGAAGGAACATTGAATGTATGTTGGAAATGTGGTAAACACAAAGGGCTTTTCTATCATGTGTGGTGGGCTTGTTAAAAGGCTAAAAATATTGGGCTCAAAAGCATAGCCAGATTAAATGGATTTTAAAAGCTCAGAATCCAATTAAAGCCTGAACTTTTGCTTTGAGGAAGGCAAACAACCCTTAACAAATATTGCCCAGAAAATTCCACAATTGGTTTGCCTTGGTGATGCCTTAGAGAAAATGGGGCAATGCTGACAGGGGATAGGGAAAAGGCAGAACTACTTAATGCCTTCTTTGCCTCGGTCTTCTCACAAAAAGAGAGTCTTCAACCTCAGCAAGATGGAGTGGATGAGGGATTGGAGGACATCCAACCCCAAATTGGGAAAGAAGTCGTCCAGGAATACCTGGCCGCACTTAATGAGTTCAAGTCCCCAGGGCCAGATCAACTACACCCCAGAGTATTGAAGGAACTAGCGGAAGTCATTTCAGAACCATTGGCAACCATCTTTGAGAGTTCTTGGAGAACGGGAGAAGTTCCAGCAGATTGGAGGAGGGCCAATGTGGTCCCAATCTTCAAAAAGGGAAAAAAGGATGACCCAAACAACTACCGTCCGGTCAGCCTCACGTCGATATCGGGCAAGATTCTGGAAAAGATTGTTAAGGAAGCGGTCTGCAAACACTTAGAAACAAATGCAGTCATCGCTAATAGTCAACATGGATTTATCAAAAACAAGTCATGCCAGACTAATCTGATCTCTTTCTTCGATAGAGCTACAAGCTGGGTAGATGCGGGGAATGCCGTGGATGTAGCGTACCTGGATTTCAGTAAGGCCTTCGACAAGGTCCCCCATGACCTTCTGGCAAGGAAACTAGTCCAATGTGGGCTAGGCAAAACTACGGTGAGGTGGATCTGTAATTGGTTAAGTGGACGAACACAGAGAGTGCTCACTAATGCTTCCTCTTCATCTTGGAAAGAAGTGACAAGTGGAGTGCCGCAGGGTTCCGTCCTAGGCCCGGTCCTGTTTATTAATGACTTAGATGAAGGGCTAGAAGGCATGATCATCAAGTTTGCAGACGACACCAAATTGGGAGGGATAGCCAATAGTCCAGAGGACAGGAGCAGAATTCAAAATGATCTTGACAGATTAGAGAGATGGGCCAAAACTAACAAAATGAATCATAGAATCATAGAATCAAAGAGTTGGAAGAGATCTCATGGGCCATCCAGTCCAACCCCCTGCCAAGAAGCAGGAATATTGCATTCAAATCACCCCTGACAAATGGCCATCCAGCCTCTGCTTAAAAGCTTCCAAAGAAGGAGCCTCCACCACACTCCGGGGCAGAGAGTTCCACTGCTGAACGGCTCTCACAGTCAGGAAGTTCTCCGGGATTGCATGATGCGGTTTCTGGGCCCAATCAACACAGGAGCCACACCTGGTAAGACTCGGATTTTACCTTTAGATCTTACCAGGGATTCAATTAATTTGGAGCAAAGCAGGGAAACCCACATTATGGGTCTGCCTGGATGGACTCTCAATCTGTAGAGACACTATGAACCAACAAAAAGAGCAAACCAGGCCTGAGCTTTCACTACAATCCATGGTGACTAAACTGTGACTATAGTATTTTGGATGTTTCATAATACAATGTGACTCAGTCAATAGACCTGAGTCCATTAAGAGCTTTCATTCATAGTTGTCACAAGTTGAAGTTAACTTGATAACTTCAAACAAAATTAACAAAGTTCTCAAAGCTTTAAGAATACCATTCCCTAAAGTGCAAATCAAATTTTCCTTAGGCTGGAACCTTTGTAGTTAAAGTGGCCTTATAGTGCGATAATTGTGTAATGTGAAAAGGCCCTTAGTTCAACTGCTTGTGTCTCATTACGATGCTCTTTTTTTGCCAAAGTGTTTGAATTTATCAAAAATTGGTTAAGGCAAGGGGTGGGTAGACTGAAACCAATTAGAGAGGTTCTCCTCTGCTAAAAAAAAGAAATTGCATTTACCGGAATAGCAACAATCACAGGCACAATATATACCAAATCTTTGACAACCTTGGCCATTTCCCACCATCTGGACCCCAGGTGAATTTTTCTGATGAGAGCAAAGAAGGGAGATTATCTTGGGTTGCTGATATGAGGTTTAAAGAGGAGGGGGAGTACCCAGCTTTCCTAGATTCTCCTTTCTGAAAATGGAAAAAGTAAAAGGTTTCGCAATTTCTTCACCATGTAATCTTATCTCAGTTCTGTCAGTAACTTAATGGTGTATTGATTAGATCTTGCAACCACCAAGTATTTCTTTTTAAAATGGCATTATTACTCTTTCAAGGCAAACATGAAAAACTACTTTTTTAAAAAGCTCCCTTTCAGTTTTATGATATTTCAAAAGCTTCTCGGGGGCTTTATTGAGTTCCAGAGACAGCTGGAATTAACACTGCAGTATTCATTTTGTGTTTCAGAAAGGGCAAATTAATCTTGGACGGGAGACATTTCCAGCCTCATGGAGAAGACAATGGTGGTGTGTTTGCTGTAGATGCATCCATTCAATGGTTGCTTGAAACCATCTATAATTAAACATGAAAAAGGGAATGACATGGTCTTGCTGTCATCCTACAATACAAAGTGGAGATGGCATGTGATAAAATGCACCTTGTCATGTGGCATGTTTTGACTGTCAATTCAGAATGAAAGAAAATGAAATTTGTGGCCTAAGTTTTCTTCCAAGAACTATGACTCCATATCAACTATTTTGCACTGACAAAAGTCGCAGTGACAAGTGACAAAGAACTCAAAGCAACACACGTAGGGGTTGAGAACAAAGTAAAAAAAAATAACCCAGCTGTACTTGAATAAGCCATGTGCAGTGGCCTTAAGGTCGGGAGCCACTTAGTGTCCTGCTTCAGGCAACAAAATAACTTGAATCAGAGTTCTATTGAGACACCCAACATAGCCTTGTGAGAGCTTTCGTAACACACTATAACCTGATCATCTGTATCACTCTGCCAAATAGTAATGATTTTTAATCATATATCCATTGGAATCCTGTATTATAGAATTCAAAGACATAGTTGTGCTAGTCTGAATCAGTATGTAAAAGGGATCTTGTTGCACCCTTGAGATACATCTGCTTGTGTAGAGTGAGACATAACATATATACTCATACAAATAGAACTAATTTATACGTTGAGGGCAGGTTCTAGAGCCAAAAGTTTAGATTTTGATATGACCCATGAGTAAGTCGAGGGTGATTCCACTAACAGGGAAAAGTGCCATTCCCAATTCAGCAGGACAGCTGACCTTGGCTGTGACTGCCATTTCTCTATCCAGACATTCAAAAAGGCCAGACACAGTGCAACAGTAGAGACAGTAGAAAGGTTTGGTGTTTATTTCGATTCTCCCAAGATGGAGTAAGCTCTTGCCTTTCAGCACTTTACTCAAATAAGAGAATGGTTCCTTTTAAAATCAGAGTTAAGATACAGTATTCACATTGACCTGTGAATAAGTTGACCCATGTTTTTGGGTTTCTTTTTTGATTGAAAGTTATAGACTTATATATGAGTACATAGAGTAAACTAATACAGGATATTAGAATGGTTTTGATTCATCAACACTTTCTGAAAGCTTATGCTACAAATATCTTTTTCTCAACGGTGCCCTTTTTGTATATGAAAGAATGTCATCTGAATGGATTCAAGATGTCCAAAGACCATGTAGGATACATCATGCTAATCATCTGTCATTACTAGTTACCTTCATCTGGAAAAATGTGTGCTATCACTCTTGGTGTGTCCTTATGGAAATACAGTTTGAGCCATGTGCTCCAAATCCATAAATTCAACCAACCATGGCTCAAAAAATTTGGAAAAAATCCAGAAAGCAAACCTTGATTTTCCTGTGCACCAAGTAGCAACCCACAGATGTGTAGGCAACCCCTGCTGTATCCTCTCACCGTTTCACATATTCCCAAGCTTTCTCCAGCACTTGTTTGAAAAGTTTGTCATTTTATACACCATTTTACTATGCCATGATAGAACTTGAAGAGTCATGGATGACAAATATCCACATATCCCCACAAATAAAGAGGGCCAATTTTATACCTTCTGTCTTCTTCAAGGGCTTTCCTTAGTGTGAGTGGTAGCTTTTGAGGATTCTATAGTCAAGACGTGCTTAGTGAGTGCTCCTCCTACTTTGGCCCCTGCTCATTCACTTGCTTGGTCAAGGATTTGGGGAGTTGGAGTACAATAATATATAGAGCCTCCTTTGTTGAGAACCTTCCTATAGAATGGAGAAACCAATTGTATATTTACCTGATTGCTCCTCGTGGATCCCATCTTACTCACTCAAGAAGGCACATGGAATTTGCAGATTAGGTAAACATTCTCATCCATAGAGCTCTAGTATTTCACTAAACTACAGACTCAAGGACTTTCAAGTTGGAATTGCAAATCGAAAGCCATTCCTGAGATTGTTACACTGCAGAAGCGAATGCTCTATACAGTAATCGTTGACTTTGGATTAGCAAAAAAATCTCCTTGGATCAAAGGGCAACTGGGGCAGAATCTTTGAAAATCTTTTGGTAAAAAACAGTAGGTTTTGATAATTATACAAATTATTATTCTTTTTGCATAAACATGAAGTTAATATGTTAACTGTGGGTTTATGATATTAGCAGGGTTAGCTAAACTGAGATTTCCAAAGGATGTTGACATGGATGTTAAAATGGAAGACAGCATTGTGACTGTGGTGTGTGAATGGGATCCTGAGCTTCAATAACTGTGGAGGAGGCACAACTAGAACATACAGAGCTTTGCTTTCTCTCATGCAATGTAATCATCTAGGATTTCAAATGCCCAAAATAAGGATATACATTTCTTTGTTGTCCAATACCTTTTACAAGATGGTATTTTTAAGGAAAATAAAATAAATGTCTAAATGTTTGTAGGAGCCAATTCAGTAACATAAACATTCTAGAATTCGATTTGGCCTTCCTGTCGTTAAAACTGTAAAACATAAATGAACACACATTCTGAGGAATGTGTGAAAACAGGCTCTGTTGCAGGACTTTTCCATAAGTCCTGTTGTCATATAAACTATCTGAACTCTTTCTTTCTTTGTTTTACTTTCTGGTACAGTGTATGTATTTGTCTTGCTGTTTTCTCGGTTTGTGATAATAAAGGATATATAGAGGTAATTCAAATAGAATATGTTACAATAGAAGTACTGGTAAAAGTGATTGTTACACATGTTAAACTATGACTAAGCAGAAATAAATATAGATGAAGAGAAGTCCTTTTCATTAGTGTTTTAATAAAATATTATAGTGGATCTTTTGTTAATTTATTGTTCTTACTTATGGTTAAACTAGAAGGATTTCACACATCTGTAGAAAAATGAGATCAACTCTAAGTTCAGCTAAGATTTCTGTTCCTGATTTTTGCCTTGAAGAATACCATAACAGTCCAAAATGCAATCATTTTTGAACTATTAGTAGAATATTGTATACATTGCTGGGGGTTTTGGAATTCGGTGCCATCTCTACGCAGATGACACACAACTCTACTACTCCTTTCCACCAAAATCCAAGGAAGCTCTTTGGATCCTTGACTAGTGTCTGGCAGCAGTGATGGACTGGATGAGGGCTAACAAACTGAAGCTTAATCCTGACAAGACAGAGATCGTTCAGGTCCAGTCGTGGGGCCGATCGGAGTATAGGGTGGCTACCTGTGTTCGACAGGGTTACACTCACCCTGAAGACACAGGTCAACAGTCTGGGGGTCCTTCGCGATTCCATTCTGATGCTTGATGCTCAGGTGTTGGCAGTGGCCAAGAGGGCCTTTGTACAATTAAAGCTTGTGCGCCAGCTGTGCCCATACCTTGTGCAGTCCGACTTGGCCATGGTGGTCCACGCCCTAGTTACCTCCAGATTGTATTATTGAAATGCACTCTACATGGGGCTGCCCTTGAAGATGGCCTGGAAATTGCAATTGGTGCAACGATCAGCAGCCGGATTACTAACTGGAGCAAGCTACAAGGAGCGGTCACCCCCACCCCCCCACCCCATTCAAACAGCTCCACTGGCTGCCAATGAGTTTCAGTCCCAATTCGAGGTGCAGGTGATTACCTTCAAAGCCCTAAATGGTTCAGGACCTGCCTATCTTCAGGATCACATCTTCCTCTATGAACCAACATGAGCGCTAAGATCATCCTGGGATGCCCTTCTCTCACTTCTGCCTCCGTCTCAAGTGCAGTTGGTGGGGAGAGCCTCCCCCCCCCCCCGGCTCTGGAACTCTCTTCCTAGGGAGATTAGACTGGCACCTACCCTGTCCACCTTCTGAAAGGACCTAAAATCATGGGAGTTCCACTGTGCCTTTGACTAGGCAGTTCCAAATAATTGACTCAATATTACCCAAGTTCCAGCACTTTATCATGGCCCTTCTATCTACAATCCAGACATTTTGATGCCCATGAACATTATCCTCCCAGCCCTGCCTTCTGAATTTTGCACTTTCCCTTAGCTCTATCTAGGAACTTGCACTAACCCAGAGCTCTCTGAACTCAGCACTTTTATTGTTCTGTATGGTACTGTTCTTAATGATGCTATGTTTTATTGTGATATGGCTTTATTTGGTTTTGTTTTGATGCTATCTTATTGTGTTGTGTTTTTAACTTTGTGGTCCCTGGGCTTGTCCCTTTGTAATCCGCCCCGAGTCTCTTAGGGGAGATGGAGGTGGGGTATAAAAATAAAATTATTATTATTATTATTATTATTATTATTATTATTATTATTTATTAACATCCAAGAGTTGGAAGGCCACACTGGCATCCCTTGAACCCACCAGAAACCTCATCTCAGCTGACATTGTGATTACTTCTTTTATTTCTCAAAGTGGACAATCCCCATATACTTTGTTTACAAGTAGAACTCCATTACAGAAATATAGTTCAATTTATAAACAATATGTTTGGGGAGCACACACCTTGTTTCAAAAGGAAAAGTTGACTATTTCAACTACTGCTACCATTAAGCAGATTGGGCAACAGTGTTGACATTGGGAAATCACATGTGGCCTCTCATCCTTATGTTGTCCACCATCCTAGAAAGAGTGCTAGGGTAAAACAAATCTATGGCATGATCCAAAATGTACATCCTTTAAGCAGTGGTTCTCAACCTGTGGGTCCCCAGATGTTTTGTTCTTCAACTCCCAGAAATTCTAACAGTTGGTAAACTGGCTGGGGTTTCTGGGAGTTGTGGGCCAAAACATGTGGAGACCCACAGGTTGAGAACTACTGATGTAAAGCAGCTCTTACTGGATCACATATTCCTGCATGTTTAGAGCCAAAGATAAACAAGGAGGCCTCCAAGGCAGAAGGGAAGGAATAAACTGATGGATTCCATCTCCAGTCAGTGCTTTTTGCAGACATGCACAGCAACAGTTTAAACACATATATCTTACAAGCAAAGAAGTTTCCTTAAAGCATGTTCATTTAAAGGGCTATGATTTCAAAGAAAGCCATTATTCCCAGAGACCTGAAGTTAAGCTGGGGTCATATCCCCTCAAGCTATTTCAAACATACAGGATGATCTGATGTCAGAACAGATGAGAACTGATATCTGGTGTCAGAGTAGAGATCCTCAGCTAGTACTGCCTGCCAGCATTCTAGAAACTGCCTCAGAAACCGAAGTTAGCAGGGAGGATTAATCCCCTTTCATCCCAAAGGGATTTGCAGAAGGTCAGAGTCAGTGCAGATATATGATCATTTGGAGGTTAAAACAGTTGGAAGTATCATAAACATTCTTGTCGGAGACTGGAATTGGCTATAGCACTGTAAGAAGCCTGGAGGGAGTTGTGTTTACTTTTGTTTTCCGGAGGGCCAGCAAAACAATTGTTTGAGCAAAGTGCTGACAACAGGGCATATCTTCACTTGGAAATACATCTTTTGACCTACTGAAGAATTACACTCACTGGAATGTACCAATGGGGAACTACTGAATTGCTGAAAAATTGTACTCCAGAATCCTCTTTTTATTTTACACATCTATAAATTCTTCCATGGAAGGAGATTTGGACATTTTTATCTGATGTGGAAACTCCACATTCAGTTCATGGTTGTAGAAGTGGACTTTCATATGCTGTGCCATCACACAGTGCATCAATGTGCGTGCACATTTAGATGTAAAAAAACCACATGCCATCTAATTTAATCTGGAAGGAATAATGTGATTTCTATCATTTTAGGTAGCTTTGAAGGAAGTTTAGACAAGCACATGGAATCTGAGGCAATCAGTGGCTTTTGGACTGGAAGCTATTTACTATGGGATTAGAATATTAACTGAAGGGACAATATAAGAAGATAAAAGAAACCAACCTGGATTCTGATGAATAATCTGTTACTCTTGTTAAAGATGATGTAATAGCTGGAACTTTTCGTTTACTTCACTTCCTTCCTAAAGAATATATATAATGATATTCTCTCCCCCTCTATGCCTTTGATGATACATACAATACAGTCATTTGTAGGACTATTTAACTAACATGGCTCTGTAAGTTACATACTATATTCTGTGATGTTTCCCATCTTTCTCTTCTTTTTCACTTTATTAATAGTTTATTTGTGCTCCTGGTGGTGCAGCAGGTTAAACCACTGAGCTGCTGAGCTTGTTGACCCAAAGGTCGGAGGTTCAAATCCGGGGAGCAGCGTGAGCTTCTGCTGTCAGCCCCAGATTCCACCAATCTAGCAGTTCAAAAACATATAAATGTGAGTATATCAATAGGTACTGCTTCTGCGGGAAGGTAACAATGCTCCATGCAGTCATGCCAGCCACATGACCTAGGAGGTGTCTATGGACAACAATGGCTCTTTGACTTAGAAATGGAGATGAGCACCAACCCCCAGAGTTGGACATGACTTGATTTAATGTCAAGGGAAAACCTTTACCTAATAGTTTATTTGAGTTAATTTTTATCCTCTTTTTTTGAAAACAAAATTTTAAAAAACTTATTTATTGGGAGGGGATTAACTGCTAAGAAACAATACCTGTGAGTCCTGCTTTCCCAGGAGAACTGTAGTAGATATGGGGAACATGTCCACTTCATTTCCTACTACATTTTGTGGGTTGTATTTACCTTTTTTTTTCCAAAATAAGACATGGCCAAAATACGCATTTTCCAGTTTTTTGGGGAGAAAGGCAATTTTATCTTCTCCCAAAGATGCAGAATTTCCCATATCTATATAATGGAGAATTGTGTTCTCCTCAGAGCTTTATGGGAATGCGATTCTCTATTTGGATTGTATTTGGGAGTTGGGTTCAAAGAACCTTGACAGGCTGCACACAGCCTGGGGAACCACACGGCTCTCATTACTGGACACCTGTTTGTGTCAAAAGGAAACTACAATATTGGCGAAAAATTAACCAGTCCATATTGGCCAAATTCCTGCATCAGCGAGATGTAATATCAAGTTCAGTGGTGTAAAACTGTGCCATGTCTTCCCTTTCTCAATTCCTTTAAATTCACCATATTGGGTTGTTGTAGGTTTTTTGGGCTATTTTCACAACCTCTGAGGATGCTTCCCATAGATGCAGGTGAAACGTCAGGAGAGAATGCTTCTAGAACATGGCCATATAGCCCAAAAAAACCTACAACAACCCAGTGATTCCAGCCATGAAAGCCTTCAACAATACATTCACCATATTCCTGAAAACCAACCCCCTCTAAATGTGAGAGCAGCTGAGGATCAACTAGCAATGTTCTGATAGATGGATGGATGGTTACAAAGTCATTTTCAGAGAGGTCCCCTGAAAGTTCCCAGTAGATGTCATGCATCCGGCTATTAGAGCATAGCCTGATAATCCTTGGCTGCCTCCCTCAGTTACTACATGGTTTGGTTGTGAGGGCAGGCTGCAGGAAGACAGGGTAGAGTGTAAATGGTAGATCTTAGGGCCAAAATTATGGATTTTGATATGACCCATGGATAAGTAAACATTATTTTGTAGAGAAGAAAGTGCCAGTACTACTTCACGGAGGCAGCTGCCCTTGTTTTCCTGCCCAGGCATTCAAAAAGTCAGAATTAGCACTGCAGCAGAGATTGCTCTTCTCTCAGGTCAGTGTTTCTTAATCTGGGGGTCAGGACCCCTGGAGGGGGGGTTGCGAGGTGGTGTCAGAGGGGCTGCAAAAGACCATCAGAAAACACAGTATTTTCTGTTGGTCATGGGGGTTCTGTGTGCCAAGTTTGGTTCAATTCCATGCTTGGTGGAGTTCAGAATGCTCTTTGATTGTAGATGAAGTATACATCCCAGCAACTACAACTCCCAAATGGCAAGGTCTATTTTCCCCCAACACTACCAGTGTTCACATTGGGGCATATTGAGTATCTGTGCCAAGTTTGGTTCAATTCCATTGTTAGTGGAGTTCAGAATGCTCTTTGATTGTAGATGAACTATAAATCCCGGCAACTACAACTCCAAAATGACAAAATATATGGAGTGTTTGTGCCAAATTTGGTCCAGTGACTGAAAATACATCTTGCATATCAGATATTTACATGACGATTCATAACAGTAGCAAAATGACAGTTATGAAGTAGCAACGAAAATGATTTTATGGTTGGGGGTCACCACAACATGAGGAAACCTATTAAGGGGTTGTGGCATTCGGAAGGTTGAAAAACACCGTCTTAGGTTCTCCTGAAATGGACAAAGCTCTCACCTTTTGCTGCTGTACACAGAGAAGGGGATGCCTCTTTTTTTGATAGAAGTAAAGTATGGTAGTTATGTTTATCCATGGATAAATCAACCACATTTTGGACTAAAAATTCTAGATAGTAATTAACTTCCTATCCTTCCAAATAGGATTGGCAGATGAATACCAAGGCAGGGCTCTTGCACTTTTTATTGCTGTGTAGAAAAGGAAATTCCAACCAGTATGGTTTGTAACACAAATTCCACTTGCTGAAATTCCCTCTTCTGCAAAACCATTAATGTTTGAGGAGCCATGCCATGTTTTTGGCAACCCTCTTAGGAAGGTAGTTTTTTTGCAAGTTTCAACACATCGACTTGGTTAATTATGCTGTCAGTTCTGTTTTAATCTGTGTGTCAACTTGTTTTGTATTCTTTTAATGCTGTCAACATTGTTCTCCATGCTGCAGAAGCCCTTGTAAGGAACACAAACAAACAGATCAATCAGTCAATTTTCCCATAAGCAGGTAATCATAGGTCATGACTGCCAAGTTGTACAAAGTGCTGAAATCAGCTTATTACAATAATTGTTTCCCCTTTTCCAATCCTACCTGATCCTGAGAGCAATTCCTTTTCTGCCATGAGTGTGATCTGCATACTGCAAATCTCATCTCTTTGTTTCTTTCATGGTTGAGCTGCATGCATCTGATGTACGCGATTCTCCTCCAGCTCCCGCATACAGCATGAAGAAGAGAATATCCTCAGTGTATAACTCCCAAAGTGCAAAGGTCCAGGGAGCTGTGGGTGTTTGTGATCTATTCATATCAATTATTTAGTGATGAACAAATAAATGTAGGCTTCATCTCCAGAATATAATGTATATATGTATAAGGATGAGCTGCGTAGTGTTGTTTGTATAAGAATAAATGAATCACAGGAATGGAAATCATCCAGTCTACCTTCCAAAGTCAAAACTAGGTTTTTCACATATTATTCCTTCACAATTTAACCAATACACTGTAAAAGAAAGTGAACTAAAGAATTAGAATATATCAACAGTGTAAACCAGCCAAACTGATAAATTAATAGTCTAAGGTGCTATTATTTATTTATTTGCCATATTTATACCCCGCCTTTCTCTACCCCAGCAGGGGGATTCAAGGTGGCTTACAATGGCACATACACAGTGCCTCAAAACAACAAATTCACCTAAAAGTAGTTTAAAATTACAACATATTAGACATGGTTAAAATACATTCAAAGTTAAAAACATGCCATCCAGAGGTCAAGGATTCCAAGATCAAAATGCACATAATTCTATATTTGGCATACTGCATTGCCCTAATTTTCAAAAGCCTGCTCGTAGAGCCAGGTTTTGACTCTCTTCCTGAAGGCTAGTAGGGAGGGGGCTGATTTGATGTCCCTAGGGAGGAAGTTCCACAACCGAGGTGCCACCACTGATAAGGTCCTGTCTCTCGTCCCTGCCAGCCGTACTTGTGAGGCAGGCAGTACTTTTAAAAAAAAAATTAAATTTTTATTTTCTATTTTCCATAATAGTACAGTGAAAGAGGGAGAACAATGTGTTATAGAGCAAGGTAGGAAGGTGGAGGTTAAATAGAAAGGTTAGGAGAGGGGTGTGGATGGGGAGGAGGGGGGGAGGGGAGAGGAGGGGGGGTAGTTCGGTAGGGGGGGGGGAGGAAGGCAGTGTTGACTTCCGGTTCGGGTTGCAAGGAGTAAAAATTGTTGGTCCATTGCTGTTTCTTTTAGATCATTGAATATTTTTCTTCAAATTTATTTACTGTGTCCTTCTTCTCTATAATAGTATTTGTACTTTTTCCCGTATGAACCTTTTTAATGGTTCCCAATCAGTTTGTTTGTACTTGTGAGGCAGGCAGTACTGAGAGCAGGGCCTCCCCAGATGATCTTACTCTCCGAGCTGGTTCGTAGGGGAAGATACACCCCTGAAGAAATATTCGTTGTTCATAATTCCTGATTCTGAGATTTTTTCCTTTTTCTGATTTCTTGTTCAGTCTGTTCTGTTGATTAAAAAAATACAGAGAATCTACTCCCTTTTAAGTGTATGTACTTTCATGCACATTTGAACTCTGAAAAATGTTAGAGTATTCGGAAAATGGAAGCGATGGTATAAATTGTAATATTTTCATAGGGCATCCTGTTAATACAGAAAAAAGGGTTTCTCCATATATATGTGTGTGTGTGTATCTATATATGTGTGTATATACACACACACGCTTGTCACTCAATATACTAAAGCTGGAACAGCTTTTTCCATCTCTGGCTTCGGGGTCACTTGTGAACTGGCAGTGCAGAAATCCAGCTTCCTGAGTGAAGCAAAAGCAACAGAATCAGTAAAGCACTTTCTGAGGAACTGCTGTTACTTTTAAGAGCCGATGGAAACAAAGTGGGAGGAAATGTGGGCTATACCTCCTCTTTTTCTGCAAGATTTTCTTTTTATTTTAGAAATTTGAACAGATATCCTTTAGTTTGAAGGAAAAGGCCACAATTTGGAAATGTTATTTTTTTGGACAGCAACTTTGGGTATCTCCTAGCCAGGTTTACCAAAAACGATAAATTATTCTCCTAGGGGATTCTAAGGGGAAATGCAATGGCCATACTGATACTGAATTGTTGTGTAAAAAATAACTTTCAAAGTACTGTTTTGTGCATACAATATTCATGGGACCAGTACCCACAATTTCATCGTTCTGCATCCAAAAAAACTTGTGCTCTCTGGGAATGTTCTAAGACCCTCTAGACTATCCTATGGTATGCTGTTCATTTCAATAGGCTTCACTGTTATCCACAATTTGCTTTTTCCAGGGTAAATTCAGAAATATTTCCTCCACTGATGCAAAGCTGTATTGTATAATAAGGGGCGGGGGGTCAATGCATACTTTTCATATGTGATGTTTTGGGGAAATGATTGTCAGCAAACACTGGTTCAAGCACCTTGGTTGTTTCAGTTGTTTGGAATCATTTCAAACCAGTTTTTAAGTAATATTTAAATCCCAAATCTAAAGAAACAATTTTCTACTGGAATACATGCATTTGGATATTCTAGGAGCTGTATTCCAAATAGTAACTTCACTATACTGTGAAAAGAAGCTGGAAGGAAGACAACATCATGGGACCATTTCAGAGATTTTGATGGTATGGTGGGAGCTGAGCAGGAGAAAATCCTATAGCCTACTCGGACCAGCAACAGCTGTTCAAGATACAACTTTATTTTCTTTGGTTGCACAAGTTTGCCAAGAAGGAATATGGAGTGGCATTAGCACCCAAAGGAATGCCCACTTGCATCTCAAGTCAACGCCATGATCCAAGCCCCCTTCTGACTGGATAGCACTCGACTAGAGGTACAGCTACGCAGCATTAGTATAGCAGCTGGATTTTATGTTAATTATCCTTTCTTTAGTCTTTGGGATCCTGGGATTTGTAGTGGGGTGCAGTTGAGAGTCCTCATGCAATTCCCAAAACTACTACACCACAGCTCCCAGGCAGAGAGTCCTAAATATGCTTTCTAAACGGTAATCACATTCCATAAATAAATAATTGTCCAGTATTGACCAACAATATGCAGCTTTGCAGATGTCACAGGTTCATGGCGTAAATTGATTGGGATTTCTTTCAAGGAAGCCTAGAAATACAGCAAGAAGCAAAACCTACAGTCGAAACATCATGGTTTGCTGTATGAAATGCACCCCACACACTACTTTATCTGTCTGTAACAAAACATGGGGAGGGGAAAATGTGAAATCATGTTATACATTGTGAAAAGCCTATCCAATAAATAGTTAAAAGTTTTTGCAGACTACTGTAATGTCTTCATCTTTTCATCTGCCTTACATTGTACAATGGTATTTTATATAACTTACCCCCTCAACCCTTGTAAAAAATGGGACTGTGCCCCCTGATCTCTTTTCAATAATAGCTCTCAGCTTTTGAATATCACAGAAACATGACTTGTTCTTGGTATGAATTTCCAGATTCTGCGTATGCTGTTGGTATACATAGAACAACTCTAATAAACATCCTTTCGGCACAGTCCCACATTGTATTCTGTGTGCTTATATGCTTGGCGTGTTGAGAGGAGGCATTGTTTTGCAGCAGACTATTTGACTATATCAATATAGTAGAGCTGTTGACTGGTATGCTTATTGCCTGTCTAAAGTAATAAACAGGAATCAAGTGAATGCTGACGTGTAACACTAAAAATGTTACCCTCTCATCAAAAAGATAAATTAGATATATCAAAATTAGGAGTTTTACTTTATGTTTTGTTTGTAACATTCACCAGTTTTTATAATATTTCTGATATTATTATTTTGGAATCTGGGGATTTTATTGTGTTTACAGTATTGGCTGTGATTCTATATGGCAGTCAATGTTGTGTAATTTTATGCATACTTATCTACTGCTAGGAAGCAGAAGTGCTACAGAATTTTGAACTGAGAAAATGCATATCAGGGCACAGACAAGAGTGTCCTGGTGGACATTGGACTCTACTGACGTGCAATTGCAGTCCCTAGCCAGTGTTCCAATGTGCAACAGAAATGCCCAATTTGCATTGGGCCCAATTGCATTGATCATGTGCCATCGCGCCTGGGGGCTATTATTCTCTTCTGAGGAGGGGTGGACGTGGTATCTTTCCCCCAGGGGATTGCTTCTTGCCCTCCTATAGGAAACTGGAACTCCCAAAAACCCAAAACGCTGTAAATAGCTCAAAATAAGTTTTATTTATCACAAAGTCATTTCTTCAAAGCAATGAGCTGGAAAACTTTAGAGGGGTGAAGGAAAACATGCATTACAGTCTCAATCAGTCCTGGGTCCAAGGGGTTTGAAGCTGAGAAGCCTCACCAAGTTTCCTCTTCCTCAATGGCTGTGCCGAAGCAAACCACAACCCCAGTTCAGATGGCCTATGTTTTGAAGATTCAGGATCTTCCTTTGGTGCCAAAAAAACCGGCTTGAAGGCGCCTGGGTCTCCTCAATAATTGTCCAGGACGATCTGGACATAAAGCATGAGTCCCAGGAGTAAAAAACCTCAGAACTGGTGCTAAGAGGTAACTTAAATCAGGGTCCTTTAGAATCAAGTCTCTTACTCACGTCCATCTGGCAGGACCTCTGAAGGCAGAATGAAGAAAAAGGAAGTTCTTCCCTCTTGCAGGAAGAGGTGGAGCCAAACAGTACTGATTGACAGCTACAAGCAACCAATCCATACAACTATACATAATCAGGGTAAAAAGGGGCAGGATTAAGCATGATACAACAGTTTAAGTCTTACAAGTAACAGTTCTATACATAGGTGGCACCACTTGCGCCATCACAGATCACTTACTAGCTCCCTTATATTGTGACATCACAGTGGCAACTGTTTGATTGGTCACTACCTTCTCACTGCCCTATGCCATTTTTACAAGCTCCACCATGCATTCCTGGTCTCCTGCAGACTTGTGAAGTATGCAGTCCCTATTAAAATGGCATTGGTAGCAGCATAGGTGCAAAAGTGAAACCAATGAAATTGGGGGGCTGGCTGTATTGTCATTAATTATTTAAAAGGGTCTGCTAGGTTGTGGGTCTGTTGCTGTTATTCCAAGCTAAAACTAATTATTTGTTCCTACCAGAGAAAACCTATTGAGCGAATTTGACTTGTTGAGCCGTATCTTTGCAAATCCTACAGATGAATGAAAGAGGTCTACTTTTGTTGGCCCAAGATGACATAAGGAATCGTAGGAATTGCAGCTTGGTGGGACACCAGCAGTATTTAGCTGAATGGATGGTATCCTTGAAGTGACGGGCTTGACTTTGAAGGAGCTGGGGGTGGTGACGGCCAACAGGGCGTTCTGGCATGGGATGGTCCATGAGGTCACAAAGTGACTGAATGAGTGAACAACAACAACAAGCCATGGTAGTAAAAATGGAGTCAACCTGCATTCATTTTGCAATGTAAATACACCTAGTGTGGTAGCTGATGGAGTCATAACCATGGATTTCTTCCTCAGATCAAACCAGACCAATTACAGTATTGTAGCTAAAATTACAGAAATTTTAGTCAATGATTTGTAGTGCATTTGTGGGTAATAATGACAGCTCTGAACAGAATGCATACACATTTGAATATTCAAAAAATGAAGTAGCATCAATGCTTAGCATTTAGGGTATATTGATACAGTATGTGTAAGATTGGCTAACAAAAGTGTTTTTGTCTGGATCCCAAGCACTTGAAAAGATTCAAAAAGTAAATTACCTTCTGACAATGTGTATAACGTATATATATATGAAACATACATGAATTTCTTATTCAGACTTTGGTCCCATCACCAAGATATCTCATTATGTATAAGAATGAAAAATAGATACTCTATTCAAATGCCATTATTTGGCAGTGTAGATCAAGACTTGAATGGAAACAGAGGACAAAGGAGTTAAAAGGGGGAATCGAGTAACATGGAAGAAGATGGGTTGCTGTGCGTTTTCTGGGCTGCATTGCCTTGTGGAATGTCCAGGGTGGGAGAAAGAACTCTGGTCTGCTTGAGGCAAGTGTGAATGTTACAAATGGCCACCTTGATTAGCATTTAATGTCCTTTCTTTCTCTCACCCTGGGCTTTCCACAGATACATAAGCCTCACTTGCCTAGTTTCCAACAGACCCCTCAACCTCTAAGGATGTCTGCCATAGATGTGGGTGAAACGTCAGGAGAGAATGCTTCTGGAACATGGTCATACAGCCTGGTGATTCTGGCCATGAAAACACATGGAAGAAAATATATTGTGAGTAGCTATGGGATTCTGAGGCTTGCCATTAAAAAAAATCCCCAAGATTTGCAAACTTGGCCCCGAGCTGGAAGAAAGCCTTCATCCCCTGCAGATAGTGAGGGCTTCTTTGCCCATATTTATTGATATTTCATGATGAATTGGTTAAACTAGATTGGAAAGATGTAAAAGAAGAGATTATTCTGAAAAATTGTTGTCAGAGTGTACTCAGCTCAGCATCTTACGAATCTGACAGAGGCACAGCTCTGTGGAGGTCATGACAGGGACTCCAACTTGGCCACATATATCTTATTTACTGTGTGGGAGATTATAGATGTGTAACTGCTAGCAACACAGCACAATGAAAATGAAATTAGAGCCTGGTGTACCCAGACAGAACTTGTGGAAAGCAGCATAAATAAAATATATTATTCATTCTTTTCTTGTTTGTTCAACGTTAAGGATATCAGCCTTTGCTATTAAAGCAGCTTCTGAGTCTGGAGAGTAATAAAAATCAAATCAATGGACAATATGGGTAACATTTTAAAACAACCCTTTTTTATTTGTAAAACTGTTTACTTCTCATAGCTTTTCTACACAAACTGAATCTCAGTTGGCTTTTCATACTATGCACACTGAGACAGAATACCAACAATTTAAGTGGAAATAAAGAAACGGGGAAATTAGGAGGAAGAAGCAATGGGAAAAAATAACAAACTTGCTCCCCGACTTTCTTCTATTATTGTCAATTATGGAAAGAAAATGGTTTATAGTGATTACAAGCTGGTAAAATCCTGCTGGTGGTGGTAAATATTAGAACACATATTTCAAATCCGAATCTTCTCTCCACGATGATACAGATAACAGAAATTTAATCATAGCTCTGGGTTTTTTTTTTCCTTTTCATTCCAGCGTATTCTATCTTGGAGAGAAATAATTACTAGCCAGCTGTCTACATAGTGTTGGCCATGTCCCACTGAAATGGGGGTGACTTTGTACTGATTTCCCCCTCATTCACCCAGCTACCTTTGCCTGAAGGGCAAAATGTACAAGCAGCAGGATTTTAAATATGGGTCTTTATGAAAGTCAGCTATTCTAAGTTTCACCTTCAACAAAATGTTGTAGTGTTTCTCAGCATTAAAGGGGAAGTGTATACAATAAAGCACCATGTTGTAGTGTTGTAGTGTTTCTCAGCATTAAAGGGGAAGAGCACAATACACCTGATCTTACGATGTTGTAGTGTTTCTCAACATTAAAGGGGAAGTGTATACAATAAAGCACCATGTACATTGGATAGAAAATAATAATAACAACAACAATAATAATAAATCTATATAAATAAAAATGTAATTTTCATTTGTGGGATTAACATAACTCAAAAACCACTGGACAAATTGAAACCAGATTTGGACAAAAGACACCTATCAGGCCAACAAGTGACTATCACTCATAAAAACACTGAAAACCACAGCGGAAGAGCCATAAAAAGCCAAAGAACAAAAATTATATTACAACGCATGTGCAAACCCACACACATATATGCAAACACACATATATACACAAATATATAGACACACATACAGACACACAAAACACATATACACAGACTGGGTCACAGCAATGCATGGCAGGGGACGGCTAGTAATAAATAAATAAGGAGATGGGGGGCCTGATTCTGGCAGCCCAAAAACAAGCCATTAGAACAAATGCCATCAAAGCCAAAATTGAAAAGTTGACCACCGATCCCAAGTGTAGACTCTCAAGGAAGCAGATGAAACAACAGATCACATTCTCAATTGCTGCAAGAAGATTGCGCAGACAAACTACAAGCAGAGCCATAACACCGTTGCTCAGATGATTCATTGGAACTTGTGCCACAAATACCATCTGCCTGTGACAAAGAACTGGTGCGATCACAAGCCTGAAAAAGTTACAGAATATGAACGCGTCAAACTACTCTGGGACTTCTGAATTCAGGCTGACAGAGTTTTGGAGCACAATACTCCTGATCTTATGATCGTCAATGTTGCAATCCCAGGTGACAGCAGGATTGAAGAGAAACAACTGGAAAAGCTGACATGATACAAGGATTTAAGGACAAAACTGCAAAGACTCTGGTATAAGCCAGTAAAGGTGGTCCCAGTGGTGATCGGCACACTGGATGCAGTGCCTAAAGACCTTGGCCTGCACTTAAACATAATAGGCACTTACAAAATTATCATCTGTCAGCTGCAAAAGGCCATCTGACTGGGATCTGCACACATTATATGCCGCTACATCACACAGTCCTAGACACTTAGGGCGTGTCCTACGTGTGATCCAATACAACAGCCAGCTTGGTGACCTTATTTGTTGTGTACTAATCTTGTTACGTTTCCAATGATGATGATGATTACTTTTGTCCTTAGTTCCTGTCAACCAGCCCTCCATTACTGTTGTCTATGAGATTAATCCCATAGATACCTGACAGACAAACAAAATGTACTTTAAAAAAAATCAGCAAACTCTGTGGCATCTTCACATTTGCTGATTCTTCTCTTTTGCTTCCTAGTGGCCCATTTTGGACTTCATTGGCATTCAGATATGAACTCTTTAGTAGAAGGAATGATATTTGGCTGTAATTGGACCAGAGCTAGGCCAATGTGTGGCTTTTTATGAAAAGTATAAGAGATGTGCAAGTATATGTTTTGGCAATTTTGTCATTGTGGCATTGAGGAGATGATGTACAGGCAGTGGATCATTAAAAGCAGGGTATTGTTGGAGACAAACTAGGATCCCCACTGTTATATTCATAATTAGAGTAAGACTAAGAATAATAGTAAGTTAAATAGTAATTTCCTATGTAAACATGAAAGGCGGATGTGCACACTGCATTCACTTAAAGCAGCAGTTGGCATAATTTGGTTCTCAAGACATTGTTGGAAAACAATTGCTACCATTCCTTGCCACCGGTGATGCTAGTAAGATGTGTTGGAAGCTGCCATCCAGCAACAGCACAAGTCCCACCTCTACCATTACAACAATATACAAAATAAAAACACTACAAAATGTATCCATTAATGACAAATAATACACTTCGAACAATAAAAATAGTAACAGTGCAACCATAGCTCAAAAGCCTGGAAAAAGTTTCCATTATAAAGATGTTTGTACCATCAGCCGTTTCTACCCATGAATCTGTATCCATGGATTCAACCAACCAGGGCTTGAAAGTATTTGGAGGAAGGGGATGTCAAAAAGCAAATGTTGCTATTTACCATTTTATATAAAGGATGCCATTTTACTTCAGCTTTGCATATAACAGAATTTGAGCATCCATGTATTTTTGTATCTATAGGGGCTCCTGGAACCAAACCAAAGCAGACACAAAGGACTCACTGTATTTACTGGCAGGAGGCACTCATGAGCTGTTGGAGTGCCATTCCTGGCCCTAAACTACTGCTGGGAATTGTGGAAAGTTTACATGACAGCACTGAGAATTGTTCTCAGTCATTGTTACACTGTTGTTGTCTGGGTTTTTACATCAAGAAAGGTCATGGATCATATTGCTGGCGAATTACTCCAAACCTTGCTCCAGTGGGATACAGGAACCCAAGTTCATTCACTCAACATCTCTCTTTTCATTGCATCCTCTTCAAATCTGTTTTGTTTGTTTGTCTGAGGCAGGGGGCAAGAGAATGTTGACCATCAACATAGCACAAGTACACACACAAACACACTTTCACAAAGCCAGAACATCTTCCATGTTGCTGCTCCCAGCTGCCACAGAGTTCCACGTGAACTCCTGGCCATCATGGGTATTCCATTCTGACATGAACAGTGGTTCCCCCATGACCCATGATGGGACAAATTCTGGAGCATCCCTAACTTTGCCTGAAGTGAGGCAAACCTAGTATAACCCACTCACTGTAAATGCAGGATAATAATAATAATAATAATAATAATAATAATAATAATAATAATAATTCATCTTTATTTGTACCCTGCCACCATCTCCCCAGGGGGATTTGGGGTAGCTCACAGAAGCACTCTGGTGCCACATCTGAACACAATGAGGACAGCCAGGAATCAATTCCTAGGGTCAGTTTGAGTTTCATGCCCATTTAGACTCACCTTAGGAAGCATATATGAATGATTCCCATGGACTATTTGTATGAAAAGGCTGTTGCACCAGGTATTGATGAAAGTTCATGTTGGAATCTGAGAACAAGACAATTTTAAGGGGTTATACTGCTAAAGTAACTCAGTACCACAGTGTTACTTCAGTTTTAGGAATCTCATAATAAATGTGACATAAAGCTCACCTATTTGGGAAATTCTTGATTTGGAACAGCTGGGTGTCAGGAGCAACTTGAGAAATCAGACAGGTCACTCTTGGATAAAATGTAGTCAAACTAGGATATGGGACAGCTCATATTGGATATTATTTAGTCCTAGCAATCATTATCCAAGATTGTCTCTCAGCTTGCTCAATTGTAGCCTTGGGCTTCCAACATAATGCATAAAAACAGAGCCAGTTCTAATTTTGAACTGTATGTTAATGGTGGGCTTTATGCTGTTTGTTCAAAAGTGCTTGGCTTCCAAGCTTCCTTTGATTTATTTTGTTAATTTCTTTACCATTTCAGGTTTGCAATTAAACTAACGGCTTTACTGAGCAGGTAATATTCCCAATTCAAGGTGGCATCTGTAGCAAAGAGAATCAGCTTTCTTCACTGCGTAGTGGGTCAACCACACAATGATAGTGACTCAAAAGTGCAGACAGAGAGGATGATTTGCGAACATAAAATGAAGGATAAACTTCAACAATCAGGCATTTTAACATGAAATTACTTGACTGGGTGATACAAGTAAACACACAAACATGCAGAAATGTATGCTGCTCAATACCTGTTGGGCTTTTTTGCTATTTGAACTAAACCTCCACAAATTTAATTCCAACCCAAGAACTGAGGGCACATCTAGAATTACACTCTGCTGTGTGGCATAAATCATGCATAGATCTCATCAAAAGCACACACCTCACACAGCACAAGAGAAAACAGCAAATAGCTAGGCTTAGCATTGCTTTGAGCGAGCCCTGTTAAAATTAGAACCCAACAGACTTTACACCAAATAAACAAGTTGACTGCAAATAATAAACAAACATATTTCTGCAAGATAAAATAACAAAGGTAGGCTCCACAAACTTAGAAAAAGTATAAAATTGTGGGCACTCATAAATGGGTCCTCAGTTTCCCTAGGATTTGGTTCCCGGGGGGGGGGGGGGGCATAAAGTAAGATGTGTTTATGCCTGGTACAATTACATGCTTGATAGAGATTAATCAAACAGCAACAAACATCTACTGCTTCACTCTCTACCAGTACAAGATGATACCAAAATTTCCCAAAAACATTTACAGCCTGAGACACAAAGCTTCCTGGATTCCATTCACAGAAACTAACTCAACCAGTCATTGAATCTTACTTGAATACTAGGAATTGTAGAATCTTAAAGTACAACTGATAGGAGTAGCACAGACTGGTTGACCTGTATTACTCTGTTCTTCATAAGAAAATAGCAATTGGGGCAGGGGGTGGTATATAGGAGAAATGATTAAGGATTGGCACAGTTGCCACAAGAGCCAGTGTGGTATAATGGCTTGAGCACTGAAATAAGACAGTGGCCCTCAAACTTTTTAAGCAGTATTGGGAGGCCAGATTGTGAAAAAGATCTTGGAGTCCTCATGGACAACAAGTTAAACATGAGCCAACAATGTGATATGGCGGCAAAAAAAGCCAATGGGATTTTGGCCTGCATCAATAGAAGCATAGTGTCTAGATCTAGGGAAGTAATGCTACCCCTCTATTCTGCTTTGGTTAGACCACACCTGGAATATTGTGTCCAATTCTGGGCACCACAATTCAAGAGAGATATTGACAAGCTGGAATGTGTCCAGAGGAGAGCGACTAAAATGATAAAAGGTCTGGAGAACAAGCCCTATGAGGAGCGGCTTAAGGAGCTGGGCATGTTTAGCCTAAAGAAGAGAAGGCTGAGAGGGGATATGATAGCCATGTATAAATATATGAGAGGAAGCCACAGGGAGGAGGGAGCAAGCTTGTTTTCTGCTTCCCTGGAGACTAGGGCGCGGAACAATGGCTTCAAACTACTAGAGAGGAGATTCCATCTGAACATGAGGAAGAACTTCCTGACTGTGAGAGCCGTTCAGCAGTGGAACTCTCTGCCCCGGAGTGTGGTGGAGGCTCCTTCTTTGGAAGCTTTTAAACAGAGGCTGGATGGCCATCTGTCAGGGGTGATTTGAATGCAATTTTCCTGCTTCTTGGCAGGGGGTTGGACTGGATGGCCCATGAGGTCTCTTCCAACTCTTTGATTCTATGATTCTATGATTCTATAGTTTGAAAAAAACTAAACCAATTCCTATTCACACTGCACATATCTTATTTGCTGTGCAAAAAAAAAAAACCCAACATGAAAGAACAATACAATTTTTTAAAAAAAGAAATCAAGTCATTTCAGACGGTCAAGTCATTTCAGACTTAAGATGACACTAAGTCTAAAGTTTAGGGCAGGGATTGGGTTAATTACCTTAGAGGGCTGCATCCGGCCTTAATTTGGGGACCTCTGAAGTCTGACTCTGGTCATGGAGACCCACTGAGTGACCTTGGGTGAGTCACACACTCTCAGTCCCTCCAAAACTGGATGGAAATGGAAGACACACAACAATAATCACAAACTGTTGACCCCAACATTTACCCTACTTAATGGGAAAGTTGGCCTACCTTGCATAATGTATGGCACAAGGCACTGCCTTAATAGAGCCAGACTGGTGGTCTATCTGGCTCAGTCTACACTGACTATCAGAGGTGTAGCTATGATAAGTGTCAAAATGAGATATTTCACTCCATATAGGAATTCTGCTCCCAATGAGGGAGGACTGTCCCTAAATCTGGAAAAACCTTCCCGGAATGGCCACCTCCCTGTTGACCTTCCATCAGCAGAAGAAAGTTTTTAAAGAATGAACTAGGGGGAGCTATATTGCTCTGTCTGAACTGTTTTAAAGAAGCTTGCATCTATTTTAAATTGTAATTTATTCTTTTACTCATATGAATTTATATGCAAATAGTTTAATTGTATTTTAAATTTTACTTTTTGTATGTTTTTGATTATGGAGCCACAGTAGCACAATGGGTTAAACCCTTGTGCTGGTTGAACTACTGATCTGAAGACCTGAAGGTCAGTGGTTCGAATCTGCAAGATGAGGTGAGTTCCCATCTGTCAGCCACAGCTTCCCAAGCTGGGACATGAGAGAAGCCTTGCAGAGGATAGTAACACAGCCAGGTGCCCCTTGGTCAACAGCCTTGCAGACAGCCAGAAACGACTTGCAGTATATTCTCAATTCACTTCTGACATGATAAAAATGTTTTTAATTGTATTGTTCTTTTATGTTGTGAGCTACTTTAAGTCCTAATCAGGAGGAGGGGGGAGGATTTCTAGCACTGCAGAGAATGAGACTGAAAATTGGTCATATCTGTTTTCACAGCTCCTTAGTAACTTTGACTGCCACTTGTCATTGGATGCCTAAACTAAATTTCTAAATGCTGGATGAAGTTTTAAGTCACTGGAATATAGGCAGCCTCTGAGTTACAAACATCCTACTTATGAATGACTTGTAGTTAAGAACAGGGTTGAGACAACAGGAAGTGAGAGAAATCTACCACTCAGAAGGGAAATTCACTCCTGGAAAAGTTATCATGGGAAAAAGGTGTCTCCACTGAAGCTGTACCCTTGATTCCACAACAAACCATTTTTTTTCAAAATCCAATTATCACAGACACAGAAAGTGAGGTGAAATCTTCTGAACGGGGCACAGACAGAAAAACAAACACCACATGCTATCCAAAGCTTATATATATACACATATGGCTGAAGTTAGACTTAAAAAATGTACCTATTCCGACATACAAAGAGATTCACTTAAGAACAAACCTACAGTCCATGTCTTGTTTTTAAGTTGAGGACAGCCTGTACTAGAAATTTTGTTATGGAAATAAAATTATTTATTTGGGAGAGAGATTTAATTTGACATTTTCTCTGCACTCACAATCATGTTCTTGCTATCTCTACACCCTATTTTGCTATACTTATAAAGGGATGTTGGGCATTAAACATATACACTCTGTTGCAGCCTGTTGTATGTATGTGTCAAAAAGAGGATATAGGTCTTTGACTATTATTAAATTAAATTTCATTTTTCAAAATATGAAACCACAGGAAAACATCAAAGGTGGCCTTATGGCAGATCACAACCCAGGGCTGAATCTATGCAGGGGAAATAATGCAGCCTTACCTTGATCTCAATTCATGCATGGCGTACAACATTCCTCCCAATCCAATTTGAAATTAGATCTTTTATACCTGTGAGAGGGTTTCTCATACTATTAGCCACTTCCCTGGGAGTAAGTGCTATTGAACACAATTAGACCTACCTTTGAGTAGATCTGTATAAAATTTCAGATTCCTGGAAGCACATTACCCTGAACTCAGTTAAACTAAAATGGATATGTATAGGATTATTCTTTTAAAGGCGCAGTTCTTTTACACTAGTGTATGTGCATATGCAAACATGTGCATACACAGTGGAGGGGGATGAAAAACCCCAGGCCCATGTTGCATGAGCGCTGCAGGTACTATATGAACAAAATAATTAATTACAGCCAATACTTGACCACAGTGGATCTAACTCTTAACCCAGAGTGGCTCCATCATAGAGAACTGGTGTGACTTGTTTTCCCAATTCCAAGTTGAATTAAAAGGGACAAATGTGGCTAAGAGTGATCCTACATTGTGGAATTGATGCAGTTTGACACCACTTTAACTGCCATGGCTTAATGCTATGGAATCATGGGTGCTGTGGTTTGGTGAGGCACCAGTACTAATTAGTAGAGAAGGCTAGAAATCTTGTACTCACAGAACTGGCATTTGTAGTTTCACCTGCCTGCATCTAATGAAATATGTCTTCTCTACCAATGTTCTAGGTCCTCCAGGCAAGTTAATGGTAGAGTCATGTTGAAGGACCTAGCACATTCCTAGAGAGTTGCTTTCCACCCGTCTCTTTATGCAGACTATCATAAAGGTGTGAATGGAAAATGGAAATCCCCATCTGTCAACAATAAATTCCAGGGGGGTTCACATGATGCTTACCTTCCAAAGATTTTTTTTTACTTTCAGCAGCTTTACACACACACACCAGTAGAGCAATCTTTTTCTTTTGACTGCTTTTTTGAAAGCTCTTGTCCAGTTTGGAAGAAATTTTCATCAATGATGTTTTACTATGACAGCTGAACACCTAAGTTCATGAGATGTTGGGCAGCTGGTACCAACTTTCTGGCTTATTTTGCCAGAAAGTTAAAATGTTGGTTTTTCCAACATTGGGTATCATTCCTGAGTAGGTTTTAAATCCTTGATATAGTTATAGAATCATAGAATCGTAGAGTTGGAAGAGACCCGCTGGGCCAACCAGTCCAACCCCCTGCCAAGAAACAGGAAAATTGCATTCAGAGGCGTCCCTAGGTAATTTTCAACAGTAAGCAAACAGTATTTTGGTGACCCCCCCCCCCCCAACCAATCACTGATATATATTTTCTGACAGATGGCCATCCAGCCTCTCTTTGACAGTATATTGTTGCTGCAGTTGTGTGCCTTTAAGTTGTCTCAACCTACAGCAGCCCCTAGGTGACTCTATCACCGGGTTTTCTTGGCAAAAGCTGTTCAGAAGACTTTTGCCATTGCCTTCCTTGGAGGTGAAGAGAGTGTGGCTTGCCCAAGATCACCCAATAGATCACCATGGCCAAGCAAGTATTCAAATCCTTCAATTCCAGAGATCTAGACCCCTTCCACATAACTATATAAAATCCACATTGAAGTGTATTATATGGCAGTATGGACTCAGATAATCCAGTTCAAATCAGATATTGTGGATTATCTTCCTTGATATGGGTTATATGGCTGTGTGGAACGGCCCGTAGTCCAAACCTCTAACCACTACATCATGTTGGCTCCCAGATACATAGTTTAAACTGCTTAAAACTATTACTTGATGTGGTTTTTTCACTATTTTAAATGGTTTTACATTGTGTTATATTGTTGTTCTGCTGCCTGTACCCTGCCCTGAGATCTTCTGATATAAGATGGGATATATTATAATGCATACATTTTGACAAATAAACTGTAATTTTCTCTAAGCAGACTTTATAACTTATTCTAATTTAGGCACAGACCATGTGGGAGCCTGCACACCTCACCCCAAGCATCCCCCTGGTCTTCATATATGCCCTTCATAGATCTTTATGTTTTATCTGTTTTCAAGTTACGAACTAGATAAATTCTGTAGGTTTGTTCTTAAGCTGAATTTGTATGTAAGTCAGAACAGGTACATTTTTAAGTGTAACTCCACACACACACACACATGCTTTCGATAACATAGGAATGGGTTGACAACCCTGTGGAGTTTGTTTTGCTGTTCAGATGATTTCACTTCACTTTCTGTCCCTGTGATAATTGGATTTTGAAAAAATTGACTTGTTGTGGAAACAAGGATTGCCATGAAACTTCAGTGGAGGCATATTTTCCCCATGATAATGCTTCCAGGAGTGAATTTCCCTTCTGATACATAGATTTCTCTCACTTCCTGTTGTCTCATCCCCATTCTTAACTATAAGTCATTTGTAAGTAAGATGTCTGTAACTCAAGGATTTCCTATATATGTGAAGAAGTCAGAGATTCAGGAATGCTTGGGAAAGATAAGAGAAGAAAAAAAATGTCAACCAGGATCTTTCCAGAAAAAAACTCAAAACAACACCGGAACTCTGGGAGAAATTTCAATATATGTAGCATTTGGTTCCTTATCAAGTTATTTCATGGTGTTGGGGTACCCCAAAGAGAAGAATCCTGAACTAAGAACAATCTTTTCATGTTGAGACTTAAAGTGCATTTACACTGTAGAATTAATGCAGTTTGGCACCGCTTTTTCTGCTATGATTCAATGCTACGGAATCATGGGACTGATCTTTAGCTTTCTCTGCCAAAGACTGCTGGTGCCTCGTCAAAGTGCAAATCCTAGGATAATTTTATAGTGTAGATGTATCCTAATTCTACACAAAATTCATACCTGGTTGTTTTGTGCAGAACAATAGCTAAGATCCTATATTTGGTACTACACTTGAGCTTAGCCAAAAGACCAAGAAGCGATTTGGAGACAATGTTAAAACACCTAAAATTGAATATAGTTAAAAAATAATAATATGAATATACCACCAACTTGTTTTGTGGGCAAATAGAATCTATGCATGAATAGAATCCAGAGCATCATCTGACCACTGTTCACCGAGGAACTTTTCAAGTTCAGCTTCACAAACTTGGAGTTGGGAAATCTAAGAAACATGAAGATATCCTGCCTTCGCATGACATCTAGTGGACAACAATGAAATGATCCAATATTGAAAATATAACTAAGAACCATTGCTTGGACTGCCCAAAAAACTGAGATGGCTGTGTGGATAGGGCCTGGGGATTGCATAACATGGTCCCTGGCCCAGTCTACACAGGATCTACACTTGGTAAAGCCCAGATCTTACCTAAGATCCAGATCTTACCAGGTGTTTAATTTTGTTTTACCAGAGGTGTCGTTTGGATGCCTCTGGTAAAACCAAGACAAGTCCCAGTTTTGGGGCCTGTCTGGATGGGCCCTTAGCTTGATTAGGATCTCCACAGTTCAAAACTATGCAAAGTTTGTATATGGCTGTTTCAAACAGAAACCTGCAAATTTTAGTGCAGAAAAATAATGTTTTCAGTAGAAAACAAAGTATGTATGAATTTAGTATATAGTTGATCTCAAACTATCAATAGTCTTTTTACACTGCAAAGACTTCTCATTGCTTCTTTCAAGAAGAAAATTAGCAAAGGTTTACACTTTGCTAATCAGTCATTTTTTAAAAAATAGACCCTGATAAATCGCATAGGACAACACTTTTGAGCCTTTCATTCTGCAGATTTTTTGGAATTTGGATCCCAAAAACTCCATTCAGTTTGACCAATGGTCAGAGATTCTGGAAGCCGAAGTTTAAAATGTTTGGAATAAATAAAACATCCCAGAAAAGTAGCAAACTAAGATGGAATCTTTTCTCCAAGAAAAAAAATTAACTCGCATCCTCTTCAGCAGTTCCAATATCATAAACTAGAATTGTCATATCCTAACTGCTAGGGATTCATGTTCACAGTCATGAATGTCTAAATATGACCCAAAAAGTTTATCTTCATAGTCCAGTAGTGCTGCTTGATGCTTAGGGCAAGCAATCGAAGCAGGACCCTGAGAGCTCTCTCTTATTACCTGTTCTGAATACAGTCCATGACCAGGTAAACACTAGAGTAGGCATGGGCAAACTTTGGCCTCCAGGTGTTATGGACTTGAACTCCCACAATTCCTAGCAGCCTACCAGATGTTAGGATTTGTGGGAATTGAAGTCCAAAACATCTGGAGGGCCAAAGTTTGCCCATGCCTGCACTAGTGTATCATTTTTAAGCAATCCAATCTAGTCCCGCAAAAAGACTTCAGTCAGCATGCTACTGAGGTGGAAAGGTAAGGTTTTTCTTTGGGAGGTGGGGATTATCAAATTACAAAAATTGGATTACAATGATGATCCAGGAGTTTGGCCATTACTAGGAATTGTGGGAGTTGAAGTCCCAAACACCTGGAGGCTGAAGTTTGCCCATGCCTATTCTAGTGTTTACCTAGTTGTGGACTGTCTTCAGAACACGTAATAGGAGAGAGCTCTCAGGGTCCTGCTATAACTGCTTGCCCAAAGCACCAAGCAGCACTACCCGGCTGTGAAAATAAACTTTTCAGATCATGTTCAGTCATTCATGAGTGTAAACATGAATCCCCAGCAGTTAGGATATGACAATTCTTAGTTTATGATATTGGAACTGATGAATAGGATGCAAGCTAATCTTTTTTTTTCTTGGAGGAGAGATCCTATCTTAGTTTGCTACTTTTCTGGGATGTTTGGTTTCTCCCAACATTTGGTTTTCCAGACATTTTAGATTTCAGCTTCCGGAATCTCTGACCATTGGTCAAACTGAATGGAGTTTTTGGGATCCAAAGTTCCCCAAACACCTGTCAAATCCTGTTTTTACAATATCTAAATATTAGAAATAACAAAACACAATGCCCTTCTGATGAAGACATTGATTGAGAAAATGAACACAGTGAAGCCTAGACTATATAATATCACCCCACTCTGTATTTTGTTGTCAGGGTTGTATGAATCCTTTTTCAAAATGGGAGTCAGAGAAAATTCAAAGTTTTCTGCATTGAAGAAACTATTTGTATTAGTGTGGTTGCTGCCTAAAGTCTACCATATTTTACTTTAGCACATCCTTCAAATCTCCGCCCCCTCCCCCCTTGCCTCCAAATTCAGGATGAGATACCATCTAATTCTAATGCACTAAACAACCCCACCCCCCACCCCAGAAACTGGCACACACACCTTTATCTTCTCTTCTAATCACTAACATTTTTTGGAATCATTTCAGAAATTATCTCAGCGAAATCCTAACTCCTCCCTAGGATCAGCTGTAATCCCAATGTGTTATATGTATCTGAGGCCTTTTTTGGGCCTCCAGCAGATTGCAAGCAACCAATAAACAACACATTAAAATAATTCAAAGACTTGGCCCAAAACATAAACCCGGTGCCATGCCCTGAGGGATAAAGATCTGCCTTTGATCTCCTGCCAGAGGAAGTGAGTTCCACCGTGTAAGGTCCTTAGCTGAGGATGTCCTGCACAAGCAGTTGTCCAATGTTCTCACCTCCAGACTGACAGCTGAGCACATGATATCTGTCTTCTTGCCACCCAGGAACTAATGGCTTGGCTGAGTGATTTATCCAGGCACTTAAAGCAGCCCTGTGTAGAAAAAGAAACTTTGCTCGATAAGATTGAAATCTTTCTTCTATCAAAACAACATTCAGAACATGCCACTAGATTGCAATCCTCACTTTTCCTCCCCACCATGTTATTTAGAGGTTGCAACATGAGACCAAGATAGGGATTTGAAGAGCAATGCTTAGAGTGAATGGCTTGCAGAGACAGCAATCAAGGCCGAGTCCAGCAAGACTGATCTTCATACAAGCATTATTGTTTGTGCACTGGATCCCAACCAGGTACAGTTAAATCCTAGACCGGACTTTCATTCTGTGTGCCATGCAAGAGAGGCTGAATCTGATCCTATAAAGGTATGAGGGCCAGCTGCTGGGAGTATCTCATGTATGCGGCAACTGGAACCAGGAATGCCTGCCTAGGTTCCTTAAATGCCGTGGGAGGATAATCTTGAACTTCCTGGGTTACAGTGTTGTCATTGTCATTGATTCTCATGCATTTGATCGTTGTTCCTGCAATATGTGTGGCTTATATTTTGCAATATCTGTGTTTTCACCCCATTTCTACTGGAACCTCAGAAATAGTCACAATTACATAGCAGTGATGTATGTCTAAGTTTTTGAACAAGTTTTGTTCAACTTCAGGATTTATTTTAAACCCCATTCGTAGGATTCCGCCTAAACACACACACACACTATTGTAACTCACCTGCATAAATTATCTGGAGATGCATATTCTTCAAGAAGATGGCTGAAATATATTTTGTGGGTCCAGCTGTCTATGTTGCACATTAGCCTCCAAAAGGATTGGTGATTCTCCCCTCTTTTCTACAATCTTCTTTGGAGAAAATCTTTGAAACCATGAAGGGTGTGACTGGGAAGGAAATAAATTTGTTCTGGTGTTAGATATTGATGTACGTCACTGAATCTTAACCACTGTATGCATTTGGACATTGTAGCAAATTGGAATTCATGGCAATCCCAATTCCTTGAAGATATGCCATAATATTTGTCATTCATCTTTGCAGCAGCAGGAGCTAAACAAACCATGGCCTTTACATCTATGGTTTGTGTATGGTGACACATAAATCTGACAAGACCAGGAAAATAGCCCGAATTAATTATGAATTGATTTTTATCTTGTTGAGAAGGAAACAAGCTAGAGAGCTGCTTCTATGACAGCCCCAAATATTACCATAAACAAGCCATCAATGGAATATCTGCAGCTTTTATAGCTATTCCCGGTGCAATGGGGAGCCAATAACAGCATCCACTCCCAGCAGGGAAGCAGAGTCAACAGGGAACACACTGATCATCTATGGCAAAATCAGACCCCTTCTACACTTCCATATAATCCAGATTATTTAAGAAAATAATCCATATTATCCGTTTTGAACTAAGCCAGTTCATAGCAGATAATCTGGATTTTATATGGCAATGTAGAAGGGTCTTCAAACTTCCTGCAGATCTCTGATTTACTATTTAGGATGATCTTAAATTAGAGTTTTTTCATCCCTTCCTACATTCTGATTTTAAATTGGTCTTGTGGGATTAAACAAAACTCTTGTTACTATATTCATTTAAGAAAATGCCAAAAAAATCATATTGGCAATCACTAAATGAGTTTGGCAGTTTTTCATTACAGGCCTTAAGCATTATTGTTTGGAATATAAATACTGAATACATAATTGATTATAGTGTACATGAAGAATTGATTGGAGTGCTACCATTTTTTCAATCCCATATCAAGCATGTCATCTAATTCATCCATTTTGCAAGAGCCCCAAGAAAAGAGAAAAGCTTTTTAGGTCCTGAACTAGATAATTGATTCATCTAGCTCAGCATTGTTTACAATGACAAATAACAGCGCTCTAGCTTTTTTATAGTACTGTTTTTTAAATAATAGGATTCTTCTCAGATCTGCCTGGAGATGTCCAAGAGCCACACAAAAAGCCTTCTACATGTAATCCATGTGTAATTGCCCTGAACTACAGGCCTTCCTGAAATGAAATAATTATGTATTAGCCCTATCTATCCCATCCTGTCTAGAGATAACGAAGAGGTCTAGAGGGCATGGAGACAGGTGCTTTGCACATTAATTGTTGCCTATAAAGTCAACTTTGACTTATAGCATCCTTTGAATGAGTGTTACTCTCTCTTCAACATCCCTGTTCAGATCTTGCAGATTCAGAGCTGTGGCTTCTGAGTCTCTCCATCTGGAATGTGGTCTCCCTCTCTGCGTACTGCCACACCATTCCCTCTCTGCGTACTGCCACATCATATGCATTATCATATTTTAATACACATTAATACTATGCATTATTTTTATCATATTAATGAACACATTAGACAGGCTAAATTTGATGAGCTAAATAGGACACTTATTGTATTGCATTGGCAACAATGGGGGGAAGTCAGGTGGTGGACAATTCCCCCCATGAGATGGGGTAAGGGAGAAGCCAGGCCAAGCAGGGTGACATGCCTCATGCCAAGCCCTGACAGATTTGCCATGATCCATTAAGTATTATAGATTGTATATTAAGACCTGGTTTCAAATTTTAAGGCAAGGAATCCTAGGTTTTTGTTGAAGGCTTTCATGGCCGGAATCACTGGGTTGTTGTAGGTTTTGCAGGCTATATGGCCATGATCTAGAACATGGCCATATAGCCTGAAAAACCTACAACAATCCAATCCTAGGTTTCTTTGGAAACTATTTTAAGATTTAATAATAGAGTACAAGCATCCCTGGAAAGCATTCTTACTACTACCAGATTTTACTCATAATAACAAAAGTAAGAGCCCACGGTGGTGCAATGGGTTAAATCGCTGAACTGCTGAACTTGTTGACCGAAAGGTCAGCAGTTCGAATCTAGGGAGTGGGGTGAGCTCCCACTGGTAGCCCCAGCTTCTGCCAACCTAGCAGTTCAAAAACATGCAAATGTGAGTAGATCAATAGGTACCACTCTGGCAGGAAGGTAACGGCACTCCATACAGTCCTGCCGGCCACATGACCTTGGAGGCGTCTACACACAATGCTGGCTCTTTGGCTGAGAAATGGAGATGAGCATCACTCCCCAGAGTTGGACACAACTAGACTTAATGTCAAGGGTAAATTTTCTTTACCTTTAACAACAGTATGGATATAACAATACAGTTGCTGTTAATTATGCAATCATTCTACATGGTACTATACAAAATATAACAAGTTTGGTTCAGCCCCAGGGAACTTACAATCTAAAACCCCATCAATAAGCAAGAATAGGGAAGTGCTGACCCCCCCCCCCCCCCAATTATGTTCTTTCAGATAATGAAAGACAATGATGGGATCTCAAAAGCCCAGCCAGAATTCAACACAAACCAAAGTTATATGCAGCCTGGAATCACATACAATACAGAGGGTCATTTGCAGACAGAGAGCATGAAAACCTCTCTGGTAAAATACTGACTACATTAGGTAAAGTGTTTCAAAAAGGATACAGCAGAGGAAAGTAGCAAAGAAACTTAATGATAGGCTAAATCAGGCCGATTAATTTCACTCTCCATCGTCACCCTGCGGAAGCACACATGTATGTGCCAGGGGCTCATGGGGACATAAGCGGAATAGCTGGACCAGCAGCCAGGGATGTAACTTTGGACCGGATGAAAAACAGGAAAACATCAGGCAGACGGACAGGGAGAAGGCCAACCAAACAGACTGGGCAGGATTCATGGCAGACAGGAGCTTAGAGATGGATCCAATTTATGGCACAGAGAAGGGGAGAGCAAAACGAAACGGAAACACGAACAAGATGTGGAACATTGGCAAAAGAGCATTAAACATTAAAATTGTTCACATGGATAAAAGTCTGCACAGACCGAGCATCCCTTATCTGGAATTCTGAAATCCAAACCACTCCAATATGCAAAAGTGTCCACACTGAGTGGCTGAGATTGTGAAACCGAATTTGATGATTTGCTTTGTGGTGGTTCAACGTAGGGTCCTTCCACACAGCCATATAACCCAGAATATCAAGGCAGGTAATCCACAATATCTGCTTTGAACTAGGTTATCTGAGTCCACACTGCCAAATAATCCAGGTCAATGTGGATTTTATACAGCTGTGTGTAAGGGGCTGTAGACAAACATTATTACAGGCAAACAATAACTTACACTATAGTGTATAAAATTACTTTTAGGCTATGTTTATAATGTGCATATCAATCATAAATGAATTTTGAGTTTAGGCTTGGCTTCCAACTTCAGAATGTCTCATTATGTATATGACAACATTAAGAAAAATGCTTTCTGTCTGGCCATGTAGCAGCAATACCTAAAAATATGAACTTTTTTTCTTTTGTCTTTTATAAAATAAATTAGGTTTGTGTTTTACTTTAATGTAACTCCAGAGGCCTCCTTATGAAACATGAAAAGATTGGGATGATAGTGAAGGGAGAACAGCTCACAGGAATGACTGATGCATTAGGAAGAAACAAAATTTTCCTTTTTTTCTTTTTTTAAAAAACTGGAATTAAAACTAATGCTGGCTTTCTATTCCAGCCCACTAGAGGGTGCTGAGTATCCAAAATCCACTATTCATAAGGACTGTTTGGAGTCTGTATTTAATTCAGCAAATTAGGTTTGATAAGGCTATTTCACAATGAATAGAGCTGTATGTAGGAATCTGACCTATAGTAAAATTCTATCAATAACACAGCAAATTAATTGTATTTTGGATTACATGATAGCAACATCATGGCAGATATTTTTCTGTGACAGGCCACTATGGAACGGCTTTGCCAAACATCAACATACAATTAGGATCATAAAATCTTTTGGTTTTGCATTTAGGTTGTTTCATATTCAAGTTCTTTCCATCCCAAATGTGAATATATTTGCAAAGGTGTGCAAATATGTTCAACAAGCGACTGTAAAGAAATTTCTTCTATTTCTACCAAAAAAAAATTAGATACAACTTTTCCAAACACGGAGAGGAACGTGTCTTACATAGCAATGTTAAAAGTGAGAAACCTATTTTAGCATGAGAATATAAGAACCAGTGTAGTGTATAATTGTTTTGATGTTGGACAGTGACTCTGGGAGGCTAGAGCTCAAATCCCTCCCAGCTGTGAAACCCCTGAGTGACCTTGAGCAAGTTATACTCTCATACACTCAGAAAAAAATGAATAATTTTGCCAAGAAGATGCTAAAATAGTGTTGCTATCAATCAGATTTGACTTAAAGTCACCCAGTAACAAAATGCTCAAATACAGAGATATTCAAAGTATCATGAAAATAACATTGCAGATTTGATAAATGTGCAATGATGTGTGGGTATGAATGGAGTTGAATGGAAGGATGTATGGATGGAGTTAATAATTTTGGAAACAACATCCTGAATATTAAGGCCTGCAATGACTAAACTTGCTTGCTAGACTGTAATTAAAAGTTGCTAATAAGAACTGAAAAGTAAACTCTGATAAGAACTGTGACAATGATAAGAGAAATGTTTACAATGTTAAGAAGGAAAACAACTTAAGGCTAACACCAATCCAGAAGAATCAGCACCTGGTCAGGAAACTGAGTTGGAGTCAACATATTCCAGGATGGAAGACGTCTATCATTAATTTGCAGCTTTGGGACTACATCATCAGAATATTCCTATTAAAGACTCAATCTAATAACTCTCAAGTGTGGCAGAATGCAGGAGTCTGTTCCACCTGCTATGCTCTGATCCATGGGAAGGACAGAGATAGTATATGTATGGAGAATGACAGATTTGCACAGGACCAGTCTGGTCACTTAGGCCTTCTTTCTCAAGGGAAGAGAAAGAAGAGTGTTTTGGAGTCTTAGATTTTGTGCTGGGAGTTAGGTTCTGCTGTATGGAAAACTGAGATCTGGTCCTTGGCATTGTTTTTAAGGAAAGAAGTTTTGGCATTTCAGAATTTCAGAGTTAAGTTATGGAAGTTTTGGAACTGTGCGTTGGCAGGCTTCAGGGAAGCAGGGTCTGACCTAAGCTTCTCCAAGAAGGGAGAAAAGGAAATGGTAATATTTGGATGCATGAGGATGAATGTATGTACATGTGTGTGAATTGTGATTAAAAATGTAATTCTCCTTTGTTGTTAGCCATGTAATTGTAAATCCAATGTTGCATAGAATCTGTATGTCCAATGTCATTCTTTTTGTGTAAAAGGTCTGTAAAAGTTCAGATATACCCTCTCACACTAGAAATTGCAAAAAAGAAAGAAAGAAAGAACATATGCTTTAAAGTTATTGAAAAGCTTTCATGACAAAAATCAAGGATTCAAAGCCCAGGGCTTGGGTGGATGATCTTGTTCAATTGTTCCACATT
Source organism: Anolis sagrei (assembly GCF_037176765.1). Classification (NCBI taxonomy): domain Eukaryota; kingdom Metazoa; phylum Chordata; class Lepidosauria; order Squamata; family Anolidae; genus Anolis; species Anolis sagrei. Next base: position 278,556,079 of record NC_090022.1, read on the forward strand.
TTTACAATCTCAGGGTCTTTAATTGTGAAGGAATGTGTGGATTTGAGTAAACTCTTATCAAAACCCAAACTGATTATTATCAAAACCCAAACTGTATGTCACAGGTAGGATCAATTCCATTCCATCCGAGACAAATTCAGTGTTGCTTCTATACTGCTAATTCACTATTCACACTATTTATTCCAATCCTCCTTTTATCTTACCATTGCTTTTGCACCTTGCTATGTACTAATAATATACCCTCCCCCCAAGTTAGCGGGCCAAATGCCTCAGAAGATTGTTTTGTGAGAAATGTTCCTATTCCCCTTGCTCAACTGCAAAATGGAGTTCACAACATGTGACTGTGGAGAAGAGCAAACCACAGACCACCTATTACAATGCAGTCTGAGCCCTGCCACATGCACAATGGAGGACCTTCTTACAGCAATACCAGAGGCACTCCAAATGGCCAGCTACTGGTCAAAGAACATTTAGTATAATGCCAAGCTTTTACATTTTGTGTTTTTAAATATATTACAACTGTATCCTCAGTTCACTTCTTCTTTTTAAAAGAATTTTTATTAGCGATTTCTTTGTTACATAAAGTCAAAATAGGGGTGGGCATGGAGGGATAGGGAATGGACAGGGAAAGGGGAATCAAAGGGGGGGAAAGAAAAATAAAGGAGAAAAATGCACACAAAAACAATACTAATAAACAGATACACACGCGCGCGCGCACACACACACATACAAATTGACTTCCATCTACTTCGTGGTGTTGATGTTATTATTCATTTTCTTTCTTATCTCCTCCCTTCTCCCTCTTCTTTAACCATAATTGATTAACGATCAGCTATTTCATATAAGTTATTCTTGCTTTTTAATTCATATTAATAAAGTCATCTTTTCCTTTATAAAGTAGTATTTTACTAATTGCCAGTCTGTTTGAGTTCTCCTTCTTTCTTGGTTTGTTGTCATCAAGTAAGGCAGCCTATCCATGTTTATTATTTCCATTACTTTCAATGTCCATTGGTCCATCGTTGGTACTTCCTAAATCTCCACAGTTTGTCATATAGTTAAAGAGAATCCCCCTTTTCCCCCTTCTCTATATCCAACATTTCTAAGAGAAATGTTGGATATAGTGTGTTCCATAGACCCCTCACCTATGGAACACACTCCCAAATGAGGTAAGATCTGCTCCCTCCCTCCTGGCTTTCAGAAAGAAACTAAAATCATGGCTTTGGGACCAGGCCTTCGGACAGTAGATGTTTGTAGAGTTTAAAGGACATGGACTAGAATGACAATACTAGTGTATTGAATATAGGAACATGGAACAACGGATTATGAGATTGGATCTTGATTCTACCTATGAGACGCTATAGTTATGTTTAACTGATTGTTTATTATATCATTGTTTTTAACTGTTTTTAACTCATTTTATGATGTTGAGCATTGAATTTTGCTATTGTTAACCGCTTTGAGTCGCCCAAGGGCTGAGAAAAGCAGTATATAAATGAAGTAAATAAATAAATAATAAAATAAATAATATTTTGGCTCCATTTTTATCTTTAATTGTAAGCTTTTCTGTATTCTGTTGTGAATTTCTCTCCAAAACTCTCTTGCTTTAGCACATGTCCACCAGGCATAATAAAACGTCCCTTGGTTTGCTTCTGACATGATAAATAAACTGCTGGAGAAAGAATGGAAGTCCCCTTTCTCTCCTACCCGTCATGTCACAGCAGCCTCCAGCTACAACAGGGCATTTACCGGTTGCCCTGGATTTTTTTATCGTATTAGAAGCGACTTGAGAAACTGCAAGTTGCTTCTTCTGGGATGAGGGAAGCATTGGGAAGGGAGGGGGAGAGGAGGGGGATTTACCCTCTTTCCCCTCTGCCCTCTTCCTCAGTGCCCCCTTTGCTCTGGCTGAAGTCAGGGCAAGTTCTCAGGCCTGATTTAAAAGTCAGTGTAGATGTGCCCTAGTAAAAAACTAGACCCACTGCCACAGTTATCAAGATTAATTTCATAATTAATGTTGATATTTGCAAAAAGTGGGATCTTTTCATCTACAAGTACACAAACTCAATAGGGGCCGACTCAGTCTACACAAATACAGGCCCATGAACTCAATACTGTCTGGCTCTACACCAGTGGTTCTCCAAGTATTCCTCCAAGTGTTTTTGACTTTAACTTCCCAAAGCCTAACAGTTGATAAATTGTCTGGGATTTCTGAGAGTTGAAGTCCAAAACAACTGAAAGACCAAAGTTTGGAAGCCACCACTCTACATTATATAATTACTGCAGTTTATTACCACTGTAACTGTTGGGGCTCAATGTGATGTGTAGTTTGGTGAGGCAACAGCACTCTTTGGCAGAGAAGGCTGAAGACATTTTAAAACTGTAAGTTCCATTATTCAGTAACACTGAGTAACAATAGTTAAAGTGGTGTCAAACTGCATTTATCCTACAGTGCAAATGCACCCAGCAGATGTAACATATCCACTGTGTTTGCAGGTGTAGCTTTAAGAAACAGCAGTCTCTGTTCAAAGATCTGGTGCTCTTGCTCAGCCACTGAATAAATAAATAAATAAAATAAGACAGGGCAGATTTATTTCAAGAGTCTCGGGGACTTCCATGTAGCTGTGTTTCAGTGATCAAAGTTACAAGATGGTTTTCATAGTAAGACATAGCTGGGATGCATTTTATGAGATTGGGTGACTAAGAAGATGGCTTCAGGCCCAACTATACTTAGTGTCACTTGGGAAGATTTTTTGGGGATATAACTCCACTGCAATACAATGCACATCAAAACCATAACTTGTAGATTTTGTGTGGTTGGGTTTAACACTGATAGTTATTCTACTCATGTGAACTTTTTATCCTGGCTTCCAAACTGAACTGGACAAATTCTTCTTCCAAATTTTTATATATCAAAGAATATATTTAGCCTTGTGAGTCCCCAGAAAATGCAAGCCGTTTGGAAACCAACACAGTAAAGCTTTCCAAAATTTGCACGTTGTATGAAAACACTATTCCTGGGCTCACTACAGTGTCTACTGCAACTGTTGAGTCTAAATACCGATTTTGCAAGAATTTTCTTGTCCTGTTGGACTATTTAACAGCAGGCTAACTTTGGGCAATGGTTTAGCTTATTCCATTTACTAAAATCTCACAATTCTCTTTTATGGGTTGCTTATACCTCCTCCCTTCTTGGCTTCCCCTAAAGTCAAAAGTCTCAGGAGGAAGCAGGGACACACTTTTTTTTTACAGTGAGACACCACAAAGCATACTTTTATCTGGTCATTATGTGCTCATTTTTATTTGTTTTCCCTTGCTGACTCTGAAACTGTAGATGCTGCTGGACTTCAACTCCACAAGGGCCTAGCTAGCATAGCCTATTGCAAGGAGTTCGTTCAGCAGTAAGTGGAAGTTCCTTTTCCAGGCTTAAGAAATATCAGAATTGCTTTCTCCGGTTTAGAAAATAGAATTTAGAGCAGTGGTTCCCAACTTTTTTTGTTGACCAGGATCCACTTTGACCAGGGCCCACTTCACCAGGGACCACTCTCCAACATTAGTACCAAAAGGGCCAGGGCTGGTCAGCTCTGCGGAAAGGAGCAGAAAATAAAATAAATTAAATAAAATAAAGAGGAAGGAGGTTTGCAGACTGGATTTTCGTTCTCATGGCCCATTGCTGCACCGTAGCCCACAGGTTGGTAACCACTGATTTAGAGAATGCTGAAGTTTCACCATTCAGAATCTCTGTTTAAAAAGGATCACAGAATGTATGAGATCAGAAAAATTCTTGAGATGGTAGAGAATGGCTGTTAGCTAGAATAAATCAGTGGCTCCCAGCCAGTGTTACAACTACTACTACTACTAATAATAATAATACAATTGATTGTAAAATGTACCCTAATTTCAGTACCACCACCACCAACAAAAATATATAAATCAAACCTGTGATTCTAAGCGTCCTTCCACACAGCTGTATAAAATTCACATTGAACTGGATTATATGGCAATGTGGACTCAGTTAACCCAGTTGAAAGCAGATATTGTTGATTATCTGCCTTGATATTCTGGGTTATATGGCTGTGTGGAAAGGCCCTAAGACTTACCCTATTTTTAGAGATGTTTATATAGGGGGGAAAGCACATCTTATAATTGAAGTAATATAATAATAACAATAACTTACTTACTTAGGCAATCCATCGTTGTCTGATTAAGGTTGTCCTCCATGTGCGGTGTCCTGGCGGTGGGTATGTAGGTGACTGTGGAGCCCTATTCTTGACCTGCATGTTCTTTTTAAAATGTAAGCCACTTTGAGTCTCCTTCTGGAGAGAAAAAATGGGATATAAATAAACATAATAATATTAATTAATTAATTATGGAACATCAAACACATCAAAGCTCAGGCACAATTCAGAAGCTTAATCCAGTGAATCAAAGAGGAAGATTTTCAACTATTTATGGAAAAAGGGGCGATCCCACTGCAGCCAGAGGTCCAAAGGAAGACAGAGGGTCCAATCTTGGAGGGGTCGTGGACTTCCCAGAGCTCTGCACTCAGTGGAGTAGGCAACAATCCTTTGCCTATAGATCTTTAATTTCTAGGTGTAGATACCATGCTACCTGAGCTGTGAAAATTCTGAGGAAGATTAAAGCACAGAGCCTTAATAGAAGAACCAAAACTTTGAAAAAGGCCATCTCCTGAACTAACAGTCAGTGAAGGGATCTATAAAAGAGGGAAGAAACAGGTGAGTATTTAGGGAGATTTGAAAAACAACCTGGATAGCACTGTTCTGAATTAAGGCCACAGGGAGAAGAAAGCAAGGAGACAAACCCACCAGAACATCTCTGGCACACACTAGGCTGGAACATGCATACACAACTAAATCACACACAGTTCTATCACCAACAGTTTTCAAGGCACAGATGAACTGATATCTTAACAAAAACCTATTCAGCCAGTGTTGTGGAAAATACTATAGGTGTGAATCCTACAATTAGGCAGAATGAGATGACCACTTCCAAATGTAGATACTGAAGGGCACAAAAGAGAGATTTATATGGATCACATAACTTAGCTGCCTTCACCTTACCCCAAGCTTCCCTCCTTCCCTTAGGTACAGTATAGGATGCTGTCTTCTCATTATGGTTAAAATAAAATTTATCTATCAGTCTGAAACTGGGGGTGTGCCATGTTGTCCTTTGCCTCAGGCCACATATGTGCTTTGGTCTACTAGACCAAGAAAAAAGATTGCAACAGATGCAAATGTTTTTGCAAAGAGGCGGCATGGAGGGAAACATTAATGGAGGTTCTCCAATGAAGGAAAGGCTTTCCTTTTGTTTCATCTGGTTTCTCTTATGCGGGCATGAGGAAAAGCATTTTGTTTATATTTACAAAGATTCCATGACTACTGCTGCTAATTCATTTCTTCCAATCCTGGGCTTCAGATTCCAAGGCTGCCAGACAATCTGGGATAAATAGATAATCTGGGATCAAACCCTGGGATTTAGGACAGTGTAGAGCACTTCCATGGATCATCACAATGCAGGTCAAATAAGTGGGCAACAATGGCAAGACCTAGCAGTAAGTCCAAATGCAGACCTGTCCACCCTGGCAAATTGACCCCCACGGTCCTGACACCTTTGTTTGTAGTGGATTTTAGAAATCTACAAGATGGACAAAGGACATACGGTGGAAGTTTACTCTCTTTTTTTGTCTTGCTAAAAAGTCTTTATTAAGGAAAGCAATGCAGCAATGACAACAGCAACAAGTAATAACAAAAGTCAGAAGCCATCCAATCCAAAGCAGGGCCACCTTCTGGAGGTAGACCCCTACCCAACTCAATGGGGATGGAAGCCCCCTGACATTACTTTCCTGGTGCTCCAAATCAGCATCTCATTTGGGGGAACGTTCCTATCCGAAGCCAAGAAGTTGAGTCCTCAATTCGAAGTTCACTTTTTGGGGGGTTACAAACCATCTTAGGAACCCCCTCCCACCCTGAAACAATCCCTATTATTACACCATTGCTCCCCCCTTTTCCAGGTTTTTGGTGCCTCCTCTAAAACCCTTCATGAGCATCATAAGTATGATTGATAAACCCCCATATTAACCCCACCCAATCTCCCTTACACCCCCCAAAAAAGTTTACTTTTTTAAAATTGACATTCCAAGATGTGCTGGACCTCATATGCCCTTATGCAGATATCTAAATGTAGACACAAGCAGAATTCTTATTATATCTCCTCACCCTACTGTAAATTCAAACTCTGTTTAATTTCATAAAGATCAGAATAAAGGAATGCTTGCACGGAGTAATCATTGTAATGGCTTCCCATTAGTACTTCCATTTAGCTACCTGTGTGTCTGTGGCACATTTATTTACAGCCCAGATCAGTTCTAGGATTTAAACATGTGCACATGCACTGGAGCAGTCCCCACCTGGGTATACGAATGAAATCATGTGTTTTCCATGACTGCAGGGAAATCACTATGCTGGACCTTATCAATGTGATGAGGTCCTTACTATCTGATAAATGTATATGACTGCAGCCTGGAAACACCATACATCAGAGACATTTTTTTCTGATCATAGGTTAAACATTACTGGGGGCATCAACTGTCCCATTTTCTGACATAATGACCTTTTGTATTATATATAAAAATTCAGTAGACTAGCAGTTAACCAGCACCCATGGGAATTGATCAATGCTGTAAAAGTGTAGTTTTAGGTTGCTTGAGTGTTATTATTAAAATAGGCCTAATACTATATCCCATACTATACCATACCATAAACTCTATATTGACTTGATACTAATATTGAAATACAATAATTAAAAACAAATAGAGACAATAATAATAATAATAATAATAATAATAATAATACTTTATTTAAAATCCGCCCTATCTCCCTGAGGGGACTCAGGGTGGTTTCTAACAAAGTAACACAGTGGCAAACATTCAGTGCCAAAAACAACAAATAACAAATCAAAACATTTGGTAAAACCTTTTGAGTTCCCCCCTCAGAAACACATTCTCCCTCAGAAAAACATTCTACTTATCTCTTCCAGGGTTTCATCAATTTTATCAATTTTATTTCTAATGCATTTGGCCCGCCCACTGTGTTCCATTTCCCTATTATGTCATTTTGAAACTGTTTATTTTATTTGTTATTTTAAGTATTTATTTGATGGCATTTTTGCTTCTTTGTATTTTATTTTGCTGTACTTGTATTTTATTTTGTTGTAATTTTGAACTTGGCCTCATGTTAGCCGCCCTGAGTCCCCTTTGGGGAGATGGTGGTGGCGTATAAATAAAGTTTCTTCTTATTATTATTATTATTAATAATTATTATTATTAAAACAATCTCAAAATAAAATTAGAAATAGTAAAAGGTAAAGGTTTTCCTCTGACATTAAGTCGTGTCCGACTCTGGGGGTTGATGCTCATCTCCATTTCTAAGCCGAAGAGCCAGCATTGTCCGTAGACACTTCCAAGGTCACATGGCCACTATTACTGCATGGAACGCCGTTACCTGCCTGCCAAGATGGTACCTATTGATCTACTCACATTTGCATGTTTTCGAACTGCTAGGTTGGCAGAAGCTGGGGCTAACAGCGGGGGCTCACTCCGCTCCCCGGATTCAAAACTATGACATTTCGGTAAGCAAGTTCAGCGGCTCGGTGGTTTAACCCACCGTGCCACCAGGGGCTCCTAAAATTATAAATACTAATTGAAAAAAAATAATCAAAAATTAAACTTAATTAAACAAACCTAACTTATTGTGACACAATTTTACTGTATTATAAAAACGGCTTTTACATACTGTATCATAAAAATTGGTTTTATTTCAATTTTTATTTAAAGTATACATTATTAATCAATTTTGCCAGTTGTTTGAGAGTTCTGGTTGCCTGAGTTCCAGTAAACTGAGAGTTTACTATGTATAGCTATAGATATAGATGTGTGTGTGTATCTATATTGACCATTATTATTGCTGAGTGGGAAAAGAACAAACAGCAGCATGGTCTCTTCCCCTTATTGACTCCTGTCAGCCTTTATACTTTTTAAATGCCAATTAACAGGTGTCAGAAATGCTGGTTCTCTTACCAGGAGACCTCTGTCTGAATAACAGGCCAAGTATGTGGACGATCCCAACCTCCCAGCATAAATATCATGGCGTTTGAGCCCCCCTGGGGCCTGTGGAGTTTACAAGTATGCTGTCAAGATCCTCTTCGCTGAGAGAGCCCTTGAAGTCCTGCCAAGGAGCAAGGGGACTCCGGCACTTTTATGTGCTCCCAAACACCAGCCGTGGCTCCAGAAGTCAACCCGCTCTGTGCTCCAAACGCCGGGTGTGAATCTCAAACGCCGAGCTGACATTCCAATGGGGAGTGTAACGGCGCATGCCTGCCCAGTGATGCCAAGACAGCAGGTGACGCTGGCACAGGGGCAGCAAGGGGGAAAGTAGCTCACCGGCTTCTTGTTACATGTCCTCAGAACTCTACAGGATGGAATTAGGGACAGGGGAACAGTTATAAAATGAGGTTACAAAATCCGGATGTCCAGATCAAATTGAGATGGTTGTAAGGGATAGCATTATAGGCATAGACCATGATAACATAGCTCTCAGCGGCGAGACCGTATCCCCTTGCATCTGACTTTAGCTTATCCCAGGATGAATCACATTGCAGGCCAGTGATCCAAAACACCCTCCCAAACTCTCTAGAGATGGCAAGGAGAAAGCATGGGGGCGGGCAGGGGGTGAGATGGAGAACCAACCAATGTGTCAGAATGGGGGCTGAAGTGCAGACGGGTACATGAAACTGGATTTTGAAACAAATGATCAAGGCAATTCTTTAAAAACCAAAAGAGAGACAGTGAAAGCCTCACTAATTCTAAAGATTTTATTCTAACCTCAGTCATTACTAATATATGCACTTGAACATAAACAAAAACTTGTTTGGAAATCCCATAAAGCAAACCAACCAATGAACAAACCTCTAACTTTGTTTCTATTTACTTTTGAAATAAACCTTTCATGAATCAATGAATATGCTTCCCATATCATTATAATACGATAGCACATCACTCCAATATTGCGTTTCAAGCAGAAGTGGGAGAAATTAAACCTTTTGAGATTAGATAGATAGATATAATTTATTAATCATATTTATATACTGCCTTTCTCAGCTCGAAGACGACTCAGGGCGGTTTACTTTTGATGCCTCCTTTTTCTAGTTAAATCAGAGGACCATGGAGCAAACATTTACATTTTAATAGAGCTGCTACCAACATACTGTGCTGCTTTAAAATAAAATAAAAAGACCAGTTTTTCAAAAAGAGAGCTGACTTTTCAGCTACTCCAATTAATTAATAACTTCATTAATCACTTTATGGAATTAATTACATATATACTAAGTTATAACTAGACTTCATGGATAAGGTAAAAGCGGGCTTTGGGACCACAATTATTTATTTTGATATGCCCAAAGGATAAATCATAATATGGAAAGGGGAAAGCAACAGTGCTGCCTTAGGGGGACAGAATGTCTCTGGCCTCCACTGCCATTTCCCAATCCAGGAATTCAAAAAAGCCAGAAGAAGAAGACAGGCAAGATAGTGTTGGTGCTTCTTTTAGGTTCTCCTGGGTTGGGTTAAGTGTTTAGTTTTCACCACTATTCAGAGAAGGGGATTGTTTCTTTTTTCAATAACAGCTAAGATACAGTACCTATACTGACCTGTGGATAAGTTTATCCAAGTTTGGGGAGGTTAATTTTTGATTGAAATTTCTAGACTTATGTTTATTTATTTTATTTGCAGTATTTATATTCCTCCCTTTTGATTCAGGGCAGATCACAGAACACATATACAGCAAACATTAAATGTGGGTTGTACAATGACAAGTCAGACAACAGATAGAGGTATGTATTTAGGCTTTCCCATCTTTCAGCATTTTTGGAGGTTGTGCTCAGTTCCAGCCACAGGGGGGTGCTGTTGCTCCATCTCCTCGCCAAAGAGCATTTTTCTTTCTTTTAAACTTCCTCCTTTTTCTAACGTAAATGGCCGTGCCTAAAATACCTCCCTGCTTTAAAGCAGTTTCTATGTATTCACATATTTGTTTTTTAACTGCTAGGCTGGCAGAAGCTGGGCTGAAAGGTTAGGTGCTCACCCTGACCCAGGCTTCGAACTATAAACCTTCTGGTTGCCAAGATTTATTGTAGCTTGGTGATTAACCTACTATACTAAAGCCCAGCCCTTTGTACTTTATATACAGTAATTAAGCGGCGATTTTGGCAGTCTGGCCAGCCCTAGAGTAGCTGAAAATTGGTCTCCGGGCTCCCCATGGCTGCCTATTCCTGATACAACACTTACATTAGAAATGACAGTCAGCTTGGGCCCCTCCAGATGTTGGACCACAAGTCCCATCAGGGTTAGCCTGGATAGCGAGGAATGCTGGCAGTTGGGAATCTAGAGGAGTATAAGTTGCTCACCCCTGGTCAGGATCCTAAAAACCATACTGGGTTTGTTTCACAGCTTAGAAATGTAATATTATTGAAAACAAAAGTATGCATTCCATTAAATTTTTGCATGTTTCATTATGAATTTTTTTTGTCATGATCATCACATCCATAGCACATTTTAATATAGAATGCTTGCAATTCTTTTTAAAAATGGGTTCTGTTGATTTTAAAGGTTTACCTTGTACATAATAATTTGCAGTAACATCACAAGTTTGCTCAGGAGAAAGTGCCATTGAATTAAATGTGGTTTACTCTTAGATAAAGAGCTACAGCAACACAGCCCTGTTCATTGTTCCTTTTTATATATGCAATCTGCAGTAGCCAGATGAACAAAGAGACAGGGCTCACGCACTATCAACACTTTGATGGAAGCAAAATTGTAGGCAGTAGTTTCCACTGAAAGTACAATAAGATCAAGTTAGATTGACCACTGCTCTGGTTCTGTACAAAGCAGCTTTCTAACAGAACCTATAAAAATCCTCTTTAAGGCTATATATTTCCTAGAATTTTTCTGGCTTGATGATTCTGGTAGGAATAGTAATTTTCCTTGTTCTCCTTCCTGATTTTCAGACAGCATAAAATATTGCTCCATGAAAGTTTGCAAAATGTAGCAACTTCTCTGCCAGAATGCAGTGTTATTAGAAGGAAATAGACCTGAATTGTGTTCATCAAATGATCAAATATTGCTTGCACACTCAGACACATAAGCTGAGATCCTATATTATGTTTACATTAAGAAAATCTGTCCAGTGACAGTTGTACTCTTATGTGCCTTCAGCTGAATGCCAACAACGTACAACCAACTATATATCTGCAAATGTGCTTGCTGTTTTTGCAACTGTAGTGAATCAAGGAGTACCTTGAAGAAACAGATGAGTACTTAAACATTGTCAAGTAATATACAATTGTATGTAAAATTATTACTCTTGTAGAACTATTCCGGTATGAGATGAATACTACACCATGGCCCTAACAGTATTACCACACAAATAAGGAAATCCAAGTTTTTGTTGTGTGCCTTCAAGTCATTTCTGACTTATGGTAAACCTATCATGAGGTTTTATGGGACAAAGAGTGTGTGACTCACCCAAGTGGGTTTCCATGGCTAAATGGGAAATTGAACCAGGGTCTCCAGGGTTGTAATGCAATGTTCAAACCATTATACCATGCTGGTTGCTTGAGGGAATCTACTTACAAATAAGCACTACACATATGTCATGGTTTGAAAAGAGCCTTATACTAATATTTAGAAATAACATAAATTGAGGTTAAATTAAGTTTCTTTTAAGGTGGCTGTCATACCAGTATTGTAGGGGTAAAAACCTTGAATTGGAGAAATGATATGATAGCTTGTCGGGTCTTTTCGTATTTTTAATTTATAGGGGTTTTATTGTTGTTTTATGTGTAATTGAGTTAATATTATTGTTATTAATTTAACTTTTTATATTTTGTTGTATGTGTATTGTGCAGCACTACTGAGTGCATCCTGTGAGCTGCCCCGAGTCCCTCCAGGGAGATGGTAGCAGGATAGAAATATGTTTATGACAGTTCTGTTGTTGTTGTTGTTGTTGCTCAAATAGTCCCAATTAGGGGATGGGCATCAAACAGTTTTTGTGGCCTGTACCAGCTTCTGATCCCTATTTTGCAATGGTGAGAGCTTGCAGTGGTGAGAGCAACATCATCATCTTGCTGCCTCATAACTTTCCTAAAAAATAGAGTCCAAATCCCTTTGGAGTTTTCTGCATATGTAAGTTCCCCTGTGGAAGTGGTCCATGTGATGGCCAGCTCAGATATCTTGGATGAGGAACTGCTAGAAGGGTCAGCAGAGGAGGTGGAAGGCAGCAACTTCCCGCAGTCTGCCCTGCCTCACTCAAGCACTTCCCTGCATTCTGTACAAGCTCCTCTAGAGCTATGGTTCCCAACATTTAGTCTTCCAGTTCTTTTGGACTTCAGCTCCCAAAAATCCCAGCCATTTTAGCACCTGTTAGGAACTGAAGCCCTAAACACCTGAAGAACCAAAGGTTGGGAACCACTGCTCTAGAGGAAGATGAAGCACAAACGTCTGAGCAAGCTAGGGAAGAGTTAACCATGCCCACATCTCTCGGGCATCAGAAAAAGTAGGGAAGGTATCACAATTCTCATAGATTAGCAGAGAAACAATAATCGAGCTACAGCCGAAACCTTAAGATAAAAAAAAAACTCTCAATATTGTGACTCTTTGAAGCAAACAATGTTATTACCTAATTTGAGTCCAATGCTCTCTGCCGTTTCTCTAGTGTTACTCAAGGACTCCTGACTTTGATTTCTGGTAATTTGGCTTTATGCTCAGGCATCTTTGATTGTTTGAACTTCATGCTCCTGACTCTGGACTAAACTCTTGGATATTTTTCTACTTTCCAAGGACACTTGTAATTGGCATTTCTAACCCTGGACTGTTGACCTTGGCTATTTCAGTGAGTTTGTTTGAACTTTGCTTCTCCACTGCACTTTGTTTATGACAGACCAGTGTAGAACATTTGCATTCAGTGCAAGATTGTGGATACAGAGGTGCACATGCCCTGCCCTTATGCATATGGATATGCATGGGCATGCATGAATGTGAATAGATGTGCATTCCATTGAATATTTGGTGTCTTGGTTCTGTTACACAACATCAACACAAAGGTTCCATAGCACAATAACTGAGCAACTACATGCAAATCTCTAGAGTTCGTAGAATCATCCTGGCAGATCAAGATTTCCATAGGGCTATTCTCTCTGGGGTTTTTTTTAAGTATTTTTAATTTACAGCATTTCCACTTTCATAGTGAAAAGAAGGGATGATTATACTCACTTCTTGTCTGTGGATGTAGGCAATGACCATTCCCTGAACATTTAACAACAATGGCATTGTTCAATTATCATTCAAGGAGACTCTACCTCCTAATTTGATTTCTTATATAATTGAGTCAGAAATTGTACATTCCCAGAAATGTCTGTCATTTTGGAGTGGGGTAGGAAATGAATGAAAGTGTTTCGGCGTATGGGACTTTTTTGTCCTTTACAGATGCTTCAGTCATCAGCACATGACTCCGCCTGCAAGAACGTGGGTTGGTATTCACAAAGGAATGCAAAGGAGCTGCAGGAGCTTTGCTTCTCCTTTCGTGAGCATGTGTCACTGTGATTCCCCTTCAGAGAGTCCCAGAAATTTTATACTGCACTGAACATTCATGGTGTCCCCAGTTAAGTTCTCTCATAGTTTATTACCTGGGCAGGACATTTTCTCTCTAAACCACAACACCTCGTCCACATCCCTGGCAAAATGAGCACCAGCTCAGCATTAGATTTTATCTCAAAAATAAGTATGTATTAACAAAATAACTTGGAGGAAAGGCTGAGAACTTCCTCAGTAGGACCATAAATTTATGTGCTGATATCGGACACATGTTGGAAAAGCCATGTTAATCTGCTGGTGTAATTACTGCAGTTGGCTCTTCATTTGATACTATGCATTATAAATATAGATTTTGCTGGAGGGGAAGGGCATTTAGGAAATCTCCCTCATTATTTCAGAGGGAGAGTTGTCAGTTGTGCTGACTTTGAGGCCAACCTGAATGCCCAGAGCAACCAAAACTTCTTCATATGTCTCTTTCTTTTTTCTTTTTCTTCTTAAGTTTGCCATGTTTTCTTAAGGAACGTTTTTTGTGAACTTAAAAAAAAGCAGACTCCCCTAGAATAATAGAATCATAGAGTTGGAAGAGACCTTGTGGGCCATCCAGTCCAACCACCTGCCAAGAAACAAGAAAATCACATTCAAAGCACCCCCGGCAGATGGCCATCCAACCACTGTTTAAAAGCCTCCAAAGAAGGTGCCTCCACCATACTCTGGGGCAGAGAGTTCCACTGCTCAACAGCTCTCACAGTCAGGAAGTTCTTCCTAATGTTCAGGTGGAATCTCCTTTCCTGTAGTTTGAAGCCAATGTTCCACGTCCTGCTCTCCGGGGCAGCAGAAAATCAGCTTACTCCTTCCTCCCTATGACTTACCCTCACATATTAATACATGGTCCTCTCAGCCTTCTCTTCTGCAGGCTAAACACGCCCAGCTCTTTACGATGCTCCTCACAGGGCTTGTTCTCCAGACCCTTGACCATTTTAGTCCCCTGGATACATTCCAGATTGTCAACCTCTCCCTTCAATTGCAGTGCCCAGAATTAGACACAGTGTGATTCCAGGTGTGGCCAGGCCAAGGTAGAATAGAGGGTGGCATGACTTCCCTGGATCTAAACATTATACCCCTATTTATGTATGCCAGAATCCCACTGACTTTTTTTGCCACCGCATGACATTGTTAGCTCATGTTTAACTTGTCCACAAGGGCCCTAGTCTGCATTCTGCAATATAGGTAAACACATTCATTGAATCCTTGTTAGACTAATAGAAGGCAGATTATGAAGGGGCAGAGAGGTGGTGGATGGATGAGGTTGCATTGAGCCATGGCAGTTAAAGTTATGTCAAACTGCATTAATTCTCTAGTCTAGGTACACCCTAGATCTCACTGGCTGAAAAAAAATTCACACACTTCCCTAAATTGTAAATCCCAGGAGTTCATGGCAGCTGCCATGGCAGTTAAAATAGAATGGTAGTACTACTTTTGCATAGTTTAAATTGGTGCCTATTCTTTCCCTTCACTGGGAGAGTGATCTTCTGAAGAGGAGAGCTCCAACATTCAAAATTATCTCTGATGGCAGAAAAGTTGCCCCTCTCCATTATTTGGATAGCAATGGAAATAATTACTGAATGGGGAAGATGTGGTATTCCCTGTTTCTGCATGTTATTCTCCACACTTCCTGGGCACCTGAATAGGACTATAGTTCCACCCAATTCAAATTTGGGGTGTGGGCTTTTCTGTTTCATCTCCTCTGTGTGACATTGCGTTGCAACCCTTGAACTGCTTTGATCCTCCTCCTCTGCTCTGTTTGGAGTTGTTGCTCTTTGTGCTGATGAGTCCTGAATTTCTTGACTGGCAAAACAATGAGCGGCATTGTTACTTCAGAGCAAACGCACAAGCCAAGTCAGTGAGACAGGGTGAGAAAACTGAGTAAGAGTGGGGACGGGACATCCCCTCCCACACCATCCTTTCGCAGGGAAATCCTTACTGAGCCAGGACACTGAATCACCAACTTGATAAAGTCAATATTCACTGCATTACATTGCTTCTCAAGATCAGCTATAAAATTCTCTCTGATTAAATTGCAGAAGTTCTTATGACTACAGAGAAATTAGTCCATGATGCATGGGTTGAAGGGACAGAGCTACCAATGAGTCAGGAAGCAAACAGAGGATTCCTGTCTCAAAAGAGCAGGCCTGCTATATTTATCCCCTGTCTTGTGATTCACGAGACTTTATTTTTATTTATTTTTTAATTGCTGCTGCCCACTAATTTGCGCCCTCGTAAGAACAGAGGACAAGAAGTTTGACTCAACCGTTGTGCCTCACGGCTATTTTTGAAATCTGCAGCACTAAGCTCAATGAAAAGACCATTGATTCGGTGTAATGGCTGGGTTATGATAGTGCAAGTTTACATTTTGTTTTGTTTATATTTCCTTCTTTTTTCATTATTCAAAATGCTTCTGTTTTTTTTAAAAAAAATTCTTCTCTGCTTTTTTCTGGTATTTTCTCTCACCTCTCACTCCATTGCAGTTGCCAAGGCCTGAAGCAACTTAAAAAATTAATGGAATATAGATAATAATCATATTTAGTTTTTAATGATGTAGTTATTTCAAAAATAGTGATAAAAATCAAAATCAAATCAAAACTAAAGCTACGTTAAGATAAACAATCATTATTACCAAATATTTTATTATAAGGAAAGATTTCTAGGCAAAAAAATAATCTCCAAGAAAAATGGTAAATATTTTTTTTTTACAAATAATTGTTATTGATTTATAGCTTAAAAAGGGCAGTATTTGCCCCGACAGACGTAAATTCATACAAATACATACAATACATCAACACAGCATATAATAAATACCCACTTAATCTACATATTATTATTCTACATATCCATCATTCATGTTTGCCTTCCGTTGAATTGTCTGATTGTTTCCTTTCCTTTGGAGTCTCATAGTTTACCCTATTACGGGGAACTTATGTTTCCTTAACCTTGGGTTACTTGTTACCTCTTCCCCCCTCCCCCCTCCCCCCTCCCCCCTCCCCCTCTACTCTGCTGTAACACGTCACTTACACAAGAACACATACAAAAACACATAAGGACCTACATACATGTATTACACCTAGACATACATCTTGACTTCCAGGGTGCTTAAGCGTATAATTTTCTGACATCTTTTATAGTTAGCTAAAATCTTTTTGGTCAGTTGCTCTTTTACTTAACTTCTATTCTTTGGGGTTGCTCCTTCTTTCGTGTTCTATTTCTTGTTGTTCTTCTTTAGGAAAGTTATGAATTTGCTCCAGTCAGTGTTTTCTTTTGTCTGTTCATTTTTCCTTAATCTCTGAGTTAGTAAGTCCATGTTCATTATGTCCATGGACTTACTCATCCACTGATTGAAGTCCGCTGTTTCCTTGTTTTTCCATAAGCGGGCCACACTTATTCGCGCTGCCGTGGTGAGGTAAAACATAATTTTTTCATCATTTTTGTCTATGGTGGGGTTATTCATTCCCAGCAGGAAGTGTTCTGGTCTAAATTCCAGGTTAATTTGTAATATTTCTTTAAATATTCTATAAATATTTATTTTAGTACGTATTTTAAAGGGCCCTCTGGTAGCACAGAGGGTTAAACCACTGAGCTGTTGAACTTGCTGACTGAAAGTTTGGCAGTTCAAATCTGGGGAGTGGGGTGAGCTCCTGCTGTTAGCCCCAGCTTCTGCCAACCTAACAGTTCTAAAACATGCAAATGTGAGTAGATCAATGGTACTGCTTCTGCGGGAAGGTAACAATGCTCCATGCAGTCATGCTGGTCACATGACCTTGAAAGTGTCTATGGACAACACCAGCTCTTTGGCTTAGAAATGGAGATGAGTACCACATCCTAGAGCCGGACACAACTAGACTTGATGTCAGGGGAAACCTTTACCTTTATCTTGACATGTTATAATTTCTTCTCCCACAAATTCTAACTCATAAGCATTATGTAAACATGTACAGTTCTAAATCCATTTTATCCTAGCATGTGCATTTTCAGATGCATTTGGGGACAGCTTTTGAGCTGAGAACAACACCACAGAATTCATACAAAATTCTGAGGAGTATTGTGTTTTCATCTGCATATTAGTCCAGGATGAGCATATTAGATCAGTTTACATCTAAGTCAAAAGATCAGATTCCTCAAACTTTCCTGGTCTAAGTTAATTCAGTAGCAAGCAAGGATGGAAAAATGTGCGAGTGGGAGAAGATATTTGATGAAAATAGGAAGCAGCAGAATGAACAATCCTCAAAGTGATTTGCTGATTATCAGCTGAGTCTGTGCTGGTTCATACTTGCATGGTTGTGGTATTTGTCCATGCATTGAAAATATATGTCAAGTGATGTACACAAACATGCAAACCAGACTAAAGGCCAAATGAAAGAGTCATATGTGTACTTAAAGAGCTGATTCTGCCATTTGGTCACCACCATAGGTAGCAAGGAATAGGATATGGATAGACCTATAAGGTACTTGCTTTACATCTCTCTCTCTCACACACACACACACACACACACAACCACAAGCTACTGTTGTGCCTGTATGTGAAGCAGAGGATGTTGTTCTGTTGTTAGTAATAAAATAATTTTCAACCACTAATCTAGTCAGATTTTGTAGATGAAAGATGAGGCATTGTGTCCTTTGGCTCAGACTGCAAAATGTTTGATGTCAGCCTTTTTTGTTGTTGTTTATTCATTCAGTCATTTCTGACTCTTTGTGACCTCATGGACCAGCCCATGCCAGAGCTCCCTGTCAGCCATGGCCACCCCCAGCTCCTTCAAGGTCAAGGCAGTCACTTCAAGGATAGCATCCCTCCATCTAGCCCTTGGTCAGCCCCTCTTCCTTTTTTCTTCTATTTTCTCAGCATCATTGTCTTCTCCAAGCTTTCCTGTCCTTTCACAAAATTACGTATGATGGAAGTACTACAATAAATCTCATAAGGAGCAAGGATATTTCATACACTGACTGTCTTAGCAAAACTTAGGCCCCTTCCACACTGTCCGTATATTCTAGGATCTGCTCCCAGGTTCTCTGCTTTGAACTAGATTATATGAGTCTCTGCTGCCAGATAATCTGGGATAAGAAGGTAATCTGTGATTAGATCCTGGGATATAGGACAGTGTAGAAGGGGCTTGGAAGGCTCAGTAGAATTGGTAGGGTTGTTAACTTGTGCAGTAACTCATGATCTCACACCCATAGTCCTCCTCCTGAACCATACCAGAGTATACCACAATATTGTCCCTAAGATATTTGAAAATTTCACAAGATTAATAACTATAAACACCCAGCAGCAATGAAAACAATAATGCATACTTATAGTGTGTGCAAATGAAATCATATGATTTGAAGCATCATCAACTGGAGTGCATGCTCATTAGAAGGTTCAAAAAATACATTAGCATAGAGTTAGCTTTGTATATTGATACAGTACATGTAAGATGGCCTTATGAAAATGTTTTTGAGGTTGAACTAACTAACTACAAAGATATTTTTATTTAAAAAAATCATAAATTTCTGATGAAACACTGCACAAAAAATAGAAAGTCATTTGGGTGTCACCCTCACCCCATGGCATTACCCACTATGGCATGCACTCCTTCCCCAAGCCTTCCTAGTGATGCTATTGTGGAGGGTTGGCTCAAAATTAATGAACCATAATTGGAACTTTAAGGAATATGGAGTAGGTCACTGGGGCAACACAGTGTGAACACCCCTTTTTAGCTTTTAAACAATCAATAGAGATTCATTATTGGCTTTTGGGAAAGTTCTGCATGATTTCCACTCTGTATGAGTTCTCCCCTTTTGCTCTGCTGTGCTTGGGATTCCTTAAGACCAAAGAAACAAATGAGCAACAGATCTGAGACATAGTTTTGCAGGAAGACAGAACAAGACTTTATGTTACCTTGCAGCAGGCAGCATAGCATAAACTTTGTCCTGGCCAATTATCTTTACAGTCTGGAAATTCCTTCATGACTCAGATCCTTTAGTTTGACCTACTGCAACATTGTGCGATCGGCCTTGCTGTATGGGAAATACCTTACACATGGTGTATCTGTCCCTGCCAGTCAGGCATTGTTGAAGCATTGTTGAAGATCATGTTCTGCTATATTGTCTGTTTTATATTTATTCTCAATTTATAGATCTGATCTTGGAAATCTTCCCAGGCAGATCCAATAACAGTTATACCTCTCTCGTTCTTTCATAATCCTCTAAAGAATCTGTGCTGAAGGTTGCAAAGTTCTGTATACTAGCAAGTAGGTCAAATCCCACCGTTACTCTCTCTAACCCTAGTGATTGTCATTGAATATTGATTCAAAAGCATTAAAAATCCCTGTATATTGGAATTATCTGTTACCTTTTTACCCTTATTCCCCACTATGTTCTGATTTTGTCATCTTATGAATTTTATGTTATCATAATACAATTTGCTAAATAGAATATAAATGACTTTTCTACATTTGTGGCTCTATAATCAGGGTTTAGGTACTCTTAAATTATTTTAGCTAATACTTCCTATGCTACTCTTCATATCATCTTCTTTGTTTTGTAGATATAAACTTAGTTGGACCATCTTTATGCCCTGGATAGAAAATACATTGTGTGCTCACATATTCCTTTCTCAACCCACAATTTCTAGGTTGTCTTCATGATAGTTCACCATGATGTCTATAGTGGACAAATGATGGTTATTGCTGACTTCTCAACCATGGGTTGCCATCATGTTTTATACTATGGTTGATGGAATGGAATGCAATGCAATTATTTATGTATTTGAAACATTTATATTCCACCGTTCTCACTCCAAAGGAGACTCAGGATGGAGTATTTATTTATTTATTTATTTATTTGATGCATTTATTAACCGCCATTCTCAGCCCTTTAGGGCGACTCATGGCGGTGTACACACATATAAAAGACAATTTACAAAGAGGCAATTACAACAACATATAAACTACATAACAATTACAAAAACTACACTAAAAATCCGCTTCGTCTCATAGTGGAATCATAAACCAATCTCATATTCCTTGTTCCATTCCAATCATCTTTACCACATTGTTATAGCACTTAATTAAATGCCTTCTCGAACAGCCATGTCTTGAGGCTTTTTCGGAAGGACATGTTGGAGGGCGCCTGTCTGATGTCTGCAGGGAGAGTGTTCCACAGCCGGGGGGCCACCACCGAGAAGGCCCTCTCCCTCGTCCCCGCCAGACGTGCCTGTGAGGCAGGCGGGATCGAGAGAAGGGCCTCCCCAGACGATCTCAAGGTCCTCGTGGGCTTGTACAACATATATATGGCAAGCATTCCATGGTGGGACAGAAATTAACTATAAATATGCACAAACATTAAAATCAGTTATATCTACTTTAAAATCAGCTGTTTAAAACCATCTCAAGACACTATGCAGGCTCTGGTCAGCAGAGTAGGTTCCCTAATATTGCACCATTGCACTTTACCATCTTTCTGAAGCACAAAAGGGAGGGGGCTGATCTAATCTCGTGAGGAAGGGAGTTCCATATCCATGGGGCAATCACTAGAAGGCCCTCACTCTCATCCCCGCAAAATGCACCTGTGAAGGTGGCGGAACCAAGAGCAGGGCTTCCTCAGAAGATCTTAGTCTTCATGGTTAGGGGAGATGGATTCAGGCAGGTAAACTGGGCCGGGGCCATTTAGGGCTTTATAGGCCAAAGCCAACTCTTTGAATTGGAATGGAATAGAAAGGAGGTTAGCACTAGGGACATTATCAGATGCAGTCTTTTCTGTGTCTTCTCTTCATTTTCAGGTGGAGGCCATCCCACTTCTGGTGGCTGCCTGTGGGTCTTGCCAGCATCTGAAAAGGGAGAGAAGACTCCATTTTCAGGAGTTGGGTACTATCTGACGTTTAACTGGAGACCACAGGGTCTAAGTGGGGAAATGATGGGAAATGGCAGGAAATGACATGGGATGGGAGGCCATCCCAGAATACAGGGAGAGATGGTAGGAAACGAAGGAGCACAGTTCCCTCTGCTTTCCCCCACTTTCCTCCTGTCCATCTGATGAGGTTCTAATATTTTCCAAATGCAGACAATGAAGCATATTTTGTCACAGAACCCAAATGGAGAGAAAGGAATTACCATGGATTTAAAGAGGATACTATGTGGACCTATTGCATTTTCTCAGAGTTTGGAATCTCACATTCCAACACATTTTCAAATGACTGTTCCATGGATTGATTGATTTTCCAGAAGAAGACATCACACACACACACACACACACACACACACACACATGTGAATGCCAAATTATACAAATAGGTCCTGTACATGCAGTTATGATGTTTGACACAGAAGCAAGATATGGTATATCATCCCTATCAGATGCTCTAATTAATATCAATAAAATGAAAAATTTTGAAAGCAGAAAGTTGGATTTCTTCCATTATTTATGATGTTAAATCCAACATCACACTAAGATATATTAGCAAGCACTCTGGATCTGTCTTTTCCCTCTTTCTCCACAAACTGCTACACCTCACAAAATATGCTCTGGAAGGTCCCCACTTTTCCATATTAGATTTGTCTAGGCATACAGGAACGAGGAACTGCCTCCCTCCCAGTTTCACTGTCAGAAGCAGTTTCATCAGTGACATTCTATCATTGGATCTAACATTATCTCTTTATATTTTTAGCTTGCTTTACCTTGAAGGGTCATGGTGAATGACATGTATGATCAAAACTCAAAAGGCATTCAGGAAAATGCACACATCTCAATACAGAGATAAGCTTTCTTTCATCATGAGGACTTATGGTAGCCAATGCCCTTCAAAATGGTTTGTGAGCATTGCTTCATTCCAACCACTGTACTCTTCTAATTTTCTTTTCCTGGATAGAAAGGAAACTAAAGCAGTTCTGTGCAATCTCTATCACAATGTAAAGGAACTATGTGATCAGTTCCCAAGGGTTATTTTGCCACTGACCCTTTTAAAGGTCTCGGGAGTAGGTAGAAGTGGATAGCCATTGGAGAAATCAACAGTCAAGACCAAAGATGCAGCTAGAACAAATCAATAGATCAGAGCAAATGAAGAGACAAGATCCAGAAGAAATCCAGAAGTCAGGACCAAATGACAAACAAAATATAATGAGAAAAAAAATTGAGCAAGATGTGATTTATTTTCTGCCCTCTCAATATTCCTTTCATATGTATTTCTGTCTATAATTTTTTCATTGAAATGCTTTTCTATATGGGGAAATGCATCAGCCAATCAGGCTACATTGAATCAACCCAAGTCTTAGGAACACTAAATTGCCTACAGAGAGGGTGTGTCCACACTGGGCAGGTTAGTCTGATGTAAAGCTCCATTGGAGTAGGCCCAGATTCAAAATTTACATTCTAAATCAGAGAACATTGTCTAAATTACCCAGGTTCACATCAGCTGTGCTGATCTGTCAATTCCTTCTTGCTGTCATGCAGGTGCTTCATTCTGACATCATCAGAGGTGTTCACAATGGCCAGACCTTGAGTAGAGCTCCTGTACTTGATGGGTAACACTCCCCCTGAAGATGCAGGTTTGCAGCTATGGAGTGATCCTAGATTCAGCGTCTCAGAGGTGGCCAGGGGAGCTTTTGCACAATTAAAACTTGTGTTCCAGCTGCGCCCGTACCTTGGGAAGTCTGACTTGGCCATGGTGGTGCACACTCTTGTTACATCCCGATTAGACTACTGCAATGCTCTCTATGTGGGGCTGCCTTTGAAGACTGCCCAGAAGCTTCAATTAGTCCAACGGTCAGCAGCCAGGTTGCTCACCAGAGTGACGTACAGGGAACATATAATTCCTCTGTTACGCCAGCTCCACTAGCTGCTGATCTGCTACCGAGCAGAATTCAGAGTGCTGGTTTTAACCTTTAAAGCTCTAAATGGTTCTGGCCCATATTACCTGTCCAAACGTATCTCCTGCTACGAATCATCACGAAGTTTAAGATCATCTGGAGAGGCCCTGCTCTCAATCCCACCACTGCTGCAAACGCAATTGGTGGAGATGAGAGACAGGGCCTTCTCAACAGTGGCCCCCTGTCTGTAGAGTTCCCTCCCCAAAGACATCAGATTGGCCACCTCCCTCCTGTTCTTTAGAAGGAAACTCAAGACTTGGCTGTGGAACCTTGCATTTGACCATTGAATAGCGGCTTGTATGAAGAAGATATAAGCAATTTCGAAGTGACAATAAATTGACCCTGACCTGGATTTTAATTGGCGTGTTTTAACAAATGTTTATTTAATGTTTTGTTTTAATGAATTTGTTAATTGTTTTTATCATTATAATGGCACCGAATAGTGTTTGCTGTGAGGCTGCCCTGAGTCCCCCCTCAGGGGTGAGAAGGGCCGGGTACAAGTATATGAAATAAATAAATAAATTGCCAGGAGGAGGAGCAGCGGTCACATGGGCATAATGTATTCCCATTTCATGTGTTGATGAGCTAGGTGATGGTACCAATATCCATTTTCAACAGTATATATGATGGAATCAGATCCAATCCACTTGTCCAGACTGCCCCAAAACGTCAAAATACTCTGGAGTTTCCAGAAAACTCAAGAGTATCTACCAATTTTATCCACAAAAAAAAAAGAAAAGGCAAAGACAATTTGAACCCCCCCCCAAAAAAAAAAAAAACCCTGCAAGATACTCATCAGAAGCCATTGTGTTCTATGGGGACAAGCAGAAATTCATTCACAATGAGTATGAGGCTTGGAGCCAGTGTAGGGAAGTCCAGTACGTACTTAGGTGGCTCAACCAGACCAGGCCACCATATAGAAATTCCAAAGTTTCCAGTGAATGCCTCAACGATGGGTTACCAGCTGATTTTTTTCTGAATTTGAGCTCTAGCACAGGATCAAGTTAATTATACTCTGGTTATGCCTGCATAAATTTAAAGCATATCTCTTTTTTGAAAAAAAATAGGACAAAATGTGTTGCCAGTTGTTCAAAAAACAATGATACTCCAATGAATTGCCATATGAGAACAGATGCAGATCGCTGGACTGTGGTATGTCCCTTCACACTGCCTGACAATACTGAACATGCATTAAACTGATGCTCTTGGGAAGCCAATCCTTTACATGGAATAAAGAGTTTCATATTACAAAGGATGGTCTTACAGCCAAGAGCACTCTGAAACCAGGTGCAGATCACTAGATTTGAACAGTTTCTTCTTGAGTAGATGCTGAAATTACTTAACTGTATGTACTGTATGTGTGTGTATATGCCTTCAACTCACCTGCTTACTTATGGCAACCCGACAAGGAAGGCTCGGAGATGGTTTTGCCAATTCCTTCCTCTGTAATATATCCACAGCACGTGTTATTTGTTGGTGGACTTCCCTTCAAAGTCTCACCAGGGATGACCCAGCTGAGCTTCTAAAATCAGACAGAATCTGTTGCCTTTGGGGTAATTAGGCAATGTACTTTATAAATCACATCTGATTTATTCTTCAATTTTTCATCCAAACAACACCTCAGTAAACCCAAATTAATCTCGAGAAAACAGGGATACCCCAATTTACTCTGGATTAATTTGACACTTGCAAAGATCCAGACCTTAAGCTAGAATCCATATTTTTGCAGGGGCTGTGGGGACTGACTCCCGAGACCACTTCCCCAGTCTTGGGGGTCAAACCCCATAGCAATCCAGTTCTTTGGACTCCTGGAGATTACCCGAGGGGCCTGCTGTCAACACAGTGCCCTCCAGAGAATACTCCTGGTGCACAAAAATAATGTGTCAGGAGGGGAGAGAGAAGAAAATCCCTCCTCCCATACTCCACCTCCAGACACATCATTTTTGTGTTTCAGGAGAGCTCTCGTGGGGGGGGGGCTGCACTGCTGGCAGGCCCCTCGGGTACATTTTTGAGAGGAAAAGGGGGGGATGGAGGAAGGCTGGATGCTCTCCCAGGGTGGCATCTAGCCACCCCTCAAGGGAAAGCTCGGTGTTTGTGGAGGAGATGGGGACAGCAAACTGGGAGGAACTGGGTTAAAATATCTCAGTTCCTCCTGGGTTTTGGGGCAGTGTAGAAGGGCCCTAAGATCCTTCTTCCTTTAAAAACGTCATCAACCCCAACTAGAGAAATATCAGCATTCCCGAGTTGTCTAGATTTTTGACATAACAGCAGAAAGATGATTATTTGATATTTCAACTATCCAGATCCCTCTCTGTAAAAATGAATGGCTAGTATCAGACATTTTTGAGCTGGCTAAAGTCTGGGTACTTGGTTACATACCAGCAAAGGGGATTTTAAAAGTTAGTATTTAGTTTTAGTTTTAAAAGTTATTATTCAGTTTTTCAATAACCTAGATCACTCTTACCATATAAATCAAGTGCCATCAAACAAATTTTACAAACAGAATATTTTTCTTACTACAAACTAACAGAGAATATTTTAAATTTTTTTTAACTTGTTCTAAGTGTTTAGTAGCTGAAGGTAGTTCACATGCTGAAATGTGAACTTAAGTGAAACTTATGTGAAATTAAGGATTTCATAAGCTGGACCTACAAATCCAAATAATTTTTTTTTAGTGAATTCATTTGCAATTAATTCAGCTGTATTTCTTACATAATAGCTGCCATGCAAATATACCCTACAAAATATGCTATCTGTCTAAACTGTTAGTTATGTAGTATCCATATAGGGAAGAGAAGCAAGACATATGTTCTGAGCTAAGAATGTGAAAATCTCCCACTTTTGATGTCACTGCATTTCTCAGAATCCCACCCACATTTTCTTCCTTGTCCTCATTTTGTATGAGACTGTGAGACATGGCAGTGAATTGGGGGATTGTATGCCTTTTTATTCAGTATACAAAGGGATCTTGTAGCACCTTGTTGTTGTTATTCATTCGTTCAGTCATTTCTGACTCTTTGTGACCTCATGGACCAGCCCATGCCAGAGCTCCCTGTCAGCTGTCACCACCCCCAGCTCCTTCAAGGTCAATCCAGTCACTTCAAGGATAGCACCTTAGAGACTAACAACGGCTGCTTGTACACAGACATTTCATCCTGATCAGAATGTAGATTAAAGAGATACATTCTCACTCCTGAAAGTCCCCACAGGCTCCCTTGGAACTGCAAAGAAACTCTCATGACATCCACAAAGCTCCACTCATGCTAAATTGATCCAATATAAAGAATGTTTTTTCTTACCCATTGGCAAAAATATGCTGAATAGAAGCAGCCCATTAGATGAGAATCAGCAATGGGAATCATGGCAGAGCAGAAACGGGAAAAAAAGGGGAAAGAGATTCCCTCTTGGGGGAGGAGGTGTTTGTTTACCTTCTGAGTAGATAAACATGTCCAGTTCCTGCATCCAGATATTCCAGTCGCGTTTCCACCAGCGCTGTGCTTGTTGCTTCCAAATTCCTGCTCTGCAGCAACCATGCACTGGACAACAGCAGTATATTTTATTGTGGGTTTCAGGCTATCCAATGAGTTTTTAATGCACTGGATTGAGCTAAATGCATGCTCCAGTGTTTAGCCCAATGCCTTTTACCCCACTTTCATCCAGATTTACAGGCCTGTGCAGATAGAGCCTGAGAGAACCAAATTCATAGCAGCAGCCTAGAAAGAGCTTCTGGTTGTCTTCATGATGTCCATGGACTTCTAGTCCTTAATGCAAGGTAAGCTAGGTTGAAACAGTTTAGGCCCATGCTAAGGAAAGCCAGAGAAGTCATGCTACTCCTCTGTTCTGCCTTGGTTAGACCACATCTGGAATACTCTGTCCAATTCTGGGCACCACAAGAGAGATATTGACAAACTGGAATGTGTCCAGAGGAGGGAGACTAAAATGATCAAGGGTCTGGAGAACAAGTCCTATGAGGAGCAGCTTAAAGAACTGGGCCTGTTTAGCCTGCAGAAGAGATGACTGAGAGGAGACATGATAGCCATATATACATATGTGAGGGGAAGTCATAGGGAGGAGGGAGCAAACTTGTTTTCTACTGCCCTGGAGACTAGGACATGGAGCAGTGGCTTCAAACTACAGGAAAGGAGATTCCACCTGAACATTAGGAAGAACTTCCTGACTGTGAGACCTGTTCAGCAGTGGAACTCTCTGTCCCGGACTGTGATGGAAGCTCCTTCTTTGAGGGCTTTTAAACAGAGGTTGGATGGCCATCTGTTAGGGGTGCTTTGAATGTGATTTTCCTGCTTGTATGAATGGTCTGGAGTTTCAGTGAATAACATCGGATCCAGAATGAACTGGCATAACTCCACTCTACTTTCATGTCTTGGTCCAATGAATAGGACTGTAGCATTAAAACATTCAAGATTCTACACTCAGTGAATGCAAATGTTGCACATCTAAAATACTTACTAACTTGATGCATTTGTTAAGCCATTGGTGCACTAAGGAAAGTTACAAATTCAAAGCTTTATAGCATTCTAAACCAGAGTTCCAGGATGCAGAGAAATATCGCTTCTGCACATGTTTCTCTCGTCTCCGTGGACTTTTAAATATATGACTAACTGTCAGTAAAAAGTAGAAGCAATCAGTGAGTTTCCTTTTTAAACCCTGTGGGATAGACTTTATTCTGTGAATTGTGAGAACCAGGGTGTAAACCAGTGAAAGACTTGAGTGAGTTGGACAGTTTCAGACTGAACATGTTTTTAACAAGGATTCCTGGGTGGTTGTTCAAAAAACGGACTCCTGGAAATTATAAATAACCCAACACAATGTGCAGACAAGAATCAAAAGCAGCCTGTAAACATAAGGGGATGTCTCTGCTTTGTGGAAGGGGGTGTGGGCAGAGGAGGGGGTCACTTCTATGCATGTGGTTTGAGTGCAAAAAATATGTAAATATTGATGCCTTGATACATTTGCAGAGTGATACAAAATATACAGTACTATAGCTTTGTCATTGCTCTTTCTATTCATTGAGAAGAATGCAAATTTATTTCATAAAGTATTCATAGCTTTTGTATAAAAACAATCAAGAAGAAAGCAGGTGTTAGAAAACTCTTAAAGTTTTACCTTAATATTTACGTGGACAGATTATGGACCCTAGTGCCCATCGTGGTTCTAATTTTCAGCATTTTTGATTTCCAGATTTGCTTTGTTGTTTTTCTGTGCTGGGCAGAAATTTCAACTGACACATGCTAATGATAATACTTTGTGGCAGGCTATTTTTTTTCCTTGTCTAGATACAGGTTTCCTTGTCTAGATATCCAACATGCTTCAAAATTCAAACTGTCAATGTGGGAGACTGAGATAGTGATATCTTTGCTTTCTGATGGTTCAATGTACACAGACATTGTTTCCTATATGAATTATTTAAAACATTTTGTGTAAAATTTCCTTAAGGCCATGTGCTCAACATATATAAATGAATATTATGTTTAGACTTGGGCCCCATCTCCAATATATCACATGATATATATGCAAATATTCCATAATATTTTATTGATTTATTGTTTTAATTAATGTTTTATGTATTGTTTTAGTTAATGCTTTATGTATTTTAATTGTTGTTGTATTATTGTAATTGTTTATATGTAGCGGCATCAAATCGTTGCCAAATGTAAGCCGTCCTGGGTCCTCCTTCTGGGGGTAGAGAAGTGACGGGGTAGAAATACCAGAAATAAATAAATAAATAATCCAATACACTTCTGTTCCCAAACAGTTTTTATTAGAAAAACTCAACCTGAATATGAAAAAGCTCTACAGTAAGCTTTTGCACAAAATTCGTTCCTACCATTCCTACTGTTTTTGTCGTGTTTTCCATTTCTTTGGAAGCGCGAAATGGGAAGCCCCCTTCCTACATGAAAATCTGCTCAACACGAAAGCCTGCATTCATGTGCATCTAAACTTGCCTCCTTGCCTTGGAAAGAGAGTGCATGTGTGGCAGGATGTGCAGACAGGCAAGCCTGGAGCTCTGCTGCAGGTGCACTCCGGATTTGGCTACATGGCCTACCACACATGCACTCTCAGAGAGTATGGTGGGGCATGTGTGGCAAGTCCAGAGCATGCCTGCAGCTGAACACCTCTTACATGCATTGGCAGGCATGCACACTTTCTGCTTCTGCCTACATGCCCCACCACACATGCACTCTCTTTCCAAGGAGAGTGCGTGTGTGGTGGGTTGTGTAGGTTGACCTGGAAAGCATGTACGCCTTCCACTGGCTACAGCCAAGCACCTCTCTTACTCTAGAGTAGAAATGGCAGGTACCAGGTAAGAAGAACAAATGCTGGGAAGGGGAGCCGTAATGGTCCAATTTTCGGGCCCCAAAACGAAATAACCAAAAGTAACCCTTCCAATTTCAGGAGGCTTATAAAAAATCAATCAGTGCCCCCAACAAAAGCCAGGATATGATACAGGACAAGATTTCCCCCAAATGCACATGCCTACTCTACAGTACAGATAAAGTGTGTTTCCTCTCCTGCATTCTGACTCAGCTTTCAAGCAAGTAGCAATATTTTGTCTTTGAAAACAGGGGATCCAGGAAGACAAAAATCACCTTCCTTCTATTATTTCTATAGCAATGTTTTCTTTTCACAATAGAAACAGATCTCTCTTTAGCTTAATGAGAATGAGCTGGGGACTGGGAGGAGCTTTCCATTCACATCCATTCTTAACTTCTGTGCAATTCAAGTGACATTTGCAAAAAATAGATATCCGAGAAAACTAATTGTGGCTTTGAGGCTTTCTTCTTCTCCAACCCAGTGGATGGCAGCAGTGTCCCTTTAAAGGTCAAATGCAAGGGAAAACATACAGTACAAACGTCAGTACAAACGTTTTATTTCCAGAAACACATTGCTCCCTCACAACTTTACTGGAATAAATCAAAAGAATATGGTGGAAATGCCCTCTCTTAGGAACAGAGTGTTTTCTTACATAAATCTGAAAGATTTTTAGATTGGAATTCATTCACACCAACACAGAAGGGCTGTTCCAGAGGCAGTGTGGTATAGTGGTTTGAGGATTATGACTCTGGAGACCAGGGTTCAATCCATGGAAAACTACTGGGTGACCCTGAGTAAGTCGCACATTCTCAACTTTAGAAAACCCTGTAGTAGGTCATCATAAATGAAAAATTACTAAAAGGCACACAACAACAAACAAACAACATAACTGTCCCAGAGCACTGTAAAGTAGGACTATTGCTATCAAAACAAGAGTAATCTGAATTATGCCAACATTCACTGGATACTACTTAAAGATTTACAGATTCATCCATTTCTATTTCATGTAAGTTTCATGTGTCTTTCTTCCCAGCCTTCATTCCATCCTATTATGTGTATATGTCGGTTTTTTAAAGAGCTGCACAAAACTGTATTGTTTGCCAAAATATTTTTCTCTCATTATACACATTGCTTTGGATCTCCCTTTGGCAGACAGTCAGGGCATAAATTCAATAAACAAAATGATTTTTTAAAAAAAATATTTTGACCATCACAAATTTACAAAATCAGAAAGATTACTGTGTATTAGTCTGAACTCTGGAGGTACAGCTTGGGTAGTTTCATTTTGAGACTGCTTAAAAAAAAGCAACACCAAAACACTCCATAGCATCTTTAATAAGAGCAGCGTGCTCTTATTTTTAATGAAAAACACTTGTTATTGCTCACCTTCGAGTCAATTTTGTAGCCCAGCAACATGAGTGTGTGGTCAAGATGGAAAAAGTTATAAATGAGGAAGGACACACAAGATAAGATAAGCTGCAGCACTTTGATTTTGCCAGAGCCTACGTCTCCTCCCTCTCTTACTGAGTTAATAAAATGCAAATTACTTGTACTCTTTGAATTCTGTTTGTAGCAAATGAAGTAAACTGGAGACAAGTGAGGAAAGTGAGATGGAGAAACTAGGATCTTCTAAAAGTAGCTGAGAGGTGGAACTACAGAGGCTTGAGCAGGACTGCCACTGCCAAATGTGAACAGTTGGAGGGCATGAATTTATTTAGGGGAAGCTTACCATGGTGTTCATCTTAGGGTGAGAGAAAGTAGACTGCTCAAATTCACATAGCATATTTTCATGGACAAGCAGGACCTGTACCATTACAGCAGTTAATAGCTACCTTGGAAAAATCTCCCATTTTTTTAAAGTTGGGAGACCTTGGGAGAATGCAAATCACACACACAGTTCCCTCCACATTTCCAAACACTTCTAAAACAGTTCCCTGGTGAAGTTTCACAGAGCCCATCAAATGACACAATCAGACTTCAGCCTGTTGTCTATGATGCTTCATCAGAGAACTGTCTTAGAAGTGTTTAGAAATGGAGGGCAGGGGGACAGAAGATGGAGAGAAAGTGGGAGAAAGCAGGGGGAAACACATGGGATGGGATCTATCAAATTTGCCCGTGAAATAATGGGCTGTCATATGGGTGGCCCCCTACCAAGCATTGGCATTTATCTCCCAAAATTCTGCTTTGTTAGACTTGCATAGTAATTTTTTAAATTATTTTATTCATTGGAAATATTTCATTTCCAAGATATCACTACTTTATTTTTCCTGTCACTTCTACTTCATAGTAATCTTGGATTTCTGTAACTGAGGATGAAATTGGAAGGAAAGGAGAAAAAACCATAGAAGGGGTATATGTCTTAAGAATGATGTCTTCTGCCTTCTCTATGGATGGTTGAGCTAGAGGCGGGAGAAGGTGAGTCTGTGTGATGTAGATAAGTAACTTTTCCATCTTCTTTATAGATGGAAGTCCATGCAAATAAGATGATTTTACATGCAAAGAAGACAATTTCCCCCATTTTCTGCAGCTCTATCTAATGCAATCCTAACAGCAGATTATAACTACAAGTCCCCATTCTTTAATGTTCCACTGTGCCTTTGATTAGACAGTTCCCCAGATAATTTTGATCCCAACTTTGACACAAGATCTAGTACTTGCACTTTACTATTGTCCCCTGCCCATAGATATAGTGTTCTACTGTATGTTGTCCTTCTACTCCTAATTCTGTCATCTGACTTTTGCACTTTATCCATCAGCCCTGTCCTTGCAATGGATTGCACCAGCCCGCTCACCTGAGCCCAGTAAATGTTTACTGTATCAGGCTACTGGTTATTTGCTCGATTGTTGTTCTTATATTCTGTTATGATGTTGTTTGCTTTATATTGTTTTATGATGTTGTTTTATTAACTTTATTGTGCTATTTTAAGCTATGTTGATTGGGCTTGTGCCCATGTAAGTTGCCTCAAGTCCCTTCGAAGGGATGGAGGCGGGATACCAAAAAAAGTTATTATTATTATCAACAGCACCAGCGCAAAGAGCAAGGTAATCGTATCCACTTAGCCCTTACTCTGGGTCCCAATCCAGATTAGTTTCTCTATGCTTACTTATGAGCAGGGTGTGTGTGTGAAAGAACTGGCATCATATGCTACTTGGTGTCTGCATGAAACTTGATCCACCAGTCAATTTGCTTCTTTCCTAAGAGAAGGAATTAGGTTTTAACTGGCTCCATGAGAATTCCACCAAACACATTCTAAACGTATTTTTACCAGAACTACTTTTTTCAAAAAAAAAAAGTCAGATTGTGAGTCGGAGGGATGCTGCTTATCAAACTATCCCCAGTACCATTGGGGACGTTTATCTTTGCCTTTCAGTCACACTGAGAAACTGTGGCCACATAATAAAAAACGTCATGTAATAAAACCTGACCTTATTAAAATCATGTTGGTTTCAATAAAAAAGTAAACAGATGACAAACTTGAATTTAATATTAATAACATGATAAAGCAAGAAAAAATGTTAAGAGTTTAAACGTATATAAGAGAAATGCTAACCATTCCAAGTGAACACGGCAACAGAAGGATAGCTCAAAGTTGCCAAATCACTTAACAATGAAGTCCAGATGTAGTGTGGCTTTGAAAAATATTTAGTGCTACACATTAACTCTGGAACAGTCCATGCAATGCCAAATTTTGTGCTGTGTGATGGGAATGAAATCTGGATCAAAGTAATATTTTTAAGTGCATTGGAATTAGCGAATTGGGATCACAACAGTAAATTACACAATGCATTCTCCAAGTCTGCCTTGGAAATTTTAAACTTGAAGAGCATTTTTCAGCCTCAACAATTTCAGTAGAACCCTGCCCCCCTTCCACTGAAACCAATGAATATTAAAAGCTTGGGGATCTTCGTATTGATCAAGAAGGCAACAACAACCTCAGCAGCAGAAACAACAACAACAGTAGTTTGTGGCAACTTGAAGTGAAAATGTTTATAAAAATTGTACAGGTTTTAAAACATTGGAGACAGTAGATAAATCCACCTTCATGTGCCATATAATACTAGAATTATGGATTAGCAAAAGGTTCAACATGGGAAAAGAAAGCATTTTACACATGGTTCATTTCACGTGGCTCAATCTTAGAAATGGCCATACATGCAGTGATAGCCAATATCTTAAAATGCTCTAAATGGTTTACGGGCATTTTTGCATACATTTCATACAAATATAGCAAAATTCTCAAACACATTGTGGTTCATTCCTTTGGATTCTGGAAGAGAGAGAAACATAGGACCACCTCCCCAAGAGCCAATACCTAGGATGCTAGGAACCCCTCTGAAGTGAGTGGCAAAATTGGACCAACAAGACTTCTATGTAGCTGAGCCTCCTCTATAAGGAGATTACCAAAGGTCCCCCACTCCTTGTGCAAAAGATGGAATAGGAGAAGGCACTAACAGATAGTAAAGTGAATATCAATCCTTTTTCTTAGTTCTGTGTCTTCAGTTTCTTTGTGACCCCTGTACTCAGTATCAGAGCTATTTGTACATCTAGCAACCAACATATTTGACATTACTGGGGGGAAAGGAAAGATTACCATGTTTGTGGACTTAAACGTTTGTTTGTGTTTTTTTTTTCATGTCAGGAGCAACTTGAGAAACTGCAAGTCACTTTTGGTATGAGAGAATTGGCAGTCTGCAAGGACATTGCCCAGGGGATGCCTGGATGTTTTGATGTTTTACCATGGTTTGAATTTGGGGAGAGCGCATATGAGCTCCCTTTGTCAGCTCTGGCTTCCCATGCGGGAACATGAGAGAAGCCTCCCACAAGGATGGTAAATGTCCTTTGCCTGGAGCTGACAGAAGGAGCTCATCCATGCTCTCTCCGGATTTGAACTCTCTACCTTTTGGTCAGCAGTCCTGCTTAATGAGTTTAACCCATTGCACCACGGGGGCTCCTTACTTCCTTAAAAGTCAGAAATGCCCATATGGCTAGTTTATATCCCTTTCTACCATTTTGATGTGTTATCTCTTTTGACAGAGAAAAACAAACCAAGCCATGTTTAATGTGTTGAATATGCTCCTTTATCCACTTTACACTAGAAGAATTGGGGCATTTTAGATTAAATTCTTTGCAGGTTGAAACTGTTTCATTTATATTCTTTTTTTAAAAAATCCAGAAATCTCATAAATATCTTATAGCCAATGGGGAAAGAACAAAATTTGTTTCCGTTTCCTGTCTATGAAACATGAAAATGCAGCTCTGAAAGTCTTCCCTTTTAATCGGTTGCACATGTTCCAAGGTGAAATCCAGCTAATATTTTGGGTTGAATGTCTATAAATTAAAGATTTAAATGACAGCTTCCTCCTACCTTCTGTGTGAATTTGTTTTAGAAAGCATTAAGTAATTGTTTTTCTTCTTCCTATGGGACTCTTGCTCTTTTCTCACACTTCAGATGTAAGAATTGACAAAACTGAACAAGTGAGAAAAACCACAGTTATTAAAAGAACATGATTTATTCCTGCTGCTAACGCTAATATCAATATTTCTACCATGTAGCATTAATTCGTGTGTCCAAAATGAGCTTTACTAAAAATTTAACCTATGATCTATGCTACAGCTGTTTGTATGTATTTGTGCATTCAAAAGTTGCCTGTTGGCTTATGGTGATCCCATTATTTTCAAAGGATTTTCTTTGTGAAGGAGATAGTTTTGCCAGTTTTTACTTCTGAAATACGGCCCACAGCACCTAATATTCATTGGCATTCCCCCATCCAAGTACTAACCAGGGCTGACTTGGTTTAGTTTCCAAGATCTGACAAGACCTGGTGCCTTTTAGGGCTAAACCTTAATGTCTACATAATATCATTCACATTGTATTAGAGGTGACAGTCGTTGGAGGAACCTCAAACTGACAATCATATCCCTTCCTCATCAGACAATAGGAGCTGTTAGCATTAAAGTCAGCAGGGAACTGTTTCACACTTTTAGTTTGAAATTTAAAGGAGATACTCATGATTCTGAATCCTTTCCTTATAGATTCAGCACTTTGGATAGTTCCTTTAAAAGTTCAGGCTAAAACTCAGACTGATTTTGGTACCCTAGTGACAAGGGAACCATCTGCTGCCGCAACTAACGCCAGGCATCATCTTTCTGTCCATCAATTGTGCTATTGCTGTCACCTTTTCCTACCCACTCCACTTTTAGATAGTGTTTCTTAATACAGACTTGCAAAACACAATTGCTTATACAAGTGAACATTTGAAAAGGAGTGTTTAAAAATGAAGGACACTATGGTGGTGCAACGGGTTAAACTGTTGAGCTGCTGAACTTCCTGACCAGAAGGTTGGTGGTTTGAATCCACGGAATCCATGGGTGAGCTCCCACTGTTAGCCCTAACTCCTGCCAACCTTGCAGTTTGAAAACATGCTAATATGAGTAGATCAATAGTTACTGCCTTGGTAAATGGCGCTTTATGCAGTCATGCTTGAGAATAGTTTTATTGATGTGTTACATACTGATTGTTTTGATTGTTTTTAACTGTGATAACTGTTTTAACTATTGTTTTGTACATTATGTGTATTTGTACAGGCATCGAATTGTGCCTTTTTGTAAGCCGCCCTGAGTCCCCCCTCGGAGGTTGAGAAGGGCGAGGTAAAAGTACCCAAAATAAATAAATAAAAAATAAATGCTGGCCACATGACTTAGGAGGTGTCTACTGACAACACAAACTCTTTGGCTTAGAAATAGAGATGAGTACCCAGAGCCAGAGATGAGCACCATCCTCCAGAGCTGGATATGGCCTTTATCTGTGTGTATCTGTGTTTCATTGTTTCAAGGCATTGAATATTTGCCTTGTGACTGTATATGCTGGAATCCGCTCTGAGTCCCCTTGGGGAGACAAGGCAGAATACCAATAAAGTGTTGTTGTTGTTGTTGTTGTTGTTGTTGTTGTTGTTATAGCCCTCAGTGGTGCAATTAGCCCATTGAATATTTGCCTTGTGACTGTATATGCTGGAATCCGCTCTGAGTCCCCTTGGGGAGACAAGGCAGAATACCAATAAAGTGTTGTTGTTGTTGTTGTTGTTGTTGTTGTTGTTGTTGTTGTTATAGCCCTCAGTGGTGCAATTAGCCCATTGCACCACTGGGGCAAGAAGAAGAAGGAGGAGGAGGAGGAGGAGGAGGAGGAGGAGGAGGAGGAGGAGGAGGAGAAAATGGAACTTTTGAAAAAGGAGAGGGAGGGCTTGGTTCTGGCGGAACAAGCCATTAGAACAAATGCCATCAAAGCTGATGACAGATCCCAAGTGTAGACTCTGCAAAGAAGCAGATGAAACAATAGATCACATCCTCAGCTGCTGCAATAAGATTGCACAGACAGACTACAAGCAGAGGCATAATACCATTGCTCAGATGATTCATTGGAACTTGTGCAGTTCGGGCTTAAAAGCAATCTGTGTATATAATAATGTGATAAAATATTTTAGAATAAGTACTCAGATTTTAAAACAAATTAGGAATATATATTTCTAAGATATATTCAAAAATATGTATTCAGACAGAAAATTTCATGCAGCCTATCTTTACATTTAAATTTAAAAAACTATGTAGCAAAATTCAGAGAAGTTATTTATTTGTTTGTTTGCTTCATATATTTTAGATATGATGAAGAATGGTTAAGAAGTTAAATTATAATTATTTTCCACGGTATAAATCGGCATAGAATGTAAAATTAGGGAAGCGCATATTAAAATTAGGATTACATAGATTTCATCCAAGAAACATGTCCCCTTAAAGGGGGAAACATAGAAAAACTTCCAAATTTTTCTCATCATAACGTTAGAAGTTAACATTTAAAACTTTTAATAAACCAAGCTCAAGATCATTCAATGTTAGAGGAAGCTCAGGGAGGAAAGAACGCTGAAAAGAGGCTTGGACACATTTTTTGATTTGCCAGACTAATTAAGTAAACTTGTGACAACTGTTCAGAATTTGAGCCTCTTGGTGCTGAAAGCTGTTTACGCCCTGGTTCAGAAAAGCACTCAAGTACACATCCCACTGAAGCCAGAAGCAATTAAGCAGGTGTTTGTTCATTGAAGATGGAATTTTACAAAACTCAGAAAGTTTTATACGAGGCTGTAAAATAATGACTTTTCTAGGAAATGCCCATTTTTCCAACCCTGTCCTAGAAACACTATGATGTCAGGCAAAGTGGGCTAAACATGAAATTTGTTTTAACACATTTCTGTTAAAAGCGATGTAAATTTAGGCTGGCATCTTGTTAGTAACTTGTTCTTATTTTCCTCAAAAATCAGCTGTTAGGAATTGTGGGAACTGAAGTCCAAAACTTCAGAGTTTGAGAAACAGAGTTTGAGAAACACTGTTCTAATGAGTAATTTCTAAGGCAGCAGTTCTCAAAGTGTGCTCCATGGGACCCTTCACAAAGCATACTGAGGAGCTCCATGGTTTCCTCTTCTTCCTCCAAGCTTTCCCTCCTCTTTCCTGTTCTTTCCTTGCCACCCTGACATCCAAAAGCCATTTCTCCTTGGGCCGCTTGCTGCCAAAAGCCTTTTTTCCTCACTGCCCAGATCCTTTTCCCCTCACCTTGCTTGCTTCCAAAACCCTATTTCCTTCCCACTGCTCAGGGGGTGCTTTGATTGTGTTTTTCCTGCATGGCCCCTAGGGTCTTCCACTGAAATACTGTTAAGTTCATGTTGATCAAAAGTTTGCCCATGCCTAATATATATACATTATATATACTATACTATACTATACTATACTATACTATACTATACTAAACATTTGTTGGGGCTACACAAGAAACTTTTGCTTCAAGAAGGGATCCGTGGCAGAAAAAGTTGGATAACCCCTAGTCTAAAGTATTGTAGCCTCAGTTTAATCAGCTCAGCTTCAAGAAATAACTCTTATTTATTTTGCTCTCAAATCCATTCATTTGTTTTTTTGACTGTCCACGGTACAGGTTGAGTATCCCTCATTCAAAATGCTTGGAAGCAGTATTGCTTCAGATTTTCTCACATTTTGGAATATCAGTTCTTGTATATATGTATAATGGGCTCTCTTAGAGATGAGACCCAAGTCTAAATGAGAAAATCATTTTTTTGTTTCCAATGCATCTTATACTACATTATTTGAGATAATTTTTAATTATTTTGTGCATGAAACAAAGCTTGTGTAGACTGAACCACACAGATGTCACTATCTAGGCAATCCATGTGGACAACTTTGGATTTTGGATATTTTGGATTTTGGAAAAGTGATGCTTTCTCTGTAATCATTTTTAGCTGCATTTGGTTCCAAAATAAAGCTAGAAAGTACTTGAAGGTGGCCTTCTTTTTAGAAAACTCTTTTAAATGAGTCACGGGCCTTTCCCCATCTTGTGCCAAGGACATAGTGCATTGTTTGTCACAAATTGAAGTGATTTATGCAAGTCCCAAGAAGCAGCATTGTTTGTGAGAAAGCTTTACACGAGCAAAAACTCTCCCAAGCACTTGCAGATGAAGGCAAAAGATTTTTTTTCTTCATCTACACTGTACAAGCATGAATTGTTTCCAGGAAAGGAGATCTATTTGCTTTATTTTAATTAAAATGTCCATATGCCACCTTCTTACATAGGGATATTCTTCTGATTTTACTGTGAAGAAAGAATCGGAGATCTTCCTAAAATTGTGTCAGTTAAGATTTGGCAATAGCGTAATGCGGTTGCCTCCAAATTGTGTTCCAGAGAGTTTGAAATTCCTCCAAAATGTTTTTGCGATTTCTACATCACAAGATGTGGCTTTTCAAACTACAACTCACAGACTCCCCAAACATTGACCATGCTAACTGAGGAATTCTGAGAGCTATTGTCCCAAAAGGCACCTTTTCAAATTCTCTAACAGGCCCATATTCCTATATGGTTCACGCTTTTCCTTCTACCACCAAACTTGTGAAATCAGAACTTCTTCAGACAACACTCTATGGGAAATAAACAGCACTCACAAATGAGCAATCCTCATAACACTTTGCAACATTGGTTTCCAGAAGGAAGGCTTCTTAGAAGGATTGAGATGGAAAAAGTTCTCTCTGTATATGTGTGGAGAGTTGGAAAAATGCAAACAATGCATCTGAAGGACTGCTGGCCTTTCCAAAGCAATGAACAAACAAACACATTTGTTCATTCAAAAAGAAACAAGAGAAACAACAGCAATAGTTGCTTTAATAATAATATTTATTGCCATCATCTTGATCTCTTTTAACTACTCTTGGATTACACCAAGTGAAATAGTCAGGCACTTTGTAATTCAAATATAAATCACTTGGCAGGTTACTCCAAATGTTCCATTTGCCTCCAGTCTTGCTGTAATATATCAGTGACTTTTGGGGGCCAGTATATAATGTGCCTAGCAAATAAATCATTCTCCCGAGTCCCTTAATAAATGCTTCTCAGTGAGGCATGTGCTCTTTGTCCACTGTTGTACAAACATTAGCCTTGATTTTAACTATTTTAAGGGAGGGAAGGAGAAGAAACAGAGAGGGGACATCAATTTGGGGTGAGACAATGCTGATAACGTGCCTTTGAGGCTCTGAAAAGCCTTAAAGCAACAGTCAGCAACCTGTTGGTGTTTTCTAGATGGCATCAGACTCCATCTCCCATCACCTTCAGCTTAGCACAGTCAATTGTAAATAAAATGCAAATCTTTACAATTTTCATCTTCACTCCTAAGATTTCATAAGATTTATTTGTGGGGAGAGAAAAAAAGGTCCCTGTAGAGTTCTTCAAACTTTGTCAAGTTTGTTGGAGCAGATGTACCTGTGGTTTTTCTACACACACAAACCCTAACTTTTTTCACATCAAATGTCCATTCCCTGTACCAGTGGTGGCTGGGAGGACCTTCACACAATTAAAACTTGTGCGCCAGCTGCAACCGTACCTCATGAAGTCTGATCTGACCACGATGGTCCATGCCTTAGTTACCTCTAGACTGGACTATTGCAATGCACTCTATGTGGGGCTACCCTTGAAGACGGCCCAGAAACTTCAATTGGTCCAACGTTCAGTAGCCAGACTGCTAACAGGAACAAACTACAGAGAGCGGTCTATCCTCCTGTTTAAGGAGCTCAAGTTTAAGGTTGCTATTCATCTTTCGGTCTCAAATTCAAGGTGCAGGTTATCACCTATAAAGCCCTAAATGGTTCAGGACCAGGATTATAGAGGTTTATCTCCTTCTATAAACCTCTATAAACCTGCATGAACTCTTTGATCCTCTGGGGAGGCCCTCCTCTCACTTCCACCGTCATCACAAGTATGACTTGTGGGGACAAGGGAGAGAGCCTTCTCTGCTGTGGCCCCTCGGCTCTGGAACTCACTGCCTGGTGAGATTAGGCAAGCCCCTACCTTGGCAGCTTTTAGGAAAGACCTAAAAACTTGGCTCTTCCATCCCCTCAGTCAATTCTTAGCACTTGACTTCCAAAACAGGTGTAGGGCACCAGGTTGATGTTACTCCCTAAAAGATTATAAAATCCCTAAGTTACCTGCATTTTTACTCACCTTTCTCTCTGTTATTTGTTATAAGGGGGTAAGAGAAATCAATTCAGTGAAGCTTTCTCCATCACTATTTTTCCTGGCCAAGGAAAGCTTCTACAAGTTGAGTATCACTTTGTCTAGAATTCCAGAATCATAAATATTCCAACATCTAAAATTGTCTCTATAGTCATCTGAAGTAGTGATTGCTTTCTGATTGTTCAATGTCACAAACTTTGTTTCACATACAAAATTATTTAAAATACTGTCTAAAAAATTACCTTCATTGTTTACACATGCCATGGACTTCAAAAGCAAATGATTGGATTTGAGAGCAAAATAGACCTGAACTTTCCCTAAAAATATTGTTCCAGTAGCATTAAAATTAAATTAAAATTAATACATATTAAGCATTTAAAATGTTTTAAAACATTTGGTTAATTTGGTGCAACGAATGTGTTGATTACGGATTGATAATATGGATGATGCAATTGGACCACGATTTTAGTTAGGAGATGTATTGGATTGTGATTTACGTGTAATATTGTGTATTATGTTTTTTATGGTTTTAATTGTATACTGTGCACTGTATATTTTGTTGTAAACCGCGTTGAGTCGCCAGTTAGGCTGAGAAACGGCGGTATACAAGGACAGTAAATAAATAAATAAATAAATAAATAAAATTACATTCAGGTTATGTGTATAAAGTAGAGATGAAACATACATTAATACTTTCATGTTTAAACTTTGGTACCATCTCCAAGGTCGCTCATTATGTATATATATGCAAACATAGCCATTCCAAAATTTAGGAAAAATATCTTATGTGCAAAAACTTCTGGTCTGAGGCATTTTGGATAGGGTAACATAGACAAAACGTTGCCATGCCTTCACGCATTTCACTTCCTGATCTCAAAGAAGCAAAGGCTGTCAAGCTGGATAAGATGAGTCTTCTCAGAGTTTGAAGTACTCTGTACCTTTAAATTAGAACTGCCCTCCTATTAACACCACAGCTGTCAAGAGCTGTGTAAACAAATATGCTTCCTAAATAGACACGGCAATATTCGAAAAAGCCCTTGATCTCCAGCCAGCAATTTAAAAAAAAGCTTCCCCTTCCTCAGCACACCAACTAACACCCAATCAGCTACTTAATGAGAAAGCCCTCCGGCGCAGCATACCACGTTGAAAGGCCTCTGGTGGGCCATTGCAGAGCTGGCTTCAGTTCTTCGCCTGCACAGCTTGAGCTCCACGTTCAAAATGCTGCTTTTCTGGTTGGCTAAGGAAAAGTTGCAAAGAATGAATGCATTCTCTCAATGCAGAAAAACATAGGATTTTATTTGCACCATGGGCATGCCACCCTGTTACACACAGTTCTCTTGGTGTGTTTTTAAAACTAAATGAAAATTAAATAGAGATGCATAATTCCTGTTATAAAGCATGAGGCAGTAGAATCTTTATGTCTAGCTTCTAATATCCATTCTCTAAAAACTATGCACAGAGATGCAGACATATATAGGTTGAATTTCAATGTCCCAGGCTTGTGATATAGCGAGCATTAGAATTCATATGTTTTTTGTGCTTGAAGGAATCTTGCACACTGATCATTTGTGCTACAGGCAGAAAGCCAAAGGTTTCCCCAACCGCAGAAGATTTTGGATGGCTGCCTGTTTAGGGCTACCACATTTTTGCACAAACACCTGCTACTGCCTCTTTCATAGCAGCCTGATGTGTATAAATGAAGCATTACTATATTTCCATATTAGGAAAAAATACTATCTGAATCTAGGTACCTTTATATTAGATTGTCAATTAAATTAAAGGCACTGTGGCAGATATGTTTTAAACAACAACAAATGACAACACTGCTCATGGTATTGATATTAAAAGCATGGGATGAAAATACTATAGAACTGTTTGGTATTAAAGAGTTCTTAGGATCCATTGACACTGCAAAATTAATGCAATTTGTAATTGGTTGTTTTGTTTTATGTGGGACTTGGTTTTTCTCCTGTTTAGTGATGCATGGTGCAGCTATTAAACTGGTGTCTGCACATGTATTCAGAGATTGCCTTGAGAAGAAACAAGAAGATGGTTGAGGGAAAGGAATGGACCAGGATTTTGTTTTACTTTTTTAATAAGATGACATCATTGTTGTACTTAGGTGATCCCTCATTGCCCGAGTAGGATTGTCTTCCAAGATCAGTGTACTGGCGATGGGTCCATAGGTGACTCTGGAGCCCTATTCTTGATCTGCATCTTCTCCCACAGTGAGGGCATTGGTTTCCAGATGGAAGGTGGTCCCGGTCAGGGTTGGCTTGACGCGCCTTCCCCTTAGCATGTTTCTATATCTCACCCTCCATTTGTGTCTCTTCAAATTCTACAGCACTGCTGGACAAAGCTGACCTCCAGCTGGAGCGCTCAAGGGTCAGGGCTTCCCAGTTCTCAGTGTCTCTACCAGAGTTTTTAAGGTTGGCTTTGAGCCCATCTTTAAATCTCTTTTCCTGTCCACCAACATTCATTTTTGCAATCTTGAGTTTGGAGTAGAGCAACTGCTTTGGGAGACAGTGGTCAGGTATCCAGACAGCGTGGCTGGTCCAGTGGAGTTGATGGCAGAGGACCATCACTTCAATGCTGGTAGTCTTTGCTTCTTCCAGCATGCTGACATTTGCCTGCTTGTCCTCCCAAGAGATTTGCGGGATCTTTTGGAGGAATCATTCTAGAAGTTGCATGTGACGTCTGTAGACAGTCCACACCTCGCAGGCATATAGCAGGATTGTTGTACTTAATCAATACTACTACTACTATTACTAATAATAATAATAATAATCATAATAAACATTATTTATATCCTACCACAATCTCCCCAAAGGGACTCAGGATGGCTTACAAGGTACTCCAGAGTACACATATAACATACAACAGGTAGAAATGATTCAAACGTATAAAACAAGTCACATAAAATTATAACCACAACCCCCGTCAACACATGTAGCATAAAATCAAAATAATACAATTTTAAAACAACAGTAGATAAAACTAACTGCCATCAATTCACAAGGTGCCAAGTGTCAGCTTCATATGGGCCCATTCAGACTACTCAAGATCAAAGGCCTGTCTGAATATCCATGTTTTCATGTTGGAATGGAAGGATTGAAGGGTGGGAGCTAAACTAATCGCTTTTGGGAAGGTATTCCAGAGCTGGGGAGCCACCACCGAGAAGGCCCTCTCTCTCTTGTCCCCACCAATTGTGCTTGAGATGGTGGTGGGACCAAGAGAAGGGCCTCCCCTGTCAATCTCAGAGCCCTTGCCGGTTCGTAGAAAGAGATGCAGTCTCGAAGATAGGCTGGACTCGAATCAACAGATGAATTGCAATGCAGGTATCCTATTCTGTAGTCCTTTTTCCAACCAATTAGCAACACAGTTCACCCTATAAAATGTGCATAAAATGTGCATATGAGGAGGAGGAAATATGTTCCCAAATGCATACATTAAT
This sequence comes from Anolis sagrei, assembly GCF_037176765.1. Lineage (NCBI taxonomy): Eukaryota > Metazoa > Chordata > Lepidosauria > Squamata > Anolidae > Anolis > Anolis sagrei. Next base: position 278,600,965 of record NC_090022.1, read on the forward strand.
GGATGAAACATATAAAATCCATCAGTAAAGGAAGATTTTGTTGTAAATAAAATATGTGTGTGTATTTTGAGAACAAAAAGTGCATCTGGATATGCATGCAGACTTTTGCTTTTTTTTTTTTACAAGATGTAAAATGACATGGAAATGGGAAGTAACAAGCTTAACAGAGGAAAAATAGGAAACTGAGAGAAACCGAAATTGACAGATTCATTCCTCCCTCGGGAGGAAGTGAACTGGATGAGCAAGAATGCAGGTGGCTTTATTTGCAATGCTGTCCTGGGGTGGGCAAATCCCGCCAAGGAATCTAGCTATCTAATCTTATTGCAACTATTTGGCAGCTGTGCCAAGAGACATTGCTCACATGTCTGACCTGAAGAGAAGCTTCCAGAATGGCTTCAAGTTTTGCTTTAGGACCAAATTGTTTCAAGTATCAAAAGAAGGGCAGGTGAGACGGAAAGCAGACCATGGCTTCTGGGAAGCAGTAGCTATACTACACAAAGCCAGTGGCTATGCTAACTAGGGATTTTGGGAGTTATAGTTTTAAAAGTCACTTTTCTAAGCTCTGTCACGGAGCATGGGCAATTTCTGGCTGTCTGGTTCTGTGACCTTTGAACATCAAGTTGAGTGCTCTAACCTGCTAAAGACAGAAAACTTGAAAACTGTGCTCATCTGGGGGTTTCCTGCCTGCAGTTCTTCCTTTTTAAAAAGCAGGCTTTCATTGAAGAAAGAAAGTGATTTGCTTCATTGCATGGGAAGATAACCTCCAACCTTTAAAGCAATCTATTCTGTATTTTGGAGATCTAAATCAGACAGGCCCAAACCTCCTCACCAACTGAGGTGTTAGCTTAAGCCATTTGTCTGAGGAAAGTGTTCATTTCAAAGCTTGATGGTTATCAAGGTAATGTTGACACTTCAAAATAACAAACAAGACCGAGAAGCAGACAGCTTGAAGTCTATTTTTATTTTGAAGTCTTGCTGTCTGATTTTATTTTCAAGGGAAATCACTGGTTCTGACTTGCCTGGCAAATGTTAAAGGGAGCATTAAAACTGAGGACGAAGCCTCTCACACATTTAAAAACAATTGCTCTCACTCTTCTGTCTTGGGGGAAAAGGAACGAAAAGACTCTACAATAGGGATTTCCTTTCCTTTCCATTCATATTCCCACATCTGTGATTATTTGGATCAATTATTTTTAACACACAATAAAAAGGGAGAAAATATTTATGAAATATGCACTGAGATTCAAGACCAATGATCTGAACCTGTTCCCATGTAGAAACAAATAATAACTAACTACAGTAGAGTCTCGCTTATCCGACATAAACAGGCAGGCAGAACATTGCATAAGAGAAAATGTTGGATAATAAGGAGGGGTTAAGGAAAAGCCTATTAAACATCAAATTGTTGTTGTTGTTGTTCATTCAGTCACCTCCGACTCTTCGTGACCTTATGGACCAGCCCACGCCAGAGCTCCCTGTTGGCCGTCACCACCCCCAGCTCCTTCAAGGTCAGTCCAGTCACTTCAAAGATGCCATCCATCCATCTTGCCCTTGGTCGGCCTCTCTTCCTTTTGCCTTCCACTTTCCCCAGCATAATTGTCTTCTCTAGGCTTTCCTGTCTCCTCATGATGTGGCCAAAGTACTTCAACTTTGTCTCTAGTATCCTTCCCTCCAATGAGCATTCGGGCTTTATTTCCTGGAGAATGGACTGGTTGGATCTTCTCGCACTTTCCTCCAACAAGGCACTCTCAGCACTTTCCTCCAACACCACAGCTCAAAAGCATCTATCTTCCTTCACTCAGCCTTCCCTAAGGTCCACCTCTCACATCCGTAGGTTACTACAGGGAATACCATGGCAAATTACATTATAATTACATTATGATTTTACTAATTAATCGCCAAAACATCATGTTTTACAACAAATCGACAGAAAACGCAGTTTAATACATGGTAAGGTCATGTAGTGATTACTGTATTTACGAATTTAGCATCAAAACATTGCAATGTATTGAAACTACCGTGGATCTGGGTGGGAGGGAGACTGTGTTGGACGAGCGAAGGTTGGATAAGGAAGACTCTATTGTACATACAAGACTGCAAACCTAAGGATAGAGCACACCAGGAATACAAATACATAATACTCTGGGTGGAGTAAGACTTTTCTGAATGAGCCTACTATTGTTCTCATTATCAGAAAGTGTCTTTGCCCAGATTTAGCTGGAATAGTTGAGGGGCAAGGGCAAACTGCAGCCCTCCAGGTGTTTTGGACTTCAACTCCCACAATTCCTAAAAGGCTACCAGGTTATGATACTTCCTTTGCATGCAGTGGGATTTATGCATATTTTAAGAAATGGCAATGTTAACTGGTGGATCCAATTCAATATGGTGGTGACTCTATTTCAAGGTTTAGAGGAGCTCTCTAGGGATAGATTTGACACATTGGATAGATCCTTTAAAGATTGAAGCAAATCCATTGCCCTGATGACAGCGGAGCAATTGCCTGTCACTGAAAGATAGCATACATTTTGGTATGCATTTTCTCCTTTGACTAAATAATGCTTCCAAAACTATATGATATGGCCCAGAACAATTCTGTTAATTTTTCTAAATGCACTAACCCAAACTACATACATAGAACTCTCTTCTTCCAGGGAAGCCAGAATGGCCCCTTCCCTGGGGTCTTTCCCATGGCAGACTAAAACCATTTTTTCAGGCAAGCTTTTAAGGAAGGAGATTTTAAAGATCACATCAGGGGGTGCTGTGGTTTTTAGTTTTGAATATGTTTTTAATTGTGAATTTTTAATACCATTGATGTTTAATTCTGTTTTAATATTTACATATTTATAGATTTTAAATATGCTTTTAATGAAAACTGCTTTAAATCTCCTTTGTAGAGAGAAAAAATGGGGTATCAATACACATAATAATAATAATAATAATAATAATAATAATAATAAATTTGCATTCATTATGTGATGCCAAGTCACATTTCCAAATAAGTGAAGTTCATGGCTATTAGAGACAGGGCCTTCTATGAAGCAGCGCCTTGGTCTTAAAATTTGTTCCCCAAAATAGTAGCCTAGTTTCCTCTATATTAGTGGTTCCCAACCTGTGGTCTATGGACCATCCATGGTTCCCAAGAACTACAATATGGTCCACGGCCTCACTGCTACACCATTGCAACTGGAGTGACTGATCTTGTGAAATCCTCTTACAGTGCCGAGGCAACAGGGAGAGGCTGTCTATCCACTTAAGGTGCGACAACAAGCTTCCTGGCTGCTATTTCTCCTGCTCCCTCCCCCTGAGCTGAGTTGTTCCATGTGGTGCGTGGAAGCAGGGGCACCTTGGTGTCTTCATTTTTAGGCCTGTTCCTGGGGTTTTTTGGGATGCTGATTGAGAAAATTGCATTGGATGGATCACATCAGATCTAGATTATTAAAAATGGTTTTCTGTGGGCAAGCAGATGGTGACTACAGGATGGCATATGTTTTGTATCAGAAACTAGATCTGATGTGGTCTATCCAATGGGATTTTCTCAATCAGCATGCCAAATAACCAAGCCAAATCTAAAGTTGATCAAAAATAGATTCATAACCCTTTTGGTACTAATCTTGGAGAGTAGTCCCTGGTCAAAGTGGTCTCTGGTCAAAGTGGTCTCTGGTCAAAGTTGTCCCTGGTCAAGTGGTCCCTGGACAAAAAAGGCTTGGAAACCACTGCTCTATATTGTCCTATTGTACAACTGGTAAAGAAGATGAAATGGTTGAGTGTTGGCCTATAGCTCTAGAAACCAGGGTTTGAATTTCCACTTGGCCATGAAAAACTACTATCTAACCTTAGGCAAGTCACATATTTTTAGTCCCAGAAAACCCTGTGATAGGTTAGGGTCTTATCACATTGGGAGATACTTGGTTTATATCAGTATGCAGCCTGTATTTTTTCATGACCAGATACATTCTGTATTCAGACAGGATGCATACTCACCCATCACACCTGATTCTTACATTTTGAAAATATCGTACTTTGACTCATCACACCACAGAAGGCTGACTTCTCTTCAATCCATTTGAATGCCTTCCTACATCACCTCCCCCCAAATATTGCACATTGATGTAGTCCAGAAATCTCTAACTACCTGATGAGTCAGCCCATTGTATGCTAATCAAGGTGGTCAGTTGAAACATTCACACCTAGCTCCAGCAGACAAGAGTCCTTTGTCTCACCCTGGTCATTCCACAGATATATAAACCCTTTTTCCTAGTTCCAACAGACCTCACTACCTCTGAGGATGCTTGCCATAGATGCAGTTGAAACGTCAGGAGAGAATGCCTCTAGAACCATGGCCATATACCCCGAAAAAACCTACAACAATCCTACCTGATGAGATGCTTACTGAATTTATGATCACATGTAAAAACAGCCCCTCAGAACCATATTAAATAAAAAACACACAATTACAATCTCACATGGAGTTTTGAAGTTTTTGTGATGTTTTGCAGATAGATTCCAACAGATTACTGACATAATGGGACAAACGTCATGGGATAGGACCCATTCAGAATCAAATCTAAGAGTCTCAGAAATGAGGTATATCTCAGTGTGATAAGGTCCTTAGGATTGCCATAAGTTGGAGATAACTTGAAGGCACATAACAATAAGAAAACTGGGTGCAGTAGACTATATTTCAGAGAAAGGAACTGGCAAACCACCTCTGAGTATTTCTTGCCTAAGAATACCCTATGAAATATTCATGAGGTCTCTGTAAGTCAACAGGCAATTTGAAAACACATACACACAAAGAATACATAACTGTACAATTAGCTTTTCCACTGTTAATACTAATCATTTTTTATTTTTTGTATAAGTGCTTCAGCTTCTTTTTAGTTCATCCAGTTTAGCCCTTTTAATTGTTTTTGTGTGTTCACCACATTGAGGGCTCAGTGAGTTTGACCCCAAAACATTTGAACTAAGTTTGTTAAAAGGCAAAGATTTTTGAAGTTAAAATGGGTATTTTTCTTTTCAGTGGAGCATCGTAGAATTAAAGAAGGAAGCTGTGCATGAAGTGTGAAATGGAATACCCGCTCAATGCATGAAAAAAGAGACAGCACTACAATAGGAAATGGTTTGGTCTCGTTGTTTACTTTCAATACATACAGAGTGCTCAGGCTCTACCTATAAGGGGGAAAGGCCATAATTAAATATCCTCTAGGAATGCATATGTAAACATTTAGAGTGATGTGGTGAACCCTTAAATATAGGACAAGAAGGAGGTTGCAGTCTCACAAGGGTAGCTTTCCTTATAATCTGGCTGTGACCCAGAATGCCTGGCCAGAGGAGAATTCTATAGAATTCCTCCTGAAATATTGTATACAAGGCAAGAGGGAGGAACACTGTTCATTTTCCTGGGAGTTTATTTTACCCATGAAAATGAACAAAATCTGGCTACCAGTATTTAAAAAAAAACTCTAAAATCAGGACAGTAAACAAAGAGCAACTCTAAAAAAAGGGGGAATTCCCGGCAAGAAACAATCAGGGCCAGCTAACAGCTCCCAACAAAGGATTCCGCCAGGTAGCAACCAGCCAAGTTTTGAAGTTGCAAAGCCATTCAATTCTAATCAAGGTGGTGAATTGCAATTCACACTTGCCTCAAGCAGACAAGAGTTCTTTCTCCCACTCTGGATTTTCCACAGATATATAAACCCCACTTGCCTAATTTCCAACAGAACTCACAACCTCTGAGGATGTCTGCCATAGATGTAGGTAAAATGTTAGGAAATAATGTATCTGGAACACGGCCATACAGCAATGCAAGAACAAAACCTTTTTCAACATTTCTCAGAGGAACATTTCTCACTTTTGTTCACTAGTGGTTTAGATAATACATGCTAATACTGGTGGTCAGCAGAGGAGAAGAATATTGGAGGCAATATTTATTAACCTATTTCTCATTTATCAAATATATCCCACCCTCTCACCAAAGACTGCTGGACAAAACACAGGAAAGCCAATGTAAACAATATAGGATGCAAAATAGTAAGTGAAACATATTTGTATTATAAAATGTGTTACATATTAAACGATGTATAATGGGCCACAACTGACTGATTTGGATTATGATTTGAATGGGCAAACTGTTTTTAATTGAACACTTATAATTGTTTTAATTGTGTTAATTGTAACTGTGTGTTTTCATGTATTGTTTTTTGGCATCTAATGACTGCCTACTGTAAGCCATCCTGAGTCTGGATGGTATGAGTCCCTCTTCAGAGGTGAGAAGGACGGGATAGAAATGCCCAAAATAAAATAATAATAATAATTCTAGTGCGCTGCTGACAAGCTGCCAGAACATGGTCCGCCGGAGCCCATCATAAAATGCAGGACTATTTCCAGCAGGGCTTTGTTGGGCTCCATCCTAGCAGTGTCCCAGCAGCATTGTAAGAGGGAGCCTTAAGGATACTTCCCATTTCCTCATTGAAGAAGCCGGGGATGAAGGAAGCTGAAGACAGTGGAGAAATGTTGTGGTATGGCAATACACGACCATGGTAAGGGGACGAAGCTGGGTGTTGCCCCGTGGTTTTCCCACTGTCCCCTCCTGTCCCCAGGCTTCCACGTCATGAGATCCACAGTCACATCAACTTACTTTGGTTCCAAGTAAGTGTTTGTGCTGAAAAAAAGCTTGACATTTGTCTTGGAACACAGACTGAGGAAAATTACTGTCTTCCTCCCTTCTTCTCTTTCTTCATTGTACTGGAATGTCATCAGTATTTTTGGGAAGGCTACCTCTTATCTTTTTCCCCAAATTTGATGGGAGTGGGGGAAGGCGAGAAGAGAGCTGTTCAAATATTCTCTCTGACACTTCTTGGAAAGAACAGAGCTCAAGCAAGCACACGGCACACAGCAATCATGCCAAGTGTCTGGATGGTATGTAAATATTAATACTCACACAGCTTTCGTGTTTGCTCCAGTTTACAAGATACCCAGTGGCTGTAGAACCCCGTTAACTCAGTTTATCATGGGAATGACAGTTACGGGAACAAACTCAGTCACCCTTGTAGTCTGGATTGTTTGGAATCTGTAGTCTTTATTTAGTAAAATGAAGGTATTGGAGACCTTTCCAAAGCCTGCTCTCCAGTCAACATGAGTCATTCCAGTGATTACAAAAGGCTTTCTGGCAAAGACCTTCAGCTATGGAAATTCAGGTGTAGGGCTTGGGTGGTTTTCATGGAGTCATAAAATGCAAGGACTAAAGAGCACAGATCTTATCAGCTGTCTAGACTGCAGTAATGTCTTTCTTTAGCCTCTTCCACACAGCTGAATAAAATCCCACATTCTCTACTTTGAACTGGGATATATGGCAGTGTAGACTCAGATATTCCAGTTCAAAGCAGATATTGTGAGTTATTCTGCTTTGATATTCTGGGTTATATGGCTGTCAGCTGCCATGAAGGACCTTCTGATTCCACAGTACTTGTCAGTATTATCATCTCCATTTTAAAAGAAAGCCATAGGACAAAAGAGTACTGAGGCTACTTTAGATGGAGATGCTAAACAGGGGATTGGACATGATGGGCCTCTTAAACTTTATGATTCTGTGATTCAAAATCTTATTGCATGCAGCTTTAGAGTTTTAGTGTAACTTGGGAGCCCCCAAACCAGGGGTACAGCTATCAGCAAGGAACAATAAATGAGAACCTTGCCCCTAAAAGAGAATGATGTTCTTCAAATGAACACGTTTGTCACAAATTTTCTAGTTTTGCAATTATTTAAAACTTGAGTTGAGCATTTAGAAATATAGATTAAGCCTTAAAAGAAGAAGAAAAGACACATTTGATAATGTCAAATGCTCAATGAACTCATGTGGGAGGAGGCAGTCTTTCAGAAGTCCTAGTCCCCAGGTGTCTAAGGCTTGCTAAAGGTGAATTGGAAGCCAGTGCAATTCTTGCAAGATTTGTGGTAAATGGTCTGAAGAACTTGTGTAGTTTGACATCGTTTTAACTGCCATGGTTCAATGCTAGGGTTGTAGATCCAAGATCTTGAACTTTTTCTGACAGAGTGCTGGTGCTCACCAAACCAATAAGCCCAGGATTCCATAGCACTGAGCAATGGTAGCTAAAGTGGTTTAATACTACAATGCAGATGCACCCTTCAGCCTACAACCCACAAGAAGCTGTCTGCAATATGTTTCACTACCTGTAGCTTCTAGGTACTTTTCAAGGGCAGCCCCATGTAGAACACAATACCGTGACTGTTATGGGGATGATTAAGAAGTGAATCACTGTGGCCAGATTTTCTCTTAATTTGGGCCAAGGAAATTCCATCCACAGCAGTTACCTTGCCTTCCAGGGACAAATACTCTGAGGAGGCTTTAACAGTCATTTTAACAAATGGGTTTCTGAGAACTTGTAAAATATTGAAATAATGACATGTGAAAAAGGACCTTCACACATCATTACTTGGTATAAAACATCAGTAAGATATTCTACACAAAGTCCAAAGAACATCTGGAGATGTTCAGACTGAAACTCATTCAATTAATTCTGTCTGCTGCCATGAAATAGAATGGACATTTTGTGGAATTTCCTGAAGCATCCACAGGATCCCCTTACTTTTAGCATCATTTTAAAACAAATATGTAAATCTACCATTATTCTAGCATTCTAAGTTAAATTGTAGATTTCAAATCTCTCCATATTTCATGATAGGGAAAAATACATCTCTGTGGAGATGGGACGCATGGCATGTGTGTGTCTGTTTGTGAGAGAGAGGGAGGGGAACTAGCCATTTGTGTTAACATAAAGTTAAATTGTTCAAATGGCATTTTCACGGGCTGCCAAGTTTTAAGGAAGAACATATTTTGGCAGACATCAAACTTCAGAAAAGTCACTGCAAGAGGTGATAGCTTGGGAAACTTTGGAATGAATAAACAAACAAACAATTACATGGCACAATATTTGGCACGATAGAGTTATCATTTCTGCTTTTCTGTCTTCTAACATATTTTCTGTACTTATGTTACATATTAAAAAATTTGTGTACAGCAAATGGAACAAAAAAGTCAGAAAAGCATTCAGTTCACCCTACTCACATCAGAATTTAATTTTATGATCACCGCAACTCTGCATTTCACTACAAGAAGTGCTCTTGACATGCTATTTCTGGTTAATTCAGAAGCCAATAGGACAGTTGCTAGCAATGTTTACTTGTGTGGGTGAAAGCAGACATAACATTTCAAGAACAGTGGGAGTACTTTAGAGGCACCCTCTCTCTCGCCACCTTAAAAACAAACATTTCTCTTCTTTTTTGTCCTGGGGTGAGCTCTGAAAAATGTTTCTTTAGCTTTTTAGTGTGTTTCAATTTGGCCAGAGAGAAAATGGAAAACATTTGCAGATAAAGACTATTTGCAAACAAGGCTGCACCAGTTCCTGCAGTCTTTGGGCAACCATCAGTGCTCCAGGACACACTGCTAAGGCTTACCCTAAGCTCCCTTTCATCCTTACCTTTCAGGTAAGCATTCCAAGCAACTTTCAGTCTAGCTTCACTTGCAATTTCCCACAACAACCTGTAGCTCCATGTCATTCCAGTGTATTAAAAGAGTGGTCAGACCACATCATAAAGATGTATACTGCCACCACACCTGGGCATTCCTTCACACCATATAATTATTGAACTCAGGCCATCCCTCCATCCCAATTGTCACTGTCTAGACCTTGGAAGAAGAAAAGAAGAAACAGGAACAGCTCCATCATGCCTAGGCCCAGAAGCAGATGAAAGGCCCATCTCATATGCCACAGCACTGGCTCAGAGGACAGAAAAAAATGTAACCATGTTGCCAACATGCTTAGGCCCAGAAGCAGTCGTAGGGCCTTTCTTCTATCTCAACCGCCAAATTCTTGGTTTCTGAGGCAGAGAAGAAGAGGAAGGCATAGCTCCACCATGACTTGGCTCAGAAGCAGATGAAAAGTCCAACTGCCACTGCTCTGGTCTTGGAGGTAGAAAAGAAGCTACCAAAAACCTATCATATCTAGACCAAACAGCTGATGAAAGGCTCTCCCTCCATCCCAACTGGCACTGTCTTGGCCTTGGAGGAAGAGAAGAAGATGCAGACATGGTTCCATCACTCATAGACCCATGAGCAGACAAAGGTCGCCCCTCCATCCCAACTGCCACTTCCCTGGCCTCAGAAAGTAAGAAGAGGCAGACAGTTCCATCACTCTTAGGGCCAGATAAAGATGAAAAGCCCTCCCCTCTCCCAACTGCCATTGACCTGGGCTTGGAGGGAGAGAGGAAGAGGCAGCCATGGCTCCACCATGTGTAAGCCCAGAGGCAGAGCCAGTATCTGATGGATGTAAGGCTCTTCCACACTGGCCTGCTTCTTTCCTTTTCTGTCACATCAATTTGATTGTAATCCTGAGGACAGGGAACTGTTCTGTTGCTCTGTTACTTGTAAAGCAGCATGTGTAGTGCTTATGTTATATAAATAGATGATGATTACAATGAAGATGATGATAGCAGCAGCAATAATAACAACACAACTATGGTTCCACTTTCACTTTTATGGCTGCATCCTCGTGAATCCTAGGGTCTGCAGTTTGGAGAGGCAGTGGAGCTCTCTGACTGCGAATTTAGAAATATCCCTCCTTATATGATAAATCCCAGAAATCCATATGACATAACCACAGCCATAGAATCATAGAGCTACAACTGAGCCTTAAGTACTGCCAGGAGATATTGTACACCAAAGAACCCTTTGCCTAACATCTCTTCAGACATGCTGCTAGTCTGGCCAACATTCAGAACATCAACATACCTCTCACTTCAAACTAAGAATGGATGATAATTTCATTTATGTTTTTATTAGAATTTTCCAAAAGTTGTTCATATTCAGTTTTGTCCCTTTCTCGGGGATTCTGTGCGTCTAATATCTGCAAGTATTTCAAAAATCAGTCAGAGGCAGTGCAAAAGCAGTACTCCTCACTTGCCAACTTTTGGGTGCCTCTGCAACATTACATTAACCTACCTTTATGATGTTACCATGGCCTACTCACTGGTTTTAGGTATTGGCCTCAAATCCTCAGAAAATGGAAGGTTGCTTGCTTGGGGTCTGAAAGTGGATAGGAAGGAGCATGCACTGACAACTTGATATATAAGGTAAGTAATTCATTCCTCTTGCCCCCTGCAATGAAAAATGTGCTAAAAATGTTACTGGGGGCCAGGAGGCTCAAAGGCAACATCATTTATTTGTCTCAAATAAATAAATAGTATTTATTCAGTGCATGTTTCTGAACTCATTGAAATGTTGCCAGGTGAGCACTTTTATAGTTGCTGTGTTAAGCATATTGTTGTTGTTTATTCGTTCAGTCGCTTCTGACTCTTCATGGCCTCATGGACCGGCCCACGCCAGAGCACACTGTTGGCCATGGCCACCTCCAGCTCCTTCAAGGTCAAGCCAGTCACTTCAAGGATACCATCCATCCATCTTGCCTTTGCTCAGCCCCTCTTCCTTTTTCCTTCCATTTCCTCAGCATCATTGTCTTCTCCAAGCTTTCCTGTCTTCTCATGATGTGGCCAAAATACTCCACCTTTGCCCCTAATGTCCTTTCCTCCAATGAGCAGTTGGGCATTATTTCCTGGAGGATGGATTGGTTTGATCTTCTTGCACTCTCAGAATTTTCCTCCAGCATCACAGTTCAAAAGCGCCTATCTTCTTTCACTCAGCCTTCCTTATAGTCCAGCTCTCACATCCATAGGTTACTACAGGGAATACCATTGCTTTAACTATGCGGATCTTCATTGCCAGTGTAATGTCTCTACTCTTAACTATTTTGGTTAAACACATTATTACAAGAAAAGGGTAAACATTTTGTATTTCCTTGACCATAATTCACTGTCAGAGCTCATCTTCAAAGGTTTATCTTCCAAAAGTTAGATATCTTGGATTTAATCAGAATTTTCATGTGCAAGAATCCTTTCTACTACTTGCATATGAGGATAAAACAGATTACGCAATTCAGTAACTGACAAGCCATTGAAATTAAAAATCCACTGAGAGTCATGTGTTTCCAATTAACGCTAGAGGTACAATGCAAAAAACACAGTTGTCACTCACACAAAAAAACTCACTAGAAGAACTTTCTAGCACTCTTCACCTCCAAACCCCTTGACACCACTTCCATTTTCATAAACTATTTTCTTTTGCAGATTTTCATCAAACTTGATTGAATATAATGTGGTAAATCATGTCAATTTAGAAAAAAACTTGGAGGGTTTTTTTCTTTGTAATTATACTTGTTTGCTAAGACCGAGAGAAGTACCTGACCTCCGTTGTAGCCTTTTCAAATGGCAGTAGGAATTAGCTCGGCTGGCATCTTGCCAGTTCTAAATTTAGTGTAAATCAAAATATTTAAACATAAGTCACACAGTTTATACAGTGCAGGTATTACTCATTCTAGCACCATGCTGTCTTATATGATATAAAGCTTACTACACTGTCTTTCTTCTCACTTTCATAGAAAGAAATACACATTGCTTGAAATTAAGAATACACTTGTCCCTCCACATTTGACTTTTTTTGGATTGGATTTAAAATGCTCTTTCAAGGAATCTCCAGGTCGCCCAATATAATTCTATGTCCAGCTTTCTCCATTCACACTGGAGGTCATACAGATTTAAATGCAATTCTATTTCCAGCTTCTAGTGGAATTTTACCATAGAGTTGAAGCCCCCGGTGGCTAGTGGGTTAAGGTTCAAATCCGGAGAAAGCGTGGATGAGTTCCCTCAGTCAGTTCTGGCTCCCCATGCAGGGACATGAGAAAAGCCTCCCACAAGGATGGTAAAACATCAAAACATCTGGGTGTCCCTTGAGCAACGTCCTTGCAGACGGCCAATTCTCTCACACCAGAAGCAACTTGCAGCTTCTCAAGTCACTACTGACAAGGGGAAAAAACACTGAAAGACTTAGGACTTCATGAGACGGAGCTGGGGAAAATGAAAGCAGAGAAGTCATCTTCTTTGTGTGTAGAATCATTTTCTTTGCGTGGGATTCCGTCTTTAAAGAAGACAGAGAATGTACTGACTCCCATCACACAGAACAGTCTCCTCTCGCCTCTACCTCAATCATCTGTAAAGGAGACAAAAGACATCCTTCTTAAGACAGACATCCTTTCTTTCTCTAGGCTCCTTTCCTTTCCTCCCAACTACATTATTCTCAAGGAGACGGAAGGCACAATTCTTAAGAGACCACTTCTCCGGGCTCCTTTTTCTCCCAGTCTCCTTACTCTCAAGGAGACAGAAGGCATAGTTCTTAAGAAAAACACCATTTCTTTCTATGGGCTCATTTCCTTTCCCTCCCAATCTCCTTACTCTCAATCACAGAAGTCCAAAAAACTATTAAGCACTAGAATTTGCTGTAATTGGTTAAAAAAGGGGGGGGGGGCAAAGTTAAAAAGCGAGTAGTGTAATTTCAAAAATAGGTGTTACCATGAAGGAGAAATTATTGGAAAAAAGTGGTGATATCTTGAAATTGCAGTATTCCTTTAAATTCCTTGAAATTGCAGTATTCCTTTAATTAAAATTCCTATAATTTAAAAAAAATCAATGCCAGGCTCATGAAGCAGGATTTTGGGAGATAAAAGTTAGTGTTCAGTAGGAAACCATCCACAGGAACACCCATTAATCCACGTCACTGAAGCAGTTCAACACAAGCAAATTTGACAGATCCCATCCCATATATTTTTCACTGCATTCTCCCATTTCCACTGGAATCATAAGCTCAGAAGATGCTTTCTAACCAGCTCCAATCCCCCCCCCCCCAAATTCTCTACAGTTCAGAAGCAATTAACAGACAAAGCAGCATAGGCAAGAGACAAAAGTCCCCTTGTGTCATATGATGGTGTCCGTGTTGTTTCTTCTGTTTTAGAAGTGTATTGGGGGGGGGGGGGGGCTTGCATGTGATGACATCCTTAGAAATCCCTAGAGAAATGTCCTCATAGATATTCTCTTTATGTGTGATTTTTCAGTTTCACAGTGGTTCCGTGCCCCTAACCCCAGAAAATGTGAAGGGCTGAATGTATAGAGCAGTGGTTCTCAACCTGTGGGTCCCCAGATGTTTTGGGCTTCAACTCCAGCTGGTAAACTGGCTGGGATTTCTGGGAGCTGTAGGACAAAACACCTGGAGACCCACAGGTTGAGAACCACTGATATAGAGCAATGCTTGCTGAATCATAGAATCATAGAATCATAGAATCATAGAATCATAGAATCATAGAATCATAGAATCATAGAATCATAGAATCATAGAATCAAAGAATCAAAGAGTTGGAAGAGACCTCATGGGCCATCCAGTCCAACCCCCTGCCAAGAAGCAGGAATATTGCATTCAAATCACCCCTGACAGATGGCCATCCAGCCTCTGCTTAAAAGCTTCCAAAGAAGGAGCCTCCACCACACTCCGGGGCAGAGAGTTCCACTGCTGAACGGCTCTCACAGTCAGGAAGTTCTTCCTAATGTTCAGATGGAATCTCCTCACTTGTAGTTTGAAGCCATTGTTCCGCGTCCTAGTCTCCAAGGAAGCAGAAAACAAGCTTGCTCCCTCCTCCCTGTGGCTTCCTCTCACATATTTATACATGGCTATCATATCTCCTCTCAGCCTTCTCTTCTTCAGGCTAAACATGCCCAGTTCCCTAAGCCGTTCCTCATAGGGCTTGTTCTCCAGACCCTTGATCATTTTAGTCGCCCTCCTCTGGACACATTCCAGCTTGTTAATATCTCTCTTGAATTGTGGTGCCCAGAATTGGACACAATATTCCAGATGTGGTCTAACCAAAGCAGAATAGAGGGGTAGCATTACTTCCTTAGATCTAGACACTATGCTCCTATTGATGCAGGCCAAAATCCCATTGGCTTTTTTTGCCGCCACATCACATTGTTGGCTCATGTTTAACTTGTTGTCCACGAGGACTCCAAGATCTTTTTCACACGTACTGCTCTCGAGCCAGGCGTCACCCATTCTGTATCTTTGCATTTCATTTTTTCTGCCAAAGTGGAGTATCTTGCATTTGTCACTGTTGAACTTCATTTTGTTAGTTTTGGCCCATCTCTCTAATCTGTCAAGATCGTTTTGAATTCTGCTCCTGTCCTCTGGACTATTGGCTATCCCTCCCAATTTGGTGTCGTCTGCAAACTTGATGATCATGCCTTCTAGCCCTTCATCTAAGTCATTAATAAAGATGTTGAACAGGACCGGGCCCAGGACGGAACCCTGCGGCACTCCACTTGTCACTTCTTTCCAAGATGAAGAGGAAGCATTAGTGAGCACTCTCTGTGTTCGTCCATTTAACCAATTACAGATCCACCTCACCATAGTTTTGCCTAGCCCACATTGGACTAGTTTCCTTGCCAGAAGGTCATGGGGGACCTTGTCGAAGGCCTTACTGAAATCCAGGTACGCTACATCCACGGCATTCCCCGCATCTACCCAGCTTGTAGCTCTATCGAAGAAAGAGATCAGATTAGTCTGGCATGACTTGTTTTTGATAAATCCATGTTGACTATTAGCGATGACTGCATTTGTTTCTAAGTGTTTGCAGACCGCTTCCTTAACAATCTTTTCCAGAATCTTGCCCGGTATCGACGTGAGGCTGACCGGACGGTAGTTGTTTGGGTCATCCTTTTTTCCCTTCTTGAAGATTGGGACCACATTGGCCCTCCTCCAATCTGCTGGAACTTCTCCCGTTCTCCAAGAACTCTCAAAGATGGTTGCCAATGGTTCCGAAATGACTTCCGCTAGTTCCTTCAATACTCTGGGGTGTAGTTGATCTGGCCCTGGGGACTTGAACTCATTAAGTGCGGCCAGGTATTCCTGGACGACTTCTTTCCCAATTTGGGGTTGGATGTCCTCCAATCCCTCATCCACTCCATCTTGCTGAGGTTGAAGACTCTCTTTTTGTGAGAAGACCGAGGCAAAGAAGGCATTAAGTAGTTCTGCCTTTTCCCTATCCCCTGTCAGCATTGCCCCATCTTCTCCGCGAAGAGGTCCTATCGCCTCCTTGTTTTTCCTTTTTCTACTGACATAAGAATAGAAGCCCTTTTTATTGTTTTTAATGTCCCTGGCAAGCCTGAGCTCGTTTTGTGCTTTAGCCTTGCGGACCTTTTCCCTACAGGTGTTGGCTATTTGTTTGAATTCTTCTTTGGTGATTTCTCCCTTTTTCCACTTCTTGTGCATGTCTCTTTTGTGTCTTAGCACAGTTAGAAGTTCTTTGGACATCCATTCTGGCTTCTTTGCACTTGTCCTATTTTTTCTCTTTGTTGGCACGGTTTGCAATTGCGCCTTGAGTATTTCACTCTTGAGAAATTCCCATCCATCCGTAACTCCCTTGTCTTTTAGTATCTGTGTCCACGGAATGCTGCTCAGCGTTTCCTTCATTTTTTGGAAATCAGCTCTCCTAAAGTCCAAAATGCGGGTTTGACTTGTCTTAGTTTCGGCCTTCCTTTGTACCTCAAATTGCAGGAGCACATGGTCACTTGCCCCTAAGGATCCTACCACTTCGACCGCATCGATCAGGTCCTCCGCATTTGTTAGGATGAGATCAAGAGTAGCCAATCCCCTTGTTGCCTCTTCTACCTTCTGGACCATGAAATTGTCTGCAAGGCAAGCGAGGAATTTGTTGGACCTTGTACTCTTGGCCGAGTTTGTTTTCCAGCAAATATCGGGATAGTTGAAATAGCCCATGACTACTACATCTCTTCTCTGTGCCTGTTTGGTCAACTGTTGGCAGAAGACTTCATCAAGTTCTTCCTCCTGGCTTGGGGGTCTGTAGTAGACGCCTACAACGACATCTTTTTGAGTCCCAGTTCCCTTGATTCTTATCCAGATGATTTCAAGCTGGTTTCCCAGATTGCTGTCTTGAATCTCTTCTGCAGCATAAGAGTTTTTGACATATAAGGCTACTCCGTCTCCTCTCCCCTTTGTTCGGTTTCTGTGAAAGAGGTTATACCCCTCGATATCTACATTCCAGCGATAGGAGTCATCCCACCAGGTTTCAGTGATCCCTATGATATCATATTTGTGGTGTTGTACTAAAAGTTGGAGTTCGTCTTGTTTATTTCCCATGCTCTGTGCATTAGTGTAAAGACATGTGAGCCCCTGGGATCTTCCCTTGAGCTGTTTAATTGGGATTATTGTGCTTTTGGTACTTGGTCCTTGTTGTGTTTGTGCAGCCCTCCGTTTAGCCTTCTGGCGATTCCCAGACATTATGGGTAAAGTAGTGTTCGCAAGGCTGTTGTCCCCCTCCCCCGGTGGACCTAGTTTAAAGTGCGTCTAATGAGGTTTGCGAGTCTGTGAGCAAAAAGGTGTTTTCCTACTTGTGTGAGATGCACCCCATCCCTTGCCAGTAGGCCATCCTCCTGGAAAAGCAGGCCATGGTCGAGGAAGCCAAAGCGTTCCTCCTGACACCATTTTCTAAGCCAGTCATTGACCTGTACTATTTTTCTGGCTCTTGTGGGTCCGTGTCTTACAACAGGGAGGAGGGATGAAAAGACCACCTGTACATTACATTCTTTTAGCTTTGCTCCTAGAGCTCGAAAATCATTTGTGATCTTTTGAAACGTATGCTTTGCAGTATCATTGGTTCCTACATGAATCAACATGAGGGGAGGACGGTGATAGGGCTTGAGGAGCCTGGTGAGCCTCTGAGTGATATGGTGTATTTTTGCCCCCGGTAGGCAGCATATTTCTCGAGCCATCCCATCTGGTCTGGAAATGACAGCTTCCGTTCCTCTAAGGAGGGAGTCGCCTACTACCAAGACCTGTTTACTTTCAGGAACGACAGGGCCCCTTTTGTGCAATGTAGTGTGTAGGTCTCCAGAAAAGTGATCCTGTTGGTGTGAATTGTGTAGGTGAAAAGTGTTGTCCTCCTCCTCGACATCCCCGGTGCATTCGTCAAGGACAATCCATTGAGATTTGTCCAAGAGCCTATGGTTCTCCTGCATGTGTTCCTGTTGCTCCTGGTCTATGTTTGGGGATGGTACACCTGCAGGATTGTGCAAGTGTGAATGTTGTGAAGTGTTGTCCCAGTCAGGGCTATCCCCTGCACACTGATCAAGGATGAGCCACTGATCAGTATCTAAGCCATTCTGGTCTTCCCCAATATGTTGTGTTTCTTGGTCAGGTGCTAGTTGTGTGAGATTTGGAATCTATTGTGTCAGACCAAAGGCTTCAAAAATTCAGCATTCTGATCACTCAGAGGCCAAACAAATGCCTACAGGTCTGCCAGCAGGAAGACCTGTAGAATTATGGCATTATTATTCCACTTTAATTGTCATGATTTCATTGTATAGAATCCTGGGATTGGCTCTTTAGGGAACACCATGTGGAATTTAGGTTCATACCCCAAAGCATGGCCCGATAATGACCCAACATGATTCAATGAAACTGTATGTTTAATTGGATGAATGAGAAATCCAAATTCTGATTTTTTTCCCCCTATCTATCTTGCTCTTTCCTTCTCTGAACTAGTAAAATCATAGAATCATAGAATTGGAAGAGAACAAAAGGGCCATACAATCCAGCTCCTGCCATCAGAAATACGAAATCAAAACATTCCTGACAGATAGTCACCCAACCTCTGTTTTTATGAACCGTCAGAGAATGAGACTCCACCACACCTGAGGCACTGTATTTCACTGTCAAACAGCTCTTGGGACCTCTTCACACGGGGCTAAATAGCCCCATTTTGGCACTTTTGGCCAGGACTTGGACAGGGCCTACCACATGACTCTCTGCCGCATTACTCCCTGCCCACATTCCTCTTAAAGTGGAGGGAAAGTGTCAGAAGTCGCTTCCTCCTCCTCCACGGGAAGGAAAGTGTTTTTTGAGTAGCTCCAATGGACTTAACTGCACTTTCCTCATATGATGGAAGAAAGAGGGAAGACCACAAGCACCTTCCCTTTGGCCATGGGCCATATGAAAAGATCCTTACTTTCAGGAAGTTCTTCCCAATGTAAGATGGGATCTCTTTTCCTATCATTTGAATCCATTATTGTGGTTTGGATCCATTTCTCCATCACGGTTTTACAGGAATTTATTTCAGTCATATATGTGTTCAGGTCAGGAGGCTTTTCCTCATGTTTAAGCGGAATCTCTTTTCCTCTAGTTTGAAAGTTTCTCCCTTCAGGCACAACAAATCATATACTTTTTCACATTCTCTGTGAAGGTATGCACATGTTGGTGGATTTTGTACAAACTTTGCAGCTGATTTTTTTGTACAACTTAAAACTGTTGCTTCACAGTGCAGTGGATTAAAAAAAAAGATTGGGTGAGCTGTTTGTGTCCCTTTTTATGAATATGCTTGTCCTTCTGTGCCTACTTGACTACAAAAAAGGAAAGGAGTCTCTTTTATCCAGAGACATCTTGCACAAATTGTGAAATCTTGATGAACAATAAGAAGCTCATTGTCTAGTTTTTACACAAGAGGTGAGAAATCTCTCGGGAGTTGTCAGTTTCTTGACAGGTTGTCTTGATATGCTGAAACAGCCTGTCTCATGGGGAAAATGAATCTTTGTGAACAATCTTCCCATTTTTACCATTTCCATCAGGGTTGGGGAACAAGTGACCTTCCAGCTGTTGTTGAACTCCAATTCCTATCTGCCCTAGGCAGCCTGGCCAGTCACAAAATATGATGCATGTAGTAGGTCATCAACATCTGGAGGGTTGAATGTTCTCTGTCTTATATTAAGATCACCTTGTAGGTCTGACAGCTATGTGCTTTTCCAACATCCTCCTTCTACCTTCTTTTCTTATTTAGCCAGCAGGTGTCTGATATATGTCCATTCGTGACAGATGCACATCCTATAGCCATTTTGTTTTTCACTTTGGCTTAGCTCCTGGCTACTAAAATGTCAATGTTTAGCCTAGCTAAATAATGATGTGTCAAGTCTGTTATTTCTTCCTAACCAGGGGGGAAAAAAACACTTTTCAAACTGTAGATATGAACCTTATTCAGTTGGATTGCATCCTCCATTTGGGATTATCTCCTGTACCAATCATATTCCATCTCAGCTCTTTGTGAGCAAAAACATTTTCTTTAAAATTTCCATGTGTTGACCATCCTTGTGTGACTTTATTGGGATGCCAAGTGTTTGTGGTTTTGGCTTCCTTGGGAATTTAGACTGTGGGATAAATTAAAAACTAGTGACAACCATCTTTTCAAGGAAGCAAAGTGAATTTCCTATTCTTTTATTTTAAACTGCTTAATTTTCAAAGTCATGCTGAGCAATTTCCTCTGTCATTGGACATCTATTAGGCTCACCCTTTTCATCCATGACAAGATTCTCAAAACGTAGCATTTATTCATTCAAGTAAAGGCAAGGATGAAATTGTGATTAATGGATTAAAACAAACTTCACAGCCTACCATAGTAGGAGATACTTTGCATTAGAAGCCAACGAGCAAAAAAATAAGTATGCTCGGGATATGACATTTTCCAGAATCACACAGCTGTGTTAAATCTGTTAAGACTGCAGACTGGATTTCAGCATAAATCAACAAATAACATTTGAACGGAAATATATTTTTATAGGGCTTTTACTTTGAGTCTGTGGGTTTAACTTTCTTAAAATGTGGAGGGGTGTGCAAGCTTTGAGCCAAAGTCATTATTTGTCTCCTGTGTTTTAGACCAAAGATAAATATTGGATTAATTGTCTTCCTCATCAGCTCCCACCATTTATGCGTTATCTCTGCAGTCTAACAACTAGGCAGATGAAGAATAAAAATTGCAATGTGGTTGAAAGGCATGGCAAACCACTTGTTGCAGTCATTACATCTAGTAGATTAACATGTTTTAGCCAGATTGTTTGGCATTAGATGCTCAACAAGAAGTGCATTGGGAATGATGCTACATTCATCACGAATATTGAGTCATTCAGCTTTTCCAGAGTTAGCTTTATTCTAAAGTGGACAGATGTTGGGTTTTTCAGCTTACAAAACATTACAGATTGTACTGTCCTGGAATGCATAAGATAGAACAGCCTCAGCACATCCATATCCAAATCAGAGCTTGAACATTTTCCTTGTCTAAGGAACTCCCAATGGTGCAAATGGTGAAATTGCTGAGCTGCTGAATCTACTAACCAAAAGGTCAGTGGTTCGAATCTGGGGAGTGGGGTGAGCTCCTGCTGTTAGCCCTAGCTTCTGTTAACCTAGCAGTTTGAAAAATGCAAATGTGAGTAGATCAATAGGTACTGCTTTGGCAGGAAGGTAATGGTGCTCTATGCAGTCATGCCAGCCACATGACCTTGGAAGGGTCTTACCAACAACACCAGCTCTTTGGATTGGAAATGGAGATGTGCACCAACCCCCAGAGTTGGACACGACTAGACTTAATGTCAGGGGAAAACTTTTACCTAAGGACATTATTATGTTAAATTATACCCCACTTTATCTCTCCGCAAGGAGACTCCAAGCAGCTTAATCTCATAAAGCTGCTATTTCGCAACAAGGAATAGCGGCAACTTATCAGTTTAATGATCCTCAGTGCTGGTCTCCTGTTAATGAATTATGATGGTATGAAATCCAACTTACACCATCATAACCAACTTTTTTGACTCATTGTGGAATTTGCCATTCTGTTACAACTGTGCAACCACTAGAATCCCCTCCATAGTCCTTTTTGGTGTGGTTGCCCAGTTTAAGGTTCATCATGGCATTGAGGTATGACTCCAGCAACCCAGGTCCACCACAGAGTCAGCCAAGTGACAGGATGTTAACTTTGGACTCCAAATATTGTTTTCTCTTCTAGGGTATCCAGCAGGCCGCAATACAGAATGAGTGGATAGCATTTGGCTTATGGGTCAAAAGTTCAATTCTAATCTTGCCCCTGGAGACTGTGTTCATATCAAGCGAGCATAAATATTGTTTGTGCCACTAATTGTGTTTCTCCTCTTTCTAATTAGTGGAGTTCGGAACATTACCATAGTTCAATAAAGGTTGCAGACATGTCAAATTGCCCAGCACAACTTGACCTAACCCAAATACTATTTATGATGCAAACACAGGCAGCATAAGTATACTTAATCAAAAACAAGTAAATCTTGTTTTTTGAGAGAGAAATTTGATTAGTGCCAAAGCCGGGGAGAAGAACAAAGCTTGACCCAAGATAATTAGGCTTATTTTCCCTTTCCCAGTCAATTTCATCCATTTGACATTTTTGTTCTTATTAATAATATAGCTAAATGGAAAAGATAAAAATACAGAAAGAGTCAGGTTAGATGAGATCAAATATGTATACGGTCTAGAATTCTGTTCAGATGGTGACAAGTCAGTTGCCTATGAGAAGCCTATCAATAGGATTGCAACAGGCCCTTGATCACCTTCTATACCCTTTCCAATACATAATATTATCCTTTTGGGGCATAGTGGTCAGAATTCTTTTCCAGATTTGGGTATGCTGTTGATTTGTACATGGAGCAGTATGAAATTACAAACTCTGCTTTAAATTTCCTTTCTAATTTTGCCTAACACCTTTCTTACAGCAACTATACATTGGATCATTATTTTCACCGAGTTATTTATGAAATCTAAACATTATATTTATTGATTAATTCAGTTTATATTGCTGCTTTTTTCCTGGTATGAAACTCAAAGTGGCTTACAATAATTTAAAATGGGAATTTAGCTAAAATTCAATTTTACAAAATTTCAAAAACAATTAAAGTACAATTCTATTTAAAAGGTTTTGCTTTTTAATCAGTAAATGTAAAGGTTTCCCCTTGACATTAAGTCAAGTCCAACTCGGGGGGTGGGGGTGTGCTCATCTACATTTCTAAAAGAGCCAGCATTGTCCATAGACACCTCCAAGGTCAAGTGTCCAGCATGACTGCATGGAGCGCCGTTACCTTCCTGCTGGAGAAGTACCTATTGATCTACTCACATTTGCATGGTTTCAAATTGCTAGGTTGGCAGAAGCTGGGGCTAACAGTGGAAGCTCACCCCGCTCCCCAGATTCAAACCACTGACCTTTTGATCAGCAAGTTCAGCAACTAAGCAGTTTAACCTGCTGCAACACCAGAGGTTTTTTAATATCAAGGGACATGTTAATTGTGGGGAGGTAGATCTGTAGTGGTCCACCTTTAATGTAAGTTTGCCTGCCTTATTGTGATTGGACTTCTGTAATGAGCTGTACATTGAGTTACCTCTGTACCAAGTTCGGAAACTCCAATTAGTTCGAAACCTGGCAGTCAGATTTGTTCCAGGAACATCTAGGAATGTGCCTTTTACACCCATATGAAAATCACTCCAATGGTTGCCAGTTAGTTTCTGGATAAAATACTAAGTGTTGGTTTTGACCTTTAAAGCTCGACATGATCTGGGTCCAGGTTACCTACTGGATCACCATCTCCTGCACAACCCACCCTTGAGGACACATAGGTCCTCCAACCTGCCAGAATCCTACTAGTGACCATCACCTAGAGGACCTTTTCATCATCTCCCCACAACTGTGGAATGACCTACCAGAAGAGCTTCAACAGCTAAGCGAGCTGTCAGAATTTAAGACCCAACTAAAGACCTATCTCTCCTGGCAGGCCTACCTGTGTTTGGTGCAAGTGTTAATATGTTTGTGTTTTAATCTATGTAATTTATTATATGTGTTTTATGTTCATATATTTTTAATTATGTTATATGCCACCGCAAGCATCCAGGAGAGTTGGATAATAAATATTATTATTATTTGAAACACAACTAGATGAGTCCACAGCAGACACTCTGCTGGCTGTTGTATTGGATCACACATCGGGCGCTTCCCAAGCATCTAGGATTATTATTATTATTATTATTATTATTATTATTATTATTATATTAAAGTATTTTCTACCCATTTCCAGGGACCCCTTCAAGTTGTCTGTCATGTTCCCAAAACAGCTCAAATTGGTGCCATCCGTTCTGGCCACCTCAGTATTTTAACATCTCTTTATGTGTAGACCTTTCATCTTTCATCATGCCTGACACTACTGAGTCCATTCGCTTTATGAGTCTTTGCGACAACTTTGTTTCCAGGCCAAACCATGGCCCTAAAGATTCTTTGTGGCACATAATGGCTATTAAACTGTCTGAAGCTGACTGAAACTGCTAATGGAAGGAGCAACATCAGGGAGAAGGATATTTTATTTTCTTTTTTAAAGTTTATTGGTTTACTTAAAGTACAAGAAATGTACAATTATTACTATGAAGTGCTGAGGCAAAATTAATAGATAAACTTAGACAAAATCAATAACAGGATAAAACTGCCACAGTAGAATACATCAAATACCAAAGGCCCACTATATTTTTCATAAGGGGCTGCAGTAGCACAGCATTTAAAGCCGCTAGCTGCAGAAACGCCTGCTGACTGAAGGGTCAACAATTTGAAGCCACAAGTCAGGGTGAGCTCTCGACTGTCAGTCCTAGCTCCTGCCAATCTAACAGTTCGAAAGCATGCAAGGTAAAGCAAGCAGGAAGGTAAAAGGGTGCCCCATGCAGACATGCCAGCAGAAAGATCAGAGATGTCTACAGACAGTAGGCTTCTTCAGCATGGAAAATGGAACAAGAACACCTCCCCATGGCCGGAGTTGAACATCACCTCCAGATGCTGGAAATGGAAAAAAGGGAAGGCCTTTACCATATATGTGTATTGTATGTTGTTATTCATGTAAAAGGTATTGAATGTTTGCCTTATATGTGTATATTGTAATTCGCTCTGAGTCCCTCTGGAGAGATAAAGCGTAATATAAATAAAGTGTATTATTATTATTATTATTATTATTATTATTATTATTGCTGCTCTCTTACAATCTTTTATCATCTGAGATCCCATCCATGGAAAGGGGAATTTCTGATACATAATTTTGAGTTTCCGTCACACCAATTATCTTCAATCGTCATGCATAAGAGACTTGGTTGGTATTTTTCCACAGTGCTTAGAAACCGAAGAAACCACAAATGTAGCTAAAGAGACCTTCAACCAAAATGAAAGGAGGACAAAACCAACCTGGCTGTCTAGTGAAATATTAAGAAAATAAAATAAATAAAACTAACCAAGTTGGCAACAAAATATAGTGAAAGTTATCTATGAGAAAAAGATTAGCAGCGGGTTGTGGTGAAACATAAAAGGCAACTCTTGGACATGGGAAATGAAATAATAATAAGAAATAAAACAGAAGTTCAAGTTTCCTACATTATGAGTTATGGGAACATAAAATTTGAGCTACAACAACATAACATTTGCATCATGTCTGTGACATGGGTTACCAAAATTACTTTATGTACTCAGGGCACCGGTCAAGAAAAACAATCCTGTACTTTTAGTATGTAGAGCCATTGTAGTATTTGTTATAGTGGCTTCAGTGTTGGACTAACAAGCTCATCAGATGGGGCTTACTTTGGTGGCATACGCCAGTTCAGCCCTAGTTGACTCATGGAGTGCATTAGCTCCCATCTAACGACACAAAGGAACTTCTGGTGGATCAACTAGCATGGAACCAGATGCGGAAACACAGCTTCCTGTGTTGCACCAATATGAAGGTGGGGGAGCCTCATAGTTGATGCTTTCCCCTGTAGGATCGGGTTAAAGGTAAGCCAGGTGATGTGGAGCATGGGGCGACAGGTTCCCCACACATCCCAAGAGTGGTCACTGGATTTGCCATGATGTGTGGCAATTCCAGTGGCCCATGTGAAGAGATCGCAGGACCCTGAGTGACCAGAGTTTAAATCTCCATTCAGCATTCAGCCATGGAAACCCAGGAGATGGCCTGGGGCAATTCACACCCTCAGAAAGACAATGACAAACCTCCTCTGAACAAACCTTCCAAGAACACCTCATGATAGTTTGCCTTAGGGTTGCCACAAGGGAGAAATAACAACAGCATGCTATTAATAGGTGTTGAATCAACATGTGTATGAAAAAAAACTAGGTTTCTTTCTGGCATTAAGTTTGTGTTACTCCCATTACTAGCATCACCATCATCACCATCCTTGTGAGTGTCATCATCATACTAATTCTTCTTATTCAGGGCAAGGAAAGATGCTGTTTGGGGTTGTAAGAAGGGGTAACAAAGTTATTTTCCAAAACAATTCAGTGTAACATTGTTCAGTGTGACATGTAATATTTACAATGTTTCAAGAGGGCTTTTCTTTTTGTTTCCTGAAGGGTTTTTTTTTTAAGTAACTAAGAATTAAGAAGTAACATCTTAATAAGGCATGTATTATTAAATAACAAATAATATTAACAAGTTAACTTGAAAAAGTAACTTGCCATGGATATTAAATAAAAGGTAAATGTAAATGTTTCCCCTTGACATTAAGTCTAATCGTGTCCAACTCTAGGGGTGGTGCTCATCTCCATTTCGAAGCCGAAGAGCCGGTGTTGTCCATAGACACCTCCAAGGTAATGTGGCCAGCATGACTGCATGGAGCGTCGTTACCTACCCGCAGAAGTGATACCTATTGATCTACTAACATTTGCATGTTTTCAAACTGCTAGGTTGGCAGAAGCTGGGCTTAACAGTGGGAGCTCACCCCACCCCCTGGATTCGAACCACTGACCTTTCGGTCTGCAAGTTCAGCAGCAGATTAACCCACTGCACCATGAGGGGGCCCTGGATATTTTTTAAAGGATATTAAATCATTTTATTTTAAAAAAACAAATACAAGTTCTAGTGATATCCCAGCAATTTCCTGCAGTTTTTTAAAATCAGTGTTTTTTAGGTCCCTCAAGAATGTGGGGATCTGAGCATAATTGCATAAAATCATCGTCAATATTTCTGTGAGATATTCATTTCATCCACTGTGGCCACGAATATGCTGATGGTTTGATGATACAAACCATCAAATATACAAGCTATGAATGGTTTCACACTCAGTTACCATTACCGATAAAACCATGCTTTTTCAATTTCCTAGCTTCTGAGTCATGACATAAAGAAGTTACACAATGCAACACACCATTTTTCCATGTGAACCCAACCATGGCTACTCTGGTTAACAGTAGCTTTCTCTCACAAATCTTTTTGATATAGATGTTAAAGGTTGGGATCTTCTGCACATAAACCCCCTTTTCTATGGCTGAATCATGGCTTTCCTTCAAGCCTCAAGAGTGTAATTGAATTTTGGTTTTAACTTTGCTATACACAAATGCTGGCTTGGATTAATCTCTCTGTTCAAAGTTTCATTTACTTGGCAAAACTTTTGCTTCTGAATTTAGTTTCTGAACACTCAACTTATCCATGTATGAATGCTGACAAGCCCTGAGTTTCATTTATAAACAGTGTTTCAGCTTGAAGCATATATTTTAATGGAATTACTGGTGGGTCTTCCCTCCTCCCAAATGTCTAATTCTTGGGCCCTGCCATTATGTTCCCCAGAAAAAGCATGCCCCTTATTTCCTTTTTCTGGATCTCTCACAAGCATCTAGTGGCCACTATGGGAAGCTAATGCTAGACTGGTCTTTGATTTGACACAGTGCAGAAATTCTTAGGGTACATCTACACTGCAAAATTAATGCAGTTTGGCGCCTCCTTAACTGCCATGGCTCAATGCTCTGGAAGCATGGGACTTCAGACCTTTCTGCCAAAGAGTGCTGATGCCTCACCAAACGACAGATCCCAGAAGTCCATAGCATTAAACCATGGAAGTTAAAGCGGTGTCAACTTACATTAATTCTACAGTGTAGATGCACCCCTAAATTTCACAACCACCATTGCTATCTATCTGGATACTCTTAGCACAGTCTTACACATCTTTACTAAAAACAAATCCACTTCTTCTCCATGTGACTTATTCCTTTTTGTCCTTTTACAACTGTGACTCCACTCAAATATGATTTTCACATATAGAAATTGTTAGTCTTTCAGGTCTCAGAATATTCTTTGCTGTGTGTTGCAACTAGATAGTATGGATACTTAACCCTTAACAAGTAAATGTACACTCCATTGTTGCGAAGTGTACATAAGAAGGAAAGTGTTGCCCTGTGTGATCTACTCTGAACTTCTTGGAGGAAGCATATCATTTTGTTGCTGTTATTCTTAATTGCCATCAATTTGACTTCAACTGACCTTATGAATGAGAGACCTTCAGGACACTCCATTATTAACAACCCTGGTAAGGTCTTTCACACTCCGAGTTGTGGCTTCCTTGTCTGAATCAGTCTACTTGTAGTCAAAAGGCCTTCTAAGTTCAGTCCAGGCCCGTAGCCAGGATTTTGATTTGGGGGGGGGGGGGGGGCTCAGGATCTACCCTAGCAAACCTTTTGTATCGTTACCCCAATATGGAATATATTCCATGCATATGGAATATATTGAGCATGATGATCAAATCATTATATGAACAAACACAACAGTTTAAATAATGTGCCAGTAAGGCCTTCTCACAGACCACCCTGAGAATTTCGGGGGAGCCGAAGCCCCTCAAGCCCCCCCCCCCCCCCCCGGCTACGGGCCTGGTTTAGTCCTAAGAATATAGCAGTGGAATAAATAAATGTAATTGCATAATAAATGAAAAGATCCAGCATGGTGTAGCTATCTATGCACTGGATACAAATCTGAAGACTAGGTATTGAATATTGCTCAGCCATGGAAACCCACTGGTTGACCTTGGGCTAGTCTGTTTCTCAGCCTCAGAACCAACCCCCCTTTGAACAAATGTTTGCCAAAAAAAACCCCAATCATGCTTCATTTAAAAAAAACTGTAAGAGAGAATAATAAAATTATAATAAGGTAATATGTAAATTAAACATAAAACACAGCATCAACCAAATCCAACCATTCAATTTCTACTTATTCAAAAAACATAATCATATCCTCCTTCCTCATTCTGATTGCAGTCTTCCACAAATTAGTCATCACATAAGTGGTGTGTGATTTCTAATAATACAATAAAAAGTGATTTGTGTGCAGATATTGGGATTAAATGTGCTTTTTGCATCAAGAATGGCAAGATCCACCTGCTTATTATTCAGTGCTACCTGCACACAGCAGCACTAAGAATCTGTGATACACTAATGACTTCATCATATGGGGCTAACATTGGTGGCAAATGCTGGCTGGCTCCCATCAGACAACGTTGTGCCAGCTCTTTGGGTGAAGGAGGACGGCACTGGTGTGCCACCACAGCAACACAAGAGGCTTCCCGTGTTGACATCGGCTTTCATGGGAAGAAGCCACAAACACCACATTTCCCCCCATGGGATCAGCTGCCGGAGGAGCCCAGCAATGCAGGGCATGGGGCGGTGGCATCCCCACACCCTGCAGCGAAGCAGAATAATGTGGAATACTTTCAGCAGCCATGTGACAAGTTCATCAGTCTTGCAGAAACCAACCTCCTCGGGGATTCAACTGTTTGGAGACCTTTAACAAGTGCATTGCAACTTTTAACTTCAACTGAAGCACCATAATGAAATGAGCAATACACATTGACATCCTATTGGTAACTTATTTTATTTATTTATTTATTTCGGGTACTTCTACCATACCCTTCTCAACCCCCTAAGGGGGACTCAGGGCGGCTTCCAACCGGCATACATTGATGCCTACAATTCACACAATAAAATACATACTAACAATAGTTATAACAATTAAAACATTACATTAATACAATAAAAATACAATAAAAAGCCAGCCTGGTGGCCATCGTTTTGCCAAGTCCGTAATTAATAAATTCATTCCGCTTATCATAGTCCATTTCCAAAGCTTTAGTCGTCATTGTCCATTGTCAGTCTGCCAGATTACCCAAAGGCTTGGTCCCATATCCATGTTTTTAATTTCCTTCTGAAAGAGAGGGGGATGACAATGATCTAATTTCCCCGGGGAGTGAATTCCACAAACGGGGGGCCACCACCGAGAAGGCCCTGTCCCTCATCCCCACCAATCTTGTTTGTGACAAGGACGGGGCCGAGAGCAGGGCCCCTCTAAAAGATCTTAAATTCCTAGGCGGGACGTAGAAGGAGATACGTTTGGACAGGTACGCTGGGCCGGTGCATGCATATGATACATTCGTTTAAACCAGGGGTCCTCAAACTTTTTAAATGGGGGGCCGGATTACTGTCCCCCAGACCGTTGGAGGGCCGGACTATAGTTTTTTAAAAAAAAATGATGACCAAATTCCTATGCACACTGCATATGTCCTATTTTGCTACTGTTATGAATTGTAATGTAAATATCTGATATGCATGATGTATTTTTTATGTTACAATCTGAACATAAAGCATGGTTTTAGCATTTCTGGAGATAAAATAGTTCCAATTAAAATGAGGAAAGCATTCTATTTTCTGTCTTTTTGAAAGTGGTTTTTGAAATATGTAAGCATGAGTCCCCTTTCAGGGGGAGAAGGGCAGGGTATAAATATAGGAAATAAATCTATATAAATAAAAATGTAATGTTCGTTTGTGGGATTAACAGAACTCAAAAACCACTGGATACCTAACAACCCAATGTATGTCCTCCACTCAAAAAAATTGATTTTGTCATTTGGGAGTTGTAGTTGCTGGGATTTATAGTTTACCTATAATCAAAGAACATTCTGAACCCCATCAACGATGGAATTGAATCAAACTTAGCACACAGTTCTCCCATGACCAACAGAAAATACTGGAAGGGTTTGGTGGGCAGTGTCCTTTGGTTTTAGAGTTGTAGTTCACCTACATCCAGAGATCACTGTGGACTCAAACAAGGATGGATCTGGACCAAACTTGGCACTGATACTCAATATGCCCAAATGTGAACACTGGTGGCATTTGGGGGTTGTATTTGCTGGGATTTATAGTTCACCTACAATCAAAGAGCATTCTAAACTCCACCAATGATGGAATTGAACCAGTCTTGGTACACAGAACTCCCATGAACAACAGAAAATACTGGAAGGGTTTGGTGGGCATTGACCTTGAGTTTTGGAGTTGTAGTTCACCTGCCTCCATAAATCACTGTGGATTCAATGAAAGGTCTGGCCCAAACTTGGCACAAATATTCCATATGCCCAAATGTGGGCATGGTGGGCATGGCCAAGCGATGCTGGCTTCCCTGGCCCGGAAGCCTGGCCACGCCCACCCGGCGCCGCCTCCACCATTCGCGCCACCAGGGATTTTCTGTTACAGAGGAATGGCGCCCGCTCTGCTGCGTTTCTCCCTCCACAGGCTTCTCCATCCCGTGTGGAAGGAGAAGCCTGTGGAGGGAGAAGCGCAGCAGAGCGGACGCCATTAGCGGCGGCGGCGAGGGGCTTTGGACAGGCCAGGACAGGCCGTGCGGGCCGGATAAAGGTCCTTGGTGGGCCGCATACGGCCCACGGGCCGTAGTTTGGGGACCCCTGGTTTAAACTGTTTTTGAGAAATTGTCCCACCCTCCACCCCCCATAGTAAGACACAATGGACAAGGAAGCACTTAAAAATGAATTTATTTTTATTTTTTTTAAACCCATTTTCACAATGTTGAAAGATCACTCTCTCACAGCTCTGGAAAAGCCCAGTCAGGTATATCTCCTCTTGTTTATGAAATCCACCTTTATTAAATTGTATAAACTATATCAAAGGAAATTAACCTTGCTATTAAAATTCTAGATCGGTATAAGTGCCTTACTTAATCTTATGCCTTGAGACAGTAAACGGGCTAAAGCCAGCTAATGTATTAAAGCCTGAAGGTGCTAAAGTCTCATTGATAGGATATTTATTATATTTATGCAAACCAAAACTCTGTCCCATTGACATATCTCCCATTGATAAATCCTCCTAGGTATTTTAGGAAACTTCCTGCTTCCAGACTGGGGATAATGACTGAAACCAGCTGCGGGCGAGACCAGCCCATTATACCATCAAATTTTCCCAGTCCCCCTTTCGTGTTTTCTGGACTATCCCTTTGTGTTTACCTGGATTGGACATTGAGTTCATCATGGAACAACATCACATTCCCAGTTTCATACTTCTCACAGGGGCAGACCTTTAACAGACTTGAACTTTAAGCTATCCAATTAGAGCTGTTTATTTTTTCCGCTATGGAGGAACACCAACCAGCGATGACATCAGGTGGAATCCTTGGCCAACAGGAACCCAGATCCTGGCTGTACCACTTTTCAGCCAATCAGAAGCTGGTATGGGTATTTTGAATAGTTGTCAAAGGAAATAAATATACTCTGTATTTTTCAATGTTTTATGTCAATACTTTGAGCACTAGCTCTGCTGATATCCTCTTTGGCCATTGAGAATTAATGCTTTCTACCCATCTGTGTCCTGATTTGGTATTCTAGATTAGCTGGGGGACTCCAGGTTTTCAAACCCACTATTTAGTAGAGCTGAAATCACTTAATAAAATGTGAAATTGTATCTTTTTTGGACAATGCATAATGGTCATATTCAATAGAAGTTTATACAAGCAGATGTTTATATTTGAGGCTATTTCTCACGATGGTGTATTTCACATTGTCCTGTATTGTGCACTGATTCTATAACTTTGCACATCTGTAATAAATTGGAGTAGCACAAACAAGGTGTACCTCCTTTTAGGTTTTTAAGTTATCTGGGTCTACTTAGTGCAGGGTTTTGACTATGATCTTTAACCTTCATTGCTATTCCCTTGGGCAACAAGTCCCACAAATCCATTTTGATTTGATCTCCCTTACCTATTCAATTTTTGCATATCATTTGAGCATATGGCACACACAACATTACTGAAAAGAAGATTATTGTTTTCAAAATATTCAATTTACTATATTTATATCCCACTTTTCCACTAATGCCATCAAGATGGCTCATTTACATACAGTTCACATTGTGCGATCATACTGTTCAAAAGTAGTTTAGCAAAAAAAATTGCACAAGGAGATACTGAATAAAGTGCTTCATTGTTGAATATTGAGGGGGAAATACTTGCACTGGCATAGCCCCCAGTTTATGTGGTCAAAGGACTCGAGATCCTAAATCTCATGCTGGCTGGGAATTGTAGTACAGTAGAGTCTCGCTTATCCAACCTTCGCTGATCCAACGTTCTGTATTATGCCACGCAGTCTGCCTCCTGCCTGTTTCAATACACAGCTGTTTCAATACATTGCGTTGTTTTGGTGCTAAATTCATAAATGCAGTAATTACTACATAATATCGCCATGTATTGAACTGCTTTTTCTGTCAGTTTGTTGTAAAACATGATGTTTTGATGCTTAATTTGTAAAATCATAATGTAATTTGACATATAATAGGTTTTCCTTAATCCCTCCTTATTACCCAACATTTTTTCTTATCCAACGTTCCGCTGGCCCTTTTATGTTGGATAAGTGAGACTCTACTGTAATTGTAATCTTAAAAAGCAACTTTTCCAAGTTCTGCTTGGAAACCTTCAGTTTACTACTAGATTACATCACCTTTATTTGGGAGCCTGTGCTTACACGAAGGGAATGAACCCTTAGAGAACAGAGTGGCCCCTAATAATACCCAAAGAGACATTAAAACTATTAAAACTACTGCTTTACTTCTTTTGCATAATGAATTCCAGGACTGTTGGTTGGCCTTCATTCCTTTCACTTCTGTTTTTGCAATGCTGATAGGCCAAAAGGCATGCGTAAACACTGGCATAATTGCATCAGAATGTTTCCATATTCGTTAGGCAGCAACAGAATGCAGATGTACAGGCAGACGTAAGAATTAAGGAATGAAATTCTATAAAGTCATTGCATCTCATTGGATTTTCCTGCCTCCCTTGCCCCGTCATGTGCAAAAATCATGTTTATGAGAAGGAACTGATTTTTCCCCAAATGATAGTAAGACCAAATGAAACAAAATAGAGCAAATTTGTAAAGACAGCCGGTTCAGACCTTCTATATTTTTCCCCTCAGAGAAAAATAATCATGCTTGTTCTACAGAGAGAGAAAAAAGGAAACTTTAAAAAATTACTTAGTCTGGGACTGATTCCAGTTCTCTAATCCAGGTGTAGAGTTCTACCTTATCCAAGTCAATCTCCAATCATTCTAGAGAGCGAGTGCTGCTACATCAGTGTTTCTCAACCTGGGGGTCGGGACCCCTGGAGGGGTTGTGAGGGGGGTGTCAGAGTGGTTGCCAAAGACTATCAAAACACACTTTTATGTTGGTCATGGGGGTTCTGTGTGGGAATTTTGGCTCAGTTCTATCATTGGTGGGGTTCAGAATCTCTTTGATTGTAGTTGAATTTTAAATCCCAGCAACTACAACTCCCAAATGCCCAGGTCTATTTTTCCCAAACACCACCAGTATTCACATTTGGGCATATTGAGTATTTGTGCCAAGTTTGGTCCAGATCCATCATTGTTTGAGTCCACAGTGCTCCCTGAATGTAGGTGAACTACAACTCCAAAAGTCAAGATCAATGCCCACCAAACCCTTCCAGTATTTTCTGTTGGTCATGGCAGTTCTGTGTGCCAAGTTTGGTTCAATTCCATCATTGGTGGAGCACAGAATGCTCTTTGATTGTAGATGAACTATAAATCCCCACAACTACAACTCCCAAATGACAAAACCAATCCCCCCAAACTCACCAGTATTCAAATTTGGGTGTTTCGGGCATTATTTCCAAATTTGTTTCAGTGAATGAAAATACATCCTGCATACCAGATATTTACATTTCAATTCATAACCATAGCAAAATTACGGTTATGAAGTAGCAACAAAAACAATATTATGGTTGGGGGTCACCACAATGTGAGGAACTTGTTATCAGGGGTCATGACATTAGGAAAGTTGGGACTGTTCTAGAGAGCAAGTGCTTCTGCATTGTTCCATTCATCTGCTTCAAAGGAGTTATCTTTCTATTGATTAGTTAGCAATGCCCTTCCAATCCTGCTGTGATCCTGCAGACAAGAAGGGTGGGTGGGAGGAATCCACTCAGCTATCATATTAATTCTGATCACAAAGCACCTTCTTGAATTTTTTATGTAATAGGAGTCAAGGCACTTGGGGAGCGTGGGTGTTAAGTTTCATTGCTGACTATATTCTCAGGGCGAGGGAAAGGAGAGGGAAGGCATTCTTCCAGCATGATACTTCCCTATACAGGTACAGGCGAACTTCCAAAGGAGTCATTCCCAGAATGCTACTCATAAAAAGTCACCACACCACCAAGAAATGTACTATCTGAATCCCGCTTCCTGTTCGGTCATCTCTGAAGATTCCAGCAGGCTGTTGCAGAGGAAACACATGGAAAACAAGTGCTATGAAGAATGCAATAGGGAAAAGTAGAGTGCTCATTGGGGCCAGGAGATAGGGAGTGAAGGAAAGAATGGCTTTGCTGCACCAAATAAGAATTCTGCCCCCTCAGTGAAATTATCCTTCATTCTTCAAATTTCTGGCATTTTAGTAAATGAAGTTAAAGTAATTTAAACTTTAGCAAGTTTTCTCAAAGCCTGATCCAATCATTAGTTAGAGTATAAAGTCAAGAAACAAGAAGATTGGGGGTCCACACTGCAAAATTAATACAGTTTGACAGCACTTAAATTGCCATGGCTTAATGTTATGGAATCATGGGAGGTGTAGTTTGGCAAGGCACCAGCACTCTTTGGCAGAGAAGGCTAGAGACCTTGTGAAACTACAAATCCCATGCTTCCATGTCACTATGCCATGGCATTTAAGTGGTTTCAAACCACATTCATTCTACACTATAGATGCACCCCAGGATTTGGAAGAGCAGCAATGAAGAAACTAGAAAGATCATGAAGTGTAAAGACATTTCATTGAATATTAAAGTGAGGATGATCCATGCCATGATTGTGACAGCCTACATACTGAACATAGCTAATAGGAAGAAAATCAACTCATTTGAAATATGATGCTGGAGAAGATTTCTGCAGATCCTATGGACTGCTAAAATACAACTAAACAGATCTTAGAACAAATCAGGCCTAAACTCTCCCTGGAAGCCAAGAAGACTAAAATAAAACTATTATACTCTAGTGGTATCATAAGAAGAGGTAACTCACCGGAAGACACAATAATGCTTGATAAAATGGAAGTCACTAGGAAAAGAGGAAGACCACATTTCAGATGGATAGACTCAACCAGAGAAGCAATGGGCCTGAGTCTGCAGACCTAAGCAGGGCCATTGGGGATCAATGACTTGGAGATCTATAGGGTCACTATAAATTGTCACTGGCCTGAAGGCAATTAACAACAACAACATAATGTAAAAATGGGATTGAGCCATAGGGGTAGGCAAAGTTACCAAAAGATGCAAACACAGCAAATATAAGAGGTCTACATGGGGAAACATGGTGGCACAGAGATTTAAATCACTGCACTGCAGAACTTGCTGACTGAAAGGTTGGCAGTTCAAACCCAAGGAGTGGGGTGAGCTCCTGCTGTTAGCCCCAGCTTCTGTCAACCTAGCAATTTAAAAAATATGCAAATGTGAGTAGATCAATAGCTACTGCTTTTGCAGGAATGTAACGGAGCTCCATGCAGTCATTCTGGCCACATGACCTTGGAGGTGTTTATGGATAACACCGGCTCTTTGGCCTAGAAATGGAGATGAGCACACACACATACACACACACACACAGAGTCGGACATGATGAGACTTAATGTCAGGGGAAACTTTTACATCTCAATTTTTAGTGTCTCACTTTGTACAATACATTTGAGGAGTGGAGGGAAAAATGCATTAAGGAGCAGAATTCTTACTTGATGGGGCAATGCTTTCATTGTTCTCCCATGTAGCTAAACGCTTTTGGAGGGCAGATAGTGCTACTACCTTGCCTATCAAGTCTCAGTAGGAAAAAATGAGAACCTTCTGTGCACCACTGAGAGATTTATGATTGAAGAACAAACCTATTATAAGTACACAGAGGTGTTCCTAACTTGAATTTGTGTGTGTATGAAAGGGGTGGGAGAAGTGTTGCCACCTTAGGAATAGAGACAAGGTGCCTCCAGGCTCACTTACATCAAAATATTAACTCCACTATACAAGAAAACAAATAATGGAAGAGCAGACAATAATCTAAGCAAGGTGGAAGCAATTCCTTGTGTCTATAAGAGTTTACATGTGGACTCAAGAGGGAGCTAAGCAACTAGCTCTGAATACTGAACTTTGCAGCAATTCAGTTGAATGGCAATCAGAATTTCAAAAATTACAAAGAGCAATTAAGTATTCACAGGCTGTACTGAGCAGAGGCTTTGAAAATTAGAAGTGGAAATAACTGAAATATGCAAATTGAAATAACTTATATGAGAGGAAAATCAAAGTTTGCATTACACATGCTGTTGGGTTTTTTAAAATATGGGGCTGAATAATAGAGCTGAATATATTTTTTAGTTTCATAGAATCATAGAATCAAAGAGTTGGAAGAGACCTCATGGGCCATCCAGTCCAACCCCCTGCCAAGAAGCAGGAATATTGCATTCAAATCACCCCTGACAGATGGCCATCCAGCCTCTGTTTAAAAGCTTCCAAAGAAGGAGCCTCCACCACACTCCAGGGCAGAGAGTTCCACTGCTGAACGGCTCTCACAGTCAGGAAGTTCTTCCTCATGTTCAGATGGAATCTCCTTTCTTGTAGTTTGAAGCCATTGTTCCTTGTCCTGTAATACTGCTGCAATCTTATGTCCTCTGAGGGTACATCTACACTTATTATTAATGCAATTTGACACTACTATAACAGCCATGGTTCAATGCTTTAA
This sequence comes from Anolis sagrei, assembly GCF_037176765.1. NCBI lineage: Eukaryota > Metazoa > Chordata > Lepidosauria > Squamata > Anolidae > Anolis > Anolis sagrei. The sequence continues at coordinate 278,638,595 of NC_090022.1, forward strand.
AATCACGGGAGATGTAGTTTCAATAGGTCTAAAGCAGGCATGGGCAAACTTGGGCCCTCCAAGTGTTTTGGACTTTGACTCCCATAATTCTTAACAGCCTCAGGCCCCTTCCTTAAGCAGCTGAGAGGGAAAAGGAAAGGGCCTGAGGCTGTTAGGAACTGTGGGAGGTGAAGTCCAAAAACCTGGAGGACCCAAGTTTCCCATGCCTAGTCTAAAGACTACAAGGTAAAAGACCTTGTAAAATTACTCCTAGGATTCGATAGCACTGAGCCATGGCAGTCAAAGTGGTGTCAAACTACATTTATTCTATAGTGTATATGCATCCTTAGTAAACTTTCTGAACTTTGTAATCTCTCTCTTTAAAAAAAAATAGTGCACTTGGTATGGCTTTCACTCTAATGACTCTCGCATTTCCAATTTTTGAGGTAAATGAGCTATACCGCTAGTGTTGAATTCTTTCTGCTTGAGGCTGTTATTTCTATGTTGTTTGTAATCCCATTATTAGTCTAAGGTATACAGCTATTTAATGTACTATATGCATTTCCCTCTTTTCAGAATGGAAGAGAAGGAAGGAAGGGAGATCTTTTTGGGCAGCTGAAGTCAAATTCAGGTAGAGTTCCTGCCACATCCTCTCATCATGAATGTTTGTCCAAAACTTTCAGTAGAGTTAGTCTTCAGGAACGGTAATAGATGACTTGCTCCATTTAGTCAGATGACATTGTGTTGGAATCTTTAGTGGAGAAAACTATTCACTGCATTTTGCTTTCATTTTTCCCCCGACAACCCTCTGTTGCATATTATGTGTTCTGTTGTACATTATATGTTCTTCTCACAGGAAGGATATGTTGATTTTTTTTCTTAATGGAGCACAGACAGTTAGCATTTGCTACTCATTAGTTTTAACATGGTCTCCTCCATCAGTCAGGACCTAATTTATCTTTTTGGTCTTCAAAACCCATTTTTGAGCGTGCTCCTAATGAATGGTTCTGTTGATTTTACGGGAAAATATCCATAGACATCCAAAGCAACTGGGAAATAAATCTCATTGAACTAAACAGGACAATGGCCAGTTTCCCAAATCCACTATGCAGGACATAAGTAGCTCTTGCTTGGTTAGTTCAGCAGTGGGACCCATGGTGGTGCAATGGGTTAAACCCATGTGCTGGTTGAACAGCTAACCTGAAGTCCTGAAAATGGCGGTTCGAATCTATGAGATGGGGTGAGCTCCCATCTGTCAGCTCCAGCTTCCCATGCAGGGACATGAGAGAAGCCACCCACAGGCTGGTAACACATCTGGGCGACCCCTGAGCAACCTCTCTGTAGACGGCCAATTCTCTCACCGTGATTTGTAGCATATTCTCAAGTCGCTTCTGGCATGATAAAAAAGCAGCAAAGAGTGAAGTAATTGGAATCTGGCCATGCCCAATGGGTACAGGCAAAAGCAAACTGCTTCAGCTTCTCCTAGCTTCTATGTTTTTCCTTATTAATAGCTCACTGAGACATTTCAACCACTTGTGTCCCAATTCCCATCTGAGAAATGATGGTGTGTGTGTACGTTTGGCCATATCTAACAAATAATAGGGCCTAAATGCCCTAAAGCAGTGGTTCTCAATCTGTGGGTCCCCAGGTGTTTTGGCCTACAACTCCCAGAAATCTCAGCCAATTTACTAGCTGTTGGGATTTCTGGGAGTTGAAGGCCAAAACATCTGGGGACCCACAGGTTGAGAACCACTGCTCTAAAGGCACCTCTGCTCTTGGAAGCTAAACAGAGTCATCTCTGGTTAGTTCTTAGATGGGAGATGGCTAACAAATACCAGGTATCATAGGCTATATTTCAAAGGAAGGAACCGGCAAAGCCACCTCCAACTGCTTTAAAGTATTTCCAAAGTGTCTCAAACATAAAAGCTTCAAAGGAGTTTAAAACTTTCAAGGGAGGGAGGTGGGTGAAATGTGTTAATAAAATAAATAAATGTCAATTTGCCATCTTAATTAGGTGGAAAGCATGATCCACAGATGCCCATTTACCATCTTCTCTGTTTGGTTCATCCTGTGCCTTTTTCCCTTTGCTCCTTTGGTTTAAAAACACATTGCAACTTTTTTCCAGTGTGATTTTGTTGTCTCAAAGTTCCCTTTTGTCATCGGTTCCATCTTTAACACGCCTGACTAATAGCTGTATAGATGTGCAGCTGTCTCCCCAAAGGAACGTCTCTCTAATGCACGCATTGCTTCAAAAACAACCAAGCTGACTCTAAGGCAGGAGGCATTTTGAGCTACTATGACAGCTATATGATGCTTCATGGCTTCACCCTTGTTTGTGTGACAAAAGAGGATTGCATGCAGATGCATTTCAAAGTGCAAGTCAATGGCATCAGACCACAAAAAGAAAATGGGAATTTGTAAGTGGGGGGGAAGGGGATGGGGGAAATAACTTGCCTAGAGAATAGTTTTCATCATGTTCCAAGGCTCTGTGGTCACAGCTGATGAAGAAAGGAAATGGAGCATTAGGCTCTCCCTGCACCTGTTTCTGTGTTGGTGTTGTCATGGGACAGATTGTCCTGAGATGAAATGTACCTGCTTTAAAAGGAACAATGTAGTGTGTCAAGGCTTCTTCATAAAAGCATCGCGATCACACCCATATGCAGTCTGTATCACACAGGTCAGTTGTGCATCTGATGTGCTATGAACCTACAGAAGGAATGCAGATTCTGCACGCTTATCACATGTACAGCCAAGCTGTTCATTTGCTCCAGCATAGAATTCAGGGTAGTGCTGCCTAAGTATAAATTCAGATTCCATACAATGTTGTACTCAGCTTTTTAAGTAGACCTGGGCTTGAACCCTATCACTGTATGTATGTATGTATGTACCCTATTTATACTTTGCCTTTCTCTACCCCAAGGAGGACTCAAGGCAGCTTACATATGGCAATTATTCAATGCCTTAAACACATATAAACATTAAACTTAAAATCAATTTAATGAAAATTAATGCATATTAAATATTTAACATTACATTCAGCATTAAAATCACGCCATCCAAAAATCATAGTCTATACTAGGTAATTATGCACTGCAACTGTAAATCATACTGTGATCCATTTAGTCATGGACAATATGCAACAGGAAATATCTAGGAGGATTATTTCTTAAGGGGTAATTCAGAAATATACTTATTTATAGAATAATGTGTACCCTGCAAATGTGGACTAGTGGATAGAGTGTTTGGATGTGAAACTCATTGGATGAGCTTGGATCAGTCGGCATCTCTCAGCCTGACCTTACATCACAGACTCATAGTAAGGATAAAATGAGATGCATTCACTTGCCGAATACTTTGAAGAAAGTTTAAGAGGTTCATTTGATTAATTATAATTGCCACAAAACACATTTAATGCAGTTTGACTCCACTTTAACTGTCATAGCTCAATGATTTGAAATCATGGGAGCTGTAGTTTTACAAGGTCTTTGTCAGATGATGATGATGATGATGATGATGATGATTATTATTATTATTATTATTGATTAGCCCTTAGGCCATATCACAATTTTTGCCAGACTGTAGTTTCAAACTGGATTCATCCTACAATGCAGACACAGCCCATTTTTCTAAACTAAAAAACCCTCATCCACAGAGATATGATTTTAAGGTTCTAATATTATTTGAAAATGTGTGATATAGCCTGCTTTACTTCTGAATAGCAATCCTATAGGACAGCCAAGTGTTATTTAGTGACTGCTCATAATTATACTACATGGTTTAGGAAAAGGAAAAGAAGTATTGGGGTCTTTGGGGGTCTTCTTGCAATCTACTGTAATGATTTGGTTGCGTCACAATTCAAGAATGTCTGGGTCTTTCTGCCTCCTCTTAAATGTCTGCCCAGGTCCCAGTTGCTTTTCACATCTGTCTAAATATCAGCACTGGAGCTAGAAGGCCAAAAGTCACTATACATTCACTCTACAGAATCAGAGTCAACAATTAAAATGATGTAAAACCAATTTTGTTGTGACCTTTATGGAAGGGAATTGTAAATTTTCCATTATGGAGTGGGATTGTAAGCTCTCCATTGTATTACCTCTCCTTATTAAGAGTATGGTCTTGGAAAATAAATGTGCAATTACATGGAATGGATAAACAGTGCTAAAGTAGGCAGCTGGAAAAGGAGGAGGAGCAACATTAGGAAAGACGTATGTTCCCAAGAGCATCCAAACTGGAAAAAATGCATTTTCTGGCTCAAACAAGAGTGCACAGCTTCTCATCAGTCAAGAAAATTCAAATAAAAAAGTCCAGTACTTTTATAGTTTAGCATGCCCAGTCTGGAATTCAAAAATCTGAAGTAAACAGCATATTGTCTGTGATCAAAGGGGTTATCATTTAGATGTCATTAATCCTAGTCAACACAACTGTGCTTTTCTTTTCAAAACATTCCCATTATTAGTTCATCACAGCTTGGACTTACTGGTTATTGCAAAATTGATCATATTTTGGCACTCCCAGGGCTTGGTTACTGCACCATACTCTACATCAGTAGTTCCCAACCTTTGAGCTTCCAGGTGTTTTGGATTTCAACTCCAAGAAATCCCAGCCAGCTTACCAGCTGTTAGTAACTGTGGGAGCTGAAGTCCAAAACACCTGGATGCTCAAAGGTTGGAAACCATTACTCTACATGAAGCTACCCTTGAAGATAACTTTGAAGTTTCATCTAGTCCAGTGGTTCTCAACCTGTGGATCTCCAGATTTTTTTGTCTTCAACTCCCAGAAATCCTAACAGCTCATAAACTGGCTGAGATTTCAGGGAGTTGTAGGACAAAACACCTGGGGACCCCCAGGTTGAAAACCACTGATCAATCAGTATTCTAAGGCCCTTCCACACAGCCCTATTATCTGAGTGTGGACTCAGATAACCCAGTTCAAAGCAGATATTTTGGGATTTTCCGCCTTGATATTCTGGGATATAGGGCTGTGTGAAACATCCCAGAGAGGTGATCAAGAGTCATATAAGCTACTCTCATTCCATAGAAAAGTAGAAATACTACCATGGCCATTACAGGCCAAGAGGATCACTGCAAAATGTAGTTTCCAAAGTAACCCATTAGGGGAAAAAATACATTTTAGATCCAAAAATAAATAAGTTTTTTATTGTGAAAACTATCCATGTAACATAAAACATATTCATTGTTAAGGTCCCGGAGATTTATGTTAGGAACAATTCAAATACTAACTCTTGTATGACATATTTCCCAGGAGGACTATACCATGTGATCTCCTGAATGTCTGTATCTGCTGCCATTTCTTTTATTTTTAGACATGGCATGGTTAATAAAATAGCAGGTGCCACATCTCTGCATCCCAAGCAAGTCTTTTGTCAATGAGAGCTGGTTTTCCTTGAAACTGTTATCTGTATCACTGGAGAATAAAATGAGAAATAGTGATAGTGCATTATCATTTGATCTTTTTCCCCTTATAAAAATCCCTGTATATGTTAGCTTCTATGAGATCATTCATCCAACCCACCTGTGTTTACATTGTCATTGTTCATAAAGCATTAGGGGGAAATCACAAAGAAAAGCCATACAGTACATAGAAATCATGACATAATACAGAGAAAGCCTATTAATCAAGACACACTGTAAGATAAACAAAAGGCTTCTGTAAAAGAAATACGTTCAGAGATATATCATCAACTTTAATGTTTCTTTTAAAATTGTGTATAGAGTTAGTGAAGCCTGAAGCCAGTTGTGAATAGGAATACTGCCAGACTGGAGAAAGATCCAAATAGGTGGCTGGTCTGCATTTGCAAATTCATGAACAGACTAGAATAATTTACAATTCTGCAAAAGCCCATCTGTACTCATGTGCATGGAAGGCTTAGGCTATTTTTACTGCAGAGCAAGAATGGAGAGAATATTTCTAGACATTCAAAATATATAGAAAAACATGTTCTTGGGTGTCAGGAAATCCTAGAAAAAGAATCCTGGAGTGATAGGAAAGTTCACAACAACTGTACTACAACTCCATCTGTCTGCTATCTGTAGAAGAAGGAACAAACTGAAACTATTGCTAGGTTCTTGTGGGTTTTTTCGGGCTATAGAGCCATGTTCTAGAGGCATTTCTCCTGATGTTTCGCCTGCATCTATGGCAAGCATCCTCAGAGGTGTGAGGTCTGTTGGAAGTAGGAAAAATGGGTTTATATATCTGTGGAATGGCTGGGGTGGGGCAAGGAGCTCTTCCCTACTGCAGTTAGGTGTGAATGTTTAGCTGATCACCTCACACCTCTGAGGATGCTTGCCATAGATGCAGGCGAAACGTCAGGAGAAATGCCTCTAGAACATGGCTCTATAGCCCGAAAAAACCCACAAGAACCTAGTGATTCCAGCCATGAAAGCCTTCGACAATACATTGAAACTATTGAATCAGGAGCTAAATTCCTGTGCTGAGTAGAAAACAGAACTTAAGCTTTTTGTTATATCAGTCTCCAATGAGAAGACATACTTCAACCTGGAAGCAGCTATCTAATATAGGTTCCCACCCTATTTTTGACCAGGGATCACTTGACTCGGGACTACTTGAGCAGAGACCACTTTGACCAGGGACCATTCTCCAACGTTAGTAACAAAAGGGTTACGAATCAGTTTTTGGTCAACTTTAGATTTGGTTTGGTTATTTGGGGTGCTGATTCAGAAAATTGCATATAGACCATATAAGCTCAAGTTTCTGATACAGAACATATGCCATCAAGTAGTTGCCATCTGCTCACCCACAGAAAACCATATTTAATAAGCTTCGGCACTATAAGAGGGTTTTGCAAGACCAGTCACTCTCATTGCAAAGGTGTAGTAATGGTGAGACCGCTGACCATATTTTAGTTTTTGCGACCCACTGGTGGTCCATGGACCACAGGTTGGGAACCGCTGTTCTACACTGTAGGATGAATGCCATTTGACATTACTTCAACTGCCATGATTCAATGCTATAAAATCCTGAGATTTGTACTATGGTAATGCTCCAGCACACTTTGGCAGAGAAGACTAAATACTTTTTAAAACTACAACTCACATGATCCAATAACATTGAAGTTGTGTCATACTGCACACAGTTTACAGATGCACCTCAAGAAAGCCTTTTCATACATTCTCTCCAAATGCATCTGTGACAGTGATGAGGCCAAGAGCTTTCCCTCAACAATCCCAAATGTCAGACAGGCTCATAGAAATAAGGAATCAAAAGTAGCATGGGCTTCCGGATCCTTATTAAGCATATTCCTTGTAATAATTGCCTTGAACTGCAGAAGATTTAAGAGAAACATTATACCTAGAATCTTTCATTTCAGAAAAGTGGAAAACTGAGAAAATTGGACTGATCCATAGTCCTATTTCACCCAGACTCATTTATTAACAGGATTTGGATTTATCTTATATAGGACTTCAGAAGTACCATTTTGACCCTCTATAAGAATTACTGAATCATAGTTGGAAGGAACAACAAGGGTCATCTAGTCCAATTGCCCTCCCATGCAAGAACACACCTGGAATGTCTTAACATTCATGGGGAGGTTCTCATTTTGCATATGGTAGTACTATCCTTGCAAAAACTCTTCATCTTATTATCTAAACAACAGATTTATCTCAGATTAACTTGTCTGGTGAATCATGCTTCCAGTGCAGCTGATTGCTTCTTCAGTTGCTATCCCTTTAAAGAAATACACAAAATGGTTCTGTTCAAGGTTTGTTGGTAATGTAAACGTTCAGCATCATTGGTGAAGATTCAATATCATTATACAATACTATTTTCAGAAGAGTCAGTGAACTCCCTTTTTTCCCCTCAAAATCTTCCTGGCAAAGAAGTTAAAAGATTTTTATGTTATGCTTCCAATTGTTAAGTGTTTGGGGTTACTCGGTTGCTGTTTTTCTTTCCAGGTATCATTCTGCCAAAGCTAAATAAAACTCAGTCATGATATAAGTACAACAAAATAAACGTATTGTTGAGATTCAAATACTTTTCAGCCACCAACACCCTAATCTGTTAGCCAAAAAGCATGACCTGTTTTCCTTACTGCTCCAAGAGAAATAGGAATCAAAAACTGGGACCAGGGGCAGAGTAGATACCCACCTTCCAGATTTGAAATGATCTCATAGTCCCAGAATGTAGTTCTCCTTTGAAGTCCATCTCTTAGTCTTGATTGTCATGTCTACTTGCTGCATTATTGCTGCTATTTCTCAGAATCGGACTAACTATATTTATTGTCCTGGAATCCAGGATAATAAATCACACCAGCTGAAAGATCTGCAGGAGTAGCTCCATTTTTCTATCTCATCCTGAGTTCTGCTGTTGACCTATAAGTTGCAAGAAAAACCCTTACCAAAACAGAAGGGGGAAAAGATCTCTTCGTCTATGAATCGCTCACCTAATATTAGGCAATAAATCATTCCTGACATCCTATTTTAATAGTAGATCAAAGTGAGCCTAGATTCCATATTCTACACCAGGGCTTTGTTCCCCACTCATGACACCTTTCCGCCCAATACATTTTTATGTGATAGGTACATAAAATTGGTATAAAAAACAAACACAGATAATAAAACACCATTTGCAAGGCTTGCTAAACAGGCTGATTTTTTAAATGAAGTACAGCTAAAGCATTTTCTGCAGAATCCACTGTAAATACTGCACATTGTTGCTAAGAGATTCATGTAAATGTCTACAAAGGAAAATCTGGTGGTAAAAAAATTACTGTTTTTCATGACCCTAACATTGAGCTAACATTGATCACATTTGGAGGTGGGACCCATAGATTCATGACCACAGAGATACAAAGTGGTCCGGATACCTTATAGATCACAAATCTACAAAGAAGAACCAGTACTTCAATGGAGGTGGAACAATTAACTCAACAAGAAATAATAAAGATGCTGTAGTACACTCATCTACTGAAGCAAAATACACATCAACTGCTCAAGCATGCAAAAAACTTATGTGATTATGTCAATTCCTAGAGGAAATCATAAGCCTACATGGCTTCTAGAAGACAAACAAAGCTTCATAAAACTCTCATAGACTGAAGTCAATTCACATGCCAAGTACACTGATGTGAAGTATCATTGTTTCAAGAAGAGGGATCAAGTATTGTCCATCAAAAGAGTTAATTACAAATATTCACACCAAACCACTTCCTAGTGACCACCTCCAGCTCCTGAATGAGAATGTGAATCTTCTGGACTTAAACAAGCATTGCTAAGAAGGGATATTGGAAGCTTACCTTCTGACAAGCCTTCGATGGGTGAATAACTCGGGACTATGTCTGTTCTTGTTTTTATTGTATTTTAAAGTTAATTGTATTGTTTTAATCTACTGCTGTAAACCGCTCCGTGCCAAATTGGGAGTAGCAATATACAAGTCAAATAAATAAATAAGTAAGAGACATTGATGCTTGTTAAGTGATTAGTGATAGAAAGGAGTCTAGATCAGCGGTTCTCAACCTGGTGTTCCCAGATGTTTTTGGCCTACAACTCCCAGAAATCCCAGCCAGTTTACCAGCTGTTAGGATTTCTGGGAGTTGAAGGCTAAAAACATCTGGGGACCCCAGGTTGAGAACCACTGGTCTAGATAATGACTACTCTTTGGTTTCCTCTCTATATATCTTTCTTTGCTTGATGTTTGCCTTTCTTGCACAATAAAGACATTAGGTATCTGTACATAGTGGATAATCAATGAAAAGAATTCAATCAACAACATTTTCTCTCCCAACAGCAATATTTTCTGTTCCTTTCTCTCTGACAGTTCTATCCAACTTCCAGCCCTATTTGGCCCATCAGAATGCTGTCTGGCACATCAAATACTATTGTTCTTCATACCCGGCAGCCTCGAATGGGAATGAACATTTCCTCCATTTGTGCATGAATAAAGTATCAATCTAGTTAAAGTAAAAATATGTTGAATGGACACTTCCCCTGTTCCTCCATCTCAAGTCACGTGAAATAAATAAATGAATGCCGGTCATTCGGTATATTGAAAACAGGTGTATGGTTTGCACATGTATTCCAGTGGTTTCATCCCAAATCCTTTCCCTATGTAATTTCAGCTCTGCCATTAGTACTGGAAGCTACCCTAACTTACCTTGGATAAAATCAGTTTTGACTGGAGATTTTAAAATGTTTAGCTGAACAAGGAGGCCAATTACTCACTAGTAATTTGGGTCCTCCAATTACCTAATGTTTAATTTCATCAACATTCTTGAAGTCATCCAGCCCTGTATCATGCCAGTGTCTCGCCAATCCTATATTGCGGGAATAGAGAACAGAAAAGTTCTCCAAGCAGCAGTGCTTGCTCCTTTCCCCAGGACATCGTTGCTTGATGGTTTCCCATCTTACAGTGTTAGCACACCTCTCCTAAGTACAATTATTGGCACTAATGACTTTGAGGTAAAATATTACTTTAGTTCCCTTTTGCTTTTGGCAGCATACAAACTGGTGGAATGCACTCCCCCCCCCCCTAAAAAAAACTTTGACATTGAATTTGACCGAGTCTCCTATTCTAGCTGTACTGGGAACTATATGTCCTCAGTTCCAGAACATATAGAATCCTGGAAGTCAAAGGCATTGAGGTTGAATTTAACAGGGCAATTGTGGCTTAATTGTCAACAGAACCTGAATCAGACAGAAGTATCATAAAGTTCTGTCAAATGGAACTACAGCATACCTCCTTTACTCCCTCACTCACATTTTAGCTTCTGTAGCCTTTCCTCATCCCCATACATCTTTTCACTGGACAGTAGAGAGGAGGTAGAGAAGTTTTCAGCTTTGATGTTGTAGGGAACAACATTACTGGATGCTTGTCTACATTTTCTGGCTTTCTCCAACCAAGAGGGTATAGCATTGATTGGGGCTGCAGCAGCTAAGTTCTGGGTTTTGGGGAGGTGAGGAAGGTGACATGCCGTCATTCTGCTTGATTGAACTTTACTCAGTTCCTCATCCCAAAGTGTTAGCAATTAAAGCTACAACCCTACTTGAAATCTACCTATTCCAACCCTTAGCACAGGATCTGCAATGTAGAATCCATCTATGTCTTCCTTTAACAGATGGCCATCCAGCCTCTGACAAAATGCCTCCTGAGACACTCAGTTTCATCACCAAACAGCTTGTACCATTACGACAGTTTCTCCTAATGATTAGCTGAAATCTGCTTACTTGCCATTTCCACCTATTAGTTCTAGCTCTGTCCTTTGGAGCAAGAGAGAAGCACTCTGCTCCATCTTCTGTTTGAAGGTCATTTCCCATTAATCTTATGTTCTACAGGCTAAACACATATAATGCTTTTCACTGTTCCTCATGCAGCTTTGTTTTAAAGCAGTTGCTAGCCTTTTTCCCCACCTCAACATTTGACAAAAGGTGTATTGCCTCTGAACAGAGAGATTCTATTTCTAACCGTCAAGATCCAGACTCAATGAATTTGTAATTTTGTTACTCTGCCAAATATCATTTTGCTAGTGATTATCTCATTATCGTACCAAATCGGAACCTACATTTTGCTATTCTTATAGCAATACAATAAAAAGCACAAAAATAAAAAAATCCAAACAAATGTTTTGAATGATCTCGAATCCTGGTCTTTTGAGTCTGTAATGTACTGATATCAATAGACAGCTAGTTCATTAAAATTTGACTATGATATGATAAAGAAGTAGTAAAAGGTAAAGGTTTCCCCTGACATTAGGTGTAGTCATGTCCAACTCTGGGGGGGTGCTCATCTCCATTTCTAAGCCAAAGAGCCAATGTTGTCCGTAGACACCTCCAAAGTCATGTGGCCAGTATGACTGCATGGAGCACCATTACCTTCCCACAGAAGTAGTACATATTGATCACATTTGCATGTTTTCAAACTGCTAGGTTGGGGGAAGCTGGGCCTAACAGTAGGAGCCCACTGACCTTTTGGTCAGCAAGTTCAACAGCTCAGCAGTTTAACACACTGTTCCACCAGGGAGCCTGATAAAGCAGTACAATACAGAAATTATTTGTCTGTAAATAAAGAATAATAGACTAGTTGTTTGCTATGGAATTTCTTTAAAATTAATTTTAAAAAGTATTCTCACACATCTATTTACATGGAAGGAGAAAGATATCTGCTTTTTCTTATAAAAAGGGTTGATGTTATTGCATTGTTTGCACCATATATCAATTATCTATCAGGTTAATTGGTTCCACCAATTTCTCACAAGGGGATGAGTAGGGCTAGACCAGTTTGTTGTTTTAATAACCAAATAATGCCTGATTCCACGTGCAACACCAGTGTTTAGATTTCAGATTTTATTCTTCCTAATAACGAACCTAGGCTGGATCGACACTGCCATATAATCCATTTTCTGCTTTGAACTGGACTATGTGAGTCTCCAGTGCCATGGAATAAAATCAGATTAATCTGGATTCAGAAACTGGATCATATGGGAGTGTAGGTGGGACCTCACACCCAAACAACCATACTGCATGTTCAGTGCTCTTAAAATGTGGAGAGTCTGGAGAAAACCAAGTGGAATGGAATGGAGAATCATAGAACACATGCTGGTCTCCATGGAGCCCTATTAATAAGAATACCCCACATCGTTTTATTTGATCCTAGATCTCATTTTTGTAGGTCAGTGTTTGCTAAACTCTGATCTTCCAAGTGTTTTAAACATCATGTCCCAGAGTCCTTAATCATTGGCCAATTGAATTCCACCTGGAGGACTAGTCTGGGAACCACTGGTGTAGATCATATGTAGTAGCTCTCATGGACATCCTAGAATTCAAGTGCATTTTACAGAATGTGAAGAAGCTACAGACACCATGCTTTACTAGTTAAATCTTTCATAATTAAAAAAAATCCAATTGAAGAAATAACAAGCATCCAAAATACATGTTGGGTCAATCTACATTCATGCAGTTTGACAGCACTTTAACTGCCATGACTCAGTGCTATGGAGTCGTGGAGTTTCAAGTTTGATGAGGCACCGGCACTCTTTGAAAGAGAACATTAAAGACCTTGTAAAACTACAAATCCCATGATCCAAGAGCACTGAGTCATGGCAATTAAAGTGCTGTCAAACTTCATCAATTCTACAGTGTAGATGCACCCATTTACAGGGCAAATTAGGAAAGTTCCTCCACAGACATTACACCCTATTTTACCAATACAAACATTTAGGAACTTCTATAGTGAACTGAAACTTTCAAGCAAAATGAACTTGCTCCTTTAATAGCTGTTTTCCAAGAAAGCAGCCAAAACTCATTGTCCTGTATTACACCATAGTTATGCAGCATGTTTTTCTCACTCCAGTCCATCTAAATATACAAATATGTCTTTGTTTTTGTGTGTTTGTATATGTGTATGGTTCTTGCATATTTATCTCTGTGTGCTATACTGGAGTGACATAAGACAAGGCCAACAGTGTGCGAGAATTACTACATTAAATCAGAAAAGAAAAGCAGAAAACTTGAAACACTTTCTAACTTCTGTCCTCCGTTCCACATATGGAGCAGAGGACACATTTTTCCTTTGTCCTTTGCACAGAAAACTGCCTTATGGTGAGCCAGATCTAGGAAATCCAAGACTTATCTACTCTCCCTGACTATCGTACAACCCTGTAATATCTCATAAAGAAAGCTTTCTCAGTTTTGCCAGCTGGGATTTTTTTTTAAATGAAAGATGCAAAGGGAGGGTGTTAATCCAATCAAAAAAATCTTGAGACTTTTGCACTTTTTTCAAAAGAGGTCAACAACCATTGGCTTCTCATTCTTCCCTCAAAGGTCTATAAAAGAGGGGACTACTTATTCTCTTCTGAAGGTCTTCCCTGTTTTCTTTTCCAGCTCTAGTCCTCAAATCAGGATTTCATAAATTCATAGAATCGGTGACCTAGAAGAACAACAACACCCAGCTAGTTCAGCCTTCCAATAACTGAAACATTTCTGAAAGATGGATACCCAGCTTCTTAATGCCCTCTTCCCAACACGAGTTTAATCCACTGTCAAGCAGTAATTCTACTAATATTTAGGTGGATCCACTTTTCCCATAAATTGAATATATTAGTAATCCCTGGATCAGAGCTGCCAAGTGAAATAAGGGAAAAGGTTCCAATCCCTTTGATGGTTTTCAGAATCGAAATTTCAGCAGGCATTCCTTGTGTGGCAAGCAACACCTGCTGAAATCCATCTTCTACACAACCATTAAAGGGACAGCAGCCCTGCCATTTATTTTCCCTAACAATCCTATTCTGGAGCATTGGAAAACAAGCTTGTTCCATCTTCTACATTACTCGTGCATCCCTTCAGATATAAGATGGCTGTCATGTCACCTTTTGGACTTCCCTTCTGCAGGTTAAGCATACCAAGCTCCTTAAACCATTTGTCATAGTACTTGATTTCCAGACTTTAATTACTTTGGATATTCTTCACTCAAAGAATGACTTGTTCTTTGAGTTCTCCATCTACTTAGGAGTCTACAGCATAGATAGCAGTGTTGCAGGGGAGCCAGAGCACCATGACCTTTTGATTAGTAGAAATGAAATCATCATTTGTCACCTTGTTCAAGTGTCCACATCCCTTTTGTGGTCAATTTCAATCCTCATAGTGGAAGTGGGACCAGGTCACACCACGTGCATATTAGTCTGCCCTATCAATTATTAAGCAAATGACTTGATTTTGTAGATCTTTATCAACTCGGTCACTCGCCACTTGAAGAATGATTTGTTCTCTGAGTTCTCCATCCATTTAGGTGTCTAAAGCTCAGCAATTTCAGGGCACTTCCAGACAGTACCAAAATGAAGGTTTTAAAAGTGGGGCAAAAAATCGTGGGATTTGACAGCTAGTTTACACACAGACCTGTCAGTCCTGGGAAATGCTCCCCCATCATGCTCATGCCTTACTTTGAAGCGGATTAGAATGGGGGGAGGGGGGTGACAGGGGACATCTGGCAGATTGTTTTTTTAAAAAAATCCCTCCAAGATGCGCCGGACTTCATATGCACTCATGCAGAGGTTTTAATGTACTTACAACCAGATTTCTTATCTCTCTCTTCACCCAATTGTTAATTCAAGCTCTGTTAAATATTATAAACCTCAGAGGAAATAATGGTAGCAGAGAGTCCTAATTGCTTTCCAATTATGCTTCCCTTTAGCCACCCGTGTGTCTGTGGTTCCATTTTTTGACAGCCTGGTCAGCTGTTTTGGGCTTTTAAAACTTGTGTGCTAGAGCACTCCATGCAGAGGGATGTGAAGAAAGTCACATGTTTTTCCATGACTGCAGGGATATAGAGTCATGCAAAGGTACACATTTTTGGAGTGGAATCAGGTTTTAAGCACGCCTTTTAAACATGTGGTTTTCAGCTGCTAACCCAATTCCACCTGCACTTTCCCCAAATGTCATTGAGCCACTCCCACCCCCCTTTTATCCCAACTACTTCTGGGTTCTACTGCATATGTAGAAGGGCCCTCTGTGATTATATGTGAACAGTTATGTTATAATGGAGCCATAGCAATATGGTCAAAGCACCAGGACTTTTTAATTAAAGGAACGAGGACATAATTTGTCACCCCACTAGAATTTCTCTTTTCCTTCTGAATTTATTGAAGTTATTTTAACCAAATGTAGTTTCGAATGTATGTGTTTTCCATTGAGCAGATCCCACTAATATGATATAGCTAATATGATATAGTAACATTATTTTCTGAATAACACCCATATTTTTTAGCAAAAATGCTGTTTTCAAATAAAAACAGATTTAAAGAGGCCCCATCCATGTTAGTTTTTACTATACACTTAATGAACACCAGATTTGCCTGTTTCTTAATCTAACTGACAAGAATAACACAGTTTTAGATTTTCAGTGTTTAAATCCAAGTATTGCCTTTGACAACACAAGTATTGTTTCTTGGTTTGCCAGCTGGTATTGTTTGTATGTTAAATCTTTAATTAAATATTCAGAATTTTTCATGGTGTCCAGAGGTTTGGCCTGAAGGTGCATACCATTTCTCCTGGCACTCAAAAAAAAACTTTTCAAGAAAACTCACAAGATAGTGACAATGATTGACTAGGGATTCTGGGAGTTGTAGTTCAAAACAGTATCATTTCCAAACTCTGCTCCCAAATATTTATTGACTAGAAACTTCCTACTCATTATAACTAATGGGGGGCAGACAACAAGGAGACTGTTTGTTTATCTTATTATTTTGTTTCTGTACCCAAAGTGCACTTCCAAAGCTTTCAATACTATAATAAATCAATAAGGAAAAGCACAAAAATGAGAACAATGCAACATTAATAACAGATGGGAAACAAAACTTGGGCACTTACACATTGTCAAAAGAGAAATGCATTGCCAAAAACCCCAATAAAGTCTTGTCATGTGCTGTATACACATACAGATGCAAATTTTAAAACGAAGAGAAATATAATTGGACTTAGTATGAAAGAGAAGATTATGACCCATATTTCTGCTCAGTCTTCTGACCTGGCTCTTTTGATGGGCTGCTTCATGGTTTCTGCTGTCTTTCCTAATATCTTCCTATCTTTAAACTGGACTTTGATTAGACATCCCTTTAAATAAAGTCCTGAAGCAGAGGAAGAGAACCATGATGGTGAAAATGGCATCAAGGTGCTATAATGATGCAGTACACATAACCCATGTTATGGTAGATAATGTTATGGTCATTTCCATCTTTATGACCAGCTTAGAGACTGATAGCTATCAGATCTGTCTCTGATTAACCTGTTCTCTAGAATAGACACATAGACACATGCAACTGAAATTTAGGACAGTAACAGACAAGACTGGCTAGTATTTATCACATGGCATTGTGCACATCCTGTTGCCATGTTGCTTTGCTTCCTTTACTACAGTGTTGCTTTCCAGTGACAGATGAAACTCATCCTTGGGGTCTCAATTCCTCTGCCTCCCTATTGCTTACCCAGTGTGATAATATTTCTTCCTCTTCTCTTCTTCATTTATTTTTATTTTTATTGTGTCAGAAGCAACTTGAGAAACTGCAAGTCACTTCTGGAGTGAGAGAACTGGCCGTCTGCAGAGACGTTGCCCGGATGTGATACCATCCTGTGGGAGGCTTCTTTCATGTCCCCGCATGGGAAGCTGGAGATGACAGATGGGAGCTTACCCCATCTTGCAGATTCAAACCGCTGACTTCAGGTTAGCAGTTCAGCCGGCACAAGGGTTTGATCCATTGTGTCATCTTGGCTCTTCTGTTCTGATTTGCCATGAATCATGTGGCATCAGTGGACATGATTCTCTTCTTCTCTCCCTGGTTCACCACACTATTCCCATGCAAGCTTTTTAAATATTTAATTTCCACATTTTTCATGTTGCCAATAAATACACACACAAATATGGAAAGATGCACTGGGGTTATGGAGAATGTGCAGAAAGCTAGTTGTGGGATCAAAGATTTCCAAAACAATCCTGTTGCACTAATGTTCAGGTGTGATACTGAAAACTCTAAAAGCAATATTTTTCTATTACCTACACAAACGCAATTGTAGTAAGATAGAAAGCTGTTGTGATAAACACCCTAACATGCAACTAAAGCAGCAATTCTACATCCCCAGTACCCAATCAACAGTTAATAATATCCATATAGAATGACAGAATTACAGGGGGGAAAAACCCAGAATATTATCTATTGCAGTGATTCTCAACCTGTAGGTCCCCAGATGTTTTGGCCTTCAACTTCCAGAAATCCTAACAGCTGGTAAACTGGCTGGGATTTCTGGGAGTTGTGGTCCAAAAGACCTGGGGGCCCATAGGTTGAGAACCACTGGTCTGTTGGAAAATGTCCAAATGGCTCGGTACTGATTAATGTATATTTTTCTTTTTAAAGATTTATTTATTTTAAGGTTATATCTTTACCACATTTTTGTTTTACATGTGTATTTCATTAGGGTTAGGGCTTTTTGCAAAACGGTAGGATATTCTGTGAATAATTCTGTGAATAAACCATATTTTTTCATGCATTAACAATCTCCTGCAGATAGAACAATCCACTTACACTTGTTGCAGTGTGTCACACTTACTCTTTCTTTCAGATGCATGTCTGATCTTCGCTTTTAATGTAATTTCTAAAGAGACAGTATGACATGGCATCATGGGGTTACAATTGTGGTGGCCACCATCTATGAACGGTTGTAAAAAACAGGAAAGCTTCCAGGATACTTATTTTAAAAGGAACATTTCTGCATCTAGAGGCTTGCTATCACATTTGTGTTTATTTTTACTGAGTCCCGCATATATTTGCCAATAAATATCATCTGAAAAGAATTAGCCTCAGTATAAAAGCTCCACACTTAAGTTGGGATACTGACAAAAATGTGACCCAAAAAAGAATAAAGTATTTATTTGGAATATGGCAGTGATTACAGTGAGAAATGCTACTCCTCATCCATATTATTAACACTATACAGGGTTAGTCAAAATGCATAGGCCAATAAGCCATTCAATTGAATGGCTTATTGGCCTATGCATTTTGACTAACCCTGTATTATTTTAACTATAGACAACATTCACTACATGCACAAATCAGGTCAGCAGGTTTTTCAAACATTTTTATTTAATCTTACTACATGGGTTTAATATATATCACCACAGCAAGAGATTATCCCTAATGAATACAAGCAGTGTCCAAGTTAAAAACATCCATCTTACAAACAACTCACAGACAACAACAACAACAACAATGCTTTTTTTTATACCCCACCACCATCTCCTGGAGGGAGTTGGGGCAGCTAACAAAACACTCAAAGGTGCAAACACGCAAAATATAAAAATTGCAGAAACAATAACATAACAAAACAGCCAATATAAATATCTCACTTCACAAAACCCCCTGGTAAAATCAATAAAATACAGCAATATCTGCAGGTAAAAACATCCGTAATCAATGGGGATGAGACAACATGAATTGAAAAAAATCTACCCCTAGGACGGGAAATTCAGTCCTGAAAGAGTTATCATGGGGGAAAGGTGTCTCTGGTGAAGCTTTTCCACCAATCCTTTTTTCCACAAAAAGCCAATATTTACAAAATCCAATTATCACAGGGACAGAAAGTGCAGTCAGATCTTCTGAACAAGGACACAGGCAGCAAAACAAACACCACAGGGGTGTTCACCCTTCCCTAGGCTATCTGAAGCTTAAAAAGATATATTTTTGGCTGGAGTTACACTTAAAAATGCACCTTTTTCAACTTACAAACAAATTCAGCTTAAGAACAAACTGACAGAACCTATCTTGTTCATAACTTGGAGACTGCCTGTACAACAATTTGTCCTATTATGAACTTCCTGGAAACAAGTGATAATGCAAAGCTGCATTCAGATGTAATACTGAACTACCGTTTGACATTATGAGCAGTATGAGCCTTGGCTCCAGCTTGTGACTAGGGATGGTGTCATCTAATCTGGGGGAGCAATGCAGCCTCTTGTAGCTGGGAGCCTAGGATCTGTTGCCTTCTTTCTGCCAAAGAAGCCCCGCCATGAACTGACCAGGTGTTATTATTTATTTATTTATTTATTTATTTATTTATTTATTATTTACTTTGCTTGTATACCGCAGTTTCTCAGCCCGTAGGCGACTCAACACAGTTCACAACAAGAGCAAAAAAGTCAATCCAACAGGCATAAAAAAATTTAAAAACCATTAAACAACATAATATACAGGGTAATAACACATCAATATCAACACATTAACGTCTCGTAACTAGAATCATGTTACCAGTGCAGGAGCAAAGGGGAGGTGCTTGCCCCAAACAGAGGTCCCCTTCTCTGCCTATTATTGTTCCAGCATCAAGCTTTCATTTGAAAAATGTCACACAATTGGGCCATTGTCTTTTTTGGAGCTGGGGCTGTGGGATACAAGGACACTGTGGACACCATTCTAGGGAAGACATCCATTTCAGTGTCAGCTCTTCTGACAGTGTTATAATAATAATAACTTTATTCTTGTATCCTGCCTCCATCTCCTCAAAGAGACTCGGGGCAGCTCACATGGGACTAAGCCCAATATAAACAAGGTTGTAAAGAACACATTTAGAAACTTACACAGTAAAATATATTAGAACAATAAAACCAATAAAATGTAAGACAACATAAAACATAAACCAAACATCAAACAACCAGTAGCTGAGAGAAGTGGTCATGTGCAGATTTGAGACTAATAGGGCAGGATAAAGGCTTGTACAAATGTAAAACTGTAGGGCCGGGGATGGGAATAAAGTGCTGGAATCCAAACAAAAAGATTAGGGCTAGACTTAATCAGGAGCTAAACCATTATTCAAAGGCACATTGGAACATCCAAGTCTTCAAGTCTTTCTGGAAGGCAGACAGGATGAGGGCTAATCTAATCTCCCTTGGGAGAGGGTTCCAGAGCCAGTGGGGCTCTACTGAGAAGGACCTCTCTCTTGTCCCCACCATGCTTGTGACGCAGGTGGAAGCGAGAGAAGGGCCTCTCCGGCAGATCTTAGCACTCACATCGGTTCTCAAAGGGAGATACGGACATGAAGATAAGCAGAACCTGAACCGTTTAGATAGAGCTTTATAGGTAATAATCTGCATTTTGAATTGGGCCTGGAAACTTATCAGCAGCTAATGGAGCTGCTTCAGTAGGAGCGTCATCCGCTACTGAACACTAAGATGAGTATTATCCAGTATGACCGACACTCACCTTGGTTGACATGTCGGGAAAGTACAATAATTTAATAATTCTATCGTAAAGGTCTAAATGCCCTAAAAACATTGACTCCCCTCTGATCCTAGAAACTTAGCAGGGCTCACTCTGATTAGTACTTGGATAGGTTGCCACCAACAAATACTGGGTGCTGTAGGATATAATTCAGAGGAAGAAACTAGCAAAACAATATCTGAGTATTCCTTGTAGATGAAAACCCTTTGAAATGTATTGGGTGGTTTTGTGTGTGTGCGCGCGCCAGAAGTGACTTGAGGAACTGCAAGTCGCTTCTGCTGTGAGAGAATTGGCCGTCTTCAAGGATGTTGCCTAGAAGATGCCTGGATGTTTTGTTATCATCCTTGTGGGAGGCTTCTCTCATGTCCCTGCATGGGGAGCCAGAGCTGACAAAGGGAGCTCATCCATGCTCTCCCCAAATTCGAACCTGTAACTTGTCAGTCTTCAGTCCTACCAGCACAAGGGTTTAACCCATTGTGCCACCGTGGGGTCACTATAAGTTGATAAGCAACTTGAAGGCACTTATAGACATAGCTGCAGTTTTGAAAATAGGCTCCAGTTTTCTTTTGCACCTGAATACAAGAAAGTGCAGTTTAGGTGGGCCAGGGCACACTATGAGGGATGCATTGGAAGCACACTTTTACCACCTCTCCTATAAAGTGCCAGGGCACAAGCTATTTTATAAATCACTTTATTTTTTTATGCCATGGCTTCACAGGTTCCACTCCATTAAAGTCTCACACAGGCATTTATGGAATAGGCTCAGATTCTCCTTTTGCCACCACCACCATCATTTCTCTCCCACTTAAGGGATCCCGAAGATCAAGTCATACTACTTTGAAGGTAAAGAGTGAGCTCTAACATTTAAAAACAATAATAATCATCAAATGCCATTGCATATTATTTTTCGAAATGCATATGCGTCCAAAACTGCAAGTGCCAGATAACATCTGAAAAGACTGAACACCACATTGTTAAAAAGGAGGATGTTTTCCCTAAGACGTACTGCTGGAACAATCCAAAAGCAAAGGAAGTCTGTGCACTTTGATTCAAAATTAACATTTTATTCAATTGAATGCAGGTTACCACTCAGTAATCTTGAATATAGGATTACGTCCTTAATTAAGCAATTCATAGATTGAAACTAACATGATTAACTGACTTAATGGATTAAGCATTTCTTAATTAAGTAATAGCTTTTAAAAAAGAATCCTTTCCCTCTCCATCTCATCTTCTCATTAGGAAAGGCATACTTTAAATTAGTGATATTCTCCATATAATGGGATGCCTACTTGGGAGGAGAGCAATGACCAATCTCAATAAAATAGTGAAGGGTAGAGACATCACACTGGCAATGAAGATCTGCATAGTTAAAGCAATGGTATCCCCCATAGTAACCTACGGATGTGAGAGTTGGACCATAAGGAAGACTGCACAAAAGAAGATAAATGCTTTTGAACTGTGGTGCTGGAGGAAAATTCTGAGAGTGACTTGGACCACAAGAAGATCCAACCACTCCATGCTTCAGGAAATAAAGCCCGACTGATCATTGGAGGGAAGGATATTAGAGGCAAAGATGAAGAACTTTGGCCATATAATGAGAAGACAGGAAAGCTTGGAGAAGACAATGATGCTGGGGAAAATGGAAGGAAAAAAAAAAAAGAAAGGTCGAGCATGGGCAAGATGGATGGATGGTATCCTTGAAGTGACTGGCTTGACTCTGAAGGAGCTGGGGGTGGCCACAGCCAACAGGGAGCCCTGGCGTGGTCTGGTCCATGAGATCACAAAGAGTCCAAAGTGACTGAACGAATAAACAACAACAATGGGATGCCTTCAGTATAACGTCTGCAGTGTCAATCCCCTGACTTCTTGCTTTAATCATATATAATCCTTTCAGATCTCCCAAGCCATTTTATTCATTTTGATGCTCTTCCTAACATTACCTGCCATTTTTATTTTCAATGACTAAAATGGATAATTCATCCCACCATATATCATCACACTCTTTGATGTACACATTTGAAGTATCTATCATGTTCTCATCAGTCTTCTCTACATTAGGTATCCATGCTTCCTTTAAATTTTTCCTTAAACCCATGTTTCATAACATTTATCATTTTTGCTACTCTCCTTTGAACTTCCTCCAACTTATCTTGTTCGTTTTTTTAAATTGAGAAGGTAGCATAGTGCTGTAAATGAATGTGTTGATTTATGGTGAATAATTACCTGATTTGCTTTGTATATGATACTCTTAACCAGAGTAATCAAAGAGAAATATTTTTATTTCCTCTGAAGTTGTGAAGAGATTGCCAGTAATTGACTGCCATTTATAACCCACAGCTATTTCTGTGGTGTATGGGCTCAGGATGAGTTCTTATATTTTTTGTTTATTGCTCAGTATATGGAAACCTGGCTTTCTGGGAACTTTACAAGTCACTTCCTCCCTTCATGAACTTCACTACTGTAAAAATACCACTATTTTTTAATCAAATGTCTAGCTGTAAAGAGTACACAGGACAGTGTGTTATTATCACCCTACAATATCTGGGAAAGTAGCCATGTCAATAACACAAGACATTTTGCTGCCTAATGCATAAGTCCTCTGATAGTTCCTCCCATACTACATAAATAAATATATATGAATGATATTCCTTGTATAGGATGGGAGGGACTCCAGATGACATATGCCTAGCTAGCTAACTAGCTCTTGAGGGCAGCAGACCAGTGGAGGACAGGTTCCCATGGTTCACACAGCTTTGCCCTCCACTATCTTGTTTCTGCTCATTAACCAAGCACCTGGCATCTGTGAGAGTGTAATGATAATGGTAGCACAGCTCATGGGACAAGACTTTCTCATTAGTGATATTTCAATGCTCAGAAAATCCATAGACAGTCAAGCCTCCCATGTGTGCTGGGGGTAGGGGCTCAGGACCCCCACAAAAGTGAAAAAATCTATGAATAAAAAACTGCTAACTCTATAGTCAACCATAGAATCAAACTGCAGCACCCAGCAATTCCAAGAGCAATGTTGTCTCTACTCTTTGGTTCCTCCAACATGACTCTATGGTCAAGCTCCAGCACCAATGGACCAGAGAGTTGCACCAAAGGATCTAGAGAATCCTAGGGAGAACATTCTAATCAAATCTCAAATAAAAACAGTCCACAAAAATCAAGTCTGAAAATGTGAAGGGTCAACTGTCTCTGCTGAAAAAAATGTCCAAATTGATCTTTCCAGGCTGCTTCTGTTTTCCAGAATGATTATTCTCATGGCTGGTATTTTAACATTACGGTATTTAATTTTTAAATTATTTATTTATTTATTTTGTCTCTAGTCAAAACACAGCCCAGGTCAGTCACAGGGAATTCAGAAAGATGAAGGGAGAAGCAATTGAATGGCCTGTAGCCAGTCCAGATGCTGTTTACCACATCAGTAGTTCAGATAAACAACGCCATCAAGAAATAAGGCAGATTTGTAAATTATAGGCAGTCCAAGGTCTAGAAAACACAAATGGTGAAGAGTATGACTTGTCATCAAGGTAAGTTGATGCAACAGAGATTCCAGGCAACAGCTGCCACGTTTATAGAAGCTGTCTCCTGGCCCTAGGTGCCTAATTAGATCATCAGCTGTAGAGTCAAAGGTTTTAATGGCTGGAATCACTGGGATGTTGTAGGTTTTTCGGGCTGTGTGGCCATGTTCTAGAAGCATTCTCTCTTGACATTTCACCTGCATCTATGGCAGGCATCCTCAGAGGTTGTGAGGATGCCTGCCATAGATGCAGGCGAAACGTCAGGAGACAATGCTTCTAGAACATGGCCGCACAGCCCGAAAAACCTACAACAACCCAGATCAGCAGCTCTTAATAACTGCTGGAAGTGGTTCAATCTCTCCTTGTCTCCTCTTCACTCAGTGAATTATTGCAATGGGTTTTCGCACATGTCTGAGCTTCAAAGCAGGCTGATGGCAGCAAAAATCACGTTGAATAGCTAGAAGCTTGTCATTGTTGTCTCTTTGGTCTTACCCACAGCATCTCTCAGCCTTATTATGCCTAATGGTAGGATCAGCCCTTGAGGAAGCTCTAAGAATACAAGAGCTCTTCTAAACCAGAACCCAACTCCATTTAATCCAACAGCCTCGTTTCCACAATGAGAGCCCAATTAAATCTCTCCATCTTGATCTTAAGGTGGCTTGACTTTAGAAAATCTCTCAACTCAAAAATACTTAAATAAGACATGATCCACATCTCTTGTAGAGAATAGCTATTCATTTTAAATTACAAATGTAACATAATGGTATTTGTAACTTACTGCTTGGGAAAGTAACTAATTGGAAGTAAAGTATTTGTTTGTAATGAGTTACTTCTGTACTCTGGGTATGCTTCTAATGAGCTTATAAGAAATTCTAAAGTTTCCTGGAAGCTGGAAGTCAAATTGAAGGCCACGTCCCTGAGCCAAATGCAGCTTTATGTCCTCTGAAACATAGTCAGTGTGCAGAAGTAAGCAGAAGTTTTTTGCACCGCTGGCATACTTTTCCAGCTTCTCTGAAAATTCTGCTTCACAACATCAAAATCAGTTTGAAACCCTTGATAAGAATACAGTTGTAAATTTGTTATTCTTTCACCTTGTTTCAGAACTACCCTTACACACAAAATCCATTCTGTAAAATCTCCTGGGAACATCTGGAATCAGTCCTGCGGGATTAATTATGTCAAAAATCTACTATTTCTCAAAGCCTGACTTCTCAGTCCTCTGCAATATGAGCAGCTTTGTGCTGTCTTCCACATGTTGGCATCATCTTAAATTGCTAAATCTTTCTGAAAAACATTGTTCATGCTTAATAGGCAAATCATTCTCTCCTTTGAAATGAGATACAAAGTCGTTATCTTTCATTTGAACAAGGTGTGGTTTTTTTTAAAGGACTGCTAGCCAAAGTTGGGGGGACTCTTTTTATTGCTAACTTGCTTGGTTCATTGACCCCAAAAAATTATCATTAAATCCCAACAAGTGGACCGATCAAGGCTTGGTATTTGGATTTTTGCTACTTTGTAAAGACAATAACGGCCATGGCCCAAAAGGCTGATGCAATATGGCCCATGTGATTGTCATGTGCAATGGGACTTACAGTTTCTTTTTTTTTTATATAGTAATCACATTGCAACAAGATGCCTATGAAAATCAGAATTACAGAAGCAAGCATCTTCAGAATGGTTAATAATAGAATGCTAATAGAAGGAAGCAATTGCAATAGCAGAGCCCCTTGTGGTGCAGTGGGTTAAACTGCTGAGCTGCTGAATTTGCTGTCCAAAAAGTTGCCGGTTCAAATCCAGGAACCGGGGTGAGCTCCCACTGTTAGCCTGAGCTTCTGCCAACCTAGCAGTTTGAAAACATGCAAATGTGGGTAGATCAATGGGTATTGCTCTGGCAGGAAGGTAACGGTGCTACATGCAGTCATGCTGGCCACATGACCTTGGAGATGTCTACAGACAATGTCGGCTCTTTGCCTTAGAAATGGAGATGAGCACCAACCCCCAGAGTCAGACACAACTGGACTTAATGTCAGGGGGAATCCTTTACCTAAGTGAAATACCTCTTTGGAGTAAGGCCTTTCCCAATAATTATGAACAGGTGAGATTTTTATATCAGTGTATTTTTATATGAACCAGCTAAAATGCACAAATTACATTCTATGTTGGATAGGGAGGAAAACTCAGATTATTACAAATTGTATGGGTGAGTCATCAATACAGAACCAAGGACCTCATCACACTAGAGGATGAATCCACTTTAAATCTGGTTGAAGCCTCCTGCAGAGTTCTAGGGTTTGTAGTTTAGGGAGGAACCATTAACAGCCAGAATTCTGCAGGAAGCAGAAACTGGATTTAAATAGGATTCATTCTCTAGTGTAATGAAGTAGCAAGATCTTGAGTGCTAAACTCTTGAAAACTTGAGCTTGAATTCCTCTCTACAGGCAGTCCCCAAGTTACAAACATCTGACTTACAAATTACTCGTTGTTAGGAATGGGGGGGGGGGGTGAAACAACAGGAAGTGAGGGACATCTACCCCTAGGAAGGGAACTTCACTCCTCAAAGAGTTATCAAGGCGAAAAGGTGTCTCCACTTAAGCTTTCTCACCAAACCTTGTTTACACAACAAGTCAATATTTTCAAAATCCAATTCTCCCAGAGACCAAAAATGTGGTGAAATCTTCTGAACAGGGATACATACAGCAAAACAAACACCAAGGGGTATTCATCCTTCCCTATGCTATCCAAAGCTTAAAAAGATATATTTTGGCTGGAGTTACACTTAAAAAATGCACTTGTTCCAATTTGATGGGCCGAATGCTTAGTTCCACAGTCTTTAGCTGCCTCCTAAAGGTCAGGAAGGAGTGGGGTGACCTGATCTCACTTGGGAGGGAGTTCCACAGCTATGGGGCCACCACCAAGAAAGCCCTATCCCTCATCCCCACCAGCCACACCTGTGAGGCCATTTCGGCCGGAAGCAGGACCTTCCTGGAAGATCTTAATCTGTGAATTGGTTCATAGAGGGAGACCACGTTACACCACACTACACCACACTGGCTGTCATCTTGAGAATAGCTATGCACGTTTAGTTTAGCTTGTATAGGAAGATGAAATGTTGTTTGTTTGTTGGTGTTAAATAATAGATGGCCAAAGTTTGCAATAAAAGGAATTGAAAGCAGTAGATATTTTAAAATCAAATATGAAAGAAAGAGATACAGATAGATTTTTCTATTGCCTAAAGGTACGCAATTCAATCTGTAAAGCTTAAGGCAAAGTCCAAGGAGCTAAAAATCTGAGGTCAAAGATTATTATTAGTCACAAAACAACTGTGATTTTCTAAGATAGTAGATCTCATAATTCCCATAACTATGATTGTAACCGCCCCCATGCTGTACAGAGCTCCAGGGGGGATGTTGGGATATATAATTGATAAAATAAAGATTTCAAAGCAAAATCTTTCCCAAGAAATAGTTTATTCTGAGCACATATAAGTACTCGCAAGGGCAACCATGTCCATCTGTTAAAAACATCTACAAATAGTGATCTCCACAAAGTAACAGAATATCAAATTATTGGATTTTCAGAATAATATCCTATTTGAATTTTATGAAAAGTATACATCTACCAAATGACAGGGAAACAGAATAATGTAAACAATGCAGCGATGGGGGAGATATCTGAATATAACAGTTATATAAAACCCTGAAAAAAATAGAAAAATAGATTGAAAAAAATACATATTTAAAATTGAGTATTGATTTGTTATTTGTTAGAAATTGCAAATGGCATGAACAGAGAGAGGAACTCTCTGCCTCGGAATTTGTGGAGTCTCCTTCTTTGGAGGCTTTTATTCAAAGGTTGGATGGCCATCTGTTGGGAGTGCTTTGAATGCAATTTTCCCGCTTCTTGGGTTGGGCTGGATGGCTCACAAGGTCTCTTCCAACTCTATGATTCTATGATATCATGCTGGGGTTAACAAGCTAGTTGCCAGCTTTAATTAAATTCATTTCTTAATAAATGAAATGAACTTCCTGAGCATCCACAAAATGATGGCAGAAGCTGCCAAAACCAAACATCTTTATTTCTATTGTCTCAGAATTGGAGCAATGACAAGTAACATCAACACAATATTATTACTCATATATTTTCTCTTTCTGGCACGCAAATGGACTCATTACACTACGTAACAAAATTTGAAAAAAAAACCTGTTTTTGGTTTGAAAGTGTTTAATTGTTTAATTATGCGGTACTTGCTTTGAAAACATTTTTTATACTCCAGAAACTTTATTTTTGTGGCTGCTACAAACTATGGTGAATAGGTTGAGACTTTATGAGCTGTTCATTGAAAAACTATGGCAAGCTATAGTTTAATTAACCTTTTTCCATGTTTTTATGATAGAACCAATTAGGAAATGACATTTATAACCCAGGAACAGAATTTGTGTTACTTTAGTGTGATTGAACTGTAATTAGAGTAGGCAATCTATAGCCATCCTTTCACTGATATACATATGTAGTGGCTGATGTGTCAGTTGCTGGTGTCTAAGGTCCCTTCTACATTGCCCAATATGCCAGGATCTGATTCCAGACTAACTGCTTATCCCAGATTATATGGCAGTGGAAACTCCTATAATCCAGTTCAAATCAGAAAACATGGAATCCAATCCTGGGATACAGGGACAGTGTAGAAGGGGCCTAAGAAACCACAGAACCCAATCAATGGCTAATTTAAAGAAAAGTTAAGTTGCTTTGTACTTCCAGATATCAGTTGTGGAATGAGATCACTTGCAACAGACTTGGAGGATGGATTGGAAGGAACTCATCACAAAGCTGCCTGCCTGTTTTTTTTCTTCCATGCTGCTAGTGCTTAGTGCTTACTTCTTCTCATTTATTTATTTATTTATTTACTTCTACCCTGCCCTTCTCATCCCCCTAAGGGGGACTCAGGGCGGCTTCCAACCGGCATAAGTTGATGCCTACAATCCACACAATAAAATACATAGTAACAATAATTATAACAATTAAAAAAACATTACATTAATACAATAAAAATACAATAAAAAGCCAGCCTGGTGGCCATCGTTTTGCCAAGCCCATCTATATATATAAAAATGCTCAGTGCATAATTAGTTCTTTAAAAACAAAAGAACCAATGAATGAAATCACACCAAATTTGGCAACAAAACATCTCACAACACAAGGAGTGACCATCACTCAAAAAATTATGATTTTGTCATTTGGGAGTTGTAGTTACTGGGATTTATAGTTCATCTATAATCGAAGAGCATTCTGAACCCCACCAAAAATGGAATTGAACCAAACATGGCACACAGGACTGCCCTGACCAACAGAAAATACTGGAAGTGTTTGGTGGGCATTGACCTTGAGTTTGGGAGTTGTCGTTCACCTACATCCAGAGACTACCATGGACACAAAAAATGATGGATCTGGACCAAACTTGGCATGAATATTCCATATGCCCAAATATGAATACAGATGGAGTTTGGGGGAAATAGACCTTGACATTTCAGAGTTGTAGTTACTGGGATTTATAGTTCACCTACAATCAAAGGGCGTTCTGAACCAGACCAACTACAGAATTGGGCCAAACTTCCCACACAGAACCCCCATGACCAACAGAAAATACTCAAGGCTATCCAGTCCAATTCCCTTCACTAGGGCAAGAACATGTAATCAAAGCCCTCCTGACAAAGAGCCATCCAGCCAGATATATAGATAGATATGATTCACACACAGAGAGAGATATAGTATCATAGATTTGAAAGGGACCCCTGAAGAAGGAAAATTATATGTTGCATGTTCCAGGGTGGGCAAACCAGACAATCTGCACATCAACACTGACAAAGAAACAGCAAGAAATACTGTTTACCCACAAGCATAAAGACATGACATATATTAGAAACCAACACTTTCTCATTACTTTATTTTCCAGATCAACAGAATGGGCCACAGCAATGCGTGGCAGGGGACAGCTAGTAATTAATAAATTCATTCCACTTATCATAGTCCATTTCCAAAGCTTTAGTCGTCATTGTCCATTGTCAGTTTGCCAGATTACCCAAAGGCCTGGTCCCATATCCATGTTTTTAATTTCCTTCTGAAAGAGAGGAGGGATGACAATGATATAACTTTGCTGCTGCAAACAAATTGAAACTCAATCCAGACAAGATCCTGGTCCATCAAAAGGCAGATCAGCTTGACCTAGATGGAGTTACATTCCCCCTGAAGACACAGGTTCACACTTTGGGTGTATGTTTTTATGGCTTTGTACGTTTTTTTAATATTTTTATATTTTATGCTAAATGTTTTAATAGTATTTTATTATTGTTTTACTTGTTTATAATTGTTGAGGCATGAAATTGTTGACAACTGTGAACCACCTTGAGTCACCTCCAGGTTGAGAAGGGTGGTATGCAAATATGGTAAATAAATATGGTAAATAAATAAATAAATAAATTTCTGGACTCAGGTTTAAACCTGGAGACCCAGGTTTCTGCAGTAGCGAGGAGTGCTTTTGCACATTTGAAGTTTGTGTACTAAATGCACCCATTCCTAAAAATGTTCGATCCAGTTATAATGGTATATGCCTTATTTCCATCCCATTAGGACTCCTGTAATGCGCTTTAGATTGGAACTGCCTTCGAAGTGTGTCGCAAACTTTATTTAGATAGTAGGAAACAAGTTACACAACTCTAGTTTTGAAGCCCACTAGTCTGTGAATACTAAAGAACGGAATAAAAAGGTTTGCTTTTGGGATCTTTTGAAGAAAGTCTATTAAAATGTTCACTGGAGAATTTTTGGCACAGCCATTACGTTGTATTTCCCAGGATCCCCTAGATGGTCCTGGTTCTTGTTATATATCATGACAAATCAGAAAGAGAGATTGAATTCAGAAGTCTAAAAACATCCTCATAATAACTAATATTTCATATTAACAATGCTTCAGGGAAACATTGCTATAAAACTGCTCTGTTCAATGCTGTTTTAAATTACTTCTGTTACACATTTCACAATTCACATTACCTAACTAGCTGAAATGCTTTCTGGCAGTCCTACTTGGAGGGGGGAAATAAAGTGACAACACCATCATTTCACCTCACCACTAAACTAATGATTATAATGAGAGCACTTAGATTTGACAAGTCAGGTCTCTTAAGATGGGAACTGCTTGTGCTCTCTCTTGAAATAGCATACGATTTGTTCCTAAGTAAATTGTATCATAATAGAGCCCAAATTGCAAGCACAGTGAACCCTAGTGACCTCAACTTGTGCAATTGCTCTACAGTGTGCAATTGCTCTACAGTGTAGAGTCACCCATGTGCAGCACCACATTGCCAATTTATTTGCATTGGTGCAGCCAAAGGCATTAAGTGAACAGCAGAGCTCTCGCAGAACCACAGCACTGTGAATGCAATTAAATGATTTCAGCTCATCTTTCTGGTGAAAAACAGTTGGATTGGTCTCTCTAATGTCATGCAATGGAGACATGCACTTTTCGTTTTGGGTTTTGGTTTTTCATGACATGTTAATACCTCTAATATGTGCAAGTAGAATGGAATAATGGTTTCGTGCAATAGTTGACTATTATTCCATGTCTGGAACAATGCTATATATCTCCTCTCAGCACTCCAAAGATTAACATTACGCAGACGACGTCCAAATCTGTCACTCCTTCCCACCTGTCACTAAAGAGGCTGTCCAGACCTTGAACCAGTGCTTGGCTGTTGTGTCAGACTGGATGAGAGCTAACAAATTGAAATTGAATCCAGACAAGACAGAGGTCCTTCTGGTTAGTTGAAAGGTTACACTCCCCCTGAAAACTCAGGTTTGCAGCTTGGGGGTGATCCTGGATTCATAGCTGAGCCTGGAACCCCAGGTCTCGGCGGTGGCTAGAGGAGCCTTTGCACAATTAAAACCCGTGCGCCAGCTGCGCCTGTCCCTTGGGAAGTCTGATATGTGGTCCCCGCTCTTGTGACATCCTGTATAGATTATTGCAATACACTTTATATGGGGATGCCTTTGAAGACTGTTCAGAAACTAGTCCAACGGTTGGCAGCCAGATTACTTACCGGAGCTTCTTACAGGAAACATACCACACACCCTGCTCCACTGGCTGCCGGTCCACTTCCGAGCACAATTAAAAGTGCTGGTCTCGACCTATAAAGCCCTATATGGTTCCAGCCCAGTTTACTTGTCTGGACGTATCTCTCTCTATGACCCACCTTGGAGTTTATGATCATCGGGGGAGGCCCTGCTCTTGATCCTGCCAGCCTCGCAAGCACAACACAGGGCCTCCTCGGTGGTGGCCCCCCATCTGTGGAATGCACTCCCCAGTGAAATCAGGGTGACTCCTACTCTCCTTTTCTTCAGGAAGAAACTCAAGTCATAGCTTTGTGACCAAGCATTCGGGCAGCTGGCTGAGCAACATCTGTAATGACTCATGATAATTATTAATTAAGAGACCTTGGACTGAAACTATAGACTATGATTTGGATTTGCGGACTCAGGCTTGATTGTGTTAATATTTTAAGAGTCAATATTTTTAATGTATTTTATTGCCTTTTTAATATATTTTTATTGCTGTTGACTTGTTCATGTTAAATTTTGTGCTCTGTTTCTTTGTCAGCATCTAATGATTGCCAATTGTAAGACATCCTGAGTCCCCCTTCAGGGGCTGAGAAGGACGGGATACAAATGCTCTAAATAAATAAATAAATAAATAACAGTAAATCACTGCATGTCTTTCCAGCATTGAATTATTGAATTTGCGCTCTTAATATATGTGGTGGAGAAGAGGTTTTTGTGGCATTTTCTGCCCCTTTTCTCAGGCTAAAGTGACGGTTTGAGAACCATTACGATGCATCACATATTACGAGGGGTATTTTTTAAGTAAGGTCCGTTTTGTTGTAGACACTAGTAGTTCGTGCGCATACCGCAACGAGCACATGCTTCGGGAACCACTGTGCTCAGTTTCAGCTCTGTAGCTAACCTGTACAGTTCTGTTCTGTGCTTTAAAAATGTTTAAGACTATTAACTCACCCGCCGCATGTGAGGTTTGCTCAGTGATATGGTTTTTGTCAGCAAGGAACCTGCCTGCTGCAGAAATTCATCGACAGATTTGTGAAGTGTACGGTGATACTGTTATGAGTGAAAGCAAAGTGCATACGTGGGTACGACAATTCAAAGATGGCCGTGACAACGTCCATGATGAGGACAGCTCTGGTCGCCCTTCTTTGAGTACAGTAAACTCTTGGTTATTGGAGCAGGCGGCAAGTTTTTATGAAGAGGGTATTTTAAAATTGGTTCAGAGAAATGATAAGTGTTTGAACAAACTTGGCAACTATATCGAAAAATAGAGTGAAGTATGTACTTTCTGAAAATAAATTTACTTTTTTGAAATCAACTTTCTTTGTGGACTTATGTTCAAATGGACCTTACTTAAAAAAATACCCCTCGTATTATGGACCAGCATTGTCCATCCAAAGACTCAGAGCACCGCAAGCATTTCTGGTTCTTTACTGCAGTCCAAATAACCTGCGTGTCTTGATGTCTGACCTTCTACAAGGAAAGGAAACTCTTTATTGACTAGTGTTACAGTGACATTGAAGAAACTGCCTAATCCTTAGTTTTCTATCCTGGCCTTTGCCCAACTGCCAGTTTCCCTGTTAATACTGTTATTTCATCTTGCAGGCTTTGCGAATTCTATTTTTTCTTCTTCTGCAAATTCAATTGCACCGTCATCTTCACTGATATCTGCAGTAGAATAAGTGGAATATAGCCTTCTCTAAGGGAAGAAAGCAGTGTCCTTACAGCTCCTCAAAGGCTTAAAAAGTGAGAATGTGACTTTTAATAATTTCAGGGCTATTTCATCAAAGTGACCTGTATACATACCTATGCACAATCCAAAATTAACAGTAATTTTAATGGCAGTGTCCTTGCTCTGGGAATCCTTTGAATTATGGGAATTAGAGATCATAAAATTAAGGTTCTTTATAGAAGTTTATGGCAATAAAATTGGTTTTTTATTTAGTGACCTAATAGGTGGAAGCTTATGTCCAAAAGTATATATATAAAGGGATGTTTCAAATAAAGGGAAACAAGAAGAAAAGTAAAGAAGCTATAGGTAAAAGATTATCCACAGTTTATCTGGTAAATCTGGTAGCAGTAATTTCCAGATCCATTTACAATGTGGTTAGAAGCAGTAATGTTTCTGCACACTTGAAGGTGGATGGAGTTAGACATTATGAGTTTTACATACACTATTTGCTGGCAAATCAGAATCCAATGGAGCCTCCGCTTCTGCCAACCTAGCAGTTCGAAAACATGCAAATGTGAGTAAATCAATAGGTACCACTCTGCTGGGAAGGTGTTGGCATTCCGTGCAGTCATGCTGACCACATGACCTTGGAGGTGTTTATGGACAACGCCGGCTCTTCGACTTAGAAATGGAGATGCACACCAACCCCCAGAGTCGGACACAACTGGACTTAATGTCAGGGGAAAACCTTTACCTTTACCTTACAGAATCCAATGGTAATAGTTAAAGTGGCCAGCTTTTGTGCTGCTGTGCTCGCTTGTTGGCAAAAAATGATACCATAAACTTAAGGGAATTTTTACCTGTATTTAATGGTATTTGTTTTTGTATGATCTTGTTCTCGTTATTGTTTGTTTGGTTCAACTTGTTTTGTCTGATCTGTTGATCGTAATACATTTCATTCACGCAGACATTATAAACTGTAAATTGGAAGACCACTATAGGATTTTTATAGTTAAAGTACTGTGAATTCATCATTCATTTTCAGATGTGAATGGGTAAAGAACTTGAGTCACAGATATCCGCAGCCTTATTCATATGGACTTTGTATACTATTAAGGATTTCTTCCACAACCCATTGCAGATGTCTAATAAAAAGCATAGGAAGTTATAAAGATAGGAATTAGGAAATGGGGGAATGAATCCTCTCTGAGTCATTTGTTCATCAGCATTTGAGAAGATGGCTTTCATGAGATCCTGAAATACTCCTCTGCAGTCCCTCCAGATGCACTAGAGTTCAGTTCTCATCGTTACAGAACTAGCATGGCCTTGACTTAGGGAAGTGGGACCTAGGACTTCAGCACATAGGATATGTAAAGTGTTTGGAATAGTTGTTGATTTCCCTACCCTCATCACACACTTCTCCTTCTCA
This sequence comes from Anolis sagrei, assembly GCF_037176765.1. Taxonomy (NCBI): domain Eukaryota; kingdom Metazoa; phylum Chordata; class Lepidosauria; order Squamata; family Anolidae; genus Anolis; species Anolis sagrei. Next base: position 278,674,027 of record NC_090022.1, read on the forward strand.
ACTTTCTTTAGGATTTATCTGTTTGATATGCCATCACATGGTTTCCTTCCACTATTCCCATTTTCTTTATATATTTTTTTTAAAAAACCCATCTGTATTTGTAATCTTGGGGGTTCAATTTACAAGAACATATATAGAGGGGTTATTCTTACATTGCAGAATTAGAGGAAGAGGGGGAAGAAGCTTTAGCTCTCTTATGTTCCTCTCTGCTAGCCTTTTGATAGGCAAAACAAAAACCTCACAGCACAGAAGGAGTTTCAGAGAGCCAACTGAGATAAGCGTTCAAAAGAACTTTTATAGGAAGAGAGATCATGAAGAGGGGGAAATGTTGAAAGAGTGAACTCTGAGACACAGAGTTTTTCTCCTGAATGTTTTGAATATCTTTATGTTTGCTATACTTCCTCAGTCCCAAAACGGTAATGGCAGAAGAAAGGAATCAACACTGCCCATCTCAGCTCCTCCCTCCACAGTGACATCATTGTTATTGTTTACAAACAGATGAAGGGGAATTCCCATCACATGTTAAATTCAGCATTTTTACACATCTCTATATGGGTAATTGAGGAATAAGTCACTTGCCAACTAGCTTAGGAATGATCAGGAAAACCCACAGTTTAGAAATGGCACAATACCTCTTCCCCACAGTTGAAGGGCACTGAAATTTGCAGTTTCTTAAGTGTGTAGTAACGCTTATTTTATTGTGTGTGATGAAGTCCTTTGATGATCTTTCCATGAGGATTTGACAATGGAGGACTGTGCTGTCGCGCGCTGGGCTCCTATAAAAGATTATAAACAGGACTTAATTCTGTTAACCCAACGGGACGCCGGGGTTGCCTCAGAGAGAGGTTTTCACTGTTGGGAAAATCCCCGACCTCTACCTGGGCAATCTGTCTTCTCTTATGTTGGCGTGGGACCCCTAAACCCAGTCCAATCTGCTTTATGGTTGCCGCAAAGGGCCCTTACCGAACAGAGACTTTGCAGAATTTCCTGGAGGAGGAAGATGTTCACTTCCCAGTGATGGCTGGCTGAAGCGCTGTGGGACTGGATCCCTAGCAAGGGAGCTGTGAGGCTGTAATTGTATATCCCTGGCCAAGCTATGGGGCCTTTTCTCCCCGGCTAAGCTATGGGGCTGTTTCTCCCCGGCCAAGCTGTAAATGATGAAGCCTTTTACAGGAGGCCCTGGTTTAAGTCCTGTAACGAAGGCTTCTCTGTGTGGGCTGAGCCAAAATGGCTCCTAATTCCCACCAAAACTCAAAAGGGGGCGGAACTAGGGAACCTAATGATAATTGACAGGTCATTGACCCAATAACTGCAAAGTAAAGAAAGCCATCTAACTGCAAATGCATAGAACTTTAAAATACATGCAACACTCAACAAATAGCAAGATAAGCTGGAGCTCCTAGTCCGGCCGTACCAGAACAAGGACAAATACAGTATTTGATGATCTACATCCTATTAAACTTACAACATGGGCAGGAAGAAGTTATTTATATCATACCTTCCTGCCAACACAGAAGCAAAGGCAGTTCACAACATAAAGTACATTTTAAAAAGCATAATGATGATTTTTCAAAAAAAGAATAAGATACCATATTAAAATATCAAAACCTTTAAATGATGTAAAATAATTATAAGTTGTGGCAATAGCAATAAATGTACATCACTCACACCTTATTAAAAGGTCTTTCAAGATAGCTTATCAGTTTCCAAATGCTTGTTTGCATAAAAAGGTCTTTGCCTGACAGCAGAAAGAGAACAGAGAGGGCCAATTTTGTTTCCCTAAAGAGATAATTCCATAACTTGGGACCAGCCACCAAGACTATCCTCACCATATGTACACGTGAGGGCAAGTGGGACTGAGAGAAAGCCAAAGATCTTAGATATATTGAGATATGGTCTTTTGTATAATCTGGACTGGATACCCCTCAGTTTCATAAAACTCTAAAACAGAAATAGCAGGGGAAGGTCTTTGAAAAACAAAAAGACTCCACAGATGGTGCATATAAAAACAATACAATAAAATGCAAAAGATAAAAAAAATGAAAATGGTTGATCGTTGATAAATTGCACTCCCTGTCCAGTTCCCAACATAGGTGGATACACCAAAGCAACCAAAGCTATCTCCATAACCTGGCCTGAAACCAGACTGAACTGCATTGAGATACTTCTCCAGCAACCCCTGGAGTGGCAAAACCACCATACACTCCAGTAACCTGTCAAAAATCAAATGTTGGAGATTGTCCTATAGTTATCCTATATAGAAGGATCCAAGGAAGATTTTTTTTCAGATTTGTTCACGTCTGCCTCCTCTGGGTATGTAAAGACCCTACCTTGTTGTAAAGTGGCACTAATCATGTCTCTTACCCACTGAGCCAGGATCTGATGCAGTGTTTCATGCCAGGAAATAACAGGTATCACCAACATAGAAGGAGATCCATCATTTTGCCCAGAGATTTTTTTCAGATGTGGACTTGGACCTGGCAGAACACACTAGAGTTGATGGGAAAACATAATTTCATGAAGTCACATCAATGGAAGGTCTTCATTCAATACAGGCCATTGGGTACTTTCATTTTGGAAGAAGAGGCATTCTCTTAATATAACAATGAAATTGCTCAACCAAGGCATACAACTTACACTGTTTCAGATTGGCAGGAGAAACGTCAATCCTGGCACAGCAACAATACCAGCCATTCTTCAAGCACTAAATATTATCCCATTCTAAGTAGACTTTGTCCTGTCTGCTGCCATCACCAAGGTATCTGAGTGCTTAGTTAACATTCAGATTGCTTTCATCTGAACCAATGTTTGATGACTCTGTGGTTTCTCTAATGCCATGGGATGCTTACATACTAAATGGCTGACAATGTTTAAGACCGCTCCTAGGATCCTCACCTCTCTTGCAAGAAAATAAACAACATGCTTTCCTTCTTGCCTGCCAATTTGTGCTACATTTCCTTATCACAGTGAAAGTGGTCCCTTTTGCTAGAACCAGTTTTGTTCAGATTTGCACAATTGCACAAACTATACTAGCTGATGTTGCTGACTTTACAAAACTACATCTTTTTCATCAATCAGCCTTTTCCTTAGTTAAATATTTATTATTCAACCTAGCCTTCGGTGCTTATTAGGGGAAAGGGGACATATTTTCTTATAAAAAAGGGGAAAAGATATTTTTGTACAACCTATGGAAACTTCACTGAAAGGGGAAGCTCTTACTGATTCACTCTCATGCTTGAAGTGAGAATTCTAGTACAGAAGACCTAAACATACATACATTTTATTATGGTCCAAAGACCCTTTTTACACTGTAGTATACAAATTATACAGTAATGGGATTAAGCACATCCAGTTGGATAAAATTTGCAAACAGTAAAAACTGCTTAAAATACATGTTGGCTAAAAATATAGTTAAGGAAATTCTAGTAAACATTGATGATTTCCTTGACAGAGAAAAATGAATATTTTTCCCATGCATATGTGAGAGTATGCAATAGGGTTGTGCTTTTGGGGTACAATAAACCTTGACCCCTTTTTGTGTCACAGCTTTTGGTGGGGACCCTGCTCCATTTCTGGGGAGCCTCCCAAAATCAGGAGGGCAGATATCTGTTTTCGCTCTGAGGTGCCGAAAGATCTGTATTCTATCAGCCCATTATCGGCATTTAAGCTGCTTTATTTTAGAGGGGACAGGAGAAGCCCTCAACTGTAGGCAGGCAGGTACTTTAAGGAGGCTTCTTCCCTTTCTACTCTAGAGGAGAGGCACTCTGCTGCAGGCAGTCACATGCGTTTTCTGGGCCGGCACGCCGCATGCGCACTCTCCAAGACAAGGAGGCAAGTTCTTCTGATTTTCTTACAGATGGGAAGGGAGTCACTTGGCCAGGCAGACATGTGCACTTCCCACACACCACACACACACACACACTTGAAGGCAAGGAGGCAAGCACCACATGCTCACAAAAAGCAAGTAAAGAGCTAGGATCAGTTCCCGCTTGCTTTCGTGTGGAGCTGATTTTTGTACCAGGGCCCCCCTCTATGTTACAAGCTCCCAAAAGTGCTGGAAGTGCCACAGGAGCCACATAAAATGGCATTCATACACAACCCTAGTATGCAGCTTGATGGAAATGCAAAATGTCATATCATAAATTAGAAGTTATAAATGTGTGTGTGTGTATACATATAGGTCCAATATCGGCAGGTGATACGTTCAAAGACCCCCTATGAATACTTGAAACTGAGAATAATGTTGAACTTTATATTTTGACTATAATATATCATAGAACAGGGGTGTGTCAATCACCTTTTCACCAAGAACCACCTTCTGGTTACCTTCAATGGGCCATTGAATTCACAGACAGAGAATCTGTGGATACAGAGGGCTAACTATTTTTTTTTTACATAGTGCTCAGTGTTCTTTTGTTTATAACCCAGTGCCCTCGTGTCTCCAAGGTTGGCAAAAGGTTGAAGGGCATTTTAAAGCTAGACATCATATCCACAGGCCTTGTGTCTAAATCCAAAACCCCACTCCCCTTACTAAACAGAACAAACTGCAGCTTGCCAGATGTTACTGTATTACAACTCCCATAAGCTTTTGTCATGATAGCTAATGAGGAATACAGGAGTGGCATCCGGAGGGCCACATAAAGTGACATGGAGAGTCAGAGTCAAGCTACAGACCTTGAGTTTGAGATATGTGCAATAGAACAACATTGGAAGACCTAGAGAGGTTCGCAAATACTTCTGGGAGGGTGTTTTGGTTTGGTTTGGTTTTCTGGTGCATGGATAAGTAAAACCATGAAGATCAAGTCTTCAGAGAAGGGGGTTGTGCTGACAGGCAATGTTTTGTTTCAGTACAGAGCTTTGAAGTCTGTATCCATTATGGTGAACGCTAAGCTCAGAGCCTTATTGAGGAGTTCAGACAGAACAAAACTAGCCCAATACAGTACATTTATTCAGTACATTTAATTACTGAATATTTTGATGCAAAAAGGAGAAAACATGAGCAGTAGTCACTATATTTCCTGCAGAAAAACTTTGCACAAGAACCATCTATTTCAGTGCTTCTCAACCTATGGGTCCCCAGGTGTTTTGGCCTACAACTCCCAGAAATCCCAGGCAGTTTACCAGCTGTTAGGATTTTTGGGAGTTGAAGGCCAAAACATCTGGGGGACCCTCAGTTTGAGAACCGCTGATCTATCTATTAACTTCGTACTTCTTTTTCAACCACACTAAATGCTCACCTAAAAGTATTTTAGCTTGTTCTTGATGTAGTTTACCTAGGGTGTTAGATGTAGAATTGTATCCTCATCAGCCCTACTTAGGTCTTGCAGACTGATTGGAGTCCATCCACCTGGAATATGGTCTTCCTCTTTTCCTACTACCTTCTGCCTTACCAAGCATTATAAACTTGTCTAGTGAATCATCTCTTCCCAAGATAGAACCCTTCTAGAGGTAGTCTGGGCCTGATTTGTTGTGTGTTTATAAGAACATAAACTTAAAATGAAATGTGAGAATGTTCACCTTAAAATGGGCATGGGAGGTAAGATGGCAAAAAAGCAGATAAAATTCCATTATTTTTGGCAAGTGCAGTAGGCTGACTGGGATGGAGATGAGGAATACACTTGTGAGTCGTCATTTAGCAAAAGATGCCTTCTGGGTTACTGCATGGTGACATAAGCACACCAATACAACGGGAGGGATTTGTAAAATGTTGACTTTCAGTTAATGACTCACAGGGGAATCATCCTTATCCATCCTGTGTGTTTCTAATTAGTTGCAAGCAATGAAGATTGTTCATGTAAATAAGATCTTGGATATCTGTGACTCAAGTTCATTATTAGCATGAATTAGAAATTGTGACATTTCTGTGTCTTTCCGTTTGTAATTCATAACTCATTCTCATTTTTTAAAATTTCAGGAAATATCTCACTCATTTGAACCACACTGAAAATGTTGTTGAATATCATTGTTGCTAGATCTTCCAGAGATGCATTTTAAATAAACTGCATTTATTCTCACTACAGTGATCTTTTTTAAGAAGGTGATTTTTTTCTGTAAATGACCTCAGTTTTGTAAGGGTTGACAATTGTTCCATCAATAAAAATGTAATAAAATTACATAACAATGCATGCAGTATATTGTCGAAGGCTTTCATGGCCAGAATCACTGAGTTGTTGTAGGTTTTTTTGGGCCATATGGCCATGTTCTAGAGGCATTCTCTCCTGATGTTTCGCCTGCATCTATGGCAGGCATCCTCAGAGGACATGTAATCACCTCTCAACAAAAGATTGCCCCAGGCACTGCCAGGGCATCAAATGCTAATCAAGGTGGTCGGTGGAAACATTCACACCTAGCTCCAACAGTCAAGAGTCCTTTGTCCCACCCTGGTCATTCCACAGATATATAAACCCTTTTTCCTAGTTCCAACAGACCTCACTGCCTCTGAGGATGCTTGCCATAGATGCAGGTCAAACGTCAGGAGAGAATGCCTCTAGACCATGGCCATATAGCCCAAAAAAACCTTCAACAACCCAATGCATGCAGTTTTCAACCACATACTGCATACAATTCAAACAAAATGACATAGTGTTAAGTTGTACTGATTTGAATAAAGAAAGTGAGAGTATGCAAAGAATCACTTTCCTCAATTGAGTTCCTAGATCTATAGTAATGGCTGATTATCATGGAATAATAGAATTAGAAGAGATCACAAGGGTCATTAATAACTTCAATGTCAGTGTGGTACTCTAGATTTCAATTTGAGATTTAAAGGGAATATCCCATATTGCAGTAACATATACAGTTGGGTCAATCACCAATTGGTCTGTTGAGGGATAAGGCTGGAGTTTGATAAGATTGCCTTCAGTCAGTGTGCATTGACTAAGTCTCTGCTATATGTTCTGTACCACAGAACCATTCAAAAGCTGGCCCCAGTTAAGACCCAAAAATCTTGTTATATCCAATTCCTTAATGACAAATCACTCTTATCCTCCTCATCACTGCTATATGATATTTGCACTTTATTCATTAGCTCTATCTTCTAATGTTTATGGCAGCAGTCCGTCCACCCACAACGAGACATTGAACTTTGCTATTGGCTGTTGGTTTTGGTGTTCATCTCATATACTGTTTAATGTTGTTGTTTTTATTTTGTTATGTTGTTTCTTGTTATTATTTTGTTGATATGCATTTTAATATGTTATGTTTTTAATTGTTCTGTTGGGCTTGGCCCCATGTAAGCCGCCTCGAGTTCCTTCGGGGAGATGGAGGCGGAGTATAAAATAAAGTTGTTGTTGTTGTTGTTGTTGTTGTTGTTGTGTGACTTTACAGCCATGATTCTGATAAATATATGGCTGTTTTGTTTTTTGTTTTTGTTTTTTGAGTTAGCAAAAATGATTTTATTACATTCTTTGTATGGCAGAAAGGGACTTTGGTATTGGGTTCAAGACTGCTGCCTTTTACAGTCGATCTTCAATAGACATTTGAAACACAATATCTGCCTATTTTATCAGTCAGGACAAGTATATGAAGCTAAAATAAACATGGTTCATTGTTGGAAGATAAGATTAGATGATTAGAACAAAAGTAAGACCTCCAAAATGCTCCAAATAACACAGAAGTCAAAGTAAGTGTGCAAAAATGTGCCTGAACTACAAAACATTTAATTAGGTATCTTAATTTCCTTTTGGGAGACACAGTGGGACATAATTTCAGAGGTGGCAAGCCAATTAATTCTTCGTTCAAATTAATCACCTCAAAAAAGAGCATTTCTCATCAATTACCCTCTAAGATAGTAGCAAATAAATTATTCAAAATATTTGCATCCTACTTAAATATTTGCATCTCTAGCATTTTGCATGGTTTTTTTGCTATGTTTCTCAGAACTTCAGTGACAAGCAAACCAAATCCCAGTTCCATTTCTTTTTTCAGTGAGACCATTTCTTTTTTTCTTCCTAAATTGGTATTTGTGTAGATTTCAATATGAATTTTCCCTAAGGTGTACATTTTCTCACATTTTTGGATGTGCACGTTTTAATGCCTTTCCCCATTGACCAAGGTGTTCTGTCTCGCATTTGTTTTACAAATATGAGCATTTTAATTGTGTATCAGAAACATGACTGTGAAAATCACACAAAATATATTTCTTCCTATTGCCAATCATGTGAGGGTTTGTAAATGTAAATGAACATTTTATGGAAAAACAAACACATTCATTCCCAAAGTCTCCTTAAATTTATTTTCTTTGTTCTCTATAGGTCACTATTGATTTCACCCTCCTAAAAATTAATTTTCTTCAGTTCTTCCAAGTTTCAATCTAAAACATTGCCTTTTCAAAACATCCTCAATACCTGGTTTTTAGTACTTCCCTCCACTGTGCAGTTTTTAATTTGAATTTCTTTCCTTTCTTTGGGTATACATTCCTCTCTCTCTCTCTCTCTCTCTCTCTCTCTCTCTCTCTTGCTGTCAACAATGGAACAGACTGCTTCAGGAACTAGTGCTCTCTCCTTCATGGAGGTATTTAAGTTATGGTGACCCCACACATTTCAGAGGGTTTTCTTTAGCATGAAGTGGTTTTGCCAGTTCCTTCCTTTGAACTATAGCAGTGGTTCTTAACCTGTGGGCCATGGACCACCAGTGGGCCATGAAGATGAAAATCTGGTCTGCGAGACTCCTTCCTCTTTATTTATTAATTTTATGTATTTTATTTCCGCTCCTTTCATGCCACCTGCCACTCCTTCCTTGTCACTGACCATGGCATATGTTCTGTATCAGAAACTAGAGCTGATATGGTCTATCCAATGCAATTTTCTGAATCAGCACCCCAAACCAAATCTGAAGTTGACCAAAAACTGATTCATAACCCTTTTGATACTAATGTTGGAGAGAGGTTCCTGATCAAATTGGTCCCTGGTCAAAGTGATCCCTGGTCAAAGTTGTCCATAGTCAAAGTGGTCCTTGGTCAAAGTGATCCCTGGGCAAAATGGTCCATGGTCAAAGTGGTCCCTGGGCAAAGTGGTCCCTGGGCAAAGTGGCCCCTGGTCAAAGTGGTCCCTGGTCAAAGTGGTCCCTAGTCAAAGTGGTCCCTGGTCAAAGTGATCCCTGGTCAAAGGGATCCCTGGGCAAAGTGGTCCCTGGTCAAAGTTGTCCCTAGTCAACGTGGTCCCTGGTAAAAGTGGTGCCTGGTCAAAAAAAAGGTTGGGAACCACTGAACTATAGGCTATAGCACTTGGTCTTTTTTAGTGGTCTCCCATCCACACACTGACCAGCACTAATGTTAGCTTCCAAAGTCAGACAGGATCTTGTGTCTATAAATACCTATAGCTAAAGGAAGAAGATGGAGCTGCTTTGTATTTTGAATTAAGAGTGAAATTACAATAGAGTAGGTGCTCTTTTAAATGCTTTTTGGCTTATTCTCCCATTCTCCCCATGTTCATAGCCAAATCAGGTCAGAATATGAATAAAAATATGATCTAATGAAATACAGGACAAGTTATAATACTGTATACTATTAAACCCTCAACAATCATGCCAGTTTTAATTCCAAGACAAAGGTCTCCCTGAACATCTTGTAGAGATACAAGTCCTTCAAATAGCCACAATTCAAGTTGCAATTGTGTCTCATTTTAACCAACAGAGCACAACCTATTTTGTTTTCTTTCTCCTCTGTGGGATACCCCTGGTGTGAGCAAAGAGGAATATGACACGATACAAGGTTCCTCAAAGGAAGAAACAGCACAGTAAATGCACAGGCTGCGCTGAAATACCATCCCTCCGTCACGCCCATTGATCTCCATAATCACCCAGCGGGACACCCAGTGTGTCTTTCACTTTAACATGCTATATCCTTATTTAAACCAACATTCTCCTATCCTGCTCCAGTATTTCTGCACTCGGGGTCTTGAGCTGCCTGTCAAGTAACAGCTGACAGAATAAATCAACAGAACATTGGAGGTTAGAAGCACTTGCTTGACCTCACTTGACATGACCTGTAATACCTCGTTGGCTGAGATGGAAGTAGCCCTCCCTTAGGGAAGCTAAGCACTTCCTGTCTAAATATTTCTTTATTTTTTGAGTGAGTGGAGAAGGATGATGGCAGGAGAGGCAATATTGGTTAATCCTCTCTCTTCATTCCATTCCTCCCTCCTCACATGCTTGAAGTTTGTTGTTTGAAACCACAGCATAAATCTTTGTGTGCGTGTGTGCTAGGGAGATTGCATTTTCCATGTCAAAATATATAATGAACATTAAATCCAGTATACAAATGAAGAGGGGGGATTAGAAAGGGTTTTTGTCGGCTTTTATATTTTTTGTCAACATTACTTTGGATAGTGCACTGTAATTCTGAGCAAATGCATTGGTCAGATTCCAAATTTATACACAATGAGTCAACAAACAGTACCATTGCTTTTCTTGGATAAATGCAGTCTTGCTTAGTTATCACAAGGAAAAAATTCTTCTTGATTAAGAGGAATTCCCTCTAAAGGACAAACTTAGAGTTTTTAGAACTGTGTGTAGCAGTGGTCTTTTTTCATGTTGCACTGTGGATTTTCATCCCAAAAAAGAGCTATTTAAAGTGCTGAACCCTATCCTCAAACAGTTTCACTACCTTGGAGAGTTCCTTTAAAGTCAGGGCTAAAATCTGGGGTAGATTCACTCCCCACAGGCATGGAAGGCTTCAGCCTCCATTGATTTTTGACAGTTTTCCTGTTATGTCACTTAGCTAAATTATTTAATTTTTAATAATTATTTGTTATGCCACTTTAGACCACGGTGATGCAATGGGTTAAACCCTTGTGCCAGCAGGACTGAAGATCAACAGGTCAGAGGTTCAAATCCCTCTGTCAGCTCCGGTTTCCCATGCAGGAACATGAGAAAAGCCTCCCACAAGGATGGTAAAACATCAAAACATCCGGATGTCCCCTGGGCAACATCCTTGCAGATGGCCAATTCTCTCACACCAGAAGCAACTTGCAGTTTCAAGTCACTCCTGACACACACACACACAAAGCTAAATTATTGAGATAAGGCTCAAAAGGAAGTATAACAAATGCGTTGAATATGCCACTCTGCATGCAGATCTTGTAACAAATATAGGAGTAACACCTAGCTTGAAAGCAGTACATGTGAGGAAGATCTAGGAGTCTTAGGGAACCAAGCTAAACATAAGTCAATGCAACAGCAAAATAGCCCAGTGTTCTAGACTGCATAAACAGCAGTATAATGTCTCAATCAAAGAGAGGAATTGCACTACAATTCTATATTCTGTTTTGTGAGACCTCACCAAATATTGTGCCCCATTCAAGAAGATTATTGACAAGCTGAAATGTGTCCAGATGAAGATGACCATGATCACAAAAGGTTAGGAAATGAGACCTTATGAAGAATGGTGTAGTGAACTGGGTAAGTTTAGCTTTGATTGAGAGGTGATATAATTAAGAGGAAATATGATAGCCATCTTCAAATATTTGAAGAAATGTCATTTAGAAAGTGAAGCGAGCTTGTTTTCTGCTTCCTCAGAGACTAGAACAGCCCAATTGATTCAAATTGTAAGAAAAGAGATTCCATCTAAACATTAGGAAGGGTCTCTTGATGGTAGGAATTGTTTGACAGTAGAATTGAGAGTGGTGGACTCTGTTTTGGGGGGGGGGTCTTTAAAAAGAAGTTGAATGGCTATCTCTCAAGAGTGCTTTGCTTGTGTTTTCTTGGACTGTTTTCTGTGGACTGCGACCCACAGATTGAGAACCGCTGCTGTAAAAGTATAGAAATGGCAACGAAGAAGCCAGACTTCAGCGTGCAATTCCACATTCTTTAGAAAATCTTCTTCAACCTCCTAAGCTGTCATTGAAATGCACTCTTGCTTTTAAGAGATCAGGAAAAACTAAAATCAATTGCATGGGGAGAAAGGGGCAAACCCCCATATTAGTATTAATGGAATGTATCCAGACCTCTAATTGCAGCTGTGTCAAAACCAACAATGTTAACAGTGTTGCTGCCTGTTGAAGTGTCATGTCCTGGAGATCCAAATGTGTGCCCTTACTTAGTGCAACTAGATATACCCGTCCTGTACGGGCAGCCCATTCATTTGAATGGGGGCTTTGTATGAAATGGCTACCTGAATGCACACAGAATTCCAAAAGCAGCAAAGACAGACAGACTACAGTCTGGGACAGCTGGATCTAGTTTTATCTCTGGGGAAAAGTTTCGTTGCTTTACCCAAGGTCATGCTGCAAGGCAGCGCTAGAGCAGAAGAATGAAATGAAAGAGTGATTATCCCTTAAGTCTAACCTATTGTGGAAGAAAGATATTTCATGCATCATCTAGCCTTCTCAAATTACAGTCTTTAAAGGGGGAATTTTTCAACCTAAATCTGTGTGTGTGTGTGTGTGTGATTTCAAGGAGAATATTAATTGGCTCCCTGTTTTCTCTCTGTTGAAATTGGATTTAATATATTTATTTTTACAAAAGCTTTTATTAGAGATCTTTGTTTGCACCAATGGGATTTTCTAACTTCTCTTTCTTAAATGCTCATTTCCTGTGGGCAGCAGGCAAAGGGGAAGAGTGGAGTGAAAGTAATCTGCTCTTGTTAGGAAAAGGAAATTTTCCTATTGATTTGTTTAAGAATAGAATCATAGAATGATAGAGTTGGAAGAGACGTCATGGGCCATCCTGTCCAACCACCTGCCAAAAAGCAGGAAAATTGCATTCAAAGCACCCCCGACAGATGGCCATCCAGCCTCTGCTTAAAAGCTTCCAAAGAAGGAGCCTCCACCACACTCCAGGGCAGAGAGTTCCACTGCTGAACAGCTCTCACAGTCAGGAAGTTCTTCCTCATGTTCAGGTGGTAGTTTGAAGTCATTGATCCACATCCTAGTCTCCAGGGCAGCAAAACACAAGCTTGCTCCCTCATTCCTATGACTTCCTCCCACGCATTTATACATGGCTATCATGTCTCCTCTCAGCCTTCTCTTCTTCAGGCTAAACATGTCCAGCTCTTTAAGCCGCTTCTCATAGGGCTTGTTTTCCAGACCCTTGATCATTTTAGTCGCCCTCCTCTGGACACATTGCAGCTTGTCAATATTGCTCTTCAATTGTGCTGCCCAGAATTGGATACAATATTCCAGGTGTGGTCTAACCAAGGCATAATAGAGGGGTAGCATGACTTCCTTGGACCTTGACACTATACTCCTATTGATGCAGGCCAAAATCCCATTGGCTTCTTTTTTTTTTGCCGCCGCATGACATTGTTGGCTCATGTTTAACTTGTTGTCCACAAGGACTCCAAGAACAGTCTTCAGAGGCAACCCCACGTAGAGCGCATTGTACTAATCTATTTGGGATGTCTGCAGTTCTTTTGATAGCCTAGACTGGTGTAACTGGAAGGAAGGTAGGACCCTTTTTTCTTGATTATTTTTTTAAGAAATTCAATAGAGACACGCCCAATATGTTTGCATATACACCTGTCACCATCACAGCCAATTTGTTTGCAAGGGTGAGACCATTAGCAATATTTAATAAGTAATGGTAGCTAGACAGCACCTTCACTGCCTTCCAGAAGTTTTGACATGTTTTACTTCTGCCAGTTGTAGACAGATTATATAGGAAAGCAGATCTGCAATATTTTTGGCTTTGTTTAATGTCAATGAGGGAAAGCCAGTTAATTTCTGTAACACCACCAAAGGAGTCCTATCTATCTTCCTCTCTTAGATCATTTTTTACATTTTGTTTGAAATATTTCTACTTTATTATTTTAATAAAATGTACAAGAAAGACATTTTAATAAAATGTACAAGAAATAATTATATTTTTAAAGTTTTTTTAAAGAGTCAGTCCACATTATGCTAAAAGAGGAAGGCAAAATTTTAACCCCGCCATAGTAGGGTTCAGTTTGTTACTGAATATAATTGAAGAAATAGCTTCCTTACAGAGACTGCTCAGCTGAGATAGTTCCATTTATGGAGGAGCCACAATGACAGACCAGAGAATGCTATCTGAGAGAGTGTCTCACAGCATCCAATTAATTCCATAAGAATTTCAAATGAAAAGATCCCACTTAAAAGCTTACAGGTTTCCATGATCCATTTCATAAACAAGACATGTGTCCCAGTATTTACCATAGGGACAAAATGTTTACACATTTTTTGCCTCTTAAAACAAGGTTTATGTAAATCACATCTCAAAATACCATGGAAAAATTGCTATAAAAGTGAATCATATCTAAACTTAGACTATTCCATATCTGAATACATTTGTAGATCATTAGGAGACATCTATTGGCTATAAAAGTCAATTACGATGGAATAAACCAAAACAAACAAGGAAAGTATCCAAGCAGAGACTGGACAGCCTACTGTTTAACTGTGCATGCCCTGCACCAAGGAGATGAACTGATGTTCTAGAACAGGCATGAGCAAAATTTAGCCCTCCAGGTGTTTAGGACTTAAACTCCCACAATTCCTGGCCTCAGGCCCCTTGCTTAACTGGTTCAGGAGGAAAAGGAAAGGGCCCGAGGCAAGGATTTGTGGGAGTTGAAGTCCAAAACACCTGGAGAGCCAAAGTTTCCCCATGCCTGTTCTAGAAGAATGTCTCCACCATACAACAATTCAATACATTCAAAATCTTCCTCTTTCATTGGCACCATCACAATGTTTAACCACATTAGAATTAACCAGAATATTAGCTATTAAATGGAGTTAGGAAAGAATGCATACTCCACCTCAGCTCTTGAAAAATCCATCTTCAAGATTAGTTTGAATACCAAGAATATGCAATTTTTAAATATTTCAGCAGAAAGAATCAATACCATCATATTTCTTCTTGTTAACTAAGTTTTGCATTGCATGTCATCAGAATTAATATGGAATAAACAGAATAAATATAAATTCAGACTCAGAAAAAGACAAGGCAAATCTGAAGAACTCTTACTAAGGAGCCCTTGTAATAGGCTCATCTTAGGATTGACATATGTTGGAAATGACTTGAAGGCTAATAATAATAATAATAATAATAATAATAATAATAATAATCTGTGAAAGGAAGCTGATGAAACCATTGATCGTATCCTCAGCCGCTGCAAGAAAATCACACAAATGGACTACAAACAGAGGCACAAATCTGCGGCCCAAATTATTCATTGAAACTTATGTCACAAGTACCACCTGCCAGTAGTAAAGAATTTGTGGGATCATAAACCTGCAAAGGTAGTAGAAAATGAACACGCAAAAATACTGTGGGACTTTCGAATCTAGACTGGCAAAGTTTTGGAACACAATACGCCAGACATCATGATTGTGGAAAAGAAAAAAGTTTGGATTATTGATGTCGTCATACCGGGTGACAGTCGCATTGAGGAAAAACTCAGCTGGTATCAAGACCTCAAAATCGAACTGCAAACGCTCTGGCATAAACCAGTACAAGTGGTCCCAGTGGTAACTGGCACACTGGGTGCCGTGCTAAAAGATTTCAGCTGGCATTTGGAAACAATAAACATTGACAAAATCATAATCTGTCAACTGCAAAAGGCCACCTTACTTGGATCTGTGCACATCATTAAAAAATACATCACACAGTCCTAAATGCTTGGGAAGTATTTGACTTGTGATTTTGTGATATGAAATCCAGCATATATATCTTGTTTGCTGTGTGGCAGTAGAATAATAATAGTAGTAGTAGTAATAGTAGTAATAGTAGTAGTAGATAGGCCACTACTAGCACATCACTATTCTAATGTTTTGCTTGGGCAGCAGCAGTCCTTTGGCCTTGTAAAAGATACAGCAAAGTTGTATCCTGTGAGGTTTTTAGCCCAGGAGGACCTCTAGTTAATAATATACAATTCAAGGTCGTTGATAAAATGCTGCTACTTTGGCACTCTCTTATTGTAGACTACTACGTGATTGGCATTGTCCTTAATCTTGGCAGGGACATCTCTCAACTTAGTAAGCTAAATCATGCTCCCTCAAGAATGGATGGTCAGCTCATGAACGAAAGTGACTTTATCTGAAATCAGTGTGTTTCCCATCTCACTACAAAAGTTGCTATGGAAAGCCAACCAGGAGGACACTAGTGCAACTGCATACTACATTCCAAGTTTCCCACCCATGAAAAATTCCCAGTCTAGCCATGATAGAAAATACATCACTAGTAGGAATCATTTGTGTTTTCTATGAGCCTACATAGTGTGTTGAATTAACAAGCAGAAGGAGGTGAAGTTCTATCCTTTCTGCCACCAATCACAGCTTTGACTCTACTTTGCTGCTCTTATCTCAATAGTTCTCTCTGACTTCATCAGAACTTTGCTTGCTGTTCCTCACAACAACAGCAGATATTCCCACAAGATTGTGCCTTGCTAAGAAGGAGAACATTACATCTTTGCTTCTTGTTTTCCATAATACTGATTAAAATTAAGATTGCTGCATCAGCAAGGAGCACTGCTCCAGTATTTCACTATATGCAGAGGATAGTAAGCTCTCATCGTTGGCTCTCTGCACCAAAATCAGGACAGGACAGAAGGAATGTCAAGTCATTTGAAATTAGAAGGGTTTTGTGGATACCATGGATGGCTAGAAAGTCAAATCCATGGGTCTTAGAACAAATCAAGTCAGAATTCTCACTAGTAGCAAAAGTAAGTAAATTGAGATTGTCATAGAAAAGACAATAATGCTTGATAAAGTGGATGACAATAGAAACCAAGGGAGAGCATATTACAGACAGATTGATTGATTCCATCAGGGAAACCATAGCCTTAAATGTGCAAGAAGAAACCAGAAAAGATGATGACTGGGGCTCCTATAGATCTCTCATTAATGGGATTTCTCTAAGTTGGAGTCAATCTTATAGCATTTATAACACAATAAGCCCATCACTGCTCAGAAGGACCTTAAGCGCACAGCAGCAGGTTTTCGCTAGCAACCATGATTCCAAAATAATACATGAATTGAGCCAAAGAACTGGGGTAATGGTGATGTTCTTGGAAACATGATGTAAGGAGATATAAAACCAAATAGCTGGTTCACATGCCTGTCCTGAGTTACTGTTTGAATCGCAAAAGAGAGGTGAGCAGCTGAAACATTATCAGGATACATTAAAGGCCACCCTAAAGTCCAGTAGAATTATCACCTTGCAAAGCATAGCTACTGATGGACTAAAGGGCGTCAGTCTTGTCGGTCTTTGAGGCGCCTGGTGCATAAGGCACTGTCCTAGTTTGCAGTTACTGTCTTATTACAGTGGGTGTCTGCAATTGTGCAACTGAGATTTTCTCCCCCATCTGCATGCCCATAAAAGTAACTAGGATTCATCCATCCCGTAGTGACAGAAGACACCATCGACATCACTGCTGAGTGAGTAGTTATTCCGAGGATGGTGCCGTCACACAACAGAAAGCAACACTATGCATATGAGCTGAGAACTGTTGGTGCTCATACATGCCAAGTCCAAATGTCTCTATTTGTGTAATAATGGGACAGGTAGAACTTTACTGAAAGCATTGTACCTACTTTTTTTTTACACTGCATTTTCCTCCACAATTCGAACCTTTTCTCACCAAATGATACCTTTTTCATTTTTTTTCTCAAACATTTGAAGAATTGGATTTTGAAAGAAGGCATGGATGACTTTAATTTGGTTTCATGTGGGGCAATGTATCTAATTTTTTCTGCTGATGTTACTTTGGTCTGAAATTCTGCTGTATAGTCTAGCCACTATTTTGCTGCTGTGTTGTTATATTTTACATACTTTTAATATATTAGAAACCCAACACAGAGAATACAGTTTGGTTTTGCTGCCACCAGAATTGGACCCCACTAATACAGGTAGAGATGGTGATCATTCTTTCAACCCTGAATTGTCCTTGCATTCACAAGCATTAAGGAAAGCTATCTTTTTCTGACAATATGCATCCACCCGCTCAGTCACTTTAGAGACTTTAGGGATGGGACTGCAGCCTAAAGCAAGAGAATTCTAACAACTGCTGATTTCAAATGAAAAGCCATCAGAGAAATTAAAAAGGAGTCAGGGACAAATGACAATTGTGGGTTCATAATAAGTTATGATATATTGTTGTTGTTGTTGTTGTTGTTATTTCTTACTGTTGTGCTCCAGAGCAGGAACACCTCTGTCTTTAAACACCACACCAGCTTAGTATAATCACCAAGCAGTTTATTGAAGAATATATGTAAGCAAAGCAGTAAAGATGGTAAAAATAGTATAGTCCAAAGATAAAAGATCATCCATGAGATTCAAGGCACAAAGGTAAAACACAAGATCCAAAAGAACAAGGCAGCATGAAATTCCAGTTCAGAGATCAGGAGCCTGACAAAACTTGGAACTCTTAGAAACAAGACCGCCATGAAATTCCAACGTTGACAAGATTGAGCCGTTTCCCTTGTATAAATATAAAGCGTTTCCTGACCCCAGAACCAAAAGGGAAGCATTTCTCTTGCTCTTACAACCAGATAAGGATTTCTTATATCTCTTTTCCTGCAGACGAATTGACTTTTGTTGCACCTGAGAATTTTGTCTCTGTTTACAAAAGTCTTGCTTTCTATCTTCACTCTCATTAAATTCTGCACCTCACAAATCATCCTCAGAAGACAGTTGTTTCTCAGAGAAAGACTGTTGAGGACCTCTCCCAGGAATGTGACCTTTTTTTGTTTGTTTGTTTTTTGTCGTGTCAGGAGCGACCTGAGAAAATGCAAGTCACTTCTGGTGTGAGAGAATTGGCCGTCTGCAAGGACGATGCCCAGGGGACGCCCGGATGATTTGATGTTTTATCATCCTTGTGGGAGGCTTCTCTCATGTCCCCACATGAGGAGCTGGAGCTGATAGAGGGAGCTCATCCGCCTCTCCCCAGATTTGAACCTGCAACCTGTCAGTCTTCAGTCCTGCCGGCACAGGGGTTTAACCCACTGCACCACCGGGGGCTCCTATGTGACCTTGTGAACCTGCAGGAAAAACACTCCGTTCATAAGACAACTTGGGCCTCTTGCCTGGACCTAACTCAGGCCCAGGAAAACCCTCATCCCCAGTGCCAACAGGCCCAGGCCCAGAAAAGTCTTCAACCCCATTACCATCACAGGCTGCACTACAACACTTACCCACCTCTCCTTATGGCTCAATTTACAAACCCAGTGTCTAGGTTAATATTGTGGATTATGATTGGTTAAGAAACCATGGTTTGTTGGCATAAATGGTTTCACACCTCATAACAAGCCAGGCAAGCATAGAGCTGTGCAGAGACACATACCTGGTTTATTCCACAGGTTTTCTTGCTGCCAAATCATGAGTCAGAACTTTATATATGCACATAAACAGGGGAGAGTCGTCATTCTGGAAGCAGAGGGAAAGACCTGCCCGTCTCCTGTTTTGTCTATCTCTCTCTATTTTTAATTTTAATGTCTGTGAGGAAACTGGCTGAGCATGAAGACAATGGACTAACAGCCATTCCCAGGAGAGGCAGTAAACTTAGCAAGTATGAAGAGAGCTTCCCGGGTCAAGGTTAATGGGTGCTAGGTGGAAATTACAGCCTAGTAAAAGATGCCTTTGCTTCATTTAGTAATTCAGAGGCTGAAATATTGTAAAATGTTAAAATGCACAGAGTACAATAGTTTGAATAAAATGAGCAGAAGAAAGTCATAATTGAAATCTATCTTTTTTTCCCCCTCCCAAGTTGTACTTAGAACAGCAGAGGACTTCAAATTCAAGTGAATTAACAGAACAATATCAGAAAATTAGATCTTTCCGTTTCCCGAGAGTCAACTAAAATCCCAGGGCAAAGGAGAAGAAAGAGGACCAGAATTTAAAAATGTGATTATGAGAAAAGTTTGTTGCATTTCAGTTAATGACTTCACATTGTTATCTGATTCTACATTTTGTTTTTATCATTGGAAAATGGCATACAAAATACCCAGGTGACATTTTTTAAAAGTTCAATAGGTAAAATGCCCTGAAGAACTAGTACAGGAAAATTATAGCACAATCTTACACATATTTATCCTGAGTAAGTCACATGGCTTTGAAGAATAATAAAGCTTTACTGACTGCCAGTAGACTGTATAATGATTAGGTTACTAGACCAGCATTTAAACTACACAATTATCATGCTATATTGCATTTTAATTGCCATGGCATGGTGAAGCTGAGCATTCTAAATACAGCTCCCTAAACTGCAAATCCCAGGATTCCATTGGACTTTTCCATGAAAATTAAAGTGGAAAAGAACATTACAATTGTGATAAATAGATGTAAAGAGATCCAGGTTCAATTCTTCACTCATTCCTAAGTGTTACTGGGTTATTATAGGCCAACTGCTCTTTCTTAGAGAAACCCATCTCATGAGTTGCTGTGAGTTTTCTGGGCTGTATAACCATGTTCCAGAAGCATTTTCTCCTGATGTTTCACCCACACCTATTGGAAATTCCACAACTTATTGGAAATAAGTACTTATTGAAAAAGTAAAATGATGTAAATCTGTTTGGCAAATGTGAATCTCCATGAACATGTGAAGACCACCTTATGAAAACCCCTAGTCAAGAAAAGCATGACCTTGTTAAAAATCAACTCTTTGAACAAGAAATATTCATAAGCATTCATGTAATGGCACACAGGTAATTCACCTGTTAAATTTTTAAAATTTTCTTTTCGTGTCAGGAGCGACTTGAGTATCTGCAAGTTGCTTCTGGTGTGAGAGAATTGGCCATCTGCAAAGATGTTGCCCAGGGATGCCCAGATGTTTTGGTGTTTTACCATCCTTGTGAGATTCTTCTCTCATGTCCCTGCATGGGGAGCTGGAGCTGACAGAGGGAGCTCATCCACACTCTCCTTTGGATTCAAACCTCTGACCTGTCGGTCTTCAGTCCTGCCGGCACAAGTGTTTAACCCATTGCGCCACTGGGGGCTCCAGCTGTTAAATTGAAGAACCATGTCTTTAAACTGCCAAGAATAAAGACATGCCACTACAAACATATATTTGGCTAGCAGAGGATGGTTGTTTCTTTGAAGCTGAAGTTGCCCATCTACTCTCCCTTAAAATCTTTGTTTAAAACATGCACTCAAGAGGCAAAACAAAGTAGTCTTCTTTGAAAATAACATCTCAGGTTTACTAACAAACTTCTTGTATATATTCACCATACCGGCACATTTCTTATTAGAGTTCAGTTAGAGAAGATGTAGTTTCTTCTCCGTGTTGAGTACACAGGGTATGATACTTAATCAATTGTCCATAGTCTTCTGAACTCACTGAAGTCCAGAAGTCATTCTTCTCTTATCGAAGTCCAACATGCATCCACCTCCTCTGAGGTCTGATACAAACTGAATACAAAATGGAGTCCTGTATCTGAAGCCCCACCCACACCAAAGAGGTACCGACAAACTGGCAAACCAAAATGTAAATACAATATAAATTAACAATTATACACATTTACAAACATTTAGTAGAGGCTTGGAAGGTTGCTATGTCCAACAATGGCAGGCATCCTCAGAGGTTGAGGATGCCTGCCATAGATGTGGGTGAAACATCAAGAGAGAATACTTCTGGAGCATGGCCAGACAGCCCAGAAAACTCACAGATAATCAAGAATGGTGGTCAGTCGGAAATTACAGATGTGTTGTTCCCAGACAGAAAAATATTACCATATTTTGCCATGTCCCATTGTGTGATGGAACTCCCCATTGCTCAAAGGACATCTTGCAACATAAGAGCCCTCATTGTATAATGCAACGTTTTGAGAAGTTCCCCATACACATTGTCACAATTCTCTGGCATGGCTGCATACTATGTAAGTAATATAGCTCCATCATTGCAAAGTTATAGATTGCAGCCTGCAATGCAAGATCTTGTCTGATGTTCAGTCCTCTGTTTGCTGAATAATGAATATAGCATTTATATATCTCATACCTGTGTACTACTGAGCACAATTCAAAGTGCTGGCTTTAGCCTATAAAGCCCTAAACGTTTCTGGCCCAGTTTATCTGTCCGAATGTATCTCCTTCTATGAGCTAGCTAGGAGGTTAAGATCTTCGGTGGGGGGGGGGGCTGCTCTCATTTCAACCTCCTTCACAAGTGCGGTTGGTGGGGATGAAAGGCAGGGCCTTCTCAGTGGTGGCCCCTCAGTTATGGAACTCACTCCCTAATGAAATCAGATCAGACCCCTCCCTCCTGACCTTTAGCAAAAGGCTAAAGACATGGATGTAGGATCAAGCATATCAAAATCCTACTAAACTCACAATAACTGGGCAAAATTGAGAGCAGAGAGTTGTTTTTGCCTTTTTTTCTCCCTGATCATTATTGGGGTTTTTTTTTCTTTCAGCATAAATTTTTGTATCTATACTTCTGTAGAACTGGGCCCATATTGGAGACGAGAGTAGCTGCAGAACCTTCAAATCCACAGCCTCTTCAAGATCACCACAGATTTCTAGAACATCTTTTCATCCTCTCCCCAGCATCAAAAAAGTAAGCCTACAGATGTTTCCACATCTCTAGTAGATTCCAAATTCAAATATCTTTTTTTTTCTCTGAGATATGGTTCACCTCTCACCCTTCAAAGCAGAAGATCAGAGATAGTCTCCTCATGGAGCACTGATCGTACTGACGCTAAAGTGTAGGGGAGTGATGCTTTTGTTCTTGCCTGGGCCTCAGCCTGGTTGGTGCACATCATTAACTTAATTACCAGCTTATCTCAGTCAGCATTGATAACTGAAATATGTTTGCTTAAATGAAGATTGGTTGTTATTGGAAATTTCATAACCTATTGGAAATACGTGCACCATAACCTTATTGAAAAAGTAAAAATGATGTCACATCTGTTTGGCAAATGTGAATCTCCATGAACAAGCGGAGACCATATTTTGAAAATCACTAGTCAAGAAAAGCGTGACCTTGTTAGAAGTCAACCCTTTGAACAAGTGATATTCATAAACATTCATGTAATGACACAGAGATAACTCAGCTGTTAAACTGAAGAACCATGTCTTTAAACTGCCAAGAATAAAGACATGCCACTACAAAAATATATTGGGTTAGCAGAAGATGGTTGTTTCTTTGAAGATGAAATTTGCAGTTGCCCAAAAGATATACACTCCCTTGTAACCTCTTAGTTAAAATATCCACTCAGAGATAAAAACACAGTCTTCTTTGAAAAATAACGTATCTTGTTTACTCATAAACAACCTGTATTAATTCACCTTACAGACACATTTCTTATTGAAGATCAGTTATAAATAGGATGTAGGTTTCTCTGTGTTGAGTACACATGATATCATTCTTAATAGTCCATAGTCTTTAAGTATAGTTGTACTCTCTAAAGTCTATAAATCATACTTCTCTACTAAAGTCCAAACAGATACATCCACCTCCAATAAGGTGGTAATCAGACTGAATGCAAAATGGAGTCCTGAGTCTGAGTATGTTCAGTACAATCACATGTCTATAATCCCTCCCACACCAAAGAGGTAAGTCAAACTGGCAAATGAACATACACATAGAATACAGGTTAGCGCATATATATATATATATATATATATATATATATATATATATACAAATCAATAATGAAAGGCTTGGGAGATTGCTATTTCCAACCATTGTGACTGGCAAAATACTCCCTATTTCAGGCATTGCAGTCTAGTTCAGAAAGGGACAAAAGCCTGCATTTGCTGTTTTTGAGCCCACAAGCATGCACCATTTCCATAGGGGAAATCTATGCTACAGCTTTCTGTCTAGATCCATGGTTCCCAACTATGTGTCCCCAGACATTGTTGGACACCGATTTGCAAGGATTCTGGATGTTAACATCAAATAATGTCTATGAAACCACCTTTGAGAAGTACTATTCTCACTATCCACATTCTGTGTCTATGCAGTAAAGAGTTATTATCCAGTGACCATAAGTCTCTACTGTTTTTCTCTACCTTTTAGGGATATGAGACAGTGTGGATCATATATACCTTAAATACAAACCTTAAATACAAACCTATATCCAGATAACCAGCATGTCTTTTGGTTTGTGAAGGTCTGCATGTCTGTTATCGGGATGGCATATGCTTCAATAATTTCTTTTCACAGGCATTAAAAACTAATCCCAGGACCAGATAGGTCACTTTCACAACACAGCAACAGAAACCCAGAAATCCCTTTACTGAGACTGTCATAAAACACGGTGCCTCGAAGCTCCTCCAACACACCCAGTATCAACTGGAATCCAGAAGGACTGCCTGAGGCAGTCTGACCGGAGTCCAGCAGCTCTACAGATATTAGCTGGAGTTATCCATGGCATGGGGCATGAGCTTAAGTTAAATCTGTTGCGTGTCACTATGGACAGTTTTCTCTTTGGGGGGTTTCCATTAGAAGGACTAAATCAGTTTTCTCTCATATTGTCACATGCCAGAACAGTAGCTGGAACAATAATTGCTGGCCTTTCCATAGTGCAATGGGATGACCTGTTCTTTCTGATAAACCTCTCAGTATCCAACTGCATAACTGAAATATAGTGAAGTTGTTAGGCAAAACGCATACAAACACACTCTACATGAAGAGATAAAACTTCCATTTCCACACATTTTCCTTCTTTCTTTGTCTTTCTGCTTAAAATCATGTACTTATCTGGATTTTTCTATCCACTTCTCTATTTATAAAATGTTTCAGACTAACCAAACTTTGGTGTCTATAAGATTTTAATGTTACTTAAATATGATATGAATAATATGAGAGTTGAGGTTTCAGCTTACGACCTGGGGGCATCAGCTTACGTCCTGGGAGACTTCTATATTGATTCTACATATGAAATGGACCTAGGAGTCTTAGCAGACCACAATGAATATGATGTAGCAGCTAAAAGAACCAATGTGATTCTAGGCTACACTGATAAAAGTATAGTGTCTAGACCTGGAGTGGGCAAACTTCGGCCCTCCAGGTGTTTTGAACTTCAACAATTCATAACAGCCAGTAGGAATTGTGGGAGGTGAAGTCCAAAATACCTGAAGGGCTGAAGTTTGCCCACGCCTGGTCTAGATGGAAGGATATAATAGTACGACTCTATTCTGCGAGAAGCTGAGGAGCCTTCTAATCAAGGTGAAAGAAGAAAGTGCAAAAGCTGGGTTGCAGTTAAACATCAAAAAACCAAGATTATGGCAACTGGACTGATTAATAACTGACAAATAGAGGGAGAAAATGTGGCGGGACTGACAGACTTTGTATACCTAGGTGCAAAGATTGGTGCAGACGCAGACAGTAGCCAGGAAATCAGAAGATGTTTACTTCTTGGGAGGAGAGTAATGACCAATCATGATAAAATAGTGAAGAGTAGAGACATCACATTGGCAACAAAGTTCCGCATAGTTAAAGCAATGGTATTCCCCATAGTAACCTACAGATGTGAGAGCTGGACCATAAGGAAGACTGAGCGAAGGAAGATAGATGCTTTTGAACTGTGGTGTTGAAGGAAAATTCTGAGAGTGCCTTGGACGACAAGAAGATCAAACCAGTCCATCCTCAAGGAAATAAAGCCCAACTGCTCATTGAAGGGAAAGATATTAGAGGCAAAAATGAAGTACTTCGGCCACATAATGAGAAGACAGGGAAGCTTAGAGAAGACAATGATGCTGGGGAAAATGGAAGGAAAAAAGGAAGACCAAGGGCAAGATGGATGGATGATATCCTTGAAGTGACTGGCTTGACTCTGAAGGAGCTGGGGTGGTGACGGCCAACAGAGAGCTTTGGTGTGGCCTGGTCCATGATGTCATGAAGAGTCGAAAGCTACTAAACAAATCAACAACAACATTCTGCTTTGATCAGATTTCACATGGAATACTGTGGTCAGTTCTTGGCTCCACAATTCAAGAAGGATATTGACAAGCTGGAGCATGTCCAGAGGAAGGTGGCCAAATGGTAAAAGATCTGGAAACCAGTCCCTATAAGAAGCAGTTTAGGGAGCAGAGTATGTTTAGCCAGGAGAAGGTTAGGTGGTGATATGATAGCTATGTTCAAATATTTGAAAGGATGTCATACTGAAGATTGAACCAGCTTGTTTTTTGTTTTGTTTTTACTACTCCAGAGATTAAGACAGCAAGAAATGGATTCAAGCTGTAGGAGAAGAGCTTTCCACCTAAACATTAGGAAAAACTTCCCAATGGAGTCTCAGAGTCTCCTTCTGTTATCAAAAATTAGACCCCAAAATTATGAATTATGAAACATGGCCCAATTAAAAAATATAGCTAGCTACATGGTTGTTTCTGACTGCCCTACAGTAACCTTTTACAATTGCAGTATGTCAGTTCTTTGGACTTTCTCTGCTGACATCCTCTCTGGCCATTGAGAATCAACCAACGATTTTGGCTTCAACCTGTCTGTGTCTCACTCAACCTTTGGTTTTTGTGGATGCTGAAATCACATAACACTTCTCTTGAAATTTTTAAACAAAGATTGGATGCCAATCTGTCCAAAGTGACAGGGGATTGGATCAGGTGATGCTTGTGGTGTGTTCCAGTTTTCTATGCTTTTATGATACTACCAATTGAAGAGAGGCTTCCACTGATATTCATGTAAACATGATTAGAGTCCCCTTTGACATGAAATTTAGTATATTCAAGCATTAGACTAAGACTCTGGGAGACTAGGCTTTGAATTCCTACCCTGCCACTAAATTGCACTGAGCGACCTTCGGGCAAGTCACATTTTCAGAGGGAGGCAATTGATAAATCGCCTTTGAATAAGAGTTGAAAACGAAGCCACAAGAAGAGCTAAGAGCCCCCTTTTCTGGACTCCATGCTTAATGTGGAAATGTTAGAACTCATAGAATATAGGCTTGGGGACATATAGGGCCAGGCTTTTTGCTGTCCTATTTGTTTTGCTGTCTCACATTCAGACAAATGCTTGCATAGATTAAGTGTTCTAGTTTTTGGGATCTGTTTTTTTACTCCAGAGTGCAATGGGAAGTAAAATGTCTGTATCCAAGAACGGTCACCAAATTCAGTCCACTGATGTTGCCAAAGAGGGGCATGCACCCCTACACTCCAAATACTACAAAACTGAAACAAATGAGTACAAATGCAACCTAGTCATTTCTCAATGGCTTTCCTTTTATGATGAATGAAAATTGCACCAAATGGGCAACATTCCATTCATTTTTTCCCCATTCATTTGGAAAATAGACTTGCCAAATGCGATTGTCTCTTTTGCTCAATTTCCTCTATTACTTTTGGTCCTTGTGGTCTGAATGCATGCTGGTCCTCAGAGACTTCTATCTGTAGTACGACACCTGCCTTCTTTGGATAAATAGTAGATAAATTACATGTAAGAAAGGAATGGAAAATAACGTGTAGTGAATATTAAGTATGGTTCTTAGTTTTACAGGAGTTGCTTCCTCTGTCTGTTTGCTAGACAATTGCTGGTTTCCTTTCCTCTTTGCCTTCTCTGCTGAGCTCGCAATATACTGCAGTCCCAACATGTCTTAATCCAAGTTTCTTCTGACCTATAAATTATGTTCTTCTGCCAGTGATATCTGGCTCCTTATCAAAAGCCCTAGTTGTACGTGCTGTGGTTTCTGAGCTTGTCACATATGTTGGCTGTTACATCCTTTCCGGACATGCCTCCAATCTTTAAAAAAAGAAATAACAAGTTTTTGCTATGACATTCTTACCATAGCAATAACAAGCTTTGTTCCCCTTAATATCATCTTCCTTTGGTTGCACAGAGCATTTGACACGATGAAGAGATTTTGTTTCTTGCTCTAGCAATAAGTTCAAGGCCGGACCAGGCAGGGTGAGGAAATCACTTCATGAGGGCAACAGTAGCCTCCATTCTTTCCTTCCTACTCTACCTAGGCCATTTCTCTCTCTTAGAAGAGTGAGGTTTGCTTGCCTATCCTGGACCTACTATGTGTCCTACTGATCTCAAGTGTGGTGGTGGACATTACCCAAAATGCCTTCATTAAATTATTACCCATCTCCCTGTGCAGTTGACTTCTAAGACCCATCCATGCTACATAATTATAACACTATCATTCCACTTTAATTTCCATGGTTGCATCCTATAGAATCTGGGGATTGTAGTTTCGGAAGGTACTAGAGCAGTGGTTCTTAACCTGTGGGCCACGGACCAGTAGTGGGCTGCAACAACAAAATTCTGGTCTGTTATCCTCCTTCCTCTTTATTTTATTTTATTTCCACTCCTTTCACACTGCCTGCCATTCCTTCTCTGTCGTTGACCATGGCATATGTTCTGTATCAGAAACTAGAGCTGATGGGGTCTATCCAATGAACTTTTCTGAATCAGCACCCCAAACTAAATCTAAAGTTGACCAAAACCTGATTCAAAATCCTTATGGTACTAATGTTGGAGAGTGGTCCCTGGTCAAAGTGTTTTCTGGTCAAGTGGTCCCTGGCCAAAAAAAGGTTGGGAACCACTGCACTATAGTCTCTAGTAGCGGATTTTAAATGCTTCTCCTTAAGCAGCCAATTTTAAGGTTTCATGGGAAGGAACCATGGCAGTTAAAGTGGAATAATAGCAAGATAATTTACAACAAGAGTGAACAGTAACAGCAGGTCTGAGAGTCCAGGTTATCCTAAGAAGTTACACAGACTGCCCAAAGTGTCTGCGATGGACAACCAAACCATACCAAACAGGAAATGGCCAGAAATCCACACCAAGTTTGGAAAAATGTGTGTGTGTTTGATGTTAAATGGTGGAGGAGGCCTTACCACCTGTGTAAAAGATGAATGACCACTCCTTATTATTTATTTATTTACTATTCTTGTATACCACTGTATCTCAAGCCCGAGGGCGACTCACAGCGGTTTCCAGAAAGCAAACAACACAGACAGTAAAAACAGCATTAATCAATATATCATAACAGTTAAACTACACAATTCTATTGCTAGCAATAAACAAACATTAATACACAGTTATCGCAAAAAACCCACCCCGGATCGCCTCATCATCCAAACGTGTTTCTAAGAATCACATGTCAAATGCAAGGCCCATGGGCCAAATCTGGCTCACCACATTATTTCATGTGCCCACGAGGTTGTCAATGCCAGGGCAACATAGTTGCATTTACATAGTCTATGTAACAAGTTGAGTCATCAAATGAATTGAATTTATATGTGTAGAGTTACCATTCAACCGTTAATTCAATGGCTCTACTATAATTGGGTCTAACAAGATTTTAGCTTCAGTTTCTAAGATACCTATATAAGGTATGCCTCCCTCCCCCCCCCCCCCTATATATATATCTATAAGGACTATCTCAGTATCTTACAGGTGCCTAGACCTTTTCACAATTTGGGCCAAATAATTACTTATCATTGTCATGCTGATATTTTCAAAGGAGTTGCCATTCTGGTAGAGATGTATGCAGACATGATATGGTGTTTTTGTGCTTGTTGAAGAGGGAAGAATTCACATTCAATGACCTCACACAATAATTTCCAACCTTCTCAGAACTTACCCAATCTTCCTGCTGCCCATTTAGGGCCCTTCCACGCAGCCCCATATCCCAGAATATCAAGGCAGAAAATCCCACATTATCTGTGGACTCAGATAACCCAGTTCAAAGCAGATATTGTGGGATTTTCCGCCTTGATATTCTGAGATATAGGGCTGTGTAGAAGTGCTCTTAGTCACCTGTCAAGAGTGGAGGAGAAGAGAAGTGGGGAAGAATCCAGCTGTGTCTCTACAGCACATCCCTAGAGCTGCCTTTGTGGTTGTGAATTCATCTATTGGAACAGAGCTGGATACTTCTCTTGGAGATTCATAGATGTTGTTCAAGTATCCAAGATGAATTTGCTTACAGTTCCCTTTCCAATCAAGCAGCTCCTCCCAAACAAAAAGTTGCCTCTGATAACAGGTTTCAAAGTTTAGAGTTACAAGTGTTTTCTTTTTTCTGCAGTCAAACAGAACCTGGAAAAGTTATTTTTGAGCGAAAATCCTCAGACATCTGGGAGTTGTGGTTGAGAAGTTTGGTAAGTATGGTAAGCAGAGGAATTAAATTCATTATTTCAAGAAACCAGCCTCAACACATTCCAGGAAACATTTTCCCTGCCTCTCAACAAGACAATTACCTATGTCACATTCTTCCACTTCAATTAGAAGGATGCAGATATTCAAACGTGTAGGAAAAGAGTATAGTAAAATCCAACCAGTGTAAAAATTCAGTTAAAATATTTGGCAAGGGAGAACCACTTACTTCCTCCCATGCAAAGTGAAATAAAATACTAGGGCCTGGTTAATTCCAGCTAGAGAAGACCCATTAAAGCAATTGTTGAGTGGTGAGTAAATATGTAGATAATACCACTAAGTGAATGTGTCTACTCTAGTAAGAACTAACAATAGAATGCATGCCTATGTAAATAGTTTGGACATCACTATGTACTTATCTAAAATATGGGTCAGCATTCAGTGTATTTTTAGATCTTGCACTCATTCAGTATACATTAGTACATACAGTACAGTGTAATCATGCCCTTCTACTAAATCATTTTGTAATTCAATGAGCAATGTCAGGTGTAGAAGTGACATTTATGCCTGCCTCCTGCTACCCAAGTACAAAGCCCATGTATGTATTGCAGGTTATGAAGAGTAGTTGTATGTATGTGTATGAACAAGAAGGGTGAGCAGGAGCTCAGAAATTGCCAATTAACAGTTATCACCTGGACAACAGACACTGAATCTATCAGTGATTAAATGTTCAGTACTGAACATTTTCATATGAAACTTTGAAGCATATGTGTGTCTTCTTTTCTCATATTTTGATATTCAGTCTCCTCTTTTAGGGGATGCATACAAGCTTGTACTTATACATAAGGAAAAGAGACCCAAAAATACTCATCCATGCAAAAGAGGTAGCTGCCAGTACAAAAACAAAACAAAAAATGGGATGAACTACCAAGAGCATGACCTCTCAAAACATCTTAATAGAAAAGGATGAGCATGCTCAGTAGTCATGGAATGCTGACTATTGGGAGCGGAGTGCAAAAAGCTAGAAGGAGGAGGAATGGCATCTAGTATCCTGAACAGGTGCAAACAATGCTGTAAGATTTTACTACAGGTTCTACATCCTTTTTATGTTTCATTTCATGCATCAGAAATGTCCTCCCTTTGGCATCCAACTGGTGTTAATGTTCATTTTATTCTAGTGTCATGGGCTGCAATTCACTATTGCAATTACAGATGCACAACCTAGGAGAACACATTTATAACGGATTGATATTTATTATCCCTATATATTTATGTCCATGATGCTATTGCCACAACTGCAGTCCTCCTCTAGTGGGAAGCAGTCATTATGATCAACAGAGACCTATTCTATCAGCCTCTTAAACCCTTTCTTGTCAATGATCACTGGTATGAGGAAGAACTGCAACGGGGATGCCACTTCTGATTGTCACATTGGAGTTCACTAGAGGAAGGATTGCAAAAATCATCCTAATCAGTAGGAGAACAGACCTCCATTGCTCAGAACATCTAGTATCCAGTAAACAATTGCCAGGAGAAAACATAAGGTCAAGATGCTACCTTATCTACTTATATATATGGTCATGTATAATTTGACCTCATATTTAAGTAAAGGGCAGGCTTTGGGGTCATTCAGAGAAAATTGAGTGTTGGGGCCTCTTTTAGTTTCTCTTGGAATAGACTAAGCTCTATCCTTTCACCACTTGACTGAGATAAAAGAGTGGTTCCTTTGTTATAAGAATTAAGGTACAGTATTCAATAGACTTGTGTGCAGATCTGATTTTCTTCGGTACCTTTGATACTTTCAGTACCATGAAAGAGTAAAGGCCTCCTCGCACAAAAACCTGCCCGCAACAGAAACAAATGGGAGCCGATCTCAGCTCCTCCTCTGCTTTTCGGCATCACAGTTTAATATTTTTTATTAACCCCAGCAAACAAAAATAAAACCCCCATTCCCTGAAAACTACTACCAGTTACCTCTCCTCTAGAGTAGAGAGTAAAAACAGCTGCAAGGAAGCATTAAACCCAAAGCAGAAAGGAGATTGAAGCGTGCCAGGAAAAAAGAGAGGTTTCTAAAGGAAGCCGAGGGAGGATAGCTCCAGTCCAGGCCATCAGTCTTTCTTACCTCCTTAAAATGCCTTGGAAAGAGTGTGTAGCATGGTGCAGGCCAGGGGAAGAAAGCATACCTGCCTGCCTGCAGCACCTCTCCTCTAGAGTAGAAACAGCTTTCAGAAGCCCTCCTTTAAATGCCTTAGAAAGAGTGCTGGTGTGGTGCAGGCTTGGGAGAGAAAGCACATGTGCCTGCCTGCAGCACCTCTCCTCTAGAGTAGAAACAGCTTTGAGAAGCCTTCCTTTAAATGCCTTGGAAAGAGTGCGTGTCATGGTGCAGGCCTGGGACAGAAAGTGTGCATGCCTGCCTGCAGCACCTCTCCTCTAGAGTAGAAACAGCTTTGAGAAGCCCTCCTTTAAATGCCTTGGAAAGAGTGCATGTTGTGGAGCAGGCCTGGGAGAGAAAGCATGTGTGCCAGTGCCTGCAGCGCTTCTCCTCTGAACTAGAAACAGTTTAAATGTCTAACATGATGGGAAGGGGAGCATGGGGAGCATGGGAAGCCTCCCCCCCATCCCATTATGGTCTGGATAGAAAATGAATCTTTTGGCACCCCAGAGTGAAAACAGATATCTGCCCTCTTGAATTGGGAGGCTCCTGAAAAACAGGTCAGGGCCTGCACCAAAATCTGGGACACTGAACCAGATTGTAGTTTACCCAGAATGCAGAAGGCTAGTGCTCAAACTGAACTATGGATAAGCTGACCCAGTTTTGGGGGGTTGGTCTTTTGTCTACAATTTCTAGACTTATACATGAAATAGGGTAGTTAACTAAGTAGCTGATCTAGACTCTCAAACATTTTAAAAGACTTCATAGAATCATAGAATCATAGAATCAAAGAGTTGGAAGAGACCTCAAGGGCCATCCAGTCCAACCCCCTGCCAAGAAGCAGGAATATTGCATTCAAATCACCCCTGACAAATGGCCATCCAGCCTCTGCTTAAAAGCTTCCAAAGAAGGAGCCTCCACCA
The DNA here is from genome assembly GCF_037176765.1 of Anolis sagrei. NCBI lineage: Eukaryota > Metazoa > Chordata > Lepidosauria > Squamata > Anolidae > Anolis > Anolis sagrei. Next base: position 278,707,040 of record NC_090022.1, read on the forward strand.
CACTCCGGGGCAGAGAGTTCCACTGCTGAACGGCTCTCACAGTCAGGAAGTTCTTCCTAATGTTCAGATGGAATCTCCTCTCTTGTAGTTTGTAGACTAATTTACTTCAAAATATATGTGTACATGGTTTTAAAAGGCCGTATCTTTTAAAGTTGTCTTAGCTGTTCTCTTTTTCTGTAATGCATTATTACCTTGTTTAAATTATTTATGGTTTTAATCTGGAAGTGTTTCAAATGTTTTATATTATACATTGTCTTGAGATCCCTCAATAAAGAATGGGTTAGAAGCATCTTAATCAATTACACCCCATGTTTCATTTAATTTGCTCACAATTCCATACAAAATGTAAATAATTGTAAAAATAACAATACAAAAATTGTATTGAAGCAAATACACAAAAAGGCAGAATTAAACCATCAGAAAAGCAAAGTGAAATTTATTTCCTATATTTATACCCTGCCATTCTCAACCCCAAGGGGGGAGTCAGGGCAGCCTCACAGAAACACTATACAATACCATCATAAAAAAATTCAACAATACATTAAAAATATTAAAAACAGTAATTAAAACAATTGATTAAAATACGCCTGTTAAAATGAGAATCCAAAATCCAAGTCTGGGTCAATTCATTGTGACAAGTTGCTTAAGTCTTCTTTCACTTTTACAGCCTAGCTAAAATCTGGAATTATTATTAATTGCACCTGTTTTTGCTCCTTTTTTATCTGAGAAGCTCAGAATAGAATATATCATTATTTTTACCCCCTCTCTCTCTCACATACACACACATGCACACACACGCACACATTATCCTCACAGTTCATTGAAACTCTTTCCAAAAGACATAAGTAGAGGTACAAGTTATATGCAAAGTTCATACATGCTAAAGGAGCCAAATCAGAACCAGAGAGTTGATATATAAATATCTGTACAGTACAATACAAAACTTTATTATGGTCACTGACCAGCACAAACGCCCTGGGAAGGGGAATAAATACCTGTATAATGTAATCAATATTATTGCATAAACCTGCTATTCCACTACAATTGTGCTATCATTGATAGTGGATACAAACCTACTTGAGCACCTTCAGTATCGCATCTCTCTTCAATCATGCAATTGTGCCAATTCACTGATTCATGGTCCTGCAATCATACTTCCACACACCCTTGTAACCCCACCTTCCTGCATTACTTCTGTTCCCTAATTTCTTCAATTTCAGTTTTCTTTTTAGAGCAATTTAGCAATTCCAGAAAAACAGTCATCTTTGGAATAGTGAGGGGGAGAAAGAAGGGGAAAAAATCCAGTCCCATGACAGCACTTTACTGCCACCATGCTGGCAAAGAAGCAAAAGGGACCCATCACACCAAGGTAGGATATGAAAATGTTGCAGGATTGGGAGGTATTGATGAGTGAAACTCTCTAGGGACAGAGGCAGACCGACAACAGGATGAACACGGCATTGTGTGATAGGAACCATCACCGAATGCCATTTTGCCTCATACAATAAAGCCACAAAAGACTATCTAAAATATCAGCAAATAACAATAGCAATATTAAAGCAAAAATACAATTAAACTAACAAATAACATGCCGTTTACGTCAGTGGCCAGAGTTCTGTTTGGGAATTATGGTATGTCTTTGCAAATGGACCCACATCTGTAAGGAATTATAATTAGGCAGGTCTGAAACATCTGTATCCAGTAAGACCTATTAAATGAATAAATAAATCTTACATTGCTATGTGGGGCATCAAAGTGACTGAGGTCCCTTCCACACAACCATATAACCCAGAATATCAGAAAATCTCACAAAATCTGCTCTGAACTGGGTTATCTGACTCCACACTGTCGTACATTCCAGTTCAAAGCAGATAATGTGGGATTTTATTCAGCTGTATGGATGGGGCCTGACATACATCAAGACCAATGTACCATGGGACCAACGCAGAAAGGATGAATAATGCAATGTGCAGTAGCCTTATTGCTCACTGGAACACCAGCTAGTGAATGTCCTGTTGCGTAACTTCACAATTCACTAACAGGATTTCTTAGTGCCACTACTACATCTATATGTAAAACATTGTAATGTTTGTTTGTGGGACGCACATAACTCAAAAACCACTGGATGAAATGACACCAAATTTGGCCAGAAGACACCTACTAATCCAAGGAGTGGCCGTCACTCAAAAACTCACCAAAAACAGTGAAAAGAACTTAAAAATCCCACAATGGTGGGTCCAGTGAGTGGGAGAGCCTTGTCTGCCACCAGGGAAGGAAGGAAAGAGGAAGGGAATTTCTCAAGAGTGAAATACTCAAGGCGCAATTGCAAACCGTGCCAACAAAGAGAAAAAATAGGACAAGTGCAAAGAAGCCAGAATGGATGTCCAAAGAACTTCTAACTGTGCTAAGACACAAAAGAGACATGCACAAGAAGTGGAAAAAGGGAGAAATCACCAAAGAAGAATTCAAACAAATAGCCAACACCTGTAGGGAAAAGGTCCGCAAAGCTAAAGGAAAAAACGAGCTCAGACTTGCCAGGGACATTAAAAACAATAAAAAGGGCTTCTATTCTTATGTCAGTAGAAAAAGGAAAAACAAGGAGGCGATAGGACCTCTTCGAGGAGAAGATGGGGCAATGCTGACAGGGGATAGGGAAAAGGCAGAACTACTTAATGCCTTCTTTGCCTCGGTCTTCTCACAAAAAGAGAGTCTTCAACCTCAGCAAGATGGAGTGGATGAGGGATTGGAGGACATCCAACTCCAAATTGGGAAAGAAGTCGTCCAGGAATACCTGGCCGCTCTTAATGAATTCAAGTCCCCAGGGCCAGATCAACTACACCCCAGAGTACTGAAGGAACTAGCGGAAGTCATTTCAGAACCATTGGCAACCATCTTTGAGAGTTCTTGGAGAACGGGAGAAGTTCCAGCAGATTGGAGGAGGGCCAATGTGGTCCCAATCTTCAAGAAGGGAAAAAAGGATGACCCAAACAACTACCGTCCGGTCAGCCTCACGTCGATACCGGGCAAGATTCTGGAAAAGATTGTTAAGGAAGCGGTCTGCAAACACTTAGAAACAAATGCAGTCATTGCTAATAGTCAACATGGATTTATCAAAAACAAGTCATGCCAGACTAATCTGATCTCTTTCTTCGATAGAGCTACAAGCTGGGTAGATGCGGGGAATGCCCTGGATGTAGCGTACCTGGATTTCAGTAAGGCCTTCGACAAGGTCCCCCATGACCTTCTGGCAAGGAAACTAGTCCAATGTAGGCTAGGCAAAACTACGGTGAGGTGGATCTGTAATTGGTTAAGTGGACGAACACAGAGAGTGCTCACTAATGCTTCCTCTTCATCTTGGAAAAAAGTGACAAGTGGAGTGCCGCAGGGTTCCGTCCTGGGCCCGGTCCTGTTCAACATCTTTATTAATGACTTAGATGAAGGGCTAGAAGGCATGATCATCAAGTTTGCAGACGACACCAAATTGGGAGGGATAGCCAATAGTCCAGAGGACAGGAGCAGAATTCAAAACGATCTTGACAGATTAGAGAGATGGGCCAAAACTAACAAAATGAAGTTCAACAGTGACAAATGCAAGATACTCCACTTTGGCAGAAAAAATGAAATGCAAAGATACAGAATGGGGGACGCCTGGCTCGAGAGCAGTACGTGTGAAAAAGATCTTGGAGTCCTCGTGGACAACAAGTTAAACATGAGCCAACAATGTTATGTGGCGGCAAAAAAAGCCAATGGGATTTTGGCCTGCATCAATAGGAGCATAGTGTCTAGATCTAAGGAAGTAATGCTACCCCTCTATTCTGCTTTGGTTAGACCACATCTGGAATATTGTGTCCAATTCTGGGCACCACAATTCAAGAGAGATTGACAAGCTGGAATGTGTCCAGAGGAGGGCGACTAAAATGATCAAGGGTCTGGAGAACAAGCCCTATGAGGAGCGGCTTAGGGAACTGGGCATGTTTAGCCTGAAGAAGAGAAGGCTGAGAGGAGATATGATAGGCATGTATAAATATGTGAGAGGAAGCCACAGGGAGGAGGGAGCAAGCTTGTTTTCTGCTTCCTTGGAGACTAGGACGCGGAACAATGGCTTCAAACTACAAGAGAGGAGATTCCATCTGAACATGAGGAAGAACTTCCTGACTGTGAGAGCCGTTCAGCAGTGGAACTCTCTGCCCCGGAGTGTGGTGGAGGCTCCTTCTTTGGAAGCTTTTAAGCAGAGGCTGGATGGCCATCTGTCAGGGGTGATTTGAATGCAATATTCCTGCTTCTTGGCAGGAGGTTGGACTGGATGGCCCATGAGGTCTCTTCCAACTCTTTGATTCTATGATTCTATGATTCTATGATTCTATGAAGGGATGGAAGGGGAGAAGGAAAGAAGGAAAGAAAAAGGGAAAGACGGTAAGAAGGAAAGAGAGAAAGAAAGATGGAAGCAAAGAGCAAGGGAAGGAAGGAAGGAAGGAAGGAAGGAAGGAAGGAAGGAAGGAAGGAAGGAAGGAGATAGAGAAGGAAGGACAGACAGAAAGGGAGAGAAGGTAAGAAACAAAGAGAGAAGGAAGGATGGAAGCAAAGAGCAAAGGAAGGAAGGAAAAAAGAGATAGAGAAGGAAGAAAGGAGAGAAAGAAAGGGGAAAGAAAAAGGTAAGGGAAGAAAGAGGTAGAGAAGGAAGGAAGGAGAGAAGGAAAGAAAAGGGGGAAGGAAGGAAGGAAGGAAGGAAGGAAGGAAGGAAGGAAGGAAGGAAGGAAGGAAGGAAGGAAGGAAGGAAGGAAGGAAGGAAGGAAGGAAGGAAGGAAAGAAGTAGAGAAAGAGGGAGGAAAGGTTGGCCACAGTAACGTGTGATGGGTACAGCTAGTAACTAAACATATGTAGATTGTGATATAGGATTCCCGCCAATAGTGACAACAATTAACAGCAAACATGCATATTGAAACAATATAGATAATAACTAACAAGACAAACTTTCCAGCTCACATCTGTTTTGACTCCAAGGTCTTCTTCAGGTTAAAAGGGCAGAAAAACATGCTGATAACAAATTTTCATCACAAGAGTATGAAAAACTCTATTACATTCCACAAGAAAAAATATTTGGAGCAGATCTGCTAAAATGTAATAAATGTTAATTGAATGTGTTCATAAGAAAATAAGAGTAATGTCAAATAAATCTAAAGTCCCATGGAACCCAGCATTCAGTCCACCTGCTGGCCCATCTCTTGGGGAAGAGAAGCAGTCAAAAGATTGCAGTGTAGACAAAGCAGATTTTGTCCGTAATAGCTCAATGTAGAGGTTTAGACAAACATTCATCCATAATGTTAGAACTAGAAGGAGAAAGTAGGACCATACTTGCTGACCCATCTTTTTCTATCACAAACCCTCTGCATGCAAGATACATAGACAGTATGCATTTAAGAGGAATGTAAGGGTCATCTCCACAGTAGAATTAATGCAGTTTGGCACTACTTTAACTGCCATGGTTCAATGAAAAAAAATTCTGGTATTTGTAGTATAGTGAGGCACCAGCACTCTTTGACAGAGAAGGCTAAAGTCATTGTAAAACTACAATTCTCATGAGTTGTAGTGGGAGGGAGACCATGTGCTTTGGGAGATACACCCATGCTCACAATGCTCAACTGATTAGGTAAATGCTGAGCAATACTGAAGAAGGAGATAGTCCTTCTTGATACTTTGATGTTGTGGCATTCAGTCACGTTGACTTAGTTTTTCTTTCTTATTGATTTACTTATTTATTTTATATCCTATCTTTCTCCTTATACAGGATTGAAAGTGCCTTACAAGCCATTTAAATCAGGGTACAACTGAAAAAATGAGTTGAGCAACAGTTTGGTTAAAAATATAAAATTAGAACCACATCAAGCAGAATCTCATTAAAAACATATAAATCACAATTAAAATATACCATAAGCCTATTAAAAGTTCTATCTGCCATATGAATTGTAGGTCAAAGGCATGCCTAAATTTTTAAAAAGTGTGCTGATGGAAGAAAGGGAGAAAGGTGACTTTGACTTCACATACTTATTTACTTCAGCGATCTCTCGTAGCTTGAGGATGATGGTCCTCCAGATGTGGTGTTTTGATGGTCTGTAGGTGGCTGTGGAGGCCTATTCTTGACCCACATGTTCTCCCGCAGTGAGGACATTGGTTTCCTGGTGGAAGGTGGTCCCAGTCAGGATTGGCTTAATGCGCCTTCTGCATGGCACATTTTTCCCTTTCGCGTATCTTTGAATTCTGCAGCACTGCTGGTCACAGCTGACCTCCAGTTAGAGTGCTCAAGGGCCAGGGCTTCCCAGTCCTGTATGTCTATGCCACGGTTTTTAAGGTTGGCTTTAAGCCCATCTTTAAATCTCTTTTCTTGTCCACTAACATTACATCCTGTTCTTGAGCTGGGAGTATAGTAACTGCTTTGGGAGACAGTGATTGGGCATCTGGACAATGTGGCCAGTACAGCAGAGTTGATGGTGGAGGAGCATCACTTCAGTGCTGGTGGTCTTTGCTTCTTCCAGCACACTGACAGTTGTCCGCCTGTCTTCCTAAGAGATTTGCGGGATTTTTCAGAGGCAGCAGTAATGGAATCATTCCAGGAGTTGTGTGTGATGTCTGTAGACAGTCCACGTTTCACAGCCATATAGCAGGGTTGGGAGGACAATGGCTTTATAAACAAGCACCTTGGTCTCCCTACGGATGTCCCAGTCCTCAAGCACTCTTTGCTTCATTTTGAAGCAGAAGCCAAGCCATGGGGAATGAGGGAAATTCCACAACATGGGAGCAGCCACCAACTAGGCTCTCTCTCATGTCTTTACCAAAGATGCCTGCTATAATGGTAGCTATGAGAGAAAGCCCACCTCCAAAGATCTTAAAACTTAGACAGTCTCAGATAGGGAAATAACAGCCTTTCTTCCTGTTTCATTCTTATCTTTCTAAGGAATGGACTTCAGAGAAGATTTCAGTCAATTTATGAGAGACTGGCTGGGAAGATTTGGTGTGGCAAATATGGCTTGCAAGCTAGTTCGCTGAGCAGAGAGGAACAGCGATGCCAGGTGGCTTCCAATGAATCCACACCAGGATTTACTCCATAGTTTAAGAGAGCTACCCAAAGTGCAAAGTTCTGTCCCCTATGACCTGAGAGATACCATCCACTACTGGCGAAAAGCCAGGATGAGAAACTCATGTTGATCCATCAGTTCTTGAAACAACTGCCAACTGTCTGAGAAAACTGTGTGGGTGCTGTTGTTATGTTGGCATTTGTAAATATATCATTGTTGCTATTGCTAAGTGCAAACTTCAGTTGGTGCATTGGTGGAAAGACGATACATGAAATTGTGTAGGTGTTATGTTGACATTTGTATATGTATCACTATTGTTGTTAATTGCAAACTTCAGTGGGTGCATTGACATAAATGTAGAAAATAAATACATGTAGATCATCTCACAGGGATGTAGTAAGGACAAATGAAACAATAGAGTGTTATGCATAGTTACATCAACCTGACATGCATTATATTCAGTGCCTCTTGGAAATTTCCAGATCTGCATTTATCTCCTCAATGCCATCAGCCCACAATAGTAAGTATTGCTTGAACAATACTTAAGCACTGGCCTGTTCATGGTTATTCTCTGGATGTAACCTTGGGTCCCCTGCGGGTGAGAAAGGCAGGGTATAAATGAAGTAAATAAACATCTGGCTTGCTTTTTAACTGCCTCCTCTCCTACTCTGATGGGCTGCCATTTTGCTACAGCTCCCAGAATCCACAATCCAACAAGTTCACAGGCTACTGCTACCAATCAAGGATAATCCAATAGTTTGTCATAGAATCATAGAGTTGGAAGAGACCTCGTGGGCCATCCAGTCCAACCCCCTGCCAAGAAGCAGGAAAATCACATTCAAAGCACCCCCAACAGATGGCCATCCAGCCTCTGTTTAAAAGCCTCCAAAGAAGGAGCCTCCACCACACTCCCGGGGCAGAGAGTTCCACTGCTGAACAGCTCTCACAGTCAGGAAGTTCTTCCTAATGTTCAGGTGGAATCTCCTTTGCTGTAGTTTGAAACCGTAGTTCCGTGTTCTAGTCTCCAGGGCAGCAGAAAACAAGCTTGCTCCCTCCTCCCTATGACTTCCTCTCACATACTTAGACATGGCTATCATGTCTTAATGAGGGAAAATTTTTTGGGGTCTGAAGGTTCTTTTCTGAGCTCAATACTCTGGTTCTGAGCTCTATTCACCTGTGTTTTTAATGTTGTTCTTTATTTAGCAGGGGAAAGCAGGGGAATTCCAAACAAGAATCAATCAGGTCCAGCTAATACCTCCAAACAAAGGATTCCCCCAGGCAGCAATCAGCTAGGCTTCGAAGCTAATCAAGGTGGCCAATTAAAACATTCACACTTGCCTCAAGCAGACAAGAGTTTTTTCTCGCATCCTGGACATTCCACAGATACATATAAACCTCACTTGCCTAGTTTCCAACAAACCTCACAACCTCTGGGGATGCCTGCCGTAGATGTGGGCGAAACGTCGGGAGAGAATGCTTCTGAAACATGGCCATACATCCCAGAAAATTCACAGCAACCCAGTGATTCCACACTCAAAGGCTTCGACAACACTCTGTCCTCATTTCTTCACTCTCGGTCTTGACTTTCGAAGTTGCATAACTGAAACACACACACAAACCACCACTGTGCTAATCCAGAAGTCTCTGGTGCCAACTTGGGATTGATGGGCATGAGTGCCGAAAAATGAAAGCTACTTCACATATAAAAACCAAATTTTGTCATTCCTACTAGATATACGCAACAATTTTTGAGACTTTGGCTAGTTGTTCCGAAATGCGATAACCTGACATCGTTAAGTCCTGGCTTGTGGGTTGCTCTTTGACCTTGCCTCCTAATGTATCTTTTTTTTCTAAATTGGTTTTGAATTTGACTTTTTTTTACATTGCTTGTGGTTGCTGCCTCTCATTCAGCACAGGCCGCTTTCCATAGCACAGGGCTAAAACTGTATCCCTTCAATTTTGTACCTGTCTCAATTGCTCCCAAAACCTTGCAATTCTTTAAACATTCTGCTTAGAACTTTCATTGCGAGCAATTTCCTTTTATGTCCTTCGGTTTCTTTTTTTACTTCTCTCTCTTCTCTCCCTTCCCTCCGCTCCCTCTCTCTTACTCTTATTCAGTCTAGTATAATTACAGCTAGAAGACTACCCCGTCACATAATGGGAAGTTGTATAATTATCCAGCATATCCACTTAGTGAAAAGGATAGTTTCAGGTTAAGAAGTGGATTCTGATCTCCATTAACATGGTGTAGATTCTATTGCTTTCCAAGGGATGATTCTAGTTTTATACTGGAGTAATTGAAGTTAAAAAGTTCTGTGAGTTTCTTTTTCTTCGCACTGCATTTCACCTCCTACACAGCTCTGGCTGCCAGTGCTTTGACTACCTGTGAAATTGTGGAAGCAAGGTTTAAAAATTCTGTTCCATGTACCTTGCTAGACATACATCTGTCGCTGTCTACTTTGGGATGCTTCTGTTTGTTAACAAACATTGAGCTCAAAGTCTATTCAGGCAGTGAAAACATGAACAATGCTGCTTCATATTAATCATTTTGTTGTTGTTTATTAGTTCAGTCCCTTCCGACTCTTCCTGATCTCATAGACCACCCCACACCAGAGCTCCCTATTGGCCGTCACCACGCCCCACTCCTTCAGAGTCAAGAGGGTCACTTCAAGGATATCATCCATCCATCTTGCCCTTGGTCAGCCCCTCTTCCTTTTTCCTTCCTTTTCCCCCAGCATCATTGTCTTCTCTAAGCTTTCCTGTCTTCTCATGATGTGGCCAAAGTACTTCATCTTTGCCTCTAATATCCTTCCCTCCAGTGAACAGTCGGGCTTTATTTCCTGAAGTATCGGCTGGTTGGATCTTCTCACGGTCCAAGGCACTCTCAGAATTTTCCTCCAACACCACAGTTCTAAAGCATCTATCTTCCTTTGCTCAGCCTTCCTTATGGTCCAGCTCTCACATCCATAGATTACTACGAGGAATATCATTGCTTTAATTGTGTGGATCTTCATGGCAAGGTGATTTCTTTACTCTTCATATTTTATTGAGATTGGTCATTGCTCTCCTCCCAAGAAGTAAACATCTTCTGATTTCCTGACTGCACTCTGCGTCTGCCGTAATTTTTGCACCTAGAAATAAAAAAACCTGTCACTGCCTAATAGTTTAAGAGTCAATAATGCTTTACGTTCAGCAATATATTGCTCACCTGAGATGAGTTGACAAGTGAATTACTTTGGGAAAAGGATGACCTTTGAGATCATAATCTTTTGGAAAACCAGGATCTCCACAGCCTTTTGGAAGCGTGACCTTTTGGAGGTTTATCGGCATTCATACCATTTGGAATAATCATAACATTTTTGTGAAGTGTGACCATCCTAGGAAGAGCTAAAATACTCATTTGAGTCAATGTTCCCTGTTTAGTGGTATGTGTCCACTAGTATTCATGCAAGGCAAATTAGGTTTCTCAGTTGTTAGACTGATATACCTAGTAATGTCTTTGAAGTTTTAGGAACAAAGAAATGCCAATACACAAAATATATAGCACATCTTCAGAAGTGTTATTTCAGTTTCCCCAAAACATCTCTCCCTTAAAATATATTTGTTTCTAAATCATGCTCTCAAGATACATAAATAAGTAGTCTTGAACATTTTATGCTGTGTAAGTTAGAAAGTTAATTCTATTGAAAGAAACACTGTCCCTCAGTTCTGCTTGCCTGTGTCTTGAAGTCACATCTTGGAAAAGTCATAACTTTATCTTTAAATCACATTGTTACTTTTTTGAACTGCAGTTCTAAAAACCCATTCCCATCTGCAAAACACTCCCATCAGTCAATAAAGCCAGTGATCATGCTGATAGAGGATTCTGGGATTTGCAGTCCAAAAGGTGACTGATCTTGAGAGTCTACATGCCAATGACCCACCACCACCACCTGTGGTGAGAGAAGTGAAATCAGATACAATAAGCCCCAGATGCAATCTCTTGCTTGTAGAATTTGCTTACCAGGGTGGCTTGTTTAGATTATGTTTTTGGTGCCAGAACCAGATGTTTCCATTTTCTACTTCGAATATTGGCAAAGATGACATACTCTGACCATATAATGAGAAGACAGGATACCTTGGAGAACATAATGATGCTGGGGGGAAAGGAAGGAAAAAGGAAGAGCGACCAAGGGCAAGATGGATGGATGTTATCCTTGAAGTGGATACAATGCAGTCTGAGCCCTGCCACGTTCACAATGGAGGACCTTCTTACAGCAACACAAGAGGCACTCCAAGTGGCCAGCTACTGGCCAAAGGACATTTAGTATAATGCCAGGTTTTTAAATTCTGTGGGTTCTTTTTAATACGTTACAACTGTACCCTCAGTTTGCTTCTGATACGATAAATTTAAAAAAATATTTAAATGATTTACTCAACCTTGAAGGAGCTGGGTATGGCAATGGCTGACAGGAAGCTCTGGTGTGGGTTGGTCTGTGAGGTCACGAAGAGTTGGAAGTGACTGAACAAATAGACGACAACAACAACAATATCGTGTGTTTTTCCCCTCTAGTTCCATTTTCTAATTTGAGTTCTTAGTCCTCTTGAACCAACCTTGAAAACATGGCTGAAAGGTAACATGGAAAATTGTGACATAAATAATTGAATTGTGACTAAGAATTCTTTCACCCAAAAAGCTTGAAACCAGTATTTTTTTTAAAAAAATCACTTTGTAATGGGAATCGAAAACCTCCATCAGTCCGACTGCTTGTTTGCCTTACAAAATGTTTCCCTTTTGCTTCCACATAATTAACAGCCAGACAACAAATATCAATAAGAACAGAGGTGTTCAATGCTAATTGAGGCAGCACACATTAAAACTGCCTAAAATGTGCCTCTTTCCCTTTTGAAGGAATTTAGTTCGCAAACCTGGACACTGCTTTGAAATGAATCCCACTGAACTTGGAGAGGAATTTATTTCCAAAACTGCTCATGGAGGATTCAGGGGATGAAAAGTTGTATTTGAGACTACAACTCCAAACACTGCCTGGAGGATTTTGAAACTTGTAGCCCAAAATACCTTTTGTAGGATTGAGCTTTTGTTCATTTCTAAGTTATTTTATCTCGTGCCTTTTCCATTTACATTTTTCCCTATTAGTTAAATTTCAGCTGTTATTCAAAAGTAGCTCATTGGAGTTATAGTGCCGATGGGTCTCAGACCTGTATTTCATCTGTTGTTTCCATGCCCATTACAATGTTGTTGCTTTTTAATGTGGCGATAAATTAATCATACTAACCATTAAATAGGAAAAAGAAGCAAAACACTGTAGACGATAATAATGTAATTTATTCCAGCAGATGTGTTCTTCTATTTGCAACCAGATCAATCAGTGCCTGAGCGATGATGGGTATCAAGTTTAATTTTTCGGGTTTTGGCCTCTGGGCACATATCTGACATTTGGTTATATGGAGTATTGTACTGTAGCATATGCCAAAGTTTAAACCACAGGCAGAAAGGGCCAATAAATTACAAAAGAAGCTGCTTGTAGACATTTTTCCCAAGTGCTCTATTATCGGAGTCTGTTCATGTTGACTAAAAATTAGACACACGCTTCACTCCATAATGGGGCCAATTGAGACCACAATGAAGGCCTTATATCTACTGGTGCACTATAGATGTCATCCATACTCCAAAGGACACTTTCCCACTGTTGCCATATCTCTGCAGCAGCTCCTGGAGAACATCCGTTCACTTTCCCAGGATTTAACACACAAGGCAGGCAAACTGGTATTGCAACTGAAGCCTATCACATGATGCTATGTGCATCTTGCTACTGATTTGTCTTACCCTCGCCACTATCTCTTGATTCTCCTGTCCCTAGCTATTGGCAGGTAAACCCATAAATAATGATTGGTGGGTAAAACCCATCAAAAACCCCACATAGACATCAGAAGAGCTGCACGACCGATAAGAAGCCACGAGAGTAAAGATGAAGATCCACCCAGAGGGAAAGTGTTCTTGCCATACATCAAGGGAACCACTGACCGCATAGGGAAGCTGATGAAGAAACACAACATACAAACTATCTACAGACCCACTAAGAAAATCCAACAAATGCTACGTTCACCAAAGGACAAGAGGGATCCTCTCACCTCTGCAGGAGTCTACCATACACCATACAGCTGTGGACAAGTCTACATAGCGATCACCAAACACAGCATTGCCCAGACACAAATCAAGGAACATAAAAGGCACTGCAGACTGATTCAACCAGAGATTCAAGTCATAGCAGAGCACTTGATGAACCAACCTGGACACAGCATATTATTTGAGAAATGCTGGAGCACGCTAACAACCACCATGTTAGGCTACACAGAGAAGCCACTAAAATCCAAAAGCATGTGGACAATTTCAACAGAAATGAGGAAACCATGAAAATGAACACAATCTGGTTACCAGTATTAAAAAAAACTCTAAAATTGTAACAGTAAATAAAGAACAACACTCAAAAACAGGGGAATTCCAGACAAGAAAAATTGGGGACAGCTAATCACCTCCCAACAAAGGATTCCCCCGGGCAGTAAGAAGCCAGATCTTGAAACGGATAGACCACTAAATGCTATCAAGGTGGCCAATAGCAACATTCTCACCTATCTCAAACAGACGAGAGTTCTTTCTCCCACCCTGGACATTCCATAGTTATTTAAACCCAATTTTTCTAGTTTCCAACAGACTTCACAACCATGGAGGATGCCTGCAATAGATGCAGGTGAAACTTCAGGAGAGAATGCTTCTGGAACATGGCCATATAGCCCAGAAAACATACAACAACCCAGTGATTCCGGCCATAAAAGCCTTCAACAATAATGATAGAGTTGGATGGTAAACTCATCAATAGCCGCCCTGAGTCCCTTAAGGGAGAGAGGTGCCATTTAGAAATAAATTATCATCATCATCATCAATAGCTCTCAATCCCGCAATGTTCCCATCATCTATCTTGGTGCAATGAGTCCCCTCTGTTTCTGTGCCAGCATGGCAGCACTAATGTGATGTTGGGGGATGGCATTGTCTTCTTCTCCCCTTCTCCCGTCCCTCCTTGCTATTCACAAACTGGCTGTTTTCCTCCTATTTTATACATATCTTTACCTTTATTTAAAGCAAAAGTGTTACAATCTCAGCCACTCATGTGGACAATTTTGGAGTACTTTGAATTTCAAATTTCTGGATAAGAAATGCTTAACCTGGACATCCTTCTAGATATTTACAAATCTAAAACATTCCTTGACATTCATTGTAATCCCTCTTTCTCATACTTCTCAGTACAAATGGAGCAGGAACTATATCACGAGTGGTCACCAAGTTAAGGACACTGTTATCAGAGCATCCCGCTGTCCAATTTCCATATTATGGTTAGGCTCAGAGCAGTTTACTTATGATCAACAAAATATAGGGTTTGTAAAGTCAAGGAAGAGAGTGCTACATCTTCCTCTCTCTTTCTCATTGTCCAAAACTATGCCCTTTGTTTACTGCTTCCAAAGTTTTGTATAAAAGTATTCCTTTTTGTCTACATTAAGGTCAGTTTGAGGTTAAGTGGTTGGCATGCAATAATTTTTTTAAGGCTCAGCTGCATGACCAGAAATTGCCAGTCCTGTGATTCTGTGTTTTTCCTCTTTCCCCAGCAGAGAAAAGAAGAGATCCAGCTAAATAGGAAAAGTGCAAATTGTCCTCAAACACCAGAAAATTCAGTATAGTCAAAGAACCACAGCTTGCTGCCCTCATCAGGAAAGAAAATTCGTGTGTCAAATTCCTATTCAGTGCCAACCCACCACAAACACCAATGTTGGGTTTGGTGCTGATAATTTACCAGCAGTTACAAGGTATTTTCAGCCATTTATAAGGCTGATTTGTGCCCTTAGAATTATGTACTCCAAGTTGGAAGGGACCATGTTGTTCAAACACCTGGCATGAAGGAACCAACACAACGAAAGGACTCCTAAAACATGGCCAACTAAAGGAGAATCCACTAGTCTCTGAGACATGACTCTGAATCCCAGAACCTGGATCTCCTTCTCTAATCCACAGCTTAAAGAGGAGGAATCTCAGGAGGAAATTACTGCATTGGAAGGTATATATTTACAGTGCAATCCCTGAATCCACATGGATATGTGAAACTATAAATGACAGCAGTCTCTATTATTTTCAGTGGGACAAACAATAGAGGTACCACAAAGGTGGTGCAGTAGGTTAAAGCCCTGTGCCGGCAGGACTGAAGACCGACAGGTCGCAGGTTCGAATCCGGGGAGAGGCAGATGAGCTCCCTCTATCAGCTCCAGTTCCTCATGCAGGGACATGAGAGAAGCCTCCCACAAGGATGATAAAAACATCAAATCATCTGGGTGTCCCCTGGGCAACGTCCTTGTAGACAGCCAATTCTCTCACACCGGAAGCGACTTGCAGTCTCTCAAGTCGCTCCTGACACAACAAAAAAAAACCCACAAAGGGTAGCTTGTAGAAGGCCCTAAGTCAATGGTTCCCAACCTTTGGGCCTCCAGGTGCTTTGGACTTCAGCTCCCACAGTTCCTAACAGCTGGCAAGATAGCTGGGATTTCTGGGGGTTGAAGTCCAAAACACCTGGAGGCCCAAAGGCTGGGAACCACTGCCTTAAGTGAATAACTAAGTGAAAGTGTGAATAAGTGAAACCATTGGTGTATTTGCAAAACCATGTATATCACTTTCGCAGATATGAGGTTTGTACTGTATACAGCCACCTCTGATCCCTCTCTTGGAAAAAGGTGACAATACAAATGCAACAAATAAATAAATTGAATTAATTCCCCTCGTTGGTTAGATTTGGTAAGGAGAAGCAGCAGTTCTATGGCATCACATAGACCTTTTTACAGGGTTTTAATAATGTGCGTTAAATG
The DNA here is from genome assembly GCF_037176765.1 of Anolis sagrei. Taxonomy (NCBI): domain Eukaryota; kingdom Metazoa; phylum Chordata; class Lepidosauria; order Squamata; family Anolidae; genus Anolis; species Anolis sagrei. The sequence goes on from NC_090022.1 coordinate 278,723,014, forward strand.
TTTTTAATTTTGTTTTTATGATCGTTGTGGCATCGAATTGTGCCAGTGTAAGCTGTCTCGAGTCACCTTCGGGCTGAGAGGGGAGGCATAGGAATGCAGTAAATAAATAAATAAATGACACCAGTCTTTTCCATCACTTACTACTACATGTTTTCAACTGAAGATGCAGGAGTTTAACTTAATTTATTTACTATATTTGTATCATGCCCTTCTCAACCCCGAGGGGGATTCAGAGAGGCCTCACATATCGGCAACAATTCAATTGGTAAGCATCTACATTAAAAACCTGAGAATTAAAAAAAATCTAAAAACAATTACATCAATTGTCAAATCATAAAGTTAAGACCTACTTCATGCAAAATATGTCTTCTCCAACGAACTATGGCTTCTGAATTCTGCAATGACACACTCTTTCAGCTTATACAACACATAGCTGCTACAACTAAGGGTCCTTCAACACAGCACTATATCCCAGAATATCAAGCCGGAAAATTTATTTATTTATTTATTTTGTTTCGCACATTTCTACCCCGCCCTTCTCAACCCCCGAGGGGGGACTCAGGGCGGCTTACAAAAAGGCACAATTCGATGCCAACACAAACAATAAGATAAAAACATATATCAGCAGCAATTATAAAACAATTAAAACAATCAATTATACATCACAATCCATAAAACCAGTCTAAATAAAATCCCACAATATCTGCTTTGAACTGGGTTATCTGAGTCCACACTCAGGTAATGTGAGATTTTCTGCCTTGATATTCTGAGATATAAAACTGTCCCTAAAGAGAAATTGAACTACAATTCCCTGGGAGACTCTGAGAATTGTAATTTTAATAAGTAATTTTTCCCGAGCCTAAGTAGATAGTAGATAATAAACAAATATCATCCAATTTTCTGGATTTTAAGTGTTTCCTTTGTGCTAACTAGTCCTAGCAAGATGGACTAGAGTATATAGGAATAGTTAAATGATTGGATTATGGGCCATTTGGGTTATTTTTGAGTTTGCAATTAAATACATGGAGCCTGTACCAAACCCCAGGTTTCAAATACACAGTAGGAAAGAAAAAGCAGAAGAGGACCATCCAATGTTTGCCCTTGGCCTGCTGTGTTAGCTGAACCAAGCAGCCCAGCAAAGTACTGAGAGTTTTCATAAATATAAAAACACAAGGTAGATCTTGGTGTTTGAGCAAAGGAGACAAGAAGTCTGTTGACGGAGGCTGCCATAACAGCAGACAGAATAACAAAGAAAGGACAAATGCGGAGGGTAGCAAATGGCTGTTGGACAATAGAGTAAACTCACACCTAGTGATCACTTGAAAAATCTCTGAAGAGCATGAATGAGCAACTATGGTATGTGATAGAAGCATGATTAACAGTATGACTTGTAACAATAAGAATTTTATAACATTTCAGGGATACAGAGAGTACAACAAAGAGTAACGGGATAAGTGTTTAAATCTTTGTTTGAAACCAACAACTATTAGAAAGAGCTAGGTGTAATTTGAGAAATAAGCCAGAAGAGCTCTGTTGGATCTGACCAAAGGCCAAGTCCAGTGTTTTGTTCTCATCACATACCTTCAGAATGCCCATGAGGCTTCTCCAATTGTATTTCTCAGCAACTGGTCTTACAAGCAGTATGGAGCCATCCTGATTAGTAGCCACTGGTGACGTCTTTTCCATAAATTTGTTTAATTGCATGTTAAAGTTCACCACAATAGGAGCCATAACTATCTTTGTGGTAGTGACATCCTAAACCTCAGAAATGTTCCTGTTCTGGACTTCTGTAGTTAAACCAGCATGGCCTTGTCAGATGGAGGAGTTGACTAATGTGAAGTACTCCAATATAAAACTACTGATAGTTTAATTACTTTTAAACATTCATATGTTTTAGTAATGTGCTCTTCTATCTGCATGTTTTCAGTTTTGGAAACTGCCTTGTTTTCCAAAGTTAAGGAAGAGAAGAAATATGAAATAAATCAAAATACAAGACAATAAAATGTAGAAGTAGCAATAATTTGTCTAAGAATTTACCTGTATAACTGTCTACCGTGTATGAAGAAATACATGCTTTTGTTCAACTTGAATCTCCTATCATACAGCTTCCCTGGATGACCCTGAATTCTACAAATGTGATAGCAGAAAAATGTTTCTATTAACTTTTTTTCCTATCATACAAGCAACCTAAGAACTGAGAAAAATCAGAAGTTGGAAGTTGTGTCTCTTTTAAGGTCATTACTTACAAGAATTTGCTGAGAAGAATAATTAGTTAGCATTATGGTTATGTATTTTTGCAGTAACTGCTCAGAAGCAGCTATATGGACACTTTAGTTACTTTAAAAGACATTACTGTCACTGCTTTATAGTATAAAACATGTTCTCCATCATCTACTTCATCATCATCATGTCAGCAGCCACAGCAGAGCATGTGGTAGAAGCTTGAAGCACAGAATGAGCCATCAGGGAATAGTCTCTTCCAAATTGCAATGTTGTTTTTGTTGTCATTGGGTGTCTTCAAGTCATTTCCAACCTATGGCAACCCTAAGGCTGTTTCCAGGTTTCTCTCATTAAGATTTATTCAGAGAGGGTTTGCCATGGCCTTCCTCTGGTGCTGAGAGAGGATGACTTGCCCAGTTTCATGGCCAAGCCGGGATTTGGTCTTGAGTTGGCATCCAATGCTGAAAACCATTATATCAGTGGTTCTCAAACTGTGGGTCACCAGATGTTTTGGCCTTCAACTCCCAGGAATCCTAACAGCTGGTAAACTGGCTGAGATTTCTGGGAGTTGTAGACCAAAACATCTAGGGGCCCATAGGTTGAGAACCACTGCATTACACTATGCTGGCTTAGTAATAGCTAAGAAGTTATCATCTGATTTACACTGATAATTCATGGCCCGATATGGGATAACCATGCTCTCCAATCATCCCTTCAACACAACACTCAAAATAGGGGAATTTCAGACAAGAAACAATCAGGACCAACTAGTCACCTCCCAAAAAGGATTCCCCCAGACAGGAAGCAGATAGGCTTGAAGCTGCAAGGCTATTCAATGCTAATCAAGGTGATCAATTGCAACATTCACACTTGCCTCAAATAGACAAGAGTTCTTTCTCCCACACTGGACACTCCACAGCTATATAAACCCCACTTGCCTAGTTTCCAACAACCTCACAACCTCTGAGAGGATGCCCCAGGCAGGATGCAGCCAGGCTTTGAAGCTGCAAGGCTATTCAATGCTAATCAATGTGATCAATTGCAACATTCACACTTGCCTCAAACAGACAAGAGTTCTTTCTCCAACACTGGACACTCCACAGATATATAAACCCCATTTGCCTAGTTTCCAACAAACCTCACAACCTCTGAGAGGATGCCCCAGGCAGGAAGAGCCAGGCTTTGAAGCTGCAAGGCTATTCAATGCTAATCAAGGTGATCAATTGCAACATTCGCACTTGCCTCAAACAGACAAGAGTTCTTTCTCCCACCCTGGACAATCCACAGATATATAAACCTTTGCCTACTTTCCAACAGACCTCACAACTTCTGAGGACACCTATGGGTGAAACATCAGGAGGGAATGCTTCTGGAACATGGCCCTACAGCCCAGAAAAATCACAGCAACCCATCCCTTCATATATGCTGAGATTGTGCATCATCTACCAGAACATAAAGCTCCATCAGTTGAAACAACACTCATTCCATCCCTTGTCTCCCATAGCCCACTGTGGTGGCTATTTAAGTGGGGCGGGGGGGACATCATTTTGCTATGTTTCAGTACAATACTAACACCATTCTCTACACCCTGATTTGGCAGGAGTAGTCTTGATAAACTCTCTTTAGTCCCACTTTTTCACCTGCTTTTCAAATGCCCTGCTTTCTCTCTCCTCTCACTTCCCTTCTTTGTCTTCAGCTCAGTCCAATAGCTGCAAACTGAGTTCAGTTTTCACTTAATTAATTCGGCAGAGGAGAGGAAGATTATTTTAATGGTAAAACTGGGGAGAATATATAGTCACTGAAGAAGATCTGCGCAGGAAAATGAAATAGAAATGATAAGAGAAAAATAATGGGTGATTTCATGAGTTCAATACGGCATTTTTGATTTTGAAAAATAGCATTTATTGAATGCCTGTCATTTATGCATTCAACACCACACACAGGGGGAAAACAAGGGGCTGACTAAGTAATAAGAAGGGCCCCAGATCAACACCATGGCAGCCAATTCTAGGGTATTTCTAGATATTTGACATTAAAATGGGTAGAGAAGTTCCAAGCTATGCACAAGGACAGGGATCTCTATTCCTGAGTTACTTGGTAGATGTCGCCCTGCATCCTACACTGTGATGCCTCAGATATAAACAGCAGATATTTTTCTTCGGTTTTGCTTTCTCTGCCAAACTGCAAGTTTCTGATCATTTTCTCAAGATGAGAACAATGTGAAAAGAGGGCCATGAATAACAGATTATTTCATCTATGGCTTTATCTTCTGTTTGACTTATCTGTATGCAGCCAGCCACAGTTCTCTCCAAAAACACAATTTATTTCAGTTTCTTTGATTTGAAGCTGTTTAACTTTTTTCCAGGACTGCACATGAATCATGACTACTAAGTTACAAAATCTCAGGAGCACACAAAGTGTCCAGATTGATTGTAATTCTAGATCAGATTTTAGAAATAGCAAGTTAAAAATATAAGTTACCTATGATAAAGATATAATGAAATTGGATTGTTGTGAATTTTCCAGGCTGCATAGCCATGCTCCAGAAGCATTCTCTCCTGACGTTTCACCCAAATCTATGGCGGCATACTCAGAGGTTGTGAGGTTGGTTGGAAACTAGGAAAATTGGGTTTATATATCTATGGAAAGTCCAGGGTGGGAGAAAGAACTCTTGTCTGTTCATGGTAGGTATGAATGTTTCAATTGGCTGCCTTGATTTTCAGTTTCAAGGTCTGGCTTCTTACTGCCTGGGGGAATCTTTTGTTGGGAGGTGATTAGCTGGCCCTGATTGTTTCTTGTCTGGAGTTCCCCCAGCTGTAGTCCAATACATCTGGAGGTCACCAGGTTGGAAAATGCCGATTCTAGTCCCTGTTCATTGTTAGCTCAAGGATTTTAAAAGGAAAAAAAGGAGAGAGAAAAAGGAAAAGGGATGGAAGTGGAGACAGAGGCAGCTTACAAGCCCAAAACCTACTGACAGTCTTTTAACCATGATTAATACCAGAATTATCCCAGAACAAAGCTATAGAATTATATGATCTCATGAACGGGAGAAGAAGTCTTTTTCTTCATTGTATGAAGGGATACTGGGGATTTGTGTGAGGTTTTTCTGAGAAACCTAATGGCATTTTTTACATAACTGTGGTTGACACTTGCACAACTGCAACTGTTAGATGTCTTCTTGTTTCAGAATGTAGATCTATTAAATGCTGTTTACTGTCCTCTTAAACAGAAGGAGGACATGACTTGTAGGCTTGGAGCCGAAGTCTCATTGCTGCAGCTGAAGGCTCTCAGTGGAGTGTTGGATTTGCTCTGGGTTTTAGTCCAAACATTAAAAAGCTTATCCAAAGTGCTGAACCTATTTGAAGTTGAGATTCAGCACCTTATTTATTATTATAATTTACCATATTTATACCCTGCCCTTCTCACCCCAAGGGGGGCTCGGAGCAGCTTTACACATAGTCAACAATCCAATGCCATAAAAACAACATACAATTAAAATAAACATTTACATTAAAACCAAAAAATTAAAACAACTAAACATTACACCAGTTATTAAAACCACACAGTCCAAGATCATAATCTGGAGCCATTCCAGTTGTCATTGCACATATTCCGTATCCATTTATTTCACTACGATTACTATCTGAAGGGTTGGTCCCATAGCCATATTTTTACTTTCTTTCTGAATGCCAGGAGGGAGGGGGATTATCTAATATCACTGGGAAGGGAGTTCCACAGCTGAGGGGCCACCACTGAGAAGGCCCTGACTCTCATTATCATCAGTTGTGCCTACGGAGGAGGTGGGACCGAGAGAAGGGCAGATCTTAATCTTTGAAATGGTTCATAGAGGAGATACGCTCAAATAGGTAAGCTGGGCCAGAATAGTTTAGGGCAGTGTTTCTCAACCTGGGGGTCGGGACTCCTGGGGGGGTCGCGAGGGGATATCAGAGGCGTCGCCAAAGCCCATTAGGAAACAACAGTATTTTTTGTTGGTCATGGGGATTATGTGTGGGAAGTTTGGCCCAATTCCAGTGTTGATGGGGTTCAGAATGCTCTTTGATTGTAGTTGAACTATAAATCCCAGCAACTACAACTCCCAAATGTCAAGGTCTATTTTCCCCAAACTCCACCAGTGTTCACATTTGGGCATATTGAGTATTCATGCCAAGTTTGGACCAGATCCATCATTGTTTGAGTCCCCAGTGCTCTCTGGATGTAGGTGAACTACAACTCCAAAACTCAAGGTCAATCCCCACCAAACTCTTCCAGTATTTTCTGTTGGTCATGGGAGTTCTATGTGCCAAGAGTGCTTCAATTCCATCATTGGTGGAGTTCAGAATGCTTTTTGATTATAGATTAACTATAAATCCCAGCAACTCCAACTCCCATGTCATTACAAAATCAATGCCCCCACCCCACCCCACCAGCATTCAAATTTGGGCGTATCGGGTATTTGTACCAAATTTGGTCCAGTGATGAAAATATATCCTGCATATGAAATATCTACATTATGATTCATAACAGGAGCAAAATTACATGGTTGGGGGTCACCACAACATGAGGAACTGTATTAAGAGGTCACGGCATTAGGAAGGTTGAGAACCACTGGTTTAGGGCTTGGATGTTGGTGGTGGTGTGTGCCTTCATATCATTTCCAATATACAGCAACTCTTAGGGGGATTGTTCAGACTTTACCTTCCTCTGAGGCTGAGAGAGTGTGACTTACCCAGTAGATTTCCATGACCAACTCCTGTTTGCCAGAGTAATAGCCCAGTGCTCTAACTATTTCACCACATGGCTCTCAACACCCAGGATAACCTCTTTAAATGTAAGAGTAAAACTAGGAACAGATTAACTGTTCCCAATGATGAATGCAAGGAAAAGATGATGGCACTGGTGTCCAGGATGAACAGTGGATCAGGCCAAATTGCACCCCATCCAGCCCTCCAGATTGCCCTGAAGCTGCAGGATACTCCAGAGTTTCCAGCAAATGTTTCTGAAGAGAGTTCCTAAAGTGTGGCAAAAGCAGTTTAAACTTCAAAAAACATCTCTGGAAGTAGCTATGCATTATGAAGAATCAACCTTTTATTTGAGGTGAGTTGTTAGTGTAGACAAGCCCTAAGACTTTTTTCAAGATCTGATGACAGACTTTTTTCCTCCAGAAGGCATGTATCAATTAAACTTAAATGAAATGGGGAATACTGGGAGGGATAAGAAAGCAAGGATCTATTATAGGAAGAACAACCAGATTTAAGGGATTTATTACATGGAATCTCAAAGGGAGTGGCAAACCTGGAAGATGCAGCCAACGGAAGTGTGCAGTCTGCCCTCATCCCTTAGTTTATCCCTTTCTTGAAAGCTATCCAAAGGAAGCAGTGGAGAAATTGAGGAACTTGGCATTGGTGCAACTAGGGGGAAAACGTCCAGTCAGAAAAACAATTTGAGTGACAAGCGGTCATATTTTACATGAAAAGATTGTAAACTGGCCTTTGTCATATGTGCCTTCATATAGACTCCAACATAAGGTGACCCTTTCCTAGGGTTTTCTTGGCCAAGGTGTTCAGACATCTGCCCTTATCTAACTCTGGGGCTGATAGAGTATGACTTCTCCAAGACTGCCCAGTTGGTTTCCATGGCTGATTGGGGCTTCGATTCTTCCAATGATCACTAGCCATGAGCTAACTCTATTGCTCAACAGCCATGATCTCTCAGAAGGGAAGAATACAACATTCAAGCCACTACACCATGTTGATTTTCCTAGATTTAGGCAAAATGAGGCAAATGCCTCAGATAGCACACACCAGGGAAGTCAGTAGCGACAACTACCCAATGGATTCTCCTGAGAATCCTAACTAATCATGTCTGCTGCAAGATAGAGCATATGAGTCACATGGCCTGCATAAAGTAGGGTGTTGCACTTACAGCCTATTGTCGGTGTTGAAGTACAATGGAATTATTTTTCTACATGTAATGGGAGAGATTGCCCTTTGTTGCAGGCAGAAAAATCTCTTACAGAGGACCCTCAAAGTACTATCTCCAATAGGCAATCATCTGTCTATCTTCAGAGTTAATTTTCCATGAGAGAAACACAAGATGAGGAACATGGCAAAGCCAATCACAAAAGGCAGCAATGCAACAAAGCTGAATTATATCAGGAATACTTCTAAAAGACCAGTTAGAATCACAGCAACCTACCATGTTTGCATTATGAGCAGTCAAACCTTGCTAATATTGGTGAAAATCTGTGGTCTAGAAAATATTGGTATTCTGCCTTTGATAACTGCAGTTGGCTGGGATCAAGGGGATTGTTTTTGAAAACATATCTTTTGGTGGCTGTTGGCTTTTATGAAGGTGAATTGACTCTAGGCTACAGTATGCGCTTTAAAGGAACTGTCCAAGGTGGTGAGTCCTATCCCGCCCTGCCTGGAAAAACAAATCCTGTTTCTTTAATAGGTAAAGGTAAAGGTTTTCCTCTGACATTAAGTCCAATTATGTCTGACTCTGCAGGTTGGTGCTCATCTCCATTTCTAAGCCGAAGCGCCAGTGTTGTCCACAGACATCTCCAAGGTCATGTGGCCGGTATGACTGCACAGAGCGCCGTTATCTTCCTGCCAGAGCAGTACCTATTGAGCCCCCAGTGGCGCAGTGGGTTAAAGCCCTGTGCCAGCAGACTGAAGACCGACAGGTCACAGGTTCGAATCCAGGGAGAGGCAGATGAGCTCCCTCTATCAGCTCCAGCTCTTCATGCGGGGACATGAGATAAGCCTCCCACAAGGATGATAAAACATCAAAAATCATCCAGGCATCCCCTGGGCAACATCCTTGCAGACGGCCAATTCTCTCACAACAGGATGCTCCTGACACAACAAAAAAAAAATCTATTGATCTACTCACATTTGCATGTTTTTGAACTACTAGGTTGGCAGAAGCTAGGGCTAATAGCAGGTGCTCACCCCACTCCCCCGGATTTGAACCTGCGACCTTTCAGTCAGCCATTTCAGCAGCTCTGCACCTTCTTTAATAGTCAAACTAAAATCCAAAATGGATTAACTACTCTGCTGATGTACCACATCAGTAACATATTATGAATCTAAGTCAGTGGTAAGCCAGTTTACCAGCTGTAGGATTTCTGGAAGTCGAAGGCCAAAACATCTGGGGACCCACAGGCTGAGAACCACTGATCTAAGTATTACAACCACTGTTTTGCCAAATGCCCAGGTGTCTATGGAGGACTAAATTACTTGTGTGAGGACGATGCACAGAGACCTTACCATGTGTGGTTTTGTGACTCCCCTTTAGTAAAGACCCAAAAGAGACTGTGTTCATTCACAAGCTATATCCTTCAAAATCCACTGCACCCAGGGTCTGTCTGGAAATAAACAATAGTTTTGTTCAGAGTGCTAAAAGTGGTATGATAGAGGCAACATTGCTCATAGTCTATACATTCATTTCTTTTGTCCCTCTGTTGTCGCCTCTGGTCAAATAAAGTTGCCCAAGTTTAAAATTCACATTTTCTGAAGCTTTTCATCTGGTGTTGTTGGCATGAAATAGGAATTACAAATCCGTCTGGTCTCTTGTAATTGGCCTAATTAACTCCATTCTGATAATAGATGATACCTCACCCATGGCTTGTATTGTTTTGCTGAACTTTGCCATTTGTGCTATGCTAGAAACGCTGTAACTGCAATATTATGTGCCCAGGGCCACCATATCTGATGTTACAACTACAGTACCAGACCCTGAGAACATCCTCATGAGCAACAATCTCTGTCTACATTCCATGTGGTTACATAGACCTCAGATTACCACATATGCATTATGTGTCTATATCTTTGTCTGCGTAACTATGAAATACTATAAAATAGCGATGGTTGACGTAAACTCTAGCTATCTCAGACAATCCTTTGAATAGATTAGACAGAAAGATGCAAATCATGACCTTTGCCCTGAAATTTAAAAGGGTTGTTGGGAGATTCTGGGAGATGTTGTCCAAATAGGAACTTTTCTAAACTTCAGGATCAGGGTAGACACTCTCCCTGTAACCCATGATTATATCTACAACATGGTATAGTGAGTTGAGCATTGGACTACAAATATGGAGATCAGGATTTGACTCCTTGCTTAGCCATTGCATGAACTAGGGAAATCCACGCACTCATATCCTCAGAGGAAAGCGATGGGGGAAAGTGAAAAGAAAGAGAGAAACTGGCACATTTGAAAAACAGCAGATAAAGTGTAACAACAGGGGATTTATCAGGACTTCCCTGCCAAATCAGGACAGTTGGAGAATATGGAGATTAGTGTTTGTGTTGTGCAGCCAGCTACAAGATCATAGCAAGGTTTGAGACTATCTTCTCCCCAACCCTGTCTTCTAAATGGCCACCAGATTGGGCTACGGGAGACAAGGGATGGAATAGGTGTTGTTCCATCTGGTGGAATTGTATGTTCTGCCAGATGATACAAGATCTCAGTCTATATCAGTGTTTCTCAACCTGGGGGTTGAAACCCCTGGGGGGATTGTGAGGGGGAGTCAAAGGGGTCACCAAAGACCATCAGAAAACACAGTATTTTCTGTTGGTCATGGGGGTTCTGTGTGGGAAGTTTGGCCCAATTATATCATCAGTAGGGTTCAGAATGCACTTTGATTTTAGGTGAGCTAGAAATCTCAGCAACTACAGCTCCCAAATATCAAGGTCTATTTCCCCCCAAACCCCACCAGTGTTGAGCATATTGAGTGTTCATGCCAAGTTTGGTCCAGTTCCATCATTGTTTGAGTCCACAATGGTCTTTGGATGTAGGTGAACTACAACTCCAAAACTCAAGGTCAATGCCCACCAAACCCTTCCAGTATTTTCTATTGGTCATGGGAGTTTTGTGTGCCAAATTTGATTCAAATCCATCATTGGTGGAGTTCAGAATGTTCTTTGATTGTAGATGAACTATAAATCCTAGCAACTACAACTCCAAAATGACAAAATCAATCCCCCCCCCCAACCCCACCAGTATTCAAATTTGGGCATATTGGGTATTTGTGCCAAATTTGGTCCAGTGAATGAAAATACATCCTGTATATCTGATATTTAGTACATTGCAATTCATAACAGTACCAAAATAACAGTTACGAAGTAGCAATGAAAATAATGTAATGGTTGGGGGTCACCACAACATGAGGAACTGTATTAAGGGGTCGTGGTATTAGGAAGGTTGAAAACCACTGGTCTATATGAATGGATAGTTGAAGAGCATTGTTATCCCCTATGGGAATATATATTTTGGGTACAAATCAGATGTGAAAAGTAATGCTGTAGCTACCGCAGTAACAATACAGAGAATCATGGTGGTGAAAGGGTTTTGAGTGTTGGACTGCAACTCAAGACCAGGGTTTGAACCTCCTCTCAACCATAAAACCAACTGTATGGGTGATCTTTGGGCGAGTTACATTCGCTCAACACCAGAGGAAGGCAATGGCAGACAGATCTTACCAAGCAAACCCTGGAATAGCTTTGTCTTAAGGTCACCATAGGTCAGAAACAACTTGAACGTACACAACATAACTGCTTCTCGCTTCAATAACTCTCCTGTATTTCTCCCTCTATAAGGGGCAAAGGCAAATTCAAGGATTGTAGCAGTTGTATCTCCGTAAACTTTGTGTCAGGGGAAAAAGGAGAAAGACTGGCAGAGACAAACGTCAACTAGAACAGTAGCACCATGCAGCAGCTGTTCCCAATTATATTCAGTTAGCCACTTTTAAACACTCTTTCAGTAGAAAATTCTTTGAAGTGTGAAGCTACAATGGGCCCCCTGAGTCGGTAAACATCTACACTTGCCCTGCGGAATGACTTGCTCATCCCTGAACACAACTACTTGACCTTACGTAAATGATTAGAGATTACTAAAATATAAGGAACAACAAAGACTGAGTTGCTGTGAGTTTTCCAGGCTGTATGGCCATGTTCCAGAAGCATTCTCTCCTGATGTTTCACCCACATCTATAGCAGACATCCTCAGAGCTTGTGAGGTCTGCTGAAAACTAGGCAGGTGGGGTTTATATTATCTGTGGAATGTCCAGGGTGGGAGAAAGAACTCTTGGTGGTTTCAGGCAAGTGTGAATGTTGCAGTTGGCCAACTTGATTTGTGCTAAATGGCCTTGCAGCTTCAAAACCTAGCTGCTTCCTGCCTAGGGAAATCCTTTGTTGGGAGGTGTTTTTATCTTTTTTTTATTTCATGCCAAAAGCATTGTATAAATAAGTATAAAACTGGAAAAAAATAGAGGGAGCACAAGTGGCTAAATAATTTTTGACCAAAAAACAGGCAGCAGCAACTGCATTATCTGTGGCTTTAAACAATTCTTCTTCTGTGTATGAGGCAGGACATGATGAGCAAGCCTACAGATGCAGAGTTGTTTGTTGCACAAGGCAGAGGATTCTTCTAGGATGGTAGTGCCATTTTGCCAGGTTGTCTTTTGATCTGTTCACTCCACTTCTGAGTCTGTTCAGGGACTTCCAAGTTGCACATTCTTGGTTTACCCCTGGAGGAAGACCCTTGTGTGTGTGGGGGGGGGGGCATCCAGTTGGAATTGCCTGGTTTAGCTGTCCAGAGAGATACCCTTGCTGTTGCAGGGCAAACATTTAGAGGAGTAGTGGTTTTCGTGAAGTTCTTCCTTGATTTGAGTTTACTAGGAGGCTGGTAGCCATACAGAGGATGGCTTTCACAGTGTTCAACCTTATTTCTCTCACAGTTAGCAGCAACTTCCCATTGTACATGGGGGGGGGGGGGAATGCCAGCTAGCTTGAAGAGTCTATCAACAGGTGTACGTTTGAGACATCCTGTGATTATTCTACATGTTTCATTCAGTGCTATATGCACCTGCTTTGTGTGGACAGACTTATGCCAAACAGAGCAGGCATACTCAGCAGTTGAGTAAGACAAGGCCAGGGTTTATTAATTTGGGGTCTTCTCTCCATGCACTGCCAGTAAGTTTCCACAGGATGCTATTGCGTAAATCTACTTTGTGCTTGGCGTTCATACAGTGTTTCCTAAATGTTAGTGTTCGATCTAAGTTGATGGTGAGATATTTAGAATGGGACTAGTGTTCAAGTTCTTGGCCTTCCTAGGTAACAGGTTGGGAGATGTTAGCTGGCCATGATTGTTTCCTGTCTGGAGTTCCCCTGCTTTTTGAGTGTTGCTCTTTCTTTACTGTCCTGGTTTTAGAGTTTTTTAAAATATTGATAGCCAGATTTTGTTCATTGTCATGGTTTCTTCCTTTCTGTTGTACTTGTCCACATGCTTATGGATTTCAATGGCTTCTCTGTGTAGCCCGACAGAGTGGTTGTTAGCATGGTCCAGCATTTCTGTGTTCTCAAATAATATGCTGTGTCCCGGAGGGGGGGGGGGGTCATCAGATGCTCTGCTATGGCTGACTTCTCAGGTTGAGTTAGTCTTCAGTGCCTTTCATATTCCTTGATTCGTGTTTGGACAATGCTGCTGCGTTTGGTGGTCCCTATGTAGACTTGTCCACAGCTGTATGATATACGGTAGACTCCTGCAGAGGTGAGAGAATCCCTCTCGTCCTTTGCTGAATGTAGCATTTGTTGGATTTTCTTAGTGGATCTGTAGATAGTCCTATGTGGTCAGTGGTTCCTGCTAGACACAATACCATACAAAAGCTGACTGGCACAACCTGGGGATCACAACCAGAAATAGTGAAGACATCTGCCCTTGTGCTTTGCTACTCTGCTGCTGAGTACGCATGCCCAGTGTGGAACACATCTCACCACGCCAAAACAGTGGATGTGGCTCTTGATGAGACATGCCACATTATCACAGGCTGCCGGTGCCTTACACCACTGGAAAAATTACACTGTCTAACAGGTAACTCTAACCCTGACATCCCCCAGGAAATAGCAACCAATAGTGAAAGGACCAAGCCCCCGGCGGCGCAGTGGGTTAAAGCACTGAGCTGCTGAGCTTGTTGATCGAAAGGTCGCAGGTTTGATTCCGGGGAACAGCGTGAGCTTCCACTGTCAGCCCTAGCTTCTGCCAACCTAGCAGTTCGAAAACATGCAAATGTGAGTAGATCAATAGGTACCGCTCTGGCGGGAAGGTAACGGCGCTCCATGCAGTCATGCCGGCCACATGACCTTGGAGGTGTCTACGGACAATGCTGGCTCTTCGGCTTAGAAATGGAGATGAGCACCACACCCCAGAGTCAGACATGACTGGACTTAATGTCAGGGGACTACCTTTACCTTAGTGAAAGGACCAAGGCAGTGACATCTCCATCCCACCCCGTTTGGGTATGAGCCAGTACATCAACAACTTAAATCAAGAAATAGTTTTCTAAGATTTACAGAGACACTTGCTGGAACACCTCAGCAAGCGAGAGTCCAAAAGTGGCAGGCTCAAACTCAGAACCTCATTCAGTGACTGATACCAAATGTGAGATTCACTCCTGGGCACACAGAAAACTGGAAGGCACTGAACAGACTGCGCTCTGGCACCACGAGATGCAGAGTCAACCTTAAGAATGGGGCTACAAAGTGGAGTCTACGACATGCCAGTGTGGAGAAGAGTAAAGCACAGACCACCTGCTGCAATGCAACCTGAGCCTGGGCACATGCACAATGGAAGACCTTCTTATAGCAACACCAGAGGCATTCCAAGTGGCCAGCTACTGGGCAAAGGACATTTAGTATAATGCCCAGTTTTCAAACTTTGGGGTTGTTTTTTTTTTAAAGAAAATCAATACAACTGTTTGGGTTTGCTTCTGATCCAATAAACAGCCAACACACACACGTGTATGTGTGTGGGTGTGTGTATAAAGCTTTGGATAGCAGAAGGAAGGATTCACATCCCTGTGGTGTTTCTTTTGCTATCTGTGACCCTGTTCAAAAGATTTCCCTTCACTTTCTGTCCCTGTCAGACTTGGATTTTGACAAATTTGACTTATTGTGGAAACAAGGAGGGTGAGAAAGCTTCAGTGGAGCCCCCTTCCCCGCATGATAACTCTTCCAGGAGTGAGTTTCCCTTCCCAGGGGTAGATTTCTCCTGTTGCCTCACTTGGAACTATGAGCCGTTCGTAACTGGGGGACTGTCTGTGCAGCCCATGGGACACCAAGTGAGGAATTCCCGGGCTCCAGGTGAGGAGGGGCGGGTCTTCGTGCCCAAGAGGCGTGGTTTTCCACCCAATTTCCCACCTTGTCCCCAGATGCCTGTGGCTTCCCTCCGGTCGAGTTCCCCGACTAATAAACAAGGGCGAAGTTCGGAGAGGGAGGGTGTGGGGAGAAGTCTTGTTCTTTTTTGCCCGGGAGGGACCTCTCGTCGGCGGCGGGGGTCTCCCTTTGGAGGCAACTGGGGGGTGGGGGGGGGGCGCTTCTGCGATGCCCGGCGGGCGGGCGGGCGGGCGGCTTCCACCAAAGCGCGGTGTTGGGTTACAGCGGCAAGAAAATGCAAGCCGAAGATGCCGGCCCGACTTCAGAAGGCTTCTCCGTTGCTTTGCCCCGGAATCCGGGGGACGTGTCGAGCCACTGACTTCAGGCGAGAGTTATGCGCAGGATCCTCCGTTCTCGTGTGAGGGCTGGAGGAGAAAGAGGGAGGGAGGAAGAGGAGGGAAGGAGAGGGAGAAAGAGAGGAAGAGATGGAGGGAGGGGGAGAGGGAGAAAGAGAAAAGGAGAGGGAGGAAAAAGTAGAGAGGAAGAGAGGCAGAGAGAGGGAGAGAAGAAGAAAGAGAGGAAGAGATGGAGGGAGAGAGAGGGAGGGAGGAAAAGAGAGGGAGGGGAAAAGTAGGGAGAAAGAGAGTGGGAGAGAAGAAGAAAGAGAGGAAGAGATGGAGGGAGAGGGAGGGGGATGAGCAACGGAGAGAGAGGGAGAGATTGGGAGAGGGAGAAAGAGAGAGGGAGAGAGGTGGAAAGTAGGGAGAAAGAGAGAGGGAGAGATGCAGGGAGAGAGGGATGGAGGGAGAGGGAGGGAGAAAGAGAGGGAGGGAGGCGATTAAGTAGGGAGGAAGAGGGAGGAAGAAATGGAAGGAAGAGGAAGAGATGGAGGAAAAGGGGGAGAGGAAGAAAGAGAAAGGAAGGAAGGAAAGCAGGGAGAAAGGGAGGAAGAAAGGGGAAGAGATAGAGGGAGGGAGAAAGAGAGGGAGAGGGAGGGGGTTAAGTAGAGAGAGAAAGAGAGGGAGGAAGAAAGAGAGAAAAAGATATGGAGGGAGATGAAGGAAGAGAGGAAGATGGGTTAAAAAGGGAGAAAGAGAGAGGGAGGAAGAAATAGAAGGAAGAGGAAGAGATGGAGAGAGTGGGAGAGAGGGAGAAAGAGAAAGGGAGGGGAAAGTAGGGAAAGAGGAAGAAAGAGAAAGAGAGGAAGTAAAGTAGGGAGGAAGAGAGAGGAAGAAAGAGAGGAAGATGAAGACATACAGGGAGTGGGAGAGAGGGAGAAAGAGAAGTAGAGGGAGGGGTTAAGCAGGGAGAAAGAGGGAGGAAGAAACAGAAGAGGAAGAGATGGAGGGAGTGGAGAGAGGAAGAAAAGAAGAGGGGGGAAAAGTAGGGAGAAAGAGAGGGAGAGGAAAAAAGAGAGGAGGAGGAATAGATGGAGGGAGAAGGAGGGTTAAGTAGGGAGGAAGTGAGGGAGAAAGAAATAGAAGAGGAAGAGTTGGAGGAAGTGGGAGAGAGGGAGTAAGAGAAAGGGAGGGGAGAAAGAGAGAGAGAGAGGAAGAAAGTAAGGAAGATGAAGAGATGGAGGGAGTGGGAGAAAGGGAGAGTGAGGGAGGAAGAGAGGAAGAGATGGAGGGAGGGAGAAGGAGGGAAGGGCTGAGAAAGGGAGAGAGAGAGAGAGACCCCCTCGTGCGTGTGTGTGTGTATGTGAGAGAGAGCGAGCGAGAGCGCGCGTGTTTGGCTCCTCGGGCGAATCAGCGTCCGGGAGCGGCGGCGCGTCACCGAGGCGGACCCTATAAAGGCACCTCCGGCCCCGCTTCTCCGCCAAAGAGACCCCGCCAGGAGCCGGAGCGGTGTGTGTGTGGACGCCTGTGTCGGGTTTTCGGGGGGACGGTCCGCCAGCCGCCCACTTCCTCCCCCTGGCGAGATCCTTGCGTGGGATCCAGGGCTTCCTTCTCCGCGTCTCCCTTCCCTCTTGCCTCCTTTCCCTTTCTTTGAGAATTTGACGGAGGGACAAGAAGCGGAGAGAGAGAGAGAGGTGGGAGGGGGGATGATGATGATGAGGGGAGATTAAAAGCCAAGCGAAGTCTGGACAGTCGAGTGGATTTGCCTCTTGGGGAGCCTCCTGTCGCTTTATCTCTCACTCCGTGGATCTATCTATCTATCCCTGACCGAGAGGTCCCTGCAGGACGTTGAGCTTCGCACGGACGACCAGGCTCAACCCATCGGCGCCAACCTTCCTCTCTGCGGGCGGCGCCCCCTCCCGGACCCGCCCGCTGGCGCCGCCGGAGCCCCTCCGATGCCTCCATCGGACCCCCCTCCGCCTTGGTTGATGGGCGCCCGCCCCCTCCCTCCCCCGGCTGCTCCCCAGGGGCGCCCCCACAAGCAGGTCCCCTCCCGGGAGGGCGGCGCAGACCCTCGAGGACAGGCTGCCTGAGACACCCCTTCCCGCTGCTGCTGCTGCTGCTTCTCTCTTGAGCTCGACGGTCCACAGAGCAGGAGGAGGAGAGGCACCTGCGACCCCTTTGGCTGTTGGCTCGCCCACCCAGCGGAGCGGGGGAAGAAGAGGGGAGGGAGCCCGTCGTGTCCCGGTCCGGGAGGCCGGCGTTCATGTCGCCCCGGGGTCTGGAGAGGCCAGAGCCAAGGTAAGGACCGGAGGGGTTCCCAGGAGGGAGGCCGGGCCCTGAATAGACTTCTTGGAAGGACCCTCGCCGTGAGTTGGGTTGGGACTTGGTTCTGGAGCTGGGGATTGGGAGCAGAGGGTGCGAAACTGGGGGGAACGATGACTTGGGTATGGGAGCCGCTGTGAGTCGAGGCAGTTATCCCACAACGTCAGCCTCGAGGAGACATGGGCCAACTTGGGCCCTCCCTCCTAGTGTTTTGGACTTCAACTCCCACCATTCCTCACAGCCTCAGGCCCCTTCCTTTTCCCCCTCAGCCGCTTAATTACACTGCGTAATTAGTGCATTTTCCAACAGTTGAACTGTCATGGTTCAAGTGTTGGAAAATGCACTAATTACGCAGTGTAGATGCACCCAGAGATGGGGCATGATTCCTGAAAGAAAAGGGCCAACCCCTGCCTGAATCCGGACTAGTACATTTCCCAAATATGTACCAAATATGCTCACTACCTCTGACGATGCTTGCCATAGATGCAGGCGAAACGTCAGGAGAAATGCCTCTAGAACATGGCCATATAGCCCGAAAAAACCCACAAGAACCTAGTGATTCCAGCCATGAAAGCCTTCGACAATACATTTCCCAAATAGTTTCCCAATTCGGTCTCATCTCTTCCTCCTCCTCTTCTCCCTCAACTCCTTTGCCCATTTTGGTTGAGCAGCTTTGTCACCCATTCTGACCTTTTTTGCCAAGGGATTGTTTAGGTTCAAGAGTCCCCTTTCCCCCGCAACAGCCTTGAAACTGGCAATAAAGGTGCACCTACACTCAGAGGTGGCCCTATGTAATTTTCAACGGTAAGCAAACAGTATTTTGGCACCCCCCCCCCCAACCAATCACTGATATATATTTTCTGTTTGTCGTGGGAGTTCTGTGGAGAAGAGGAGGAGGAGGAAGAGATGAGACCGAATTGGGAAACTATTTGGGAAACGTACTAGTCCGGATTCAGGCAGGGATTGGTCCTTTTCTTTCAGGAATCATGCCCCATCTCTGGGTGCATCTACACTGCGGAATTAGTGCATTTTCCAACACTTGAATTGTCATGGTTCTATGCCAGACAACTCGCATATGTCAAGGTCTATTTTCCCCCAAGAGCGCCTCAAGAGCGCCCCTGGGCAAAATCAACTATACTGCAAATGCTTACTTTGCGTAATGGGTTGCCGAGGCTTCCCCCGGACTGCTAGGGCTGTTGTGAGCCGAGGGGGCGCACCTCAAGTGGCGGTCGAGGGGCATTTACAGAGGCGCCTCTGCGCCCCTGGCAAAAGAAAGTGTACTGCGACCGCTTACTTTGCGTAATGTACGAGCCGCCTCTGCCTACACTGTCACCTTAATGCAGTTTGGTACCGCGCTGACTGCCATGGTTCAATGCTTTGGGGTCCTGGGAATGTCTGGGTTCTTTCTCCCACCCCGGACATTACACAGAAATATAAACAGAAAGGAAGAAACCAGGAAAATGAACACAATCTGGCTACCAGTATTTAATAAAAACCTCTAAAATCATATCAGTAAATAAAGAACAACACTCAAAAACAGGGGGATTCCAGACAAGAAACAATCAGGGACAGCTCATCACCTACCAACAAAGGATTCCCCCGGCCACTAAGAAGCCAGATCTTGAAACTGCTAGGCCATTAAATGCTAATCAAGGTGGCCAATAGCAACATTCACATCTACCTCCAACAGACAAGAGTTATTTCTCCCACCCTGGACATTCTACAGTTATATAAACCCAATTTTCCTAGACCTCACAACCTTTGAAGATGCCTGCCATAGATGCAGGCCAAACGTCAGGAGAGAATGCTTCTAGAACATGGCCATACAGCCCGAAAAACCTACAACAACCCAGTGATTCTGGCCATGAAAGCCTTCGACAATACATCCTGGGAATGGTTTTGCCAAGCCTTCTCTGCCAAAGAGTGCTGATACCTCCCTAAACTGTCACTCCCATCGCATAGAGCAGAAGTCTGTCAACACTGCCATATAATCCAGTTCAAATCAAATAATCTGGATTAAGAAATTGGCAGTGTAGATGGGGTCCAATCCTACCTGCTGTGGGCAACCTTAAAGAGGAAAGGATTGGCAAAAGCACCTCCCAGCATTCCTTGCCTAGGAGAAACCTTGTTAAGTTCATGGATTGTTGTTGCCATAAGTCAACGTAGAATCCTAGAGTTGGAAGAGACCTCTTGGGCCATCCAGTCCAACCCCATTCTGCCAAGAAGCAGGAAAATCGCCTTCAAAGCACCCCTGACAGATGGCCATCCAGCCTCTGCTTAAAAGCCTCCACTACACTCTGGGGCAGAGAGTTCCACTGCTGAACAGCTCTCACAGTCAGGAAGTTCTTCCTGGTATTCGGGTGGAATCTCCTTTTTTTGTTATTTGAAGCCATTGTTCCATATCCTAGTCTCCAAAACAAGCTTGCTCTCTCCTCCCTATGACTTCCCCTCACACCTTGATCTATGGTTGCCTCTCAGCCTTCTCTTCTGCAAGGCTAAACATGCCCAGCTCTTTAAGCCACTCCTCATAGGGCTTGTTCTCCAGTCCCTTGAAGGCACATAAGTACACTTTGAAACCAGAGGACTCTCTGAACAGAAATAAATGACTCATTTGGGTGTTTGTCTTAGCTCCTCTCATAAGTGAAAATAAGCCCAGGTCCTGCTGGCTAGGGGATTCTGGGAATTGGAGGCCAGCAAAAACAAACTTTCTTAAGTCCTGGGATGTAAAAATCCTGAGACTTTAGGAAGGGCAGGCTAAGGAGGGGGTTCATCACCCTATTAGTTTATGTTGCATTTCTGGAGGCCGAGAAAAATACCTGAAAGTCTACTTCAGGTGCATATGCACTGTGGAATTAATTCAGTTTGACACCACTTTAACATCCACCGCTTGCCCAATGCTAAGGAATTTCTTGGTGGGAAGTTCCTTAGCATTGGGTGTTGTGGTTTTACAAGTAGTGCTGGGGCTAACCAATCTACAACACCCATGATTCCATACCATTCAGCCATGGCAGGTAAAGTGGCATCGAACTGCGTTAATTCTGCATTGTAGTCACACCAACACCACAATTCAGTGGGTTGTCCATGCAGTTGCCCCATTAGCTGGCTCCATGTTTTGAATATAATATAAACCATACCTACAAATCTTCCATGAAGATTTTTGAGAGTGGTGCTCCATCTTCATTATTGACTTCAGTATACATATAGCCTCATGACTCTATGCTTACTTTGTGTATGATTTGTCTCATTGTATGTATCCCTGAAGCCTATATACAGTGGTACCCTTGTTCAGACCTGGAACTGTTACATTTGAGAACGGTTTCTCCTTTTGATTTTGTTTTGGGCCACTGAATTGAGCTATGTACTCGGGATTTTGTTAAATAGCATACTGTATGCTCTTTTGACATTATATTTTGACATTACACATAGATTGTTTTTTGTTTGTGCTGATACCCTACAAGTACTCTGGGATATTGTATAGTTTTCCTGGGGGAAAGCATGAAGTTTTTGAAGAATCCTGCAGACAGCATGAACCCCTAACTTCTCCATAATCTTGTTTTGTTTTGTTTTTCGCTTTTTGTGCTCAACTGGCTGTACACACCTGCCTAGCTCTCCTTCTGTTTTTATGCGCATGCACAAAAGAGCACGGGGAAACAATTGGGTTGAATTTGAAAGGTATCTCTGTGGTTATGATGAGACTTCAATTGCACAGGGCAGAGGCATCCACTTTCTGTTTAATAGCAAAGGGAGTGAGTGGTTGGTCTCGACTGCCCTCTAGCGACAGGTTCAATATAGCAGCTTCAAGAGGGTAAATAATATTAAGCAAGCCTACAGTAATCTATTGGCAAGTATTATTATTATTATTATTATTATTATTATTATTATTAGCTTTATTTATACCCCGCTAACATCTCCCAAAGGACTCGGTGCGGCTTACAAGAGGCCAAGGCCCAACACATCAATAAAACGACAGCATAACAAATACAACAATAAATAAACTCATAAAGCAAAGCAATAAACATTAAAACAATAACAATAAGCATTAGACAGTAACACCACGACTCATTTCAAAACTAAGGCCGGGTCAAATGTAATAAATAAAATTTAATTTTTTTTAAAAAATGCTGGACGTGACAGGTGAAATGGATAGGTTTTTGGAGATAGGTACGTGTGCAGACAATCTTAAATCTCTAGTAGAGTGCATTTGGGACATGATGCTAGGAGTTTCCTATTCTGGGAAGGCACATTGGAACAGCCACGTCTTCAAGCTCTTCCTAAAGACTGCCAATGTTGGGACTTGTCTGATGTCCTTGGGGAGAGAGTTCCAGAGTCAGGGGGCTACCACAGAGAAGGCCCTGTCCCTCGTCCCCACCAAACATGTTTGCGACGCAGGTGGGATCGTGAGCAAGGCCTCTCCAGATGATCGGAGAGATTGTGTGGGTTCATATATGGAGATGCGGTCACGCAGGTAGGCGGGTCCCAAACCGTATTTGGTGTATGCTTTGTGCAGAAGGGATTTTCAGAGTGCTGGCCCAAGGTGTGTTGTGCAGGCACAATTTGTATTATGCTTTCAAGTCACCTGTCAATTATGGCAATCTTATGGATTTCATAGGATTTTCCATAGGTGAGGACTACTCGGAGGTGGCTTGCCACAAATCTCTGGAAATTAGATTTGTTGGTGGTCCCCCATCCATGTACTAACCAGAGCTGACCCTGCTTAGGTACCAAGATCAGACAGGATCTGGTGCCTTCGGGATATTATTTAGTCCTTTGGGTTTTAGAGCCTTTGCAGATGGGAACCAGGATAGGTGTAGCCAAGCAGCATCCGAGTAGTCAAAGTGGCATACGTCACTAATGAGGAAGAACACACAAATGAGGAATAGCTCTACATCAGGCATGGGCAAACTTGGGCCCTCCAGGTGTTTTGGACTTCAATTCCCACAATTCCTAACAACCCCAGGCCCCTTCCTTTTCCCCTGAGGCTGTTAGGAATGGTGGGAGTTGAAGTCCAAAACACCTGGTGGGCCCAAGCTTTCCCATGCCTGCTCTAGATTGTAATATTAATGCAGTTTGACAGCACTTTAACCCTCATGGTTCAACCCTATGGAATCCTGGAAGTTGTAGGTTGATGAGGCACTAGTACTCTTTGGCAGAGAAGGCTAAAGACCTCCGGAAACAACTCCCACGAACCATGAGGTGGTGTCAAACTGCAATAATTGTACACTGTACATAGATGCACCCTTGGATTGGCTGCAGCGGTTTGCTTTTGCCCGAGGCTGTATCTACACTGCCATAGAATCCATGTTCTGAAATCAGAGTATCTGCTTTGAACTGGATTATGTGAGTCCAACCTGCCCTATAATCCAGTTCAAAGCAGATAATCGGATTACATTATATGACAGTGTAGATGGGAAGGGCCAGATTCCAAACCTTATTGAATTAATATGTTTTATTGACACATCTTAACAATATTGTACCCTATCTTGAGCATGAGGAGAGGCAGATAACAAATTATTTTTACGATTTGAATACAAAATAAGACAAGTTTAGCAATCCTCAATTCACTTCTGAAATTATAAATAAATAAATAGCAATTGAAATATATTTCAGACAAAGGGGGAAAGTAGTGAGAGAAACTGGGACATTTTTAAAGCAGCTTTAAAAGTATGATGACAAAGTGAATGACATGAAGTCCCATTTCAGGAAGCAGAGCGTTTGGAGTTGGCAATGAGACGAATCCATCCTTTGCTTGTGTGGCGCTTGGGGTTTCAGTTAAGATGGGTCCTAGTGCTGGGCTATGTTGTCACAACCATGAAGGAGGAGACTGTGACGTCACTGAAAGCATGCACTGGATCACCACTGAATGAATGGCCATTCTTTCATCCTTGGGATTTTAAAAAATAATTTACTGATCAAAATATGTGCTTTCCAAATAGCTTTTCCTGATGGGAAATTGGCTTTTGACAGTGTCAATACTGAAATATGCATGTTTCCCTAGTCTCTGCCTCTAACTATTTTGTGACAGAGGGGAAGGCACAACCCAGCCCCTCAATTAATAGTTTTGACTTTCTGGTTTCTAGATGTTCCCACATTACCCGAGTGTTGATTCAAATAACCCAGCTCAAAGCAGATATTGTGAGATTTTCTGCCTTGATATTCTGGGATAAAGTGAACCCTAAAATATCAAGGGAGAAAATCCCACAATATCTGTTTTGAACAGGGTTGTCTGAGTCCACACTGCCATATATTCCAGTTCAAAGCAGATAATGTTGGATTTTATTCAGCTGTGTAGAAGGGGTCCTAGATGTCTGGTAATCTTTTCCCATTATGTACTTGCTTGGACAGTGTCTTCATGTTTATTTTGTGACGAATCAGGGGAAAAAGTGATTTCTTGGGAACTGTAAATTAGGTTAGGGACGCATGTGGTACTCCTAAAAGATGCAAGGGCAGAAACCAGTTAGCAATATAGAAGCTAGTTAGCAATATAGTGCTAGTTAGCAATATATGCTAGTTAGCAATATAGAAACCCTACTTGCAGAAACGGTCATTGGGCGCCTTTATTTTTTATTATTTATTTATAAATTATTTATTTATGTATTTATTACCTCTCTTTTCAGCCCGAGGCAGGTCACAGCACAACATAGTTAAATACATCTGTGAAATCACATATTAAAAAGTAGTTAAAATGCAACCGTTTTTTTCATGCCAGAAGTGGCTTGAGAAACTGCAAGTCGCTTCTGATGTGAGAGAATTGGCCGTCTGCAAGGATGTTGCCCAGGGGATGCCCGGATATTTTACCATTCTGTGGGAGGCTTCTCTCATGTCCCCGCAAGGGAAGCTGGAGCTGACAGACCATGAGAGCATACATCAAAACATATTTATTTCAGATATTTCTACCCCACCTTTCTCCGCGGCTGGAGCCAAAGTGGTTCAGAGCATATAAAACACATAATATCAACAATAAAACATAAAATTCAAAAATTAAAACATATAAAAACACATCTATGATAAAAATCAACTTCCACCTCCCCCATTTCAGCCCCTCAATAAATAGCCGTAAACCTTAAAACTCAACCCATTCCCATGGCACATGTCTTAGTTAAAGGCCTTCTTGAAAGTACACATATTAAAACACATGAGTCAAAAGTTAAAGCATAATAAACATAAAAGTCATACTTAAAGCTGATGGGTAGACCTGGCGGAAGAGATAGGTCTTAAAATCTGATAGTTCAGATCTCTTTATATGTTTGTTTACCAAGAAGGTTGCTTCCACCCCTTTTGATTGATCCGCTTAAAGACCATTCACATGACATGCATTGAAAACCACTATATATGTATTAGTCGATGCATGCATGTGTACTTATATGCACAAGTATGCATTCACAAAATGATAGGAATCAGAGTTTTCATATTCACTGTACATGGCAGAACAGTATTATAATATAATATTATAACAAGGAACCCTCAGTGGCGCAGTGGGTTCAACCCTTGTGCCGGCAGGACCGCTGACTGAAAGGCCAGCGGTTCGAATCCAAGAAGCGGGCTGAGCGCCTGTCCATCAGCTCCAGCTTCTTGTGCGGGATCATGAGAGAAGCTTCCCACAGGATGGTAAAAACATCTGGACATCCCCTGAGCAACGACCTCACAGTCAGCCAATTCTCTCATAACAGAAGCCACTTGCAGTCTTCAAGTCACTCCTGACACGAAAAAAATTATAATATACCTTAATATGTCTAGAAATGACATATTTTATCAAATGTAGGTACGGTAAATGAAACAGCAGTGCTGGTCATACTTGTACCTTGCTTTTGCAAATGAGGTGTGCCAAGCATCAGTGTCTACCTTGGGGTGACGGTATGTGGCTCCTGGCCATTTCCTGTGACATGTGGAGCTCCCCACGCCTGGGATTCCCCCCTACACAGAGAGAGACAAAAGAGAATTAAATAAAGCTCATTATTTCTGTCCCATGACGAGCAGCAAACTTGTTCTACTATATAATTTGCTCTTTTCACCCAGAAAGCCCTCCAAGTATGCCAGAGAAAATGTGCACTTTGCCAGGCAGTTCTCCTATGCAAGGCTGTGCCAGAGAGCCCTGGCCAAATGTGAGCCATGTCAACACTTGTCCATGGGCTCCACAGCAGAATCCTAACTATGCAAACGATTGGATAAAGGAACAGTTGCCCAGGAAAGTTATGGCATTACATTCAACTGACATTTCAGGCTGAGAAATGCTGGGCAAAGCAAAGAAGTAGGCTAGCGTGTCTATCAGATGATGCCTAACTTTTCTCCAGAGGAGAAGTTCTGGAAGCTAAGCCCTATGAGGAACAACCTACGGAGCTGGGTATGTTGAAGAGATGGCTGGTAGTTGGCTGGGTATGTTGAAGAGATGGCTGATAGTTGTTTTCAAATATCTGAATGTACGTAGAGCAAGCTTGTTTTCTAATGCTCCGGAGGTTAAAAGACGAATCTTTGGGTTTGGGTTACAAGAGATTCCACATAAACTTTAGAAAGATTTATTTTATTTCAATAGCTAGTTGACAGTAAAAGAAGTTGCCTTGAAGGGTGATGTATGTCCTTGTTTGGAGGTTTTAAGCAGAGGTTGGGTGACCATCTTTCAGGAGTGTTTTAGTTGTGTATGTCAACATGGCAGGGTTTGGACTCAGTAGTTCAATGGTCCTTGCGGTCCATTCAAACTCTGCAATTCTGTCTGAATGGTTGTTTTTCTAAGAATGTAGTGCATGATAAACCAGTTAAATAAGAGTATTTGCATAAGCTGTTGTATATTTGTATACTTTTTTATCATGTCAGAAGCAACTTGAGAAACTGCAAGTCACTTCTAGTGTGAGAGAATCTGCTGTCTGCAGAGACGTTGCCTAGGGGATGCCTGGATGTGTTACCATCCTTGTGGGAGGCTTCTCTCATGTCCCCGCATAAGAGCTGGAGCTGACAGATGGGAGCTCACCCTGTCTCGCGCATTTGAACCGCTGACCTTCAGGTCAGCAGTTCAGCCAGCACAAGGATTTAACCCATTGCGCTACTACAGCTCCCTTGTGTACTTATGATTGAAGTACTTGAGTAGAATTGAATGTCTGTGGGTTGTAAATAAATCTTTGTTAAAATGTATCTTTGAAGTTTCCCTTGTTTCAGTTGTGGTTCTGAACACAAGGGGTTGTGAAACACATTGGACTGTAATACACAATGTTCTTCACCATTAGCTATGCTGGCTAAGGATTATGATATTTCCAGTCCAACAAGACATGGAAGTTTGCAGTTTGCACATCTCAGGCCCCTTCTATGCTGTCATATAAAATCCAGATTATCTGCTTTGAACTGTATAAATTTGCAGTGTAGACTCATGTAATCCAGTTCAAAGCAGATAATGTGAATTATTTTCTCTGATAATCTGGATTATATGGCAGTGTAGAAGGGAGCTCAGTTTCCAGATTCATTATTCCAAGTCTTGTTTTCCTCCATTCTAATTTTGAACACAGACCAGGGAAGGAGTTCTATCTCAGTCATGTTTCATACTAGACAGCTGTAACATTTTTGGTCGTCATAATGGCATTCTGTAAAATTGTAGGCATTCGTAGTTGGGTGAAATGTTCTGCTTTAATGCCTCTTTCCAAATGATAATCCCAAGATCCCATAGAATGGAACCATAATAGTATAAATGGAATTGTCATAATTTTGCAGTGTGAAAGAGTTGTAACTGATGTGCAATGCAGCAATCTGACATTATATACCATACATGATATAATTCTTCAGGTCATCTACCCTAAGGTAGATGACCTGATTTCAGTAGAATCTCTTATATAAAGGATTTAAAGATGTGTTTTTCTTATTTTGGGGATGACTGACCTTTGAATCCAAACTGGATTACAGGCAACTGTAATGGATAGAGTTAAAGTAAGCTAGAAAGAGGGTGCTGCCATTTGATAAAGAGAATTATAATACACGTTTGCATGCAAAACGTCTCAAATTCACTTTCTAGTATCCATATGTGTGTGTGTGCGCGTGCGTGTGCGTGCGTGTGTGCGTGCACACACAAGTATCCAGTAGACTCTAGGGCAGTGATGAACAACATGATTAGCCAATTATTTATACTGTAAAGCATTACACTGATTATAATTGTAAGGGCTGGGAGGTGGAGTTGGTGAGAGTGACTTTTTGTGTTCAGTGAGATGTTAGCGGCGAAAGTGCGTGTTGTGCATATGCACATGCTGCAATGTGTACGATGTAAAGGCTATGTGTATATTTATATGTCTGCTGAGATGTGGGTTAGTGAAAGTGTATCTGCCAAAGTGCTGAGGTTCAAAGAGGCCCCACAAAGCTTTGGATAGTTATTTTGAACTACAGCATCCAGAATATTGCAACAACATTGGCCCATGGCCATCCTGGCTGCTGGCAAGACTGCTGAGGCTGTAGTCCCAAAAGTAATATTTCCAAGGTGTTGTCAAAGGCTTTCATGGCTGGAATCACTGGGTTGTTTTGAGTTTTCCGAGCTGTATGGCCATGTTCCAGAAGCATTGTCTCCTGACATTTAGCCTGCATCTAATATTGAATGCAATATTCCTGCTTCTTGGCATGGATGGCCCATGAGGTCTCTTCCAACTCTATAATTCTATGATTCTATGGCAGGCATCGCCAGAGGTTGTGAGGTCTGACCTCAGAACCTGTGAGGATGCTTGCCATAGATGCAGGTGAAACATCAGGAGAGAATGCTTCTGGAACATGCCCAAAAAGCCCAGAAAACTCACAACAACCCAGTTCTCTTCTTTTAGCATCAGTTTTCCTTATAAGTAATAACTTCTACAAAAAAAGAAAAGTTTCACAGCTTAATGATACCTGGGCAGTACCCGTTCTATGATCTGGGAACCAGATGTTCATGTTCCAGAAGCATACCATAGCCATATTACAGAAGCATTCTCCCCTGACCTCACAACCTCTGAGAATGCCTGCCATAAATGTGGGTGAAATGTCAGGAGAGAATGCTTCTGGAACATGGCCATACAACCTGGAAAACTCACAGCAACCCTAACATTTCCAAGCTTGAAGAGGGAAAAGGAAGACAGAGTGTATTTGTTTATGGAGCCCCTTCCTCATAAAAATACATTATTATTATTATTATTATTATTATTATTATTATTATTATTATTATTATTATTATGTTTATTTATACCCCACTTTTTCTCTCCACAAGGAGACTCAAAGCATCTTAATTTTGCAAAGTTTTTAAAAGAGCAATACACAACAGCTGAAAGTCGTGATATGCAGGTTTGATAAGCAACACCCATTACCAGTTTTGTGTTCTACCTAGACAGTAAATAAAAGGTTACAGTTTATTTAGTACTGTGTTTCTCTGTAACATTGTCCATATTCATTCATTACATGATGCATGCATTTTTGGTTGTATGAAGGCCAACCCCCCATAAATATGGGATTTGTGGTGGGACCTGATTCAGCTTTTCCAATCCTTATATAGGGAACATCCCTTATAATAAGGAACACCTGACAGCCCTGAGTTAAATGCAATTTTCAAATTAACAGGAAGGAAATCGAGTGCAAGAGGAAAGCAATGTTTTGGTGGTTCTTGTTATTTCTGTTTCTGCAACTTTTTCACTGACCTTCTGAAAACCACAGGTTAAGAACTCCTGAGGCAGAGGAAATACCTTTGCCCGGAAATCTTGGCGAGCCTCTGCCTTTTACAATAATAGGTTAGATGAACCAGTATTCTGTCTTGGAACATTTTTCACTACTTTGCTGTACATTTAATACCGTTTGGGGTTGCTTAGATTGACCATCTGACAGCCACATATTAAACTGTGTGACAATTAAATTCAGTAGGTATGCCTGAGTTCATATTGAGGGAAGGTGTATTACACTGAATTTCATTTTTGTAATGTTCACACATGCTCGTAGTCTTAAAACGCATGCTATTGTAATAGCATTCAAAGACATACCTATCTTAGTCTTGTTTTTGCATAAAAAGATATGAAGGAATCTAATAGCACTTTTGAGTTACTGAAAGTTTTTGCTAGAATTTTTTCCTCCGTTTACTGTATTTCTTCAATTGTAAGACACCACTGATTGTAAGGTGCATACTATTTTTAGGATCACCAACAGAAAAAGTTTTATTGATATATATATATATATATATATATATATATACACACACACACACACACACACACATACAGAGAGAGAGAGAGAGAGTAGAGTCTCACTTATCCAACATAAATGGGCCAGCAGAACACTGGATAAGCGAAAATGTTGGATAATAAGGAGGGATTAAGGAAAGGTCTGTTAAACATCAAATTACGTTATGATTTTACAAATTAAGCACCAAAACATCATGTTTTGCAACAAATCAAAAGAAAAAGCAGTTCAATACATGGTAACATTATGTAATAATTACTGTATTTACAAATTTAGCACCAAAACATTTCAATGTATTGAAACAGCTGAGGATCCGAGCGCTGGGTAATACCAAATGTTGGATGAGTGAAGGTTGGATAAGAGAGACTATACTGTTTAAGCACCTGCAATTCTAAGACACACCCCATTTATTGAAGAGATACAGTTTCAGAGGTTCTACTAGAATCATTGAATCATTGACCTTGTAGGCCATCCAGTCTAACCCCATTCTGCCAATAAGCAGGAAAATTGCCTTCAAAGCACCCCAGACAAATGGCCAGCTAGCCTCTGTTTAAAAGACTCCAAAGAAGGAGCCTCCACTACACTCTGTGGCAGAGAGTTCCACTGCTGAACAGCTCTCACAATTAGGAAGTTCTTCCCAATGTTCAGGTGGAATCTTCTTTCCTATTAGATTATTTTATATCTTATTAACCCATTCCCATAGCTAGTTAAGCAAAGCTGGGAATTAAGTTCACTTATGACCCCATCAGATGAGTCTTCGGCAGTGTAGTAGAACACTTTCACCCCAGTTGAGCCACAGAGCACCATGCCACCCATCAGACAATGTGGGTTCACTTCTAGCAGGACTCTGAGACTCAACTGGTGTGTAAGTATTCTATGATGCTGTATCCAGAACACAGAGCCTTCCCATGTACCGTTTAAATCAACAGGGCCAGAACAGGGGGAAGCCACATGGTGACACTTCACCACGTGTGATGGGGAAGCCTCACTGCAGGCGGGAAGCAAGCATTGGGATTGCCCTGCTGCCCTGCTGATTTACTACGGAGGCTGGCGAATTGCCTACAGGTCCTTAGATGAGGTCCTTAGAAAAACTGAAGGCTAGACAGGGCATCTTCATGTTTTTCCAGTCATGGCCCATTTCCACCCAATACATTTTTTCGTGATTATTTTTCACATGACCTCAGTGTATAAAATTGGCATTAAAATCAAACATTGATTTATAATAGCTCTGTATTTTGAAGGCTTGCTAAACAAGCTACTTTCCCTTTTTATGAAGTACACCTGAAGCATCTTCTGCAGAGTCCACCCTAAACACTGCATGTTGTGGCTAACAGATTTGTGTAAATGGGTGACGTTCAGAAACCTTTTACTGTTGCCAATTTTTTGTAACCTCAACATTGTGCTAAAGGGACCGCATTTGGGGTCATGAAACACAGTTTAAAAAGCAGTGGGCTAGACCTTATCAAATCCATTAATCTAATTTTTTATCCTTTATTTCATCCAGTGGGATATCACATCCCTTAATCTTAGTTCAAACATAATTGTTGTTTTTGTTACATAACTTCAAGTTGAATCTGATTTATGGTGACCCTGTACTAGAGGAGGTTTGCCATTGCCTTCCTCTAAGGATAATTGAGGTTGACTTGCTCAAATGGGTTTCTATGGCTGAGCTGGGATTCATACCCTTGTCCCCTGGATTCCTAGTCCAGCACTACACCAAGATGGCCCCTCTAGTTAGAGGCTATTATCATGCTATTCATTTTGTGTGTAGTAGCCCATAGGAAAATACACACTTAGGGGAAATTGTTCTCTTGCTGTTGTCTCTCATGTCTAAAGGATGGGTGACATGTACTTCATGATGCTTGAGGGAGAAATATCACTCTCCGAGAAGTGATTCTATTGACCCCTGAAATGGAATCAGCTGTGTGGTTTTCAGAGCTGGAATCTGGCCTGGGCCATTTTATGCTTCAGATGGTGGAATGAGTGAAGTACAGTTATCCAGGGGCTCTAACGCATATACAGAGTACACTTGCAAATGGAAATTTCACCAATAGAAGAAGTGGGCTATAGCAGATACCAAATAAAACTAGTTAGTCTTCCTTTAAGATGCCATAAACCTATTTGGTTGTTTGGGGGTGTTTACTCTTAGGAAGACAGCAACAGTTATAGTGGAAGGAGCTCAGAGCCTGCATCCCCTTTGGCACCTCTGTGTAGAAAAGGGGCATTTAAGATCTTATTGGAGTGTAGCCCGCATTATTAGTTATTATAAGCTATGCTGAGTATTGGAGTCACAGGCCAATAACACCCTGTTGTTGTTGTTGTTGTTGTTGTTGTTGTTGTTGTTGTTGTTGTTGTGTGTCTCAAGTCATTTCTGTTTTATGGCAACTCTAAGGCAACCCTGTCATGGCAAGAGTTGTTCCGGGGGGATTGCCTTTGCCTTCTTCTGAGACTGAGAGAATGCAGGGATATAAATCAAAGTAGCAGGACTTTGAAAAGTAACTTTCTGGAGGACAGTTCTCAGAATAGCTAACGTAACCAATGGCTATGTTGACTCTCAGATTTGGGGAGTTATTGTCCAGAATATGTTTCCAAGCTATGCTTGAAGATGAGGCTGATAAACAAGATTACTGAAGAGCAAGTTCCATAAGACAGGGTGGAACATACCTCAAACAGCAATGTGCAAGTTTGCATTTGGATATATATTCAAGGATTCAAGATGCCAGCCTTATAAACTAGGAATCAGTTGATAGGTGAGATGCTGCCCTTACTGCGTGATGATTGGTTCTATGCAAGGTGCCACCTGGCTTCTTTTAAAACAGTCCAGTTATTAAGAACTGAAGGAGGCCCTTCTAAGAAGACTAATAAGCCTTTTTGTCAGTCATGAGAAAAGGGGCTTTTTTCTCTCTCATCCTCCAGTTATGTAATACAGCCAGCCCTTCACGTTTCTGGATTTGAACTTTGCAGATTTGATTATAAATGGATTTGAAAAAAAAAGTTTCCTCTGGGAATATCTTGGTCCTCTAGTGCAATTCTACATGCAACTTCCACCAGACGTCGATCATACATTAATTCTTATTTCCTAAAGAGGACACCTTTTTAGGAGTCTCCAAGTCTTCCAGTATGATACTGTGGTCAACTTCTGGCTAAAGTTGACTATAGAGTCATAGAATCATAGAGTTGGCTTTTTCAGATAAGCCACCATTTACTAAAGCAACAGAAATACAATAAAAATGTCAAAACCCTGCTCAAAATGTTGGAAAGCATTTAAAGGAATATAAATAGGGGCCATCAGATCCAAACCCCTGCCAAGAAACAGGACAATCACACTCAGAGCATCTCCAACAGATGACCGTCCAGCCTCTTTAAAAGCCATGCGCTTCCAGCTTCACAGATGACTTCTTGGTTTCCCCCAGCCATCCCTGTTCCCATTTTATCAGGCATGACTGTAACCAATATAATGTTTTGTGAATGAAAGTCTCTGGTTCTTTGATGTGAAAGCCAAAGGGTCCTAGAAATTCCTAGAACCTCATCACTCAAAGAATTTTCAGCATCCTAGGAAAGTTATGCCCTAGTTGAATGATGGACCCCCCCCCCCCAGCACACAATGTAGCCTCTCTTCCAGTGAGACTCAGTTGCTCAATTTGGGTGGCAGTGTCCTAGGACACTACACAGGTAACACAGTAGCCTCCTCGTTGTTCCATTAGGAACAATGGGGCTACCACAGGGGGAAGTCACACAGTGATGCTTCCCCATGTTTGATAGGGAAGTGTCGCTGTTGGCAAGGCGCGGGGCACCGGGATTGCCCCGCTGTCCAGCAGATTTGCCACAGAGGCTGGTGAATCAGCACAGGGAACCTCATCAATGTGATGAGGTTCCTATAGAGGTGTTTTCTCAGGTAAAAGGGTATTTATTTATTCATGGTTTCCCCCTTTTTGAAAGGGACTGCAAATGTGGAGGGCTGTCTTTACTTTCTCGACAAATGCAATCTTGCTGTTTTGGACCACAGCCCCCAGAATCCCTAAGCCATCATAGCCAACTCAGAGTTTAATTAGAAAACACAAACATTTACAAGTTTGGGGCTTTGCTTGTTTGTCTTTGGGGAAAACTATCTTTCAGAAATAACCCCTGTACAGTACAGTCAATGATAAGGAATGCAGGGAGTTATGGTTGAACACCATCTGATGGCCCCTATTTATATACCTTTAAATGCTTTCCAACATTTTGAGCAGGGTTTTGACATTTTTATTGTATTTCTGTTGCTTTAGTAAATGGTGGCTTATCTAAAAAAGCATGGCATTGATTTGTTAATCAGAAAATAAAGCAAACAAGTTTCCCGAGGAACCTCGCAAGGGTTTAACGACATCTATTCCTGGTGTTTCAAAATTCCAGGCCAGGGCCAATTGCAGGTTTTAACCCAGTACTTGGAAGTAGTATTCTGCCAAAATTAACAAGAGTAAACAAGCATTTGAAACTCTGCAGGGGGAACATTGCCCTCTACGTGTGTAGTTTCGGCCGATCTAATTGGTTCAGGATGTGCTGCCAGTCGGGTTAAATCCAATCGTCTCATCTTCAATGGGTTGCGGATGAGGCTGTAATCCAGTTGAAATCCAAGCACTGGGAGAGGTGTTGGATCTCCGTGTCATTTAGATTTCATGTCCTTTGCCTTAGAAGCCCTAATCCAGACTTTGAGGAGAAAGAGTGTGGTCATTCCATTGTGGAACTTACAAACATTACTTTTTGGGGCTATAATTTTCCAGCATGGTTACTAGTCAGGTTGGTGGAGAAATTCTGGCTGGTGCAGAGCTCCTCCTCCAGAAAGAAATCCTTTCCCCTTAGCTCTGTGGGGTTTTTTTTTTTCTCATGTCAGGAGTAACTTGAGAAACTTCAAGTCACTTCTGATGTGAGATAATTGGTTGTCTGCAAGGATGTTCTCTAGGGGACACCTGGTTGTTTTACCATCCTGTGGAATGCTTCTTTCATGTTCCTGCATGAGAAGCTGGATCTGACAGGTGGGAGCTCACCACACTCCTCGGATTCGAACTGCCAACCTTTTGGTCAGTAGTCCTGCCAGCACAACCCATTGCACCACCAAGGGCTCCTAGCTCAGTAGTGAAGCGATAGGTACTCTGCACACACACAATTATACTCTTCCATCATTACAATGCCATACCTTGGCTGTAGAGATAGTAAGGGGTATTAGTGTGCCACATAACCAATGTTGACCTATGACAATCCAATCTTAGGGTTATTTTTGGAAGATTTACTCAGTGGAGGCTTGCCACTACTGTTTCAATAGGCAAAGAGTGCTTCTACACAGACACTATCATGTAGTTTCAAGCTGGCATGAGGGCGGGGTGTCCAAAAAATGCACACCCCCAATGCACTCCTTAGCTCAGATTAAACCAGAAACAGCATATAAAAAAACCACTAGAAAGTCCAAAATAGGCCTGAAAATGTGCTGCAACTGATCAGAGTATATCCCATACAGGGCTTGATTTGATACTGGAAAATGCAGAGCAAATATTAAGACACCATTAAGACTAAGGCACTTCTAAAAATGCCAAAACACAGCTGTCTAGAAGGTAAACAATTACTCCCCCGGGAGAGGAAACCACATCATTCCCATGGGAACCCTCACTTTCCACCCCTTTGTTCTCATTTTCTGTGCCTTGTTATGGTCAAATGGACATGGATATGCACATCAGTTCATCTCAAAGGACTGGTTAAGGGGGGGGGGGGGGGAAGCATTTTCCAGACCCTGTCTAGCTGTAGATAGTGCAATTCCTGGATTCAATTCCGAGCCACAATTAGTAGATCTTGTGGCCACCGTCCCAGCCTCCAACCTAGTGTTTTTGTGTAGGCACGGTACATTGATCACGAACAGACATGCGCATCAGTTCATCTCAAAGGACTGGTTAAGGAAAAAAAGCATTTTCCAGAACCTGTCTTGCTGTAGATAGTGCAATTCCTGGAGTCGATTACGAGCCGTAATTAGTGAATCTTGTAGCCACTGTCCAAGCCGCCAACCTGGTGTTTTTGTATAGGCACGGTGCATTGATCGCAAACAGCCATGGGTATGCACATCAGTGCATCTCAAAGGACTGGTTAAGGAAAAAAGCATTTTCCAGAACCTGTCTAGCTGTACATAGTGCAATTCCTGGATTCGATTCCGAGCCACAATTAGTAGATCTTGTGGCCACCGTCCCAGCCTCCAACCTGGTGTTTTTGTGTAGGCACAGTGCATTGATCACGAACAGACATGCGCATCAGTTCCTCTCAAAGGACTGGTTAAGGGGGAAAAAGCATTTTACAGAACCTGTCTTGCTGTAGATAGTGCAATTCCTGGATTCAATTCCGAGCCGTAATTAGTGAATCTTGTGCCCACTGTCCCAGCCACCAACCTGGTGTTTTTGTGTAGGCACGGTGCGTTGATCGCGAACAGCCATGGATATGTGCATCAGTGCATCTCAAAGGGAAAAAAGCATTTTCCAGAGCCTATCCAGCTGTAGATTCTGTGATTCCAGGATTCAATGCCGAGTCGCGATTAATGGATATTGTGACCACCGTCCCAGCCTCCAACCTGGTGTGCTTGTGTAGGCATAGTGCCACAAAATGAGCTCATTTTAATCCACATCCAAACTGAATTATAGTGTCTATGTAGAACAGGCATGGGCAGACTTCTGCCCTCCAGGTGTTTTGGACTGCAAATCCCAGAAATCCCAGCTAGCTTACCAATTGTTATGAATTGTGGGAGTTGAAGCCAAAACACCTGGAAGGCCAAAGTCTGCCCATGCCTGGTGTAGAAGGACCCAAGATCACCCAGAGGGTTGCATGATCCAGTGGGAATTTATACACTCTCCACCCCCACCCCAAGATTGCTAGTTCAGCATTCAAACTGCTACACCATGTTGGGTCTTGATGGTGCAGGGGATCTGCCAGCACTTTCCGTTATTGCCATGCCTCCCCTCAATTTCTGTGCAGAGTACCTCAGCAGCGAGTCAGAAATCCACCTCTGAAAGAACTACACACTGTAGTTTGAGATATTTGCAGTGGAATTCAATGCAGCCTGCACACCAGCCTGGTCTGGTGAACTAGCTGAGAGGGTGGGAAATGCCTGATTGGTCCCAGATTGCCTGTTTGCAGGGTGGATAATAGTTTCAACCAGGATTGGAAAATGCAGCCAAGGGAGAGTTACATGTTCTTCCAGCTTTGCAAATGACTCCCCGCCTCCCCCCGCCGTCCCTGTTCCCATTTTACCAGGCATGACTGGTACCCATATAATGTTTTATGACTGAAAGTTGCCAAATCACTGGTTCTTTGATGTGAGAGCCAAAGGATCCTTCTTTATGTAAACGGATCAAGGCCGTTTAGCTGTAGCCTGATCTGAATTCCCCCTTTAAAAAAAAACAAGTTAAAAAAAGTTCAAAACCAGAAAGTTATATCCGAGCGAGCCGTGGAAACTGTTCTGAATGCTGATAACATGGGGCTCAGAGAAGGTGAAATGGAAAGGCCCTGTGATCCTGTGCAGAGGGCAGAGCTTGGGAACATGGCTTTTTACAGGTTGTAGTTCTCAATCTCCCACCAACAAGACCAGGGGGAGTTGTGGCCCCAAAAAGTAACCTTTCACACTACAGCAAAGAGTATATTGGGAAGTTGCACATCTGGTTCCCAGATCATAGAACGGGTACTGCCCAGGTATCATTTAGCTGTGGAACTTCTCTTTTCTTTTTCTTTTTTTGTAGAAGTGGTTACTTATAAGGTAAACTGATGCAAACAAGAAGAGAGCTTGGTTGTTGTGAGTTTTCTGGGCTTTATGGCCATGTTCCAGAAACATTCTCTCCTGACGTTTCGCCTGCATCTATGGCAAGCACCCTCACAGGTTCTGAGGTCAGACTGCCATAGATGCAGGTGAAACATCAGGAGAGAATGCTTCTGGAACATGGCCATACAGCCCGGAAAACTCATAACAACCCAGTGATTCCAGCGATGAAAGCCTTCGACAATACAGAGAAGAGAACTCCCCAAACTTTTACTAATCTGCAGAGCATTCTTTTCATAATTTGCATCAGTGTTTGCTGGTAGCTTGCTTCCAAGTCAGTGAGGTGGTAGATCCATTCAGGGTTTTAATCCAAACATTAAATGGACTAGATTCCTCCAGCCTCTTACTAGGGCTTTAAAACTTCGGGCTAAAATCTGAAACTGATTCACCACTCAATTGATCCGACAGCCACCAGTCACCACTGCTTTCCATTTTGACTTGGTCATGATTGTATGCTAACTAAGGACAAGTCTTTGACTAACTTTAGGAAAGATTGGGATGTGTTTATTACCTTTTGACAACAACGATGCGGGCATTTGTCAATTGTACAACTGATGCATTAGTAGAGTGGAGCCCCTGGTGGCACAGTGGGTTAAACCTCTGAGCTGCTGAACTTGCTGACTGAAAGGTCGGTGGTGTGAATCCAGAGAGTGGGGTGAGCTCTCGCTGTTAACACCAGCTTCTGCCGATCCAGCAGTTTGAAAACATGCAAATGTGAGTAGGTCAGTGGGAAGGTAATGGCGCTCCATGTAGTCATTCTGACCACATGACCTTGGAGGTGTCTACAGACAACACTGGCTCTTCATCATAGAAATGGAGATGAGCACCAACCCCCAGAGTCGGACACGACTAGACTTAATGTCAAGGGGAAACCTTTACCTTGAGTTGAGCCAAAAGCAGAAGGATAATTATATAATATCATTAAAACGCAGCATAAACTAATAAGGGATAAAAACCATTAGATAGACATTAGGAAGTTTGTAGATCTGTTTTTGCTATTGGGTTTTTCTTTTTGTGTGTATGTTTTGCTTTTGTCTTTCTGTTTTGTTATTGTTAAGAGTTGTTTAGTATGTTGTCCTGTATGATAGCATGTAGTTGTGTAGTTTTTTTATTTACATCTCTAAAAACAATCATTTGTATGTTTTATTTTGAGTTTTTTTCTTGAATACAGTTACTCTAAAAAATACTTGTGTGGTGCAAACAGCCAGCATGGTATAGTGGCTTGAGTGTTTGACTAGGACTCAAAACCAGGATTCAAATCCTTCTTCAGATAAATCTGCAGGTGCCTTTGGACAAGTTGTGCTCTCTCAAGGTCATTTACACCAGTGGTTCCCAACCTTTTTTGGCCAGGAACCACTTGACAAGGGACCACTTTTAACAGGGACCACTTTGAACAGAGACCACTCTCTAACATTAGTACCATAAGGGTTACGAATCAGTTTTTGGTCAACTTTAGATTCAATTTGGTTATTTGATTCAGAAAATTGATTCAGAAAATTGGATTGGACAGACCACATCAGTTCTAGCTTCTGATAGAGAACATATGCCATCCAGTAGTCGCCATCTGCTCACCCACAGAAAACCATATTTAAAAATATAGAGCTAATGTGATAGTAGTAATCATTTGTGGGTGGTCAGCCTCTCCCCTCCAAACATCCCCATTGCCTTAGCACTATAAGAGGATCTCGCGAGACCAGTCGCTTTCGTTGCCACGTGGTTTCAAGGCAACAGTGTATTAATGGTGAAGCTGTGGACCATATTTTTGTTCTTGCGGACCACAAGTGGTCCATGGACCACAGGTTGGGAACCACTGATCTACACAAACCATATAATACAGCTTGCAGCTGGCTTGGGAGGCAGGGTAGCCAGAAAATATCCCCCTCCCATTGCATGTTGTGTTTATTAAGCCTAAAAAATGCATTAAAAAGAACTCACCAGAAAGTCAGACATAAGAAAGATAACATGCTGCAACTGGTCAGAGTATAGCCCATGCAGGGCTTTAAGCCGAGATGGAAAAATGCAGAGTGCTTGTCAGGATACTGCTAGCACTGGTGCACTTTTTAAAATCGCCGAAACACAGCTGGCCAGAAGGGAGGGAAACCACATCATTCCTATGAGAATGTTCACTTTCCGCCCTTTTCTTCTCATTTCCTGTACCCTGCCATGGTCCAGCACTGATCCCAAAAGGACAAGGAGATGCATATCAGTGCATCTCAGCAGACTGGTTAAGAAAAAATATATACTGGTGGGTTCAGTTCTGATCGGTGATCAGTGGATACTGTGGCCATTGTCCCAGCCTCAAACAGATTTCTGGAACAGTTCTGCTTTATAGTGTCAGTGTAGAAGCACGCTAAGACATACAACAAAAAAATTCTGAGAAAATCCTAAAAGAGAGTTGAAGTCAACATAAAGAAAAATAAGAACAGCAGCTATCAGAAGCTGTTTTCCTGTGATATCTAATCCCACTCTAGTACTGCAATTTGCCTCGTATCTTCTACCCCAACCTTTTCAAAATTTGAAAATTCTGCTATAGTGGATAATATGTCTCCAAAATTTCCCCAACCTGCTGACTGGGAGATTTTGGGAATTGTACTCCAACACAACTGGAATCCACTCAGTTGGGTGAAATTGTCCAGTCCATTTTCCTCCCAGTAAGTTTCCTGTTTCTCTTCTCCTTGGGAAAAAAAAGAAGACACAGGTCAAAGCCTTTTCACAGATTCTTTCCAGAGTGCTATTCACAGCTCTCACACTCTCTCTTTTTCTTGTTCACCACAAACTCAGAAGCTTTTGGCTAAAGCCCCAAAACCACATATGACAGCTTTATCCACATGCTGCAATACACTTGTATAACTTGCCTGTCTTACAACTCGTATCAATTCAGTCCTGTAGTGGGGAGATTAAATCTAAGCATTGTTACTTGTCTATTGGACTGAAGCAAGAGACTGAGCTTCCAAGTGCATTAAGCTTATATTGCTTTGTTTCTGTCTTAAATTTCACTATAGGAAATCTAGAACTTAGATTTATATCTAGAGTAGGGATGAGAAAGTCGGGTGACTGCAACTCCTATCAGCCCCAATCAGCATCATAAATGGTAATGGGACATGGAAAATCAAGTTTACTCATAAAAATATTCTCCTTCTCTTTTCTCAATGTATGTTTAAATAGGTACCTTCTAAATTTGATTGTATATGGGCATGTTCCCAGATAGTATCAAGTATGTAGGGCTCCTACTGAGCAAATGGCTTAGGAACATCTGTCGTATATGGGATCGGCCAATTGGTAAAGATTATCTTCACCAAGATTTCGGATAGTAGGTTTTCTAGCTCTACCTGAGGCAAGGAATTGAAATAGCAAGCAGTATCTGTGTCCTTAAAAGTATAGCATTTCTGAGTTGCTATGAGTTTTCCAGGCTCTATGACCATGTTCCAGAAGCATTCTCTCATGACGTTTCACCCACATCTGTGTCAGGTATCCTCAGAGGTTGTGAGGTCTGTCGGAAACTAGGCAAGTGAGAGGTTATGTTGCATTCCAAGACAGGAAAAACCCTCTGACTTTAAACACCACACCGTTGGATGGAAAACAATCCTTTTATTAAAAAGCAGTAAGGTAAAAAAAACACTTTAAAGAAATAGGTAAATCCAATTGAGTAAGAAGATAAGCAGGAACAAAGTAGTCCAGGGTAATAGTCCAGCAAAGTCCATTAAAACAAAGTCAAAACTTCCCAAAAATAATGCAAAAAATCAGGAAACATGAACCCAAGATATGAATATAAAAGCATGGAATTCAAGAATCAAAACCATAAAACAAAGGAACTTAAAACATAAATTTCCCAAGCAAAACTTCAATGAACAAGAATGAGAACTTGACTTGATTCCAAACGATACTTCATCTGACTACCTATCCTGTACTTGGGACTTTTATCTCCTCATTAGCTAAGTCTCTAGAATTCAGAAATTGGTTTTGTTTTAACTGAGAATTTCTTATCTTTTTTTCTCGGGGCCTGGCAGACCGCCGAAGCCACTGTTTGGCTCTCCTGTATCGACTAATCTCCTTGCATCTATCTATTTGCTCATTAATTTCTGCAGCTGAGCCAGGTGCTGAGCTGTTTTCATGTTCCCTATCATGGGAAATCTCTGGTAACAATTCAGAAAGCACACCATCATCCCCACACCCCTCAGGGACATTCTCATGGGAAACTACACTTTGAACAGGGATCTCCTGGTCATTCTCTGCATCAAGATCCCTGACCAAACCATTGCCATCTTGAAACTCATCTTGAAACACGTTGACATCACTCCCACATCCAAAGCACCCTGATCCTGAAACACAATCACAGGCTGAGCTCCAACAGGTTGTGAGGTCTGTTGGAAACTTGGGGATGAGAAGGCCGGGTCACAAATGCAGGAAATAAATAAATAAATAAATAAATAGTAGGGTTTATCTATTTGTGGAATATCCAGGGTTGTAGAAATAACTCTTGTCTGCTTGAGGCAAGTGTGAATGTTGCAATTCGCCACCTTGATTAGTATTGAACTTGCAGGGGTATAAATAAATTATTATTATTATTATTATTATTATTATTATTATTATTATTATTATTGGAAACAGCTCTAACATTTGAGGCACCAACATGTGTGTTGGCTAATGTCATTACTCTGTACTGATATTAGGTGGAATATGAAAATTACACAGAAGGTTGGCAATTTGGAAAAGGATGGTAAGATGGAGGTTGGAGGGAAGACTGGGGTATAAATCATATGGGTGGAGCTCAGAGGGAAGAGGCAAAAACTAATGTCATGTCTCCCCTTTGCCAGGGTCCTGCGCTGGAAGGGAATCTAAGATGAAGTTATGGGATGTGGTGGCTGTCTGCGTGGTGCTACTCAACACAATATCGACCTTTCCTCTGCCCGCTGGTAAGACTGCTTCCGAGAAGGCCAACTCAGTGCTAAAGAGGACAGAAGAGGAACACCCTTCCAACAGGCTGCTGACTCCCTACGCCGGCCAAATGAACTGTAAGGAAATAAGCTCCCCTTTCCTCATTGCTGCTCACACGTCATCTTTCCAACAATTATGCTTTCTGTTGTTTAAGCCCCAGTTAAGTCCAAATAGCCAGCTCCCCTGTAATGGTTTCTACTTTTCCAGCCCAAAGACAAAAAGTGTGCTAACATGAAAAGCAGACAGGTAATAAAACTGTGGCTTGGCCCACGGTTTTAATGATGCAGAAGACATTGGGAACCAAGATGCCTAGCTTGACTTGTTCATTCACTATGATATTGTCATCTCATTTGGCATCCATGAAACCTTTAGAATATACATGGAAGGTGGTTCTTGAAACAAACTGAGTCAAGTCTAAAATCAAACTACTTTGTAATTTTTTAAAATTCAAGGCTGTTGAAATCTATACTATTCTTCTTGGGTATCTCCAGCAGAAAATAATTGGAATTCGGAAGGTCAGATAGTTTTTTACATGATTCCATAACTGCTAAGAATGGAAAAATGCATTTTAATGTCAAATTCCTGCAACATGTTCACACTTTGGACTGTATAAGTCTAACAAAGACCTACTGACTTTGCAAGACTTAACTGGGAAAAAATCCAATAACTTTACTATTAACTATGCTGTTTATTGAGCTGACAGATGGTTTAAGTAGTTTATGGATTTTAGCCATTTTTGGTAAGCTGACAAGTCTACTGTTGAAGTATATTGCAGTGCACTAAAGTGGAGTTTATAAAAATTCATTTCGCAAGTAATTAATTGAGAGCAATAGTCTAGCTCGACATTGATTCTGTAGAGGGCTAGGTTGCTGAAAATACTGTTGTTGGACAGAGGTTGCA
This sequence comes from Anolis sagrei, assembly GCF_037176765.1. Lineage (NCBI taxonomy): Eukaryota > Metazoa > Chordata > Lepidosauria > Squamata > Anolidae > Anolis > Anolis sagrei. Next base: position 278,766,855 of record NC_090022.1, read on the forward strand.
ATCCACAAACCACTTGCTCCAGAGATGACCCAGTGCTTTCATAGGAATGGATTTTGATGGAGGGCTTATGTACCATAGTTGGATCTCATGCATGTTTACTCTGACATAAATCCCACTGAGTACAATCAGAATTCCAGCCTTTGCCATCTGATTCACATTTCCTTGCAACTAAATTCCGTTGGGGTTTTCTCATTGGGATTTTCATGATGAATTTTTTATTTTTATTTTCTCTAACAAGAATACAGTTGAACTGCTTATGCTTTCTATTTCTCTGTATGTACCAAATCCAACTCCAATGAGGGCCTGGCTGCCCCAAAGTCAGTGAATTCAGTGTGTATATACCTCATAATGGAGTTCAGAAAAGTTAATCGTTTGGACTACAATTGGCCATGTTTTTTTCAAGCTCTGGTTCATAACATGTATATAACAAGATTCCTGATCTCCCTAGAGCTTCCAATACCATGGAGATCTGGTGCACATCTTCTACCATGTGTATGGATGGCAGAGAGTTGGCTGCATATTTCAGTGATGGGATCAAGAACTTTGTTGATTTTGGTTGCATGCAATCTAACTCAAGGTGGCTGGCAATCTTACAACGACAGATAGTTCAAATCACAAATAATAAATTGCAAAATATGGACTCAAAATACCATTAAAACAATGCAAACAGCAGTAATCAATTGGTTACATTATTTGTCCTAGTCTGTGTAAATCAATGTCTGAGATCCTGTATCAAAGACATAAAAGGAGCTACATCACTAACACAAAACAGAACTTTACTACTGAATTCTAAGGTGCACCATGGGACACCATGCAAGATGTTCCATCACACAGTTGGATGTAAGACATGGTGCTCACTGAGATACATTGCTCATTGGCATGCTGCTGGCTCCACTTGCATAATAGTCCTGATGATGTAGCTATGTCTCCATTCATTACTAAGAATAGAGATGTTCTGCAAAGCACAATTCAGTTTTGCACAATCATGTTGGCTTACAAAGATGGAACTTCCTAACAGAATACAAGCCATTCTGGAAAATGAAAGTGTGAAGGACAGGCAGAGATCTCTGATGGAAGGAAATTCCACAACCAGGCTGTCATCACCAAAAAATCCACACAACAGTGTTTTTTCATTGAAAAAGTTGGAAGGGACTTCAAGGACCATCTACTCCAGTGGTTTCCAACCTTTGATCCTCCAGGTTTTGTTTTTTTTACTTCATCTCCCAGAATTCCTGATAGTTGGCCAAGCTGGCTGGGGCTTCTGGAAGTTGAAGCCTCAAACACCTGGAAGAGCAAAGGTTACACACCAGTGATCTAGTCCAATCCCCTGCTATACAAGAATGGCCAGAATTCTATCATAATTACAGCATGAAAATATGGATTTTTGTTGTTGTTTGAAACACGACTCTCTGAATCTTCCTCTGCCTGTGATAGCTGGCGGATTCATGGCATTATAGTCCAAAAAATACATTTCCAAAGGTCTGATCAAAAGTCAAGTTCAAAGTGTGTCATTCTAGTGAGAAATACAGCAAAATTCACAGACCATTGTAACTTGGGCCAGTTTTGCTTCAGGGCTGATAAGCCGGAGAGAAGGTCTACACATAGCATAAGGGAAGGAAGTGGCCAGGAGGATGAATTTTAGTAAGTAAAAATCTCAAGCATCCTCATATGCAGAAATGCCACATACGCCCACTGTTCTTTAGGTCATCCATGGCCTTTGTATCACATAGGGCACTGTGCTCCCAGTGTGGTTTTGTTATTGTTGTAAAGTATACACAGTAGTCTCTACTGTTGCTTTCCTGAGAGAGTAGGATTCTCAGGCTGCTTTCGCCTCTTCAGCATCTTCCCAGCAGATGCAAAACCACATTTACATTCTTTCTTCTTCTGCCTCGTCTGTTCCTCTTTCCTTCTCGTCCCACTGGAATTTTTCCTGGGCTTCCCTTTTTGCATTTTGGAAAGAAGCCACGTTTTTCTTCCAGGAATGATTCAAGTTGGCCAAATGATTTAACTTTCACTGTTCCTGCCTTCTTCTGTACCATTCACCCTCTGGATCCTTGGAAAGCGCCGGTCTGTATTCTGTAAAAATTCTTACACAAAATAATGCTTTGTGTGTGTGTGTGTATCAATATAAATAAAAAAAATATAATGTTCATTTGTGGGATTAATATAACTCAAAAACCACTGGACGAATTGACACCAAATTTGGACACAAGACACCGATCAGGCCAATGAGTGACCATCACTCATAAAAACATTGAAAATCACAGCGGAAGAGAAGCCAAAAAATAAAAAATACATTACAACACATGCACAAAACCACATATATATGCAATATATACGCAAACACACATTTATACACATATACAAATATATATATATATATATATATATATATATATATATATATATATAATACACACACACAAGGCACATATACACAGACTGAACCACAGCAACGTGTGGCAGGGGACGGCTAGTATGTATGTGTATGCATATATATAACTGTAATGTTCGTTTGTGAGATTAACATAACTCAAAAACCATTGGGCAACTTGACACCAAATTTGGACACAATACACTTAACAGGTCAACGAGTGACCATCACTCATAAAAACACTGCAAAACACAGCGGAAGAGACTTTAAAAGCCAAAAAATAAAAAATACATTACAACACATGCACTAAACCACATATATACACAAATATATGTACATACAAAACACATATACACAGACTGGGCCACAGCACATGTGGCAGGGGACAGGAGATATATATATATATATATATATATATATATATATATATATATAATATTCAAGTTTCTCTTTCTTGGTGATTTATGCTAGTTCTGGCTAGAATCCTGTATGGTGCAGCATAATTTAGTAGATTGCATGTGGAATTCTTCTACAATTAACCCTGCAAATAATTCAGATTTAATGTGTTGCCAAAGGCTTTCATGGATGGAGTCACTGTGTTGCCGTGAACTTTTCAGACTTACCATTGAGCCACTGTATCACCATGGCTGGTGGAGAGGCCTGGAAAATTATGTGGCTGTGTTGCCATAGCCAGGTGTTGAGATTTGCTGGGTTATTCTGGAGATCTCAGGTGATGATGTAATCATTTTGCATCTAGCTGTGACACCTGTCCAGTATTCCTCTGCTCACCACCAGCCACAAATACCCGTGGGAGGAGGACTCTACAGTGAGCCCAGAGGTGCATCCAGTCATTGCAGAGAGTAGAAGGGCATATTAACCCCCCCCCCTCCTCCCCAGTTGCATACATAGGCATAAGGCAGACTTACTCCTTTGCATGCTGTTAAGAACATGTCAGAAATTATGAACATTGTCTCACTTGATAGGCAAACTGGCATTGCAGCTGGACTGTCACCTTTGTATCGTGTGCATCCCACTTCTGACCTGTCTCTTCCCTGTGATTCTCCTGTTCCTTGCTATTGACATAGTAAAACCCGTCAATTGATCCCAATCCAACATCATTCCCATCATTTACTTTGGTTAAAAAAAGGTCCTTTTTTACATCTGTGCTAGCACACCATCAGTAGAATGACATCATGGAGTGGGATTCATTTCCTCCCCCATCCCACCCCAAAAAAAATTATTTGCTATTTTTTATATTTTGGAGTTATTGAATTGTAGTTATTTAACTGCAAAATTTCCCTAAAATTTAAAACAATAAAGGAACACTGGAAAGGTGGGTTTATGAAGGTTTATGGAAGTATAATTGCAGAAAAGCCATCATTGTGCGATTGAAGGGGTGCAATATCCTACGTATTCTCTTATCAATGATAGTCTGACTGTAGTGGAATAGTAGTTTCCTTTGATAAAGTCCTGTATCTCTCGTAGCTAGTCCCCTTTCTGAAATGGTTATTAGTGACTTTAGGGAGGTATTAGAGAAAGCCATCTCTTCCTATAAGAGAAATAATATATAATATTAAATCTGTATTTATATGCCACTTTTTCCCATGAAGGGAACCAAAACGACTTCCAACACGTTAAAATATAATACAAAATCAACAGTAATTGAACACACAAATATAACACATTTCAAACTATCAAAGTAAACCAGAAAGTTGTGCCTCCCTTTAAGAGGACAATAGACAGACAAACAAGGAATTATGTAAGTCTGAAACATGGAAAGGGTAAGACGATGCTTCTGGAAAGTGAGATTAACAGGAAGACATTGTTTTAATGGTTTTTGTATTGTATTCATTTTATATTGATTTTATACGGCTATTTTAAATGTTTGAATTGTATATTTTGAATTGTTGTGGCATCAAATTGCTGCCGATTTGTAAGCCGCCTTGAGTCACTTTTGGGCTTGAGAAAGGTGAGATAGAAATATAGTAAATAAATAATAAATAAATAAACACAGCCATGCTTCACTTAGCACTGAGGCAAACAGCTGCAGCACAACCAAAACACCCCCAACTGTTCGAGCTCCATTATCACACTAGAGCACAGGACACAATTTGTGTAAGACATCACTCCCAATTCTGCTCCCTTAGTCTTCATTCTTGTGACTTCTGGTGACAGCTTCTCTGGCCTATCATTCTGTTTATCTTTTCAGCCTGGTCTGTTTCAATGAAAGGGACTTTATCGGCTTTTGACCTCTGAAGTATTTCAACGACTGTTAGCAGCATTCTTGGGTTATTGACATCAACAGATTTCTCTGCTGAACTCACAATCATTTTAGCTCTGCACCATTACTGTTACCCATACTAGCATAGTTACACCATCCAACAGGATTGTGGCAAACAATAATAATAATAATAATAATAATAATAATAATAATAATAATACTTCCAAATTTTGGAGTTTTGGAGCACAATATTCCTGACTCTGGCACAAGCCAGTCAAGGTGGTCCCATTGGTGATCGGCACACTGGGTGCAGTATCTAAAGACCTTTGCCTGCACTTAAATACAACCGGCGCTGATAAAATTACTATCTGCCATCTGCAAAAGTCCACCTTACTGGGATCTGCATGCATTATTCGCCGATACATCACACAGTTCTGAACACTTGGGAAGTGTCTGACATGTGATCCAATACAATACCGAGCAGATGTTTATTGATTGTTATAATGTTATTCTTTTAACTTGTTTTTAACTGTTTTTATCATGTTTAAGTATTGTATTTGCTTTGTTAACCGTTCTGAGTCGCCCTGAGGGATGAGAAGAGCAGTATACAAATATAGTAGTAAACAAATACATGATCTTGTTTGCTGTGGACTCATCTTGTTGTGTTCAAATAATAATAATAATAATAATAATAATAATAATAATAATCCCATCTGAACAGCACCAAATCCTACTTAGTGTGTTGTTTTAAGTCCAGTTAATTATACCCTATTATTAATTTCTATTCCACTCACCCAATAGCTGAAGTTATGGGGCCAACGTATAATTGGTGTGTTTTATTAATATTATCTCACTCAACTTCATTTCTTCACACATCATCCTGGCTGGTGGAAGTTAGAATAAGAAAGAAAGACTTGCTAAGATTTGATTTGGAAAACAATGACTTGAAGTAGGTTCCCAGTTTTTCCTTATCTCCTTACACGCCATTCATTCCTTTGCCTTTGAAACCTGGTCTTTCTGGAAGGCTGTAGAGGCAGTCCCCAAGTTACAAACAAACAACTCATAGTTAATAATGAGGATGAGACAACAGGAAGTGAGAGAAATCTTCCCCTAGGAAGGGAAATTCACTCCTGTAAGAGTTATCATGGGAAAAAGTGTCTCAGCTGAAGCTGAATCACAAATCCTTGTTTCTACAACAAGCTATTTTTTTTTTCAAAATCCAGTTATCACAGAAGCAAGAAGTGAGGTTAAATCTTCTGAACAGGGGCACAGACAGCATTTTTTTTTTTAAAGAAGTGACGTCTGGATTTATCTCAATACGAGATGAGCAGAGACTGGTTTGCTACTTTGAAGGGCATGTCTGTGGAAAATGTCTACTTGTTTGTGTTTTGTTTTGTTTTAATGTGATAAAGTAATGTTTCGGTTGGCATTAGTTGTTCTGCGCAGAGTGAGCTTAGAAGGTCTTCTGTCAGTTTGTTGGCTGCTTCCCTTTAGTTAGTAGGAGCTGGTCACAGACAATCACATGCCCCTAATTGTCTCTTCCCTACACAAGCTGCTGAATATATATATATATATATATATATATATATATACACACATACATACACACTACTTATTTAGGCGATCCCTCATTGTCCGAGTAAGATTGTCCTCCAAGTACGGTGTCCTGGCGGTGGGTAGGTAGGTGACTGTGGAGCCCTATTCTTGACCCACATGTTCTCCTGCAGTGAGGTTTCCAGGTGGAAGGCGGTCCCAGTCAGGGTTGGCTTGATGCGCCTTCCTCTTGGCATGTTTCTCTTTTTCACCCTCCATTCACACCTCTCCAAATTCTACAGCACTGCTGGTCACAGTTGACCTCCAGCTAGTTCTCAGTGTCTATGCCAGTTTTTAAGGTTGGCTTTGAACCCATCTTTAAATAAACACACACACACGCATAGTGCCCACAATGAGATTCAGACTTTGTAAATTATATCAAGGGTATAATTCTCCCATTCCAGCTGATCTTGCTAGGTTCCCCTCTCATTGCTTTTCATCCTCTCCCTAGTAAAACTTTTCTTTCTTTCTTGATTTTTTCAATCAAGAAAGAAAATCTTATTGTAATATTACACAATGTTTGAGGCCCAATTGGAAGCTCTGTCCAGGTTATACCTATGTTATCCTATCACATAAATCTGTTAAAACAAGGTTTCTTAGCATTTCCCAAACCACTGGATTGTTTGCAGAATACATACCCTTGAACATCTTTTTGTATAAACATGCTGTGAAAACACACATATATTGTCTGCAGAAAGCCACCAGAGATTTCCAGAGTTGTGTATTCCCACACCAAGATGACTTAGTCACCTTGCGGTTAGCATCACCTTCTGTCACTATACATCAAACTCTCTCAAATTTTGCAAAATACCACGTATTGGATTATTTTGTGTGTATGCAGGCTGAGCCTGTTTACGAAACTAAGCCATCTGCATACCATTTAAGGTTTGTAACTTTCACTGCAGAATTTTTGATGCATTGCACAATGTGGTTATTTTGCTGGGTATAAACAGATTTAATTGATGCATTCTTACACTGGAATGTATGTAGACGCTTTGTGACTTGTGAGGAGAGGAGACAGAGATGACAGCATTCCCTTCAAGTGCTTCATCTGCCTTTTCTCCTATGCCATGCAAAGGCATGTTGGTAGGGAGAGAAAGCATGTGCTTGAAAAGTCAGGGTAACTCACGTATGGGAGCAGGTACGGGAAGCAGCGGTAGTCCATGTCTGCTTATGGCATTACAGGTCCAACCAATGAAAGGGGGATCTTTGTGCGACAGTCTGGCCTATGTGTAGAGAACCGCCAAGGATGGTGCTGATTATCTGTTTGGCAGGTGGAGACAGAACTAAATCCAGCGCTTCCACTACCCCAAATAGCTGACTGGCACACTCTCGGCAATTTCCTGACACGCAGCTCCAGCAGCTGGATCAAGGGAAGGAACTGCATGCGCAGCACCCATTTGCCCCGTGATTCCTTCTCCAACTAGGGATATGCTGCCACATGGGTACGCCCCATAGTTGTTTGATCGGGAAGATATAAATATCCCTCTTACTTCCGGAGCGAGATACTGCTTATGTTTAGAAAACTAAGCTTCAAAGTGGGGATTTGAACTTCGGTTTCCAATATCCACATTCAATATGCTTTATGTACTTTTGTATAAATCCAGATCTGCCACAACTACATCCAAAGACATTTTTAGAGCAAAGAGGACACGTGGATCAAGCAGACTGAGCCCTCCTCTCTTTTACAGCCTTGTCTTTTTTGACCTCACTTTTTAATACCTGGAGGCAAATGGGAAGACCTGGGAGAGTTAGCTATCCTCCTTTCATCTCTTAAAAATGGAAATCTTCCATTGTTATCACACCTCATGTACAGAAGGGGCCGGGCCGGATTTTTCTTTTAATACTAATCTGCATTAGTATATGTAGACTGAGGTTTACACATGAATCATATATTTTCTTACTTTTTCATAGGTTTAATTAACTACTGGTCAATTGTGCAGAATGGTGAACTTTTATTTACATAGTGTTGTATACTAATCTGCATTAGTCCCTGTAGACTGAGGTTTAAACATGAATCGTACATTTTCTCACTTTTTCATAGTTTTATTTAACTAAGAGTCAATTGCGCAGAATGGCGAACTTTTATTAACATAGTGTTGTAAACGTGCACAGCTTTATCACAACCATTGTGTAATGACCACTAACAATTCATTAACAGAAATTTTAAGTTAATCATTCAAATCTTTTAGTTTTTATGGTTTTCCACTCTATTTGCACCATTTTGAGTCCATATGAAAAATTGTATGAATTTTTGTGCAAGTCTGTTCTAATTGCATACAATTTTGTATGCATCTTTACCTAGTAACCACAATTTTGCAAAATTCCTAATATAAGACATTTTACTTTCACTAATGCATGTATTTTCATCAGTACTGTCTCCTCCAACATGTGGGTTGGTTTTATGAATTTCATTACATTTGGAGAAGAGTGAAATTTGAAGCATGACTAGATTTCACTCCATAACTGAAACAGTAACTCACAATGCAAATTCAAATTATTTTTCCCTCACCCATATTAATTATATCTGAAATTTTAAAATATCATGGTTTCTTCTCTTTTCTGATCAGTCCAGGCTTCGGTTTTCATGGAAAGGGGGAATAGCAAAGGGAAAAATAAATTAAACTGCCCTCCTGCATCTCCCACTCTTCATTAGAAAGGCAGCAAGTAAAGTAATGAACCAGAACAAGCATTAATCATTTAAACATTATTTGACCTCAGTATCTTTGATGTTATTTTTCATTAATGAATGCTGCTAATGGGTTTCCATTTCAGCAGTGCCTTATAGGTTTTGCTGTGAAGCCTGTAGTTAATTTGAGATTTCATTTTTGATTGTTGGTTTTGTTAACATTTCAGCATACTGACGCATGAATTGTGTGCCCTTTTTATAACCCCTGTTACTAAAAGGGGGGCTTTTGGCCACAGCGTTAGCTGCTTTGTAGTTTACCTAATTTTTTGAAAGTTTGAAACAGTTGACTGGGGTCAGTCACAGAGAGCTTTGTGTCTTCTTCAAGAAGGAAATTTCACTGTCTTCTTGGGAGCATAATTCAAAATGCTATCAGTTCCAAGACCTGATATATACCAGGTTATTTAAAAGGCTTTGACCAGCATCTTATTTAGTATTTATAAGCTGGATTTGTGATCTCATAACATTTATTATTTATTATTATTATTAACTTTATTTGTACGCCGCTACCATCTCCCCAAGGGACTCGGTGCGGCTTACATGAGGCTGAGCCCAAACACAACAATACAAGCAATAAACAACAATAAACAATAAACAACAAAGCAATTAAAAACATAGACAATAAGATAAACAACATTATCAATAAAACAACACACAATTAAAAACAGAGGGGAGGCCAAATGTAAAGTTAAAATTGGAAATATGAGTTATAGTTATGTTTGGTAATGAGCACACCTGACTCCCAAAGCCATGCACTTTCCTGATCGAGGGGTTTTTTGAGACACTGCCTATCAAGGTGTGGCGAATCTTGACTGTGGCACTCCCCCAATTGTGTGGTGTGTTACAACAAGCAGCTGCAGTAGAATCCCATGGGGGCTCTCTTGTTGCCAATCTCAAGGGGCTCCACAGCCAGAGTGCTGCAGCTATACTTTCTCAGGACTGCAGTTTGCAATACCTTGGAAACCCTGCTGTGTGAATGCTGCTTGACTTAAGAAGTTAGGTTTATTTGGGTTTTCTTCTGGGGGAACAGGGTGCATGTTTGGCATTAACATAAGTAACTCTGACAAGGGAGGTGTCTTGTTGTACCACTGCCTAATGTTGTAGGATCTTGACCTGTATTTTCCCAGGTTTTAAGATCTTCAGGGAAGTCTTACCATTGGTGCCACCACCATTTCAACATGTCTGATGAGATACTTAAGAGAGGTCCTGTGGTGTTGGTTCCCACACTATAGAATTCCTGTAAAAAGAGACTAACTTCTCTCTGTGTGTTTTCCTCTTCTACTGGCAGGAAAGGGGATTTCTTTTCTTGTCAGGCTTTTGTCATCTCAGCTAGTCTGTTGTTGAAGTGGATTTTCTGTAGCCGTTTGGGTACTGGCTCAATCTTTTGATATGTTTTTGATTTCTGGTTTTGATAATCGGCCAACTTTTATTTTTAATTGTGTACTTTCATAAGTCACTTGGATCTCTCTCTTTCTCTCTCTCTTAGTAGAAAGGCAAGATATGCATTTTATATCTATATTCATCTACCTGTAAATCAGTATTCTTCTTTCATACTATGCCATGTGGGAAGATCAAATAACAAGAACAGTTCAAAATGACTGCACGCAACTCCACAGGTTAACAGTTGGAGAACTTCTAATTATATTGCATGAGGAGGGAGGTTTTTTAGGGTACATCCCACCATGAAAACCTGTCGGCCTTTTCTGAATTCCTCTCCAGGAATCAGGAAACTTCAGGAGGTCAAAAGGGTACATCAACTGCATGGGAACTTGGGAAGTGACACCCACCTCTGATACACACCCACGACTTTCAACTGCTTGCTTTGAGCAAAAGAAATATATATATCTGAATGTATATTTTGAAGAAAGTAAACATTTCCATATATGCTATAAATGAATAAATAGATATGCGTATAATTAAAAGATTATTGTGGAAATAAAATGAAATGATGGGTGAGAATACGAATGAGATATGCACCAGAAGTAAACAACTTTGTCCACCTATATTCAGTTGCCATTTGTTTCTACTTTGCTGTGTTTTGACGAGATGCAGGACACGCACACAGGCTGGTCCTTTGCACACACAAAAAAACTAGACTGAATCATTATAATAGACACTTGAGTAACCCATAAGTATTGAATCAAAGCCAATTCAGCCAGATTAATGCATACTGTATATGTTTATGTATATGCCTAGAAATTTTAGTCAAAGATTGACTCCAATAAACTATGTCAACTTATCCACAACTTAATGTAAGTACTACACCTTAACTCTTATCAAAAAAAGAAACTGACCCTCCTCTACTGTTTCCACCGTGGTGCCACTCCTGTCATATTTGAATGCCTTGATGGGAAGATAGCATTGGTGGCAAGGAACAGCTGACCACCTGAAGTGGTTTATTGGGGTCAATCTTTGACTAAAATTTCTAGGTATATACATAAACGTATACAGTATGCATGAATCTGGCTGAATTGACTTTGATTCGATACTTATGGATTACTCAAGTGTCTATTTTAATGATTCAGTCTAGGTTTTTTTGTGTGTGTGCAAAGGACCAGCCTGTGTGCGTGTCCTGCATCCCGGCAAAACACAGCAAAGTAGGAACAAATTGTGTATTCCTCTCTCCATAGAATTACCCTAGGCTTAGCCATGGGTTACATCAAAATCCATACATGTAGCCACAAAAAATGCCCTCAATTTATATATGAGGTCAATTTGTACATGGGTAGATATGATACTTTTAATTTCAATGGTAAAACTTTATTCTTTGCAGTATTTTTTATAATCTTTGCAACCTTGGCAAAGAAAGGTAAAATATTTCCCAGATTAAAATAAATAAAAAGGAAAAAAAACCTTAGATAACTGTGAATTTGATCTTTCATCTGTAAAATAATATCAATAAGCCAAAACCATCAAATAGCTGTAACGTTAATAGGCTAGCATCCTGTTGGAAAGTTCTTGTAATATTAACCCAACTTATAATCATGTAAAGTTGAATTGTGCTGTTGTACAATTGCCATTTTCACAGAAGTGTAGGGAAGATGTATGTTCTCCATCAGGCCTTTTGCGCAAATGGAGCCAGCAGTGTGTCCCAGTGCACAGTGTGTGCCAATGTCCAGTAGGAATCCCTGTTGCACAAAGTGACATCTTCCCCAACAGAAGTCTCAATAGTATAACAACACTGTCTATTGTCAAAATTCACTATCATGGTTGCATATCATGACAGCAATGCTGCAATGTTATTGTAAATTTATGCATTGTAACCTCTGATGCAGGGTCTTGACTTTAGCTTTGCTCATTCTGGAACTTAATTTAAACTTGAAATGGTTGTCATTCCAAAATTATGCAATGCATCAGTAGTTTAAACCTGTTTTCAAGATCCTGTAAGGTGCCTCATCACTGTACATTCAGCTATAACAAAATAACTAGACACTTATATATTGTTCTTGTGGTCTTCACCAGCCAATACATTTGATGTTTTGGAGGAAAGGCGGGGATCAAAAAAAGGTAGGGCTTGGGGTGTGTGAGAGGGCAAATGTTTTATAGTTCTATGTGTACACAGTCCAGGATCACTGCCACTATAATATATGGGAAGAAGTGTAGAAAAAAACCTGTGTGAATAAATAAATAATTTTTCCTGTCTTTCTCTTTGAAACAGCTAATATGCCTGAGGATTATCCTAACCAGCTTGGTGATGTAGTGGATTTTATTCAAGCCACTATACAAAGACTGAAGCGGTCACCCGATAAACCAACTCCATTTTTCTCGAAACGGGAAAGAAACCGGCAAAATGCAGACAAAAACAGAAATAATTCCAGCAGCAGAAAGGGACGGAGAGGCCAAAGGGTCAAAAATCGGGATTGTGTCTTAGCTGAGATACACTTAAACGTGACCGACTTGGGGTTGGGATACACAACCAAAGAAGAGCTGATTTTTCGATATTGTAGTGGTTCGTGCGAGTCTGCCGTAACCCTGTATGACCAAATATTAAACAATTTAACGCAAAACAGAAAGTTGGTCAGTGACAAAATCAGACCACAGCCTTGTTGCAGACCCATTGCTTTTGATGATGACCTTTCATTTTTGGATGATGACCTATCAACTTACCATATACTGAGAAAACATTCCGCTAAAAAATGTGGATGCGTCTGACGTCCTTTGGTGTTTGGACACTGCTATGATATTGCATTCCTGCTAAAATGGCAAAGAAGGGACCAAGGCTCCCCAAGAGATGGAATGGTGGCTCTGAATGAAGGAAGAGGACCAAGCGTACAGGAGAACGGCAATTACGGGGAGCCTGGTTGACTGAAATCCAGTACAGGATGATTGGAGAAGTTACAACCATTGGAGGTCTTTGTTTCTACAGGAACGCAAATGGACATCAATGCTCAGGGCAGACATCCAGGATGGATGAAGGTGACTGCCACCATTTGCATTGAGGTGATCCACCATTGGCAAATATTGGCTTAGCAGGTGCTTAATAACACAGCCTCTGTTTGATAAGTGGCTTTATAAGTTACCGAATTAGAATTAACAGTCACTACTGCTAGCCTTAATTTCAGAATGTCATCCTGTCAGTTTAACACAGACATCCTCAAAATGCTGCCCTCCAGCTGATCGGGCCTCCAACTCCCAGAATTCCTGACCATTCAACAAGCTGACTAGGGCTTTGGGAGTTGGAGGCCCAAAAAGCTGGAGGACCACAGTTTGAGGATTCCTGATTTAAGAGAATTGCAAATGGTGATAATTTTAGGAGTTTATAATTGATGGGCATCTAAGCCATGTGCCAGTTAACACCTTTGAGAAAGAGAATAATTGCCTTCTTTCTCGCTGTTCCCAGTAGAACCGCCTATTCTACCAAGGCACATGGCTTTCTCCCATTGAAGTCTACTCATGAGAATTGTAGTTTGAACAGATGCAATATCTAGCATTTACCACTAGGGCATTTACCACTGGGTACAGACAGATGAAGATCCTACGAGCAGAGCAAGCAGGAACATGGTGCGAAATTAAAGAACAAAGTAGCAGAAAAGGGATTGGCAGTTACAAGGGTATTATATTTGAAGGAGGACAAAAATGCATAGATAGGGAAGACAAAAAGGTTGGCTCCACTGAAGCTACTGCACACCAAAGTAATCACATACACAACCCTGTGCTGGGTTTGATTGTTTAAAGCATAGTGTTTAAGATTTTCTAACCTCTGGCAACTCTCCCATGTCAATTGGTTTGCCAAGCAATTATTTAGTTTCTTCATTAAGCTGATGCAGCAAGCCATATTGAAAGCCCTATCTGAAGCAGAGGTGGGGTGTGCAAGCTAGGGATGGGATATGTAACTGTTTGGGACTACAAATGAAGGGGAACATGGGAGATGCAAAACAGTGTAATGAAGAGAGCTTGGGCACATTCTAAGAAGAGCTCAGAGTTCTTGAAGACTGGTGGCTAGGCCTATTGGGTTTCTTTGGTCTACCCAAACCCAACTGAAAATGCAACTTAGAATTCCGTCAATATTCTCTTATAGCTGTATATTTAAAGCTAGTAGTGTTGGGCAGGTTGTCATTCATGCCTACTATCTCTAATTTTCTCCCTGAGGAGCACCTGATAACATTCTAAAGAACCCAAGGGCTTGAAATCCAGTAACTCTAAGGTCTGTGTTAGAATCCATAATTTAGGCTCCATATTCATTTCATCGTGGTAGTGAAGAAATCACTAGGTTGCCCCTGCTTTCTGTAATATGACAGTCTCTCCTCTTTGCACCATGAGAGAAGTGCTACACCGTGCAGAAGAAACCCTTGCTGCAGCTTCTCCTCTCATGGGTGGGGTAACTTTCAGAAAATTGGGTTAACTCTGGCTTGGAGAAGGGCCAGGCACAGATGTCTCTCACATGGCATGGGGCGTCTCGTGTTACCTGGTGGGACAGGAAGTAGTGGCACTTCTGAAGTTCTCACACCACTGGAGTAACCTGAGTCCCAGGTCCAAGATGCTAGCAAAAATATTTTTAGTATATTGGGCACAAGTCAAGCAAGGGTTTCAATAAGCTAGCTAAAGTTCCACACAGACTTGAAAACCTATCCCAAGCAAACTGTACCAAAGGGGCCTGCTTTGTTAGTTCTATCCCACATAGAATTGAACTTTCGTATGATTATTCTGTTGGGGGAGGGATGAGAGTTAGGTTCGGTCCTCCTTTTCTGCTCTCTGAAAAAGCAAGTTGTGTTTTTAATCACTTATTCCTGCTTCGACTACACCATAAGAAAAATACGTGGATCTTTGTTTTTCTTTTTTCTTTGTGGTTTACAAAAGGACTAAGATCACTTACTTAATTAACTACATTTCTATTTGGGGTCGTCGTGAGTGAGCAGAGACTACTCGATGCAATGCATCCAGTCAGAGACAAATCTAGAGAAAAATATTTATTGAGATTTAAGTTATTATAATGATTATTATTTATTACAGTTCGTTCATGAGTTTTCCTTTCCTTTATTTATTAAAGCTTCTTTCTTCAAAACAGGTGCCAAAGTTACAATGAGACAGTGATGCTGGGAACAAAGATTATTGGTGGTTGTCATGAAGTATTACGAATTTATAACAAGAGTGCAAACACTTTTTAAAAAAGATCACTTACTTTACCTTTTCAACAAAAATTAAAGATCTCACAAATGATAACTTAGTTTGTAGCACTTCTGTACACAACACTTGACTCAAAAAAAGGGAGTTATCCTTGAACATGATGGATTCACAAGGCATTTTGAAAATAAAAGTTATAAGTCCAAATGGAGATTGAGTCCTGGCTTTGGGACACCAAAAACAAATGGAGACATTCAATTTAGTCACTAAATAACATGATTCCAACCCGTTTTCTTTTCCTTCTGCATTACTGTACAATAATAATAATAAAACAATCCCTAAATGTGTGCCTTTTGCACTCGCAGATCAGCTGTGTTTTTAAAGCAGTATTTCTAAGCTTTGATAAAGAGTTTTAGGGATTTTCCTTCTTTTAATTCAGGTATATTCCAGTAATGGAAAACGTCATCAAAATTGCTAGGATATTGTATATGTAAATGTATTTCTAGTTCTGTATTGATTTTCTCTGAGGTTTCTTTTAAAGCATTTTCAACACAATTTGAACATCAAGATTATATGAAGCAGAGAAGTTTCCTTTTGGATATAAAACGATTTTTTCAAAAATGCCTAGTGGATTCAACTGCATGTAGACGAGGCATAGGCAAAGTTTGACCCTCCAGGTGTTTTGGACTTCAACTCCCACAATTCCTAGCAGCCTACCGGCTGTTAGGAATTGTGGGAGTTGAAGTCCAAACACATGGAGGGCCAAAGTTTCCCCATGCCTGATGTAGACTAACCTGCATGTAGATTTACTATTCAACCATTAACACTGTCTACTGTAACTGGAAGTAGATAACAGGAACATACACATACTCATATGCTCATCGAAATCATTTCACAAGTTGTTGGTTCTAGGGGTCTCCAACTCTCTGGTAAATGCTGTTTGGTAGGAAAGGAGAGGTGTTGTGGCCAAACAAGTGAACACTACCGCATTGCCTTAGCTGGGAATCAAAGTATCTTAATGGCCAAGAACAACAAAATACTGTGATGGCTGCAAAAGGAAAACAGTCTTTGAGGAGGTCTGGAAAAAAACTTGTTCCACATCTCACTGGTTTTGGTAAGCAATCTCAAGTTGGGTTGAAGTTAGAAACAGCCATTGATCCATGTCATTTTGAAGAGTGTTTAGATACTTTGATTTAACTCCATCTTTTCCAACCTTCAGATGTGTTCAGACACAGGTGTGAGAACTGTGAGAGCTATTTAGCAGTGGAACTGTCTGCCCCGGAGTGTGATGGTGTCTCCTTCTTTGGAGGCTTTTAAACAGAGGCTGGATGGCCTTCTGTCGGGGGTGCTTTGAATGCAATTTTCCTGCTTCTTCGCAGGGGATTGGACTAGATGGCCCACGAGGTCTCTTCCAACTCTATGATTCTAGCTGTCATAACCTCCTGCCAACATTGATTATAGGTTGCAATAGAACACATCTAGAGGGGACTCAATTGGGAAGGTGGATGGATTGGATTAGCTATTGCCCTAATCTAAGTTTATGCATGAATGTACATTTATTTAGATTATGCATGAATATAGATTTATGCATATGATGCTGATGTGGATCAAAATGGAGGCACATGAAGATTTGTTCAGTTGTTGTCATTTATGTCTTCTAATATATTATATGTAGATCAGAAGACCTAGATGACACATTGGGTTTCACAGCAGGAGAAATGCAGGAAATAAATGAATTTAAAATACAGTAGACCCTCCACATTCCCAGAGGTTAGGGCTGCAGGACTCCAGTGAAAGTGGTAAAGCATGTATTGAAAGAAAGAAAAAACATGAGAGAACACATCTCTAAGAATCTAAAGATCAGTAGTTATCAACTTGTGAGTCCCCAGATGTTTTGGCCTTCAACTCCTAGAAATCCTAACAGCCGGTAAATATTGGGATTTCTGGGAGTTGTGGGCCAAAACACCTGGAGATCCACAGGATGAGAACCACTACTCTAGATCCACCCAAGTGATTCTATGGTCAGCTTCTGCCAGAAGGTGTTAATCAAACCCATGAATAATAAAATCCACAAGTTAAATCCATAAATTTGTATACTGAATGCAGAACCTGAAAAAAGACACAAACTGTTGTGTCTGTTTAGAGTTTAACCAGCATAATGTCACTGCAAAAATCCTGGTATGGTTCAAGGCATTCTGCTTGTGTTATGAACTCCACCACATTTCTATAAAAGGCCCGGCCCTTATGAGTTGGTGTTAGCTGCTAAAAATGTTATTCTAAGACACCAAGTCATTTAACACATTTTCTCTCATCTGTCTCTTCTCATTTTGATTGCATCTGACAGAAAGTTTTGCAAACATTGATTATATTGCTGCTAAAAACTGGTTCTAGGGGCTTCTTTGTAAACATTATCAACTCATCTAAACCTGCCTTGTAGCAAATCAATCAATTGGTCAATTTTTTTCCAGTGTTAGTAATACTAACCTGCTAGAAACTTCTAAAGTTCACAGGTTGAGATATTTCCCCATCCTCTTCCCTGTGATGTTTTAATTGGAGAAGGCAGGATTCGAACCTTCTGTATCAGGCATGTGTCCAAATACCAGAATCTGGAGATGGTGAAGTCATGGTGGCACGTCGGCCACAAAGCTGGACAATCCATCAGGTTCCTTCCCTAGCCCAGTGGTTCTCAACCTGTGGGTCCCCAGATGTTTTGGCCTTCAACTCCCAGAAATCCTAACAGCTGGTAAACTGGCTAGGATTTCTGGGACTTGTAGGCCAAAACAACTGGGGACCCATAAGTTGAGAACCACTGTAACCAACCATACAAAACATATTGCCCTTTCAACAGTTTACAAGGTTTTGCACAATGTCTTCTGATAATTTAGCTGAAACATTTATGATGTCCTTCTGTGCTTTCATACTAATTTGCAACCCAGTCTGACTTAAATGGATAAGAGTCCCATTGAAAATTCTTGCTTGCCCCATTGATAACAAGTCTTTAGGCAACACTACATATGAACATGGGTTCGTCTGTTTAGGCTGCTCTATGTTGTGATATACATTTAGCACTTAGCATAGTCCTGATTGCAGAAAACGTGATCTCTGAGTGATTCTGTTTGATTAGATCAGTGCTTCTCAACCTGTGGGTGCCCAGGTGTTTAGGCCTACAATTCCCAGAAATCCCTGCCTGTTTACCAACTGTTGAAGGCCAAAACATCTGGGGGGACACAGGTTGAGAACCACTGGATTAGATTAACTTTTAGCACTTCACAGTAGTTCAGCATTAGCTGAGAGTGTTAAAGGTTGATAAGTTTGCTCTGAGCTGTTTTCCAGACCATGTCAACCTCTAATGCTAACATTCAAAAAGGTACAAAAAAGGTAAAGTTTGTGATTTTTTTTTTTGCCTGTATGAAAAATAAATAATCTAAACCAGGAAAGCATCTTTCTTTGGGGATTGTATTCACCTACAATTTACGTCTCAGACATTTGTGTTAACCAACCAAAGTTCTCTACAGACTTTATTTTTGTACAATATGCATTTTATAAACTTTTTATGAAATAAAGCTCATTTCTATTGTTACGTGGATGCGAGTCTCCATTCTTGCACTACTGTGTGGATTGCTTTTTCCTGCCTTCCTTTTTGAAAACAAACATTAACATCTGACCACAATAAGTAAAGGTAAAGGTTTCCCTTGACGTTACATCCAGTCGTGTCCAACTCTGGAGGGTGGTGCTCATCTCCATTTCTAAGCAGAAGAGCCGCGTTGTCCATAGATGCCTCCAAGGTCAAGTGGCCAGCATGACTGCATGGAGTGCCTTTACCTCCCGCTGAAGGATCTACTCACATTTGTATTTTTTCAAACCGCTAGGTTGGCAAAAGCTGGGGCTAACAATGGGAGCTCACCCCATCTGTGGATTTGAACTGCCAACCTTTCCGTCAGCAAATTCTGCACCTTAGAGGTTTAACCTGCTGCATCACCGTGGCCCCCTTTCTGAGCAGAATATAAGACAGCTAATCTGAGGTAGTGGTTGGAGGACTCAGGGTTCAAATCCCTGCTTAACTTTGGAAATCCACGGGATGAGTTTGAACAAATCACATTCTCCCAGGCTCAGAAGGGGACAATGGCAAATCTCTTCTGAACAGATTGTGCTAAGAAAACTCTCTGACAAGATTGTTGTTGCGTCAGAACTGACCTGAAGGCACCTAACAACAAGAATAAGCAAAGAAATATTCAGACATATTTCTGATATGTCTCTCACCAGTTGGTACTGTTGACAGACATTTCAGAAATATATCTGAGTGTGATATATCCGAATATGACATATCATGTCAATATATTTTGGTGCTTCTCATGGAGCAGAAAATAGTCCTTCCTCTATCTATACCAAAGTGCTTGGCAGCCAAGTGCCAGGATCAAATAGGAATGCTGATAGAATCAGAAGGTGCATCTACACTGTAAAATTAATGCAGTTTCACACTACTTTAACTGTCATGGCTCAATGGTGTGGAATCATGGGAGGTATAGTTTGGTGAAGCACCAGCACTCCAGAGTATGTCTCGGGAAGGGTTGGTGAAATGATTTATTGTTTCCATATCACAACCTCCCTGAACTGCTGCAAGCTGAATAGCAAGTGTCCCAGAAGCAAGCAAAATACAGAAGAGTCCTTTCACAGCAAAACACTCTTCAGTCCATCTTTCAGCAGAGACCAGCTGCAAGCATCTGATCTATTTAGTACACACTGTTTAGTAAACTCATGGATTCAGGTTTTTATCCAAAATATCCAGAGGCTTTAATCTTCACCACTGGAAACCAGATGCTTCATAACATCCAAAATCCACTGGCAGGGTCAACTGCCCAACTCTACCTAATAATAGGCCAATCCTACTGTTTGCTTCAGTCACTTCTTTCCATTGTGGATGTTAAGTAGCAGAGAGGGTTAACCTATAATCAAATGTATTTTGACTGTGAGTGCCATTCTGTTAGTTACGCTCTATGTAACTCTAATTAATATCTATATAACTCACTTTTGTGGTTGTTACAGAGGTCCAAATTATCAACTGACCATGAAACAGCTCGATCACATACACAAACACAAAAGCACACCTTTTACCTCCTATTGCTCCTCTGCTGTGACCTTTTTTTTCTTTGGCTAGTGAAATTGGAAGAGGCAGAAGAGCAGCATGCAGCTATGTTCCTCTAGCTCAGTGGTTCTCAACCTGTGGGTCCCCAGGTATTTTGGCCTACAACTCTCAGAAATCCCAGCTGTTAGGATTTCTGGAAGTTGAAGGCCAAAACATCTGGGGACCCACTACTTGAGAACCACTGCCTAGCTCTATGCACAGCAATGACAGCAGTGAGATACCTTGGATGTCTTGGAGGACCATTGAGAACTTCCAGGAGATACCTTCTACTGGACTTGTGGCTTGTGAAAACCAGAATCTGGCCACTCCTTGGTGCCTGACTTTGCCCAGCCACATTATAGATGCAAGCAGCATTGCAAACCCATGAGCGCACTAGGTCATTACTAACAAACCTATTTATAACTTCTGTTTAAAAGTCATGTAGAAGCTCCCAATTAGTGGTGCAAATAGGATCAAAAGAGAAAGGGGATCACATGTACCTAACAATGTGCAACATGATTAGCACATTAAGATCCTTCTCCTGGACAGGGGTGTCATATAGAAGCTCTATCCCTTTGCAGAGTGAGGCAGTCACTTGGGTGCAGAGACTTCTGCGGGAATGAGAGGACAGAAATGGTTAGGAATGGAGGAGAAATTAGGTCCAAACATATATTATGTTGTTGCTGTTGTTGTGTGCCTACAAGTCATTGATAGAAGCCCTTAAACCTATCACAGTGTTTTCTGGGGCTGAAAGCATGTGATTTGCCCAAAGTCATCCAGTGGGTGTCCATGGTCAAGCAAGGATTTGAGCTCCGGTCACTAGAGTCATTGTCCACTATACCATGCTATACAGACATTGAATTCAGGTTGCTTGAAGTCATAAGTAAACTGGAGTATACTTGTGAACCAAAATTCAGATTCCTTAGAATTCTGTGATCCAAACAAGCATGTATTAAAGAAAAATATATACAAAATTTTACAGAAAACTGCCTTGTGTTAAGAAAATAGAATTAGGCTAGGAAAAGTGCATTGCGAAAAAATATATTAAGAAAAAAGCATGTTAATTGTGCAACCTCATTTTGGTTTATATAAAAACTGATGTAAATGTTGGCTGAAACTAATTTGTAGTCATGGAAATAAGGAACTTGGCAAAAATGAAATTCATTCACCCATTCACAGTCTCAGTCCCCATCCTTCCTAGGTTTCCCTACCCACATCCTAGCTTTTCTACTTAAGCTAGCCTATTAACCTCTGATGTGACGGAGGCTGTCTCGCTGCCAGTGCTGAATTAACACCATTTGGTTTCTTTCCTTCAACCAAGAGGAGCAATCCCATATTAACCGATTGCTTCAAGTGGTGAAATGACTTAGACCAGCCTTATCTTTTTAATGCAGAATTGTTGAAATTAGGAGCAATTACCTAAAGCTTAACACAACCAAACATTTTAGGTCAATTCAGAGGATGGAGACATCCCCCCACCCCCAGTCTTCTACATCAACCAGGCCCCAGGATAAGTTAATAGATTTTTGTGTACACAATTTGCAAACTACTTTTAGATCTAGTCAGCATGGTCAGCAATTATCTAAAAAGTAATGGGTTGTTGTAGGTTTTTCGGGCTATGTGGCCATGTGAGGTCACAACCTCTGAGGATGCTTGCCATAGATGAGGGCGAAAGGTCAGGAGAGAATGCTTCTAGAACATGGCCATAAAGCCCAAAAAAATGTCTCCAAGTTCTACTCGTGAGACACCTAATCCAATTCAGCAGTGACTCGGGTAAACTGTGCCCGCAACCGCACACTAGATTTGTCCAACTTAATTCCTAAAATGAATGTTGAACAATGCATGCAATACCTATTCTGTATACTGTGAACACCAACAAGAAGGAACATTTTGTGTCTTCTTGTTGTCGTATACCTTCAAGACATTTTTGGCTTATGGCAGTCCTATGGTAAGACTATCACAGGGTTTTATTGGTAAGATTTGTTTAGTGGGGGGTTCCCTTTACCTCCCTCTGAGGATGAGAGAGTGTGACTTGCCCAAGGTCACTCCAGGGTTTTGATGGTTGAGCAGGGTTTTGAACGTGGTCTCCATGATCTTAATCCAAAGCTAAAACCACTACACCATGCTGGCTCTCCAAAGCTGATTTATAAGGTAAGGTAAAGATTTTCCCCTGTCTCTGGGGCTTGGTGCTCATCTTCATTTCTAAGCCAAAGAGCCAGCATTGTCCATAGACACCTCCAAGGTCATACGGCCAGCATGACTTCATGGAGTGCTGTTACCTTCCCGCCAAAGTGGTACCCATTGATCTACTCACATTACCTTTCGGTCAGGTAAGCTGATTTATACTACCTGCTAATATTGATGCCAATTTTCAGGATATCCAGATTCTGAGCCATTTCCTACTACCTGAGATTTCTCCCTTTCGTGATCATATTGTGCCCTGCTGGTAAATCCAGAAGAAGCAGAAAATATGAGAGGCACCTAGAAAATACTTTTCCACCTCCCTCCAGAAGATTAAATGTCTAACAGAGATGCCCCCACACACATACGCAACAGCACATTGTCCAGCAGTTAATCATATTCTGTCCCAAAACTGTCTTTCTTAAGACCTTGAGTCCCAAAGAGGAACGTTTTGCACAGCATGACGCAAACAAGAAATCATTGTGAACCCCTGTGTTAGAAGAAATCAAGATAGGGTTGAAAAAGCCAATTCAAATGCTGCAATTGACATGTTTTCGCCCAATCTGGCAAATCAGATTGGTGTGTGTGTGTGAAAGGGAGAGATGGGGACTTTTAGAATTTAGGATATAGTCACGCTCAATAGACTATATCCTAAATTCCCCTATAGTCAAAGCAGATTGGCATGTGAAACTAAACTACCTTCTAGCCAGAGATGGTCAGGACTGTAGCCATGTGAGCAAGGGATGGTGCCTACAATGTGGTGGAAGAGGGTTAATTGTTGGACTTGTTTGGCAGGGAAGCAACCCACTGACAATTCTGAAATTAGCAGAAGAAAGGCAACTCTTCCTGTCCCAAAAGGGATGGACGGGAGGGAGTTAGGACAGTTCTTACACCCTTGCAGTCTATTATTATGAAATCATCGGCCTTCATCAAGCACTACCTTGATCTGTCCTTCAGAAGATGGGGGTGGGATTAGGTCAATGCCAAACGTATCTGCATTTGTCCTTAGCTGGAAATGACAGCAGGCACCCTTCCACTATGCAAAGAGCCCCAAATGAAAGGTTTCCAAGTTAACATCAAACAATTCAGTTGGCCCGATCCACCCCCTTTTATCCTATTTTGCCAGACAGATGATAGTTGAGTGCATGAGTTGTTTTCCCCCAAACTGTTGATGTTGGCACAAAACAGACATTTTGCTCATGGTGGGTTGGATTCAGATTTAAGTGTGTGGAAATTGAATTAACAGGAGCATCTCCACAGCATCTCTCCAGCCACTTATCTACACATTCAATGCTACAGAAAGGTTTGGGTGATTTTCAGTGAGAAACATAATGGTGTGGGCAGATTCAGGGGTCCAAATTTGCCTCCAACACAGTTGCCCACCTGCTTGAGTTCATTAACAATCACATTAAAATAGTCAGTTGAAAAACTCAATGTATAATCTTACTGGGTAATCAGCCTGACCTATTTCACAGGGACGTTACAATGGTAAACTAGGGAATCATATATGCTTCTCTGAGCCCCTCTGAGGAGTGTCAGCATAACAATAAATATCATATTTCTTCAATTCTAAGACACACTTGTTCCCAAGCATCACTTTTAGAGATGTTTGTGTATGTGTATGTGTGTGTGTGTGTGTGTGTGTATTTACAGCTGTTTCTGTTGGTCCAGAACTTATTGTGTGTCTTACAATTGATGACCAACACTGAAACAAGGAACTACACCTGGGATACCTTGTTGTAACCTGGTCAGTAACCTGTGTAGAACTCTTCTCTGACACAACCTTGGATGCCACAAATAGTCATTTGAAAACATCTACAAGTGACTCTTGAAATCATCAGACAGACTGGACTATTATGTTTATCTAAATGAATATGGACATTTATCCATGACTAAGAGAAGTTGTTCCTCTATATTGTGTTTATAAGTAATAAATCTGTCATGTGACATTATATTTGAAGTTACGACAATAATAACATTATACTTTGTGTAACTTAGTAATAGATATATGTGTTATATATATTTCAAAGTGAGACATGACCAGACAGCTCTAGTACTGTAGTTCAACAGAGTATTTTAGTTCCCTTAACTGCAAACCCTTGCATCCCAGAGAAAGAAGCCATGGCAGTTTAAATGGGAGCAAACTGGTAGAAGGCTGTTTGCAAGGATTCTTGCGAAGAATTTCCCAGAGGAGGTTAGATGGGAGATACCTCAATAGTTTTCGCAGTCTGTTCTTTCCCCTTTTTTGAAAAGGGTGATGATGGTGGCATCTTCAAAATCTGCTGGGATTTTCTCAGTCACCCTACTTTTTCAATGAGCTGGTGGAGTTGTGTCAGCTCAGGTCCACCCTCTTTAAAGACTTCAGCAGGGATCCCATTATGTCCGCTGGCTTTGTTATTTTTTTGTTGACTGATGGCAATGCTGACTTCTTCCAAACTTGACCAGGGACCACTTGAACAGGGACCAGCCTCCAACATTAGTACTAAAAGGGTTATGAATCAGTTTTTAATCAACTTTAGATTCAGTTTGGTTATTTGGGATGCTGATTCAGAAAATTGCATTGGACTGACAGCATCAACTCTAGTTTCTGACACAGAACATATGCCACCTAGTAGTCACCATCTGCTCACCCACAGAAAACCATATTTAATCATCTACAGCTGATGTGGTAGTAGTAACCTCCCCTCCCAACATCCCCGTTGCCTCGGGACCATGTTTTCATTCTTAAAGACCATTGGTGGTCCATGGACCCCAGGTTGGGAACCACTGCCTTAGAGGCTTGGCTCCTCAGAGGTTCATTTTTCCTTATTAGATTTAAAACAAGCTGGAAACTCTAAAGAGAGATCAGAAATGTTTCTTCAGGTAACTTCCTTCAATTTGGATTTAAATCTGGTGTAGGAGAGAGTCCTTCTTACCACAGCAGCCACCTGTGCTCCATCCCACAATATTTAGAAGTAGGTGGAGTCGTTTTCATGAAGTAAAGAGTCTCAGAAGATGGACTCTCATTTTCTGGAGGTCTTTTCACAAAGTCTGGATAGCCTTCTTTGGGGAAGTCCTTTGGATGTGTATTCCTGAATGTCGGGGGTTTGGACTAGATATCCCTTGTGGCCCCTTTCAACTTTATGATTCATGGATCTTTGAGGCTGAGGGAGATGCAGTTGGGAAGCAGGGAGCAGAAAACCATTCTTAACCTGTTGAGAGTATCTTTAAAACTATAGCTTTTATTGGAGCTTCTCTAGCACAAATAGATATCTTAAGAATGAATCCCAAAGTATACTTTAAAGCACATTAAACATTTTATGCAGTGTATAATAACACCAGCCTTGAAAGTAAAAGTGCCCCCCACATCCTATGGGCTAAGTTGAAGTTTATTCCTCCCCTCCTACAGCAAAAGTCACTGAGTACTGCAATAGCTTAACTAACACACCACTAATGCGTTGTTTTATGGCGAAGTCCACTCTCTGGTGCTCATTCAATCATGTGTTTTATTGCCAGCTCTCTTAAAACTGTCAAATGTCATTCCTGAGGAAATGGAGAACTAACTTATTTATTTTTAATTCCCTGTTCATTACTTGGGTACCATTTATGTGCCCCCCTCCTTTCTTCTGTTCTCACAATCACATTACAGTTGCTTTACTAAAAGCCCTTTCTTATGACATTTTTATAATCGACAGTAAATACCCAAAGCAGACATAACGCCTAGGCTATGCATGAAATATGAACAGAGGATGCAGTCTTTTTTTTTAAACCCCACTTGCATTTTAAAATACTGGGAGGTAGAGTGGCAATTCTGCATCTTTAAAGTGAAGTAGGTGTAAGACAGTATTGTCCAACCCTCCAGATGTTTAGGACCCAATAATGGGTTAGCTGTGTAGGACGAAGATTGTAATCCAACACATCTGTAGGGTGCCCACTTATGGAAGGTTGGTTTAAATATCCCTTCAGATTTGTACATGCTATATCTGTTCTTGTCCCCTCTTACCAGAGAATTCTCCTTTGGTCAACCTCTCCTTGGGCTAGAATCTCCTTGTTGTTTTTTGTGAGCCAGTGAAGGGCCTGGGGAACAAGCCCCATGAGGAGAGGCTTAAAGAGCTGGGCGTGTTTAGCCTGCAGAAGAGAAGGCTGAGAGGAGACATGGTATAAATATGTGAGGGGGAGTCATAGGAAGGAGGGATCAGGCTTGTTTCTGCCACCCTGGAGACTAGGACGTGGAACAATGGCTTCAAGCTACAGGAAAGGAGATTCCACCTGGACATTAGGAAGAACTTCCTAACTGTGAGAGCTGTTAAGCAGTGGAACTCTCTGCCCCAAAGTGTGGTGGAGGCTCCTTCTTTGAAGGCTCGTAAACAGAGGCTGGATGGCCATCTCCTGTGGGTGCTTTGAATGCGATTTTCCTGATTCTTGGCAGGGGGTAGGATTGGATGGCCTGCGAGATCTCTTCCAACTCTATGATTTTATGATTCTGTTATTCTAAGGTGGCTACTTAACAGTGTAAAAAGGAAAAGAGGGGAACTAACACAAAATTATTTTAGCATGAGCTTTTGTGAATTTCAATCCTCTTCTTCGGATGCACTAATGGAGTTGATATGAAATGGCAGATATATTAGCAATTACATAGTTGTGGGGTGGATCGGAGCATAAAAGGATACATAAAGATGCAGTATGTGACACTGGCCCTAACCTTGCAAACAGTTGTGTAAGGTGATACATGCCTGTCAAGCTAGTTTGTTGTTCTGAGGTTTAAAAGCAATCAACGAGAGTCCATTGCCTTCCAGTCAGAAGCTTTGCTGAGAATTCTTTAGTTGCATACCTGGCTGAGAGAACATATGCATTAACATAGGTAGTGTGTCAGGAAACTATTGACTCTGTTCACACCTCTGTTAATGGACTAAAGTGGCTATGTCTTTGAAAATGTCTTACGATGTTCACAGGATAATTTGCACTGGGGTCGCACTACGCTGAGTTTTGGCTTATAAAGGTTTGTTTTGTTTTGTTTGGGGTGGGAGGGGGTGGGTTGCCAGCTGAGACCCATTAACCAGAACCCAGGTTCAAAATTGTAACATGCACGGCCAGAAATAGCCAGGAATTTGTTATTCAATGCTAGAACCAAACCCACAACTCATTTCATAAAACCTGCTGTTGCTTTATTGTCAGAGATTTCTTTACAGCTATGTAGTGTGTGAGTGTGCACAATGTGTGTGTGGTTACTGGGAGTGAGAACCATTAAATCTTTTGAAAGTCATCTAGAGATCTATGACTTGGTCACCGTCTCCCCTCTGCCCAGGCCTGTGCTAGAACTAAATAACTAATTGGTTAGACTGGTCCAGCTTAACTTTGTGTTAATGTAATTGTGAGTATGTAAATGGATACCCAGAGATACAGAATTCTGCTGCACTTCAGAAGCATGCATTAACTTCAAAAAGAAATATTGGCTGGGGACTCTTGGACTTAACAGCCTCAGGGTCTAGCAGGGATCAATAATATGATTGCTACAGTTTGACAGATACAGAACAACAACAACAACAACAAAATTACCATCTGTCAGCTGCAAAAAGCTACCCTACTCGGATCTGCACACATTATTTGCGATACATCACGCGGTTCTAGCGTTGCCTCTGAAAAATCCTGCAAATCTTTTGGTAAGACAGGCGGACAAATGTCAGTATGCAAGAAGAAGCAAAGACCACCAGCACTGAAGTGATGGTCCTCTGCCACCAACTCCGCTGGGCCGGCCACTTTGCCCGAATGCCCGATCACCATTTCCCAAGGCAGTTACTCTCCTCTGAACACGAGAACATAAAATGGCATGTTGGTAGACAGGAAAAGAGATTTAAGGATGGGCTCAAAGCCAACCTTAAAAATTGTGGCATAGACACCGAGAACTGGGAAGCCCTGGCCCTTGAGCGCTCTAGCTGGAGGTCAGCTGTGACCAGTAGTGCTGTAGAATTTGAAGAATCACAAAAGAGAGAAAAGTGCCAAGAGGAAGGCGCATCAAGCCTTCCACCTGGAAACCGATACCCTTACTGCAGGAGAACATGCGGGTCAAGAATAGGGCACCACAGTCAGCTACGTACCCACCGCCAGGACACCGCACTTGGAGGACAATCTTACTCAGACAACGAGGGAGAAATCACTCTCTCTCTTAACAAATTCTGCCAAGAAATTCCTATGATAAGATTGGCAAAAGTAAAAAAAAAAGACTTTAAAGTGCACAACAACAAATCCTAAATACGCTTACCTGGAAAAACATTTCACTAAGGTTATGTTGAAACACCATAGATTGCACTATAAATAGGTTAGACATACAGTATTTAGCTGCCTTGGACTTAGTGTGAGCTTAGCAATCATATAAATGCAAAATAATGCTTACCCTGTATAGGTATGTTTTATGTATAGATATGGAAATTTTAGTCTAAAAAATCAGCCCCAAAAAACTCATTTAACTTAACTATGGGCAATGTGACTCCTATACCTTAACTCTTAAAAAAAACTTGGCACAAATACTCAAAATGCCCAAATGTATAATTATTAATTTTATTTTTAAAACTATGTAAAATAGTCAGTTGAACTAAATTTGAAATATGAAATCAAAATAAATTGGTAGAGAAGCACTTCCAGTAACGGTCAGGCTGGTGACCTTTGACTCACTGGTATGGTGTTACTTACAGCTTGCCCACTCACTTGTTTTGCCTCCAATGTCTGTTTGGATGCTTAATTTGACTATGATTTCATGACTCCTCAATCTGCCCTGTGTACTGACTAAGCCCTACAATAAAGAAAGGCTCAGTCCAGATGGGTGACATCAGCAACCCAATACAGCAGCTATTCAAATGAATACCACAGACCCCCTTATATAACTCACTAATTTTAGGTTCTGCGTGATCATTATACAATAGAATAATGCATTACAGACCGCATTCAGCTGACCAGCTTCTGGTTTACTAATTTGAAGGCTACTTTGTTTTCATTTGTATCAAAGCCGTGGGTGTCCCTTTTTGAATGCAAAGGTCATACAAGACATCAAAAGCTGACCTGAGTCCCTTCAGGATAGAGCAGTCTATAAATAAGGTATTATTATTATTATTATTATTATTATTATTATTATTATTTCTTACTACTGGTCATACTCATGAGTAGGAGCCTCCGGTAGTGCAATGGGCTAAACCCTTGTGCCAGCAGGACTGAAGACTGACAGGTTGTAAGTTCGAATCTGGGGAGAATGTGGATAAGCTCTCTCTGTCAGCTCCAGCTCCCCATGCAGGGGCATGAGAGAAACATCCCACAAGGATGGTAAAACATAAAAACATCTGGGCATCTCCTGGGCAACATCCTTGCAAATCGCCAATTCTCTCACAGCAGAAGCGACTTGCAGTTTCTCTAGTCGCTCCTGACATGAAAAAAATCCTCATAAGTCTTTAGCCAATAAAAAACTATTTAGGAAAAACTGGAATCAGAATCCACCCAATAATGTTTTGTGTGCCCACACTTTCATGTTTGTCTTTTGGACAAAAGGTGGGAGGTGGAAGATATCTAAACATGGAGTGTTTGTATTTACTGTGTGTGTGTCAAAGGCCACAATCCAGTGAAGAGTTCAACAGGCTTGAGCCTATCTTCCAATATTTTAGAGATAAAAATAACCACACTTGTGAACTTGTGGCATTCCCTCCCTTTTGACAAACATCAATAGCTGTGCTCCATGCACTTGCATTTTACTTAAAAGCTCTCTTTTTAAACTGCCCATTGAGAACAGGAAGCTTATGGTGATGTACTATGTGAAACAGACAGTATAAAATCATAAAAAAGATGTGTGTGTGAGGACATCTACCTTATCTCTACCTTATTTACTTATTTACTTAGGTGATCACTTGTTGTCCGAGTAAGATTGTCCTCCAAGTCCGATGTACTGGCGGTGGGTACGTAGGTGACTGTGGAACCCTATTCTTGACTTGCATGTTCTCCCGCAGTGAGGGCATCAATTAGCAGTTCTGCATTCGGGGCATTCACTGTCAGTGTTGTCCATCAGTGTCCGTACGTTCCATATTCCGAAATTCATTTTTTCTTTTTTGGCCGCAGGGTGGTATCCCCTCTGGACGTGGCAATCCAGTCAGGGATAAGAGAGGCAGACTATGTTTAGGGCACCTTTTCTAGCCCCTTCCCCATGTGGGGTGAGCAGAGTGGATCCTAAAAAGGGCTGTTCAGTCATGGATACAGCTGCCAAACTACTCAACTGCCTGGAACCTTGAGGTAGAACGACTGAGTCCGTATCCACCGCCCACGTGCAAGTCTGTGACTAGGGGCTTCCAGATTTCACAGTCCTGCCCCCGTCGTCACTCGCTGATTGCCATGGGACCTTTGTTGATTTGTTTTTATTTTTTCTTGGAATATGCCTGTGCGTGAGTTTTTTAATGTGTGGAGGACGGTGCACAGCTGGTCAACACACAGTCTTCACAGAGTGAGGTCCCATCCAGTGGCATCGTTAACACGATGACCATGGCTTCTAAATCTGTTGCAACCTTCTTCTGCCTTCACAGCCATTGTACAATAACATGTACCATGTTATTTTTCACCTGCTCCGCCGTTGAGGTCTTTGGGTCTTCAGACTGTGCTTGGTCTGGAACCTCTCCTGCAGCCACTCCTGAAAGTGCACGACTCCAGGTGTTGCACCCACAGGTTAACTGGAACACACAAGCCCCCTCACCATGGCAAGGCAAGGTTAAAGACATTGGAAAACTGCAACACCCATAATTCTATAGCATTGAGCCATGGCAGTTCTAGTGTCAAACTCCATTAATACTACCGTGTCAATGCATCCATGGTATCAGGCATCCCTACTAAAATGGGAAAACATGCAATTTTGGTGGCACCATATGCTCTTGATGCTCATTTTGTGGCAACCTAAAACAAAGCTTTTGGAGATGCAGCTCCTGTCCCATGGAATTCTCTTTCCAGTTAATGTAATTTAAAGCAGGTATCATATATTTATTAGTTTTAACTTTACACTCAAATATTTCACAATCAAGATTTCCCTACAGTATGGCCTACATCGTTCTTTTGGCTGTGATCAGATTTTTTTCATTGTATTTTTACTGTTATCATTTTATGTTGTATGCCACTTTGGTATATTTTATGTTCAGAAAAATATCTATTTATACTGCCTTTACTACCACTGAAAACTGTCCCCTACTGATTCTATTATGACTAACACGGTCACCTAATTAGATAACTAGCATGTGGTGACATGATAGAAACATCTCCTACACAGCGATAATGATGAGATAATGGAGAGAAAAGCATCTGATGTGGATCCAAAAAGTGTAGTTGTTGCATTGGAAATCTTCAGAACAACTTTGTGATGCAGATCAATCCTGTTGTTGAAGGCTTTCATGGCCAGAATCACTGAGTTGCTGTGAATTTTCTGGGCTGTCTGGCCATGTTCCAGAAGCATTTTCTCCTAATGTTTCACCCACATCTATGGCAGGCATCCTCCGAGGTTGAGGGAACTGTTGGAAACTAGGCAAGTGAGGTTTATGTATCTGTGGAATCATGTCCAGGGTGGGAGAAAGAACGCTTTTCTGCTTGAAGCTATTGGCCACCCTGATTAGCATTTAATGGGCTTGCTGCTTAAACGCCTGGATAGTGGCTCCCTGTGGAAATCCTTTGTTGGGAGGTGTTAGCTGGCCTTTATTGATTCTGGTCTGGAATTCCCTTGCTTTTTTAATGTTGCTCTTGCTGACCTGATTTTAGAGGATTTTTTAAATACTGGTAGCCAGATTTTGTTCATTTTCATCATTTCTTCCTTTCTGTTGAAATTGTCCACATCTTTGTGGATTTCAGTGGCTTCTCTGTGTAGTCTGACATGATGGTTGTGAGAGTGGTCCAGCATTTCTGTGTTATGAAATAATATGCTATGTCCTGGTTGGTTCATCAGGTGCTCTGCTATGGCTGACTTCTCAGGTTGCAATAGTCTGCAATGCCTTTTATGTTCCTTGATTCGTGTTTGGGTGCTGCGTTCGGTGGTCCCTATGTAGACTTGTCCACAGCTGCATGGTACTTGGTGGACTCCTGCAGAAGTGAGAGGATGCATCTCACTTCAGCAGGATCAATGCTATTTCCATTTTACAGTGGAAGATATGAGGGTGTTCTAGAAATGCCCAGCGTCTTGGCAGACGAAGGAAAGGAATTCAGGTTTACTCCGCAATAGTAAATCTGGTGCTCCAACAATATGGATTCTCTGTTTTCATTCACATAATATGCTGCAGAAACACTGCCTTGGTAAAATATGCCTGTTAGACCAGCATCAGTAGTTTCAATCCCATTAAATAGTAGGCACCAAGTAAGAAATGAAAAATTGTTTGCCGTATTAGGAGAAGGCAGCTACCATCTCTGAACAGCCTATTTGTTCATGTCTAGCTTCTCAAGTGGTGTGTGTATGTGTGTACCTAGAAGCAAGGTGTTTTGGGACAGCTGGCATGGAAAAATCTTATAATACAAATAGTGTCGGCATCCATAGCTCAAGGCCAGCCAGTCAACATTGCTAGGCCTGGACTGTTTTGTTAAAATGTATTTTCCCATAAAATTATTCAGAGCTTTAATGCACTTGGTAAGCCAAGTATCTGACCTACCTTTTAAAATGATTGTTATGTTGTTTAAAACATCCACGAAGTTGTTTATCTATTGCCTTTCCAACTGTGAAAAAACCCACACTTCAAAAAAAAAGCAATAGGAAGTTCTACAATGGGTAACACATGTCTGAACATCATTATATATATAAAAAACCACTGACCTAGAAATGAGGAAACTCATTTAATATGGGATTGGAAGGAATTTTTGAGCCTGTTTTGTTGCATACTATGCTGTATGTGTATAGGCATGCACCTCTGCAGAAATGAGAGACGATTTTGTTATCAAAATTTGCCCAACGCTCAATTTTAGATTTACCTGATATAGCTGTTGGGGCCAGATTACATTTTTTAGGATATATATGTTTTTCATTACCAGAGACAAGTGGAAAATCATTTTAGCCAGTTTATGTAACCATGATGTGTGTCGAGTTACAGAGATGATGGGATAGAAAATTAACTTAAAAGAATTAACCAAAGGTAGGATTAATGCAGGTTGGCTCAGATGACCAAGCCTTAATTTTGGAAAATGACTCTTAAAGGCATTCAGATTTACCAATTGCTGTCTGCCAATGAACCTTGGTTGACAATGATGATCTGAATCATTTCATTTAGGAGAGAAACAAATTACTTTTTCTGCAAATGAGTTATTCAGTATTTATAACAGAGACATCCCTTTTTTATTTATTCTTTGCTCCAGCTCATAATGACATAAACAGTGCTCACTTTTCATCTGCTAATTTCATTATTTAGTTTTAATGATCTGGGGCACAAGAGTGATGACGACGATGATGACAATGTAGTGTTAAACCGCATAACACTTCCTATATCATCCCAATGGTCCCCTTAGCACTTTGTCAATAAGCAGATTTATATTTTACGATCCATCTAGTTTTCCCTTTTATTGTTCACACTGAAGTAACCTGTTTCAGGAATGTTTCCAACATCTTGGTTAATATTACCCTAAACTCTCGGTGCAAAATTTGGCCTTTAATCTGTACTGGTACATGAGAATTTAGATTATGATTGGCAAGAGACTAATTTTCCTAGATTGTACACATTAGTGCAAGGGCTGCTTCTGTGTATTAGAATCGGTTTGGAAATTTTCTTGGGCTCTGATTCCTCTAGCCAGCATGACTACTGGGAGACGCAAGCAGTTTTAGTTCAGCAAAGTAGCTTTTCCATGTTTTGCAAGTCCAATTTGGTCTACTTTTCCTTCTGTCTTGTCTCGCCTTCTTGGATCAATGCGCCTGAAACCCAGGCTATAAGATCAAAAGGTGTAAGACTGCTATTACCCACAAACACAATAAACTGCACTGCAACTTTGAGTCTCCTGTGGCAGAGATAAAGTGGGGTATAAATAAATATTATAATAATAATAACTTCATGTAGATTCAGCTTTGGATGAATAAGCAGAGTATAAGTCTACATTATTATGACTTAAAGTGCTTGTTCACCTTTTAGTCTATATAAATTTACAGCCTTGAATACAGAATTGCCACATTCAGGCCTAAATTTCACTAATAGTTCTAGGTAGAGTAGTCTTATGGAATCAATGCAAGTTTCCTGTGTTTTTTATTTGTTCAGTCACTTCCAACTCTTTGTGACCTCATGGATCAGCCCACACCAGAGCTCTCTGTCAGCCGTCACCACCCCCAGCTCCTTCAAGGTCAAGCCAGTCACTTCTAGGATAACATCAATCCATCTTGCCCTTGGTTGACCTCTTTTCCTTTTTCCTTCCTTTCCCCCCAGTATCATTATCTTCTCCAAGCTTTTTCTGGTTGTACTGATCCATTTAGTTTTCATGACAAGAATACTGCCGTGGGTTGCCATTACCTTCCCCAGGCATTGTATTTAGTCTGAGCTCTCTGCCATGACCTTCCCGTCTTGGGTGTTCCTTCACGGGTTCGCTCGTGGCATTGAGGCGCTCAAGCTCCAGCTCCGTGGCATGGCAACAATCCTTTGCAGGAGCCTATGTGTTGACTCAGTATTAAACAACCAAGTCAACTGAGCTTCTCTTGCTGGGAATAACCAATAGGATAACACCAACAACTTCTATTATATACAGTATTCGATACAATATTCTGAAGTGGTAATAAATTATCAAACTGAAATCAATCCTACCCTCATATCAAAGGGTTTATGCTCTCAGAATTCATTTGGATATACAAAAGCACACATAGTGAACCTTATTGAAATAAAGAACTTTTGATCCCAGAATACTATAGAGTCACACTGAAGGACCTAGGAAATGCTGATGCATATATGGATAAATAAAACTGTTGATACCATAGCTGTGGATACAGAGGCCATACTCTGAATACAAACGTGCATTTTAGAAGATCAGTTACAGCTGAATCATTCAACATTTTTGCACCGAGTACATTTGGCTATAGGTTATATTTACCTAAAAGGCACAATTTGAAAATGCAAAGTCAGCTCCCGAATGCTCTTTGGATTTCCAAGGCTCATGCAGAGAAGGTGAATCAAGCAAGAAACAGATGAACCCTCCATACATCTGCAGCATGTATAAACTCATTGAGTTTGGGGCCCCTGGGTTCCTGAGTATACAAGCAAGTGTGGATGCATACAGTGCAAGTTTGGGATGTTCCAACAATGTGCTTATGGAAAGGGGCCCCATATACTTGTTCCAGGACACCTGAAGAGGACTTTGGGTCTTCTTTTCAGCATCAAATACTTACCTAAGCGTACCAGAGGTAACAGATCCATATGAAGGAGCCTGACTGGCAACTTTTCCTTTCTTTTGCACTCTAGCTGATCTTTATCAATAAATAAAGAGGAAACTTGAACTTTTAGTGAACCCATCTTTCAGGTCTTTTTAGCTGTAGGGAACCTGTTTTCTGGGTTTTAAAGAGACCTGCTTGCCAAAGCTCAACAAAGAAAGCTGGGTTAAGTGATACAGCCTTTTAAATCCTCATCCAGCTAGAAGGTGGTCTCTGGGGGGAAAAACAACACTATCCTAAATCTAAAAATGAAAAGGAAATGGCCTTGGTGAGCCACTAATTACAGTAATTTAATTAAGGGTAAGTATTCTAGGAGAAAGAATCATAATTAGGGAACTTGAATGACACTCTTTCACATCAAATCTAGTTAAAGAGAGTCCTTAAATGACCTCCAAGTGTTTTTACTGAATAGAACTATTTAAGTAAAGAAACCCACCTTGCTCTAAACAAATTTATTAATTTTGTGTAAAAAGCATTGCATAAATAAGTATAAAACTGATGAAATATAGAAAGCCCAAATGGCTAAGTAATTTTAGACCAACAGCGACTGCATTGTCTGTAGTTTTAAACAATTCTTCTTCTGTGCATGAGGAAGGGCATTGTGGACAAGCACACAGGTACAGAGTTGTTTGTTCTGTTCCACAATCGCACAAGGTGGAGGATTCTTCTAGGTAGTGCCATTTTGCCAGGTTGTCTTTTGATCTGCCCACTCCACTTCTGAATCTGTTCAGGGACTTCCAAGTTGCCCAGTCTTGGTTTGCCCCTGAAGGCATACCCTTGGGGGGGGGGGGGGCATCCAATTGGGATTTCCTGGTTCAGTGCCCAGAGGGATACTCTTGCTGTTGCTGGGTGAACATTAAGAGGACTGGTGGTTCTCATGAAGCTTTTCCTTGATTTGAGTCTGTGGGGAGGAGGTTGATAACCATGCAGTGGATGGCTTTCACAGTGTTCAACCTTACTTCTCTCAGTTAGTAGCAACTTCCCACTGCACATTTGGGGAGAGGGGCAATGCCAGCTAGCTTATAAAGTCTATCAACAGGTGTAGGTTTGAGACATCCTGTGATTATTTTGCATGTTTTGTTCAGTGCTATATTTACCTGTTTCGCGTGGGCAGACTTGTGCCAAAAAGGGCAGGCATACTCAACAGTTGCATAAGTCAAGGCCAGGGCTGATGTTCTTACTAATTTTGTGTGTTCACCCCATGCGCTGCCAGTAAGTTTCTGCACGATGTTATTGCATGTTGTGCTTGGTGTTCATACAGTGTTTCCTAAATGTTAGTGTTCGATCTAAGGTGACACCAAGACATTTAGATTGGGAGGAGTGTTCGAGCTCTTGGCCTTCCCAGGAAACTTTCAATTTCCTATTGACTTCACAGTGATGTAGGTGGAAAGCACACACTTGTGTCTTGGCAGGGTTAGGCTTCAGGTAGTAATCTTTGTAGCAGCTGGAGAGATCTTTCAGGGCATTAGGAAGTTGGTTTTTGACTGTTTCAAAATGTTTTGCTAGTTTTGTTAAGCCAAGGTCATCAGCATATATAAAGCTCTTTGTGATAGCTGTGGCCAATCAATTCTACAAATCCACTCTCAGGGGAAAAAAATGAAGTGTACAGTATTAGTAATAGTTTCCCATTTTCTCATTTGTGTATTTGTTGTGCTGAGTCAAGCATAAACCAATAGTTCCTAATCTGAAATGGGGCATGCTATATGCTCCAGAATGCGTCAGTATGAACCTTGAAAATTTTACTTACTATGCTAAAATTATTCACCACTTTTTTGTCCCCATGGAGTGGGGAGGCTTTACTGCTTCATTAAATCAGAATAGCAAGAGAGCCCACATAAGCACTCTTCCAGAGTTTGGAAAACTTCCCTTTTTTTTTTGACAGAATCCCCCAGAATCCCACAGCTAGAACCAAAATCTCCCCAAAGGGGCACTTTCCCATGATCTATTCCCCTTTGGAATTAAAGGTAAGCAGCAGGCTCTGAAGACAATTTTCTTGCACATTGCCCATTCATCTGCTTCCATGTAACAATAAGTGTGCTGTTAATCTGATATTTTTGTGTGGTAGAAAGTTATTAACACACTCCAAAGCTTAATTTTCTCTACAATTATATACAAAGTCAAGGACAAAGGCATGTGCCTACTGATAAAGAATGCATAAACAGCAAGATGTTACGGCATTCTACTACAAAATAACAATTACTTGGCTGAAAAAAAAACTGTCATATATAGTTAGAAAAAGATCATAAATTTGTTATATGTTTATATTGAAATATTCACTTTTTTTATATAGCTGAAAATAAATACAGAATTCTGTACAATGCCCAATGTGCATTAAAAGCATATATTAAAAAATGACAATAGATGAAAGTGTGAAATAACATGATTGAAAGCAAATTATTCAACATAAAAATACCGAAAGCATATATGGAGCTAGAAATGGTCCAGTTGATATTATCAATACCTGCAACTATCCAATTTTCTCAAAAGTATATGAGGCTATGTCACAAATTCACATGAACCCTATCGGAATTAAAAACATTTTATAGTATGTTTTCAGCATGATGTAGTTTAGGATATTTTGAAAAAAGATCCCTGACAAAATAGGGACTTAATCTAAACATTTTCTCTTCGATTTATGCTAAATTATCAACTTTTAAATGGGGAGAAATAGTCCCATACATAAAAAACAACTCTGCTTGCAGAAATATGGTATTTTTTGCTGAAGTAAAAAGAATTCAACTCTGTCCCAAGTTTTTTGTAAGTCTCTTCCAGCGCTTCAAATTTTACGTTTTTTCCATTCTGGTTTGTCATCTGGTTCATCTTCATCTGATTCTACTTCTGCAAAAACAGTTTTTGGCTGGGTCCTAAAGAAATATTAAAAATAATGATTAAATCACAAGTGAGCACATTCATGTTTGGCCTTGAAATAAGGCAAAATAATTTGAACATTTATCACTTTGAAATTTTCAGATGCAACATTTGCAATACAATTATAAAGAAAATCTTCCAAAAAAAAGAAACCTTAAAAAAAGAAAAAAAGAAACAGTTTAATAATCAACGCCATAAGATAAAAGACAACTGAAGGATAAATGTAGTGCTATAACAACTGGTTTCTACATCTGAGGTAAGACTCCAGATTATGTATGGACATACCAGTACAAGTTAAGAACTGTTGAGGAATAGTTAATTGTTATTAAAATCACAGATCTTCAGTAGGTTATACACCACAGATGTCCCTCTACTGATGTAAGACTCTTATCAGAAGTGGGACAGTTCCCCCTCTCCTTGCAGACTAGCTTCCATTGGTCCACTGTTTTGTGGTATCGCATCATTCACCCCTTAGATGAAGTAGGTGTTCCTGTTGGTTTCTGGAATAGGTTGGAGTGACTATGGGTAATTCAAGAGTTGCTCCAGAATATCTTTGGTTTATCTCTAGAGAAGGGGGTGGGCAATCCACTCAATGGATTGTCACCTTGTGTGTTCCAATGAACCTGAGGGCATAACCACCGGAGTCATGCACTCCCAGGGAGGGGGAACGCAGGGGAGGTTCTAGACCAAACACAATCCAAAGACCTCAACAGCAGATGAGGCAGAAGATAACGGTACATGTTACAATGGTTGTGAAGGCAGAAGAAAGCTGCAACTGATTGAGAAGCTACCAACATTGTGTTAATCACGCCATCTGTGAAGACTGCATGTTAATCGGCTGTGCCCTGACCTCCACACATTAAAAAAAACCTCACACACAGGCGTCTTCCAAGAACTTGGAAGGCCATCAAACTCGGACAATGAGGAATCATGTAAGTAAGTAAGTAAGTACACCTACAGGGACATTTTTGTAGCCCTCATGGCACCACAAAAGGCAAAAACAACTGGAGGCACTATCACCATGCCCTGGGCTTCCTTCTTTATTGCCTTCTTTAAAAAATCCCTGTATTGAACAAGGCCTCTCATTTGCCTAGAATGGGTTTGTGGCGCTAGAAACAAGGCAAAAAATTATTGTTGTAGGTTTTTTGGGCTGTATGGTCATGTACTAGAAACATTCTCTCCTGACATTTCACCTGCATCTATGGCAAGCACCCTCAGAGGTTGTGTGGATACCTGCCATAGATGCAGGCAAAATATCAGGAGAGAATGCTTCTAAAACATGGCCATACAGCCCAAAAAACCTACAACAACTCAGTGATTTTGGCCATGAAAGCCTTTGACAAGGCAAAAATGACGTGCCTCTCACATTCCCTAGAGGGCATTGGGTGACATTTAAGGGGATTTTTTTTTTTTGCAGGAATATGGCACCCTGAAGTCTCCTAGAGGGTTAAGGTGGTCTCCTAGCCTCCCATAGTTGCTCACCCCTGCTCTAGAGTCTCACTGGCTCCTAATTGGCAAAGACTATCCAGTCAAACCTCCTGTCATCATGGACATAAATTGGATATTAGGAATGGGAATATACAAAAACCTATTTCATAACATTTAAATCTAGCTGGATATTCCATTTCGGACCTCAAAAGAACAGTTCTTAAACAAACAAACACATAAACACAACACTTCTGAGAAATTGAAAAGAGAAACAGTGAAATGGAGATATAAAGTCCAGTTCAATGACAAGACGTTGATCAGGAACAATGATATACTCACACACGATACATATAATAACAACAGCTAACATTCCAGCCTCACAAAACATCCTTTAATCACATTTCTTTTCTGTT
Source organism: Anolis sagrei (assembly GCF_037176765.1). Classification (NCBI taxonomy): domain Eukaryota; kingdom Metazoa; phylum Chordata; class Lepidosauria; order Squamata; family Anolidae; genus Anolis; species Anolis sagrei. The sequence goes on from NC_090022.1 coordinate 278,807,665, forward strand.
TCCCAGTCAGTACCATGCAATATTCCAAGGATTGTCTTCACTATTCTTTTTTTTTTTATTCATCTTGGTTTTAGGCACCATTTTTTCTTTCACCATTGTCTTCCAACAACCATAGTTAAAATTATTGTAATTCTATGTTTTTTTTTATCATTTTTGGTCTATGCATTGTTTATGTCTGACACTTTGCTGTGCTTTGTTACTCACTCCGAGTCCCTTAGGGGACATGGTGGCGGGGTACAAATAACATTTATTATTATTATTATTATTATTATTATTCTCACCCACAGGTTTTCTATTTCTATTAGTATTCACAAACATATACACTGCCATTAACTGATATAAATGTCTTTCCACAGGAACTTCACTCTATTCATCTGGTGAAGTAGACCCAGTCTACAAGAGATGATGCTACTACCTTTTCCCCTCAATTACTCTCAAAGATAATATAAGATCCCTCTGCACATCATCCTGCTGAGTTACACTCTTGGTTGAATAATTAATTTCTTCTCCAAATATGGTGAATATCACTTAGTTTTCAGCTGCAAAGATGACTGATGGAAATACATATTTTGAAAAAAATGCATGCATCCCATGATATTTGTTAATAAAGTTCTAGTACACTATTTTGACAGCTGCCAGAATACAAAAACAGAGACGTGGCTTGTGGTTCAGATGATGCATGAAGAAAATCTCCATTAGAAAAATGTGACTGCACACTATCATGATAATTATTTTCATATGAACATGTAGTGGATCAAGCACAGATGGCCTACATATTGGAAATTCGACCAAGATGTCACCTGTATATAATGTGAAGTTTAAATCAATTACTCCTTGGACATTACAAATCTGTACTAAAACATGTTCAGCGAGTTACTTCTGTGTTCACTTCTAGGGACATTTTCCATTTCAGTCCATTCTTAGCCAATTTTCTTCTAAAAGCTTTGCTTAGAAATTGGTGATTACAAAACTCTAAGCAGTGCTAGAGAAACCATAAAGTACTTGCAATAAAACGGCTGTGTGCTGAGCAACAATTAGCATGTGATTTATAAAAGACAAGGCAGCATAGTTTTGTCTATGAATAACAATATTTTTATATTAGAAGGACAAAAAGTACTATGTCGGATTACAGCTATTTTTGGCATATTCTGCTCGGCTTGTAAAAGCCAGGGATAAAAGGGCAACTTCCCCTTAAGAATTGCTTTTGCTAAACAAATTTGATAAGGACTGCAACCTGAACTTGCCTATTGGGGCTTTCAAACAAACTAGCTTCTAAGTGCTGTGATTAAAAGGGAAGAAAAATCACTGGAGCAACTTGACATCTAGAGCCCAAATTACAAATTATCTTTGTCTGCAAACTGCAAGGTCATTTCAGGCATGAAAGCAGGCTTCTGTCCGGAGGATGAAGTCTTTGTAGTTACAAAAGCTGGTGTTATTATCTCCCTTCCCTTGTTAAGGGCAAAAGGTATGTAATCTTTGCTAGCTTTTTGTCGATTCTAAATCCCAAGAACTATTTCAAATGGATGGGCCAATTATCTCATACATCAATAAAGCAACCTGATTTCTGATGTCTCTACCAATGATACTCGCAGCCACAGCACAGATAGGATGGGTGGATAGTGCTACACAAAACTGTATCAGACAAACCAGCATAAATACTTTATTTATAATTTCAAAGTCATAGCTTTCTTCATTGACAATTGACCACTACTCTTATTTTTCACTTGATATAATCCATTCAAAGAAAGCAAAAACTTACATGAGATTAGTGATGGGATTAGGTAAAGAGAAGCAGACTGTACATGCAGTTCCAGTTTCCAGGCAAAGGACAAAATGTTAGTTTTGACCTTTAAATTCCTATGTTTTGGGTCCATGTTACTTTCAGGATTGCCCTTCTCCTGTGTACTCTGCCCCTAGGATACTTAGGTCATCTGGGGGACAATTACTCCAGCCAGCCAGAACCCAACTGGCGACCATGACCTCAAGGACTTTTACATCAGCCACCCCAAGACTGTGGAATGACCTGCCGGAAGAGATTGACAGCTAAATTAGCTGTCAGAATTCAAGATACAACTGAGGATCAATCTCTTCAGGCAGACATACCCAGTCAATTTTAAACTGTGCGTTTTAAACTGCATTTTATTGGTACTGGTGTCAGTCTTTGTTGTCTGCATTTGGATCTAGGCATTTTAATGGTGTTGTATTTGTTTGTCTGTTTTATCAATTTTGTATCCCACCCCGACCCATAGGAAGAGGCAGGTAAATAATAATAATAATAATAATAATAATAATAATAATAATAACTTTATCCAGCTAACACTAGGAAGAAATGATTGCTAACCTGTAACCATGTTTCTTCAAGTGGTCATCTGTGAAATTCACAAATATGTTAGTTGCGGCACAGATGCATCAACTACCATAAGTGAGCATTTCATAGAGACCACGATGGAGAAAAGTGCAAGTCAGAATATAAAATAACTTGCTTTCTCTGTATGTAATTTATACAATAACTTTGATTACTCAGAGTCTGCGATTCTCGAACTGGGAGGAGGTATTATTAGAATCCTTCTAAAACAATCTATGACATACAACAATAGTCTGATTCTCTGACATGAAACTGCATCATCACTATGCTTCTGGTTACTGCCCCAATATCCCCTTCCCAACTAGTCTCATCTCATGCATGTATGAACAGGAATTTGCCTCCTGCCCACTTTTAGTCTGGTGCAAGGTGAAGAGCCCATTCAACACTATGAGTCTTCTGCATTTCAAATGTGCTTGTTCATTACACTGCAGGTATCAGGGATGACACCTAATACTTAATCAATGAGGTTACTGGGTTAACCACTCACCCCCGATCATTACTAGTGTGATGGAATATATTGTAATACCGGTTGCTTAAAAAGGGAAAGTTGCATCTTATTGAAAAGAAAAGGAAACATTATATATTGTAATACTGGTTGCTTAAAAAGGGAAAGTTGCATCTTAATGAAAAGAAAAGGAAACATTTGATACATTTTATCTCTTCCTAAAGAAAAGGCAGCTACACTGAACTATTTCACTGCTTTCACTAAATTTTGAGAAATACTGTTTAAAGCACAACTGTATGTCACAAATATGGACGATAGAAATATAGTGGAAATGACATTCGGTGATGTGAAGTTTTATTGGTTTCTGTTCCAAGGTTGGGTAAAAGTTGGTGTGTGTGTGTGTGTGTATACATGAATGAATGACAGTACCATTGGTCACTCAAATGGCCTTTCAGTGTTTTAATGACAGTCTGCAGAAGAAACTGGAGACATGTCTCAAGATGCTAAAAAAAAATAGCTATTTTATTAGTTGAAAAGTCCAAAGTATTTTGGCCTGTGTGTGCTCTTAAGGTTTTCCACAAGAGGCATTTAGATTCTTAATTTCAACCATTCTCTGAACCAGAGAATTTTTGAAGTCAGATTTCTAATAGCTCCTAAACATACACTTATCAAAGTGTGTTGATCTTCCTAACCAATAAAATAAGAATTTTTAAGACATCTTGAGAAGTATTTCCAGCTTTTTCTGTGGATTTTGTGAGTGCTCCTCAATCTGTGTTGCCCGTTTTAATTCATGTGCAAACTCCACTGAGTTCAATGAGGCTTACTCCCAGGTTAACACACAAAGGGTCCAACCACACCATCGTTGCAAATGCTGAAAAGTTAAACTCCAAATATAGGTGGGCAAGAACAGCTGTGTAAACTCAAATTACTGAAATATTCTCTCTGGTATCAGCTGAGTAAAACAGCACATGGCAAAGATCACTCTCCCTGATCTGGTGCAACCTTCTCCAACCTGGTGCTTTCCAGATGTTTTGGGCTAAAGCTCTCATCGTCCCAAGCAAGCAAGGCTAGTTAGGCATATGCTGACAGGTTTTTAAACATTATAGCAGTGCTGGGAAATGAACACAAGAAAAAGTGACTCTGTCACAGATGTACCGAAATCTAACTTACTTACTTACTTACTTACTTAGGCGATCCCTCGTTGGACGAGTAAGATGGTCTTCCATCATGGGTTTCCTTGTGGGTCCGCATGTGGCTGTGGAGCCCTATTCTTGCTCTGCATCTTCTTCCGCAGTGAGGGCATTGGTTTCCAGGTGGAAGGCGGTCCCGGTCGGGGTTGGCTTGACGCGCCTTCCTCCTGGCACGTTTCTCTCTTTCACCCTCCACTCGTGCCTCCTCGAATTCTGCAGCACTGCTGGTCACAGCTGACCTCCAGCTGGAGCGCTCAAGGGCCAGGGCCTCCCAGTTCTCAGTGTCTATGCCAGAGTTTTTAAGGTTGGCTTTGAGCCCATCTTTAAATCTCTTTTCCTGCCCACCAACATTCCGTTTTCCGTTCTTGAGTTCGGAGTAGAGCAACTGCTTTGGGAGACGGTGGTCAGGCATCCGGACAACGTGGCCTGTCCAGCGGAGTTGATGTTGGAGGACCATCGCTTCAATGCTGGTGGTCTTTGCTTCCTCCAGCACGCTGACGTTTGTCCGCTTGTCTTCCCAGGAGATTTGCAGGATTTTCCGGAGGCAGCGCTGATGGAATCGTTCCAGGAGCTGCATGTGACGTCTGTAGACAGTCCATGTCTCACAGGCATATAGCAGGGTTGGGAGGACAATAGCTTTATAGACAAGCACCTTAGTATCCCTACGGATGTCCCGGTCCTCAAACACTCTCTGCTTCATTCGGGAAAATGCTGCACTTGCAGAGCTCAGGCGGTGTTGTGTTTCGGCGTCGATGTTGACTTTGGTGGAGAGGTGGCTGCCAAGGTAGCGGAAATGGTCGACATTTTCTAATGTTACACCATTAAGCTGTATCTCTGGCATTGGAGAGGGGATGGCTGGTGACTGCTGGAACAGCACTTTGGTTTTCTCGATGTTCAGTGACAGGCCAAGCTTTGTGTATGCTTCTGCAAAGGTGTTGAGAGTGGCTTGTAGATCTTCTTCTGAATGCGCACAGACGACATTGTCATCAGCATACTGGAGTTCTATAACAGATGTTGTTGTGACCTTGGTTTTGGCTTTCAGTCTGCTGAGGTTAAATAGCTTGCCGTCTGTCCGATAGATGATTTCCACTCCGGTGGGAAGCTTCCCATCAACAAGGTGAAGTATCATGGCGATGAAGATGGAGAATAAAGTTGGGACAATAACACATCCCTGTTTGACACCCGATTCCACCTTAAATGGGTCACTTTGGGAGCCATTGCTGTCCAAGACTGTTGCCATCATGTCATCATGGAGGAGCCGCAGGATGTTCACAAATTTGCTTGGGCACCCGATTTTTTGGAGGATGGTCCAGAGAGCGCTGCGATTCACTGTGTCAAATGCCTTTGCAAGGTCGATGAATGCCATGTACAGAGGTTGGTTTTGTTCCCTGCATTTTTCTTGGAGCTGTCGTGCAGTGAAGATCATGTCCACAGTTCCTCTGGAGGGGCGGAAGCCGTTCTGGGATTCTGGGAGGGTGTCTTCTGAGAGGGGCAGAAGGCGGTTTGCAAGGATTCTTGCGAGGATTTTCCCAGCAGAGGTTAGAAGGGAGATACCTCGATAGTTTCCGCAGTCTGTTCTTTCCCCTTTTTTGAAGAGGGTGATGATGGTGGCATCCTTGAAGTCTGCTGGGATTTTCTCAGTCACCCACACTTTTTCTATGAGCTGGTGGAGTTGGTGTGTCAGCGCAGGTCCTCCCTCTTTAAAGATTTCAGCAGGGATCCCATCCGGTCCGCTGGCTTTGTTGTTCTTTTGTTGGCTGATGGCATTGCTGACTTCTTCCAAACTAGGCAGTGCTGCAAGCTCATCCCTGGTTTGTTGTTGCGGGATTTGTGAGAGGACCTCTTCGGCCACACTGGAGCTGCGGTTTAGGAGGCTTTGGTAGTGTTCTTTCCAACGTAGTGCAATTGCGTTTTGGTCCTTCAGGAGTTTGGTTCCGTCTGATGAGCGTAGAGGCTGTATGCCATGGTTTCTTGGCCCATAGATGACCTTTGTGGCTTTGAAAAATCCTTGAGCATTATGGGTATCTGCCAGGTGTTGGATTTCTTCAGCCTTCTTTGTCCACCAGATGTTCTTGAGTTCTCTTGTCCTTCTTTGGACCTCAGCTTTTGCACTGGCGTAGATCTTTTTCTTAGCAGCACAGTTGATGTCTCTCTGCCATGTTTGGAAGGCTTTCCTTTTCTTGCCGATTAGCTGTTGGATCTCGATGTCATTTTCGTCAAACCAGTCTTGATGTTTCTTGGCTTGGTATCCAATAGATTCTTCGCAGGCTTGGATGATGGAGGTCTTCAGTTTGTTCCAATGTTCCTCAACATTTTCGGGGTGTACTGTGGGTAGATGGTCCTTGAGTGCTGTTTGGAGATGGGCTCGCCTGGAGGGCTCCTGAAGGGCTTGGGTGTTCATTTTGCGCCTTGTCTTTCTTCCTTGGAGTCTGCGCTTGGGGGCGATCTTGATAGCCATCGTGGATCGGATTAGCCTGTGGTCGGTCCAGCAGTCGTCAGCACCTGTCATGGCTCTTGTGAGGAGTACGTCACGCCGGTCTCTGGCACGTGTGATTACATAGTCTAAGAGGTGCCAGTGCTTTGACCGGGGGTGCTTCCATGATGTCTTGAACTTGTTTTTCTGGCGGAAGAGCGTGTTGGTGATGACAAGGTTGTGCTCCGCACATTTGGTGAGAAGCAGGATGCCATTCGAGTTGCTGTTTCCAACCCCGTCTTTTCCGATGGTCCCTGCCACAGGTCGAAGTCTCGCCCGACTCTTGCATTGAAGTCCCCCAGGAGAATGATTTTGTCCTCCTTAGGTATCCCTGATAGGACGGTGTCCAGCTGACAGTAGAATTTCTCCTTGATGTCTTCGTCAGCATCTAGTGTTGGTGCATAGGCACTTATGATGGTTGCCCGTTGGTTTTTGGCAAGATCGATTCGGAGGGTTGAGAGTCGTTCGTTGATGCCAGTGGGTGCTTCGGACAGATGTTTCACCAGATCATTCCTGATGGCAAAGCCAACTCCGTGCATTCTTTGGTCTTTTTCGGGCAGTCCCTTCCAGAAGAAGGTGTAGCCTCCTTTTTCTTCCTTCAGCTGTCCCTCTCCTGCTCTCCGGGTCTCCTGAAGGGCTGCTATGTCGATGTTGAAGCGTCCCAGCTCCCTTGCGATGATGGCAGTTCTGCGTTCGGGGCGTTCACTGTCACTGTTGTCCATCAGAGTCCGTACGTTCCACGTACCGAAGTTCATTTTCCTTTTTTGGCCGCAGGGTGGTGACCCCACTGGACGCGGCAGTCCAGTCAGGGATAAGTGAGGCAGACTATGTTTAGGGCACCTTTTCTAGCCCCCTCCCCGTGTGGGGTGAGCAGAGTGGGTCCTAAAAAGGGCTGCTCAGTCGCGGATACAGCTGCCGAACTACTCAACTGCCTCGGACCTTGAGGTAGAGCGACTGAGTCCGTACGCACCGCCCATGTGCCAGTCTGTGACTAGGGGCTTCCAGATTTCACAGTCCTGCCCCGTCGCCACTCGCTGATCGCCATGGGACTTTGGTTGCTTGGTTTTTATTTTCTTTGGAAGACGCCTGTGCGTGGGTTTTTTTAATGTGTGGAGGTCAGTGCACAACTGAACAACACACAGTCTTCACAGATGAGGTTCCACTGGTGATGTAGTTTAACACAATGACCATGGCTTCTCAGTCTGTTGCAGCCTTCTTCCGCCTTCGCAGCCGTTGTAACATGTGCCATGTTATCCTCCGCCTGCTCCGCCGTTGAGGTCTTTGGGTCTTCGGACTGTGCTTGGTCTGGGACCTCCCCCGCGGCCACTCCTGGGAGTGCACGACTCCAGTTGTTGTGCCCACAGGTTCATCGGAACACGCAAGCCCCCTCACCACGACAAGGTGACAGTCCATCGAGGGGGACCGAAATCTAAAGGGGCACCATAGACAGAGGAGTTTCAGAGTAAACACCAGCACCTATCATTTCTTCATATAGAACTATCAATGCACTCAGAATTGTGTAACAGTGAGCAAAGCCTATCCTTGCAGAAAGCCGACAATGTAAAAACATTTCTTTCAACAAAGATATTGCTTTACTTTTTATAGATGGTGAATATTATTTATGTGCAGCAAATCTGTGTCATTGTTCATTCGCCCTATTATACAAACCGTATTTGTGGTTTGTGTCCTGGTTTGTGGATACTTCAGAAAAACATTAACATACTAACATCTGTTGAAAAAATGTACCAGATTTTTTTGAAGTTTATTTTAAAATCAAATTAAATACTTCAATTAAATATTGAAAGACCACAACACAACAGGATTTCTTAATCCTAAGAAAGTTTTTTTTAGTTCTAATTTTAACTAACTCATGTGTCATTCTAGTATGTGGCAAACTTAGTTTCCTTTAAAAAAAAAGGAAAGGAACTGCTGACATCCTATCAGTTTTCTACATTAGTGGCAATGATCCAAAAAAGGGCAGAGTATAGTGTTGTTAAATACGTCTCCTGCTTATATTCAAGTTCACCAGGGCTTTACAGACATAATACATATGGGTTTCTCCCACTGCCTCTTAAGAAAGTTTCCTTACTTGGAATACGCTGGAGCAACCCAGTATGGGTTCTCCTCTGCTTCCTTTGCATGTCGTAAAATGGCCTCCCGAGGGTTGCTATCATCAGTTTTATCCAGTGCAATATTCTTGACTATGTATGAAGACAGAGTACCGCCATGAGTTCCAACACGGCCACCACGACCTAATATAGGAGAAGATGAACAGATGTGTAAGGTGGTAAGAATAAATTGAGGAGTCAAAGGTCAGAAAGAAAACATATAAAACTGCATTCACACAAACAAACACCATTGTTCCAATACAAAAGCAGGTCCAAACCTTGCTTTAAACTTGCTTTTTCAGGATGGATTCAAACTTTAATCTTGCAGTAATGTTTTGCTTACCGCAGCTTAAAAACAAATGATTACCTGGTCCTGCAACTGGAGGTTCAGGTTTATGAGATTTCATTGGATCCAATCTATCCTTTTCCAGCTGCTTTCTTGTACTTCGTTGGCGTGGCTCACGAAACATTGGAAGTGCATGTGCTGAAAAAGGGAAAAAACAGTATTTAAAAACATAAATGGAGGACTGAAATACTAGCATGGTTTAATATTCACACCAATGATAGAATGTGCAAACTTATCGGGCTTGGCAGGTACTTGGAGGAGTTTTTCTGGATGTAAAGCCAATCCTCATAGAGCATGGCATCCAGATCTTTCATTATTCCTCCTCTTGACATGTTCCCGCTTGTCAATAGCTTTCCTGAATGGTTGTGCCCGAAAATCGACACATTATTGTAGCTGAAATCTGACCAAAGCAGAATAGAGTAGGACTATTACTTCCCTTGATCTAGATACTATGCTCCTAGAATCATATTGACTTTTTCAATTGCTGCAACACTGTATTGACTCACAAACAGTTCATGGTCTCCCTTGATCTCTTTTTACATGTACTGCTGTCGAGCTAGGCGTCGCCTATCCTATATCGCTTCTTTTCTTCTTTTTTTTTAACCTAAGTGTAGTACCTTATATTTTTCCCTGTCAAAAATCGTTGTTAATTTTGACACAGCTCTCTATTTGTTAAGGTCATTTTGGATTCTGATCCCATCCTCTGGGGTATTCGTGGCCTCTTCTAATTTGGTGCCATCTGCAAATATGATTAAGCATGCCCTCTATTCCATCACCCAAGTCATGATAAAGATGCTGAATAGCAATGGGCCCAAGACAGAACTTTGTGACACCTACTGGTCACTTTCTTTAGAATGAAAGGAGCCATTTTTGAGCAACCCTTGAGTTTGGCTGAGAAACCAATTACAAAACAATCTAATAGTTGCATTGTTTAGCCCACATTTGACCAGCTTGTTTGCAAGAATATCATGGGGGACCTTGTCAAAGGCCTTAGTAAAGCCAATATACTGCACATCCACACAGCGTTCCCTTCATCTAACAAGATTAGACTGGTTTAGGAAATTATGTTTAAATCATATTTAATTTTCGTCACTTCAGTGTATTAAAATAGAGATAACAAGCTATTTAAAATATCCTGGAATCAAGCATGGCTTGGGTGGTAAAGAACAACCTGCTACTATCATTGTTCCTAAAACTAAGCACTCACAGGTCACCATAATTTCCAAACTTGAAGCCATGCTCATCATAGTTATGTGTGACCACAAAGGCGATAAAGAAATGTTGCATGTAGATTCAAACTAACCCATCTTGTAGATGTTGATTTATTTATTAGCATAAATAAAGCACCCTCTAGTTGGAGTTATTTCTTACATCTTGAATGTTACAAGAAACACGAAGAGTCAATCTTATCTTGGCAAGCTGTATGCTATACAGTTTTGCATAAAACATCTGAAGTAATTAAAACAACCTGTTCCCATACATGGAGGCAAGCCTTCTTGAAGAAATGCCATCTAAGTAATACGCCTCATTTTCTAAAAGTAACACTTAATCCCCTCAAGGGAAAACATTGCATCTTAAAGCTGCTGTCACAGAATGCAAACTGCGATCCCACTTATGATCTACTTCACTTGAGAGGCAACAAGGTTATTTTAAGTGCCACTAAGAATGAGGTTGCTGTACACTGATAGCCCCTATTTCCTCCCAGAGAAACTGAAGTCAGAAAACCATTTGTATCGTAACTGGTGAAGTTGAAAAGGGTTGCAGGGGTGTTATTGTAGTCTGTTCTCTCACTGTTTTATGGATCCCAAATACTCCATCCTTGTTATTTATATGTTAGGAATCCTGAATTATTAAATCTTGTGATTCATGTTGTGAAGATGACATGCCATATTTATATGTAGAATGGTCTGTAGCAATAGCCTACCCAATATTTGCAAATGTCCCACAATACATGTGGGAAATTCCATTTTTGCCAAGGAGATACCATGCCATCCTACAGATCAAACAGGCTGGTGTACAGACAAATTATTGATGTAACTGAGCCAGTAGATGGAACTAGTCCTATTGGGCAAATTTTCAGCTAGAGGCTTAATTTTATTCCAAAGAGCTGGAGACAACGCTTCACTCCCTTCCTGGATGCAAATGGCTCATGAGGTCTCTGGATGGCCCATGAGGTCTCTTCCAACTCAATGATTCTATGATTATATAAGTGTTGTCTGGCTTCATTCTGCTCTCCGTGAAGTAGGATTTACTGAAGGGGACAGGGTAACATGGGAAAGTGTGATAGATTATATTAGGAACCTTGGTGGCCTGCATTAGACCTTGGTACCAACTGTTTTTCACCACCATCCTATAGTTTATGACTGTCTTGAGGGATGAAACATTTTATGATTTTCTAAAATAAGCTTTTATCTAGTTAGGAATTGAGATCCTTAACCATAATCACAAACACAATGAGAATGGGTTGGTTCTCTTTTTCATCTTGTAGTGAGAACTACAGGAGCAGAGCGTCCTATAAAAGATCTAAAATATTGGTTTTTAGAAGGGGCGAATTAAGTCTCCCTTTGCCCCTTCCAAGGACTCAGCTGTTTAAAATAGGCCTTTCCACCTACAGGGGGATAATAGTCTGTATTTAAAAAAAAGTAAAAATTACTTACGTGTGATAATATAATCCTGTGTGAGTGTCTCTGCTTGTCTCTCTTTTCTTTTTGTCTTTACAACACATAATTTTGCTCCCCTGGAAAATATTAAGAAAATAAAAAGAACCAGGTCAAAATAAGATTTTCCAGAAAACCATTAGAAAACCAATGTTTCAGTGTGATCCTCTGCACATTTACTTGCAAGCAAGTTTCTACTGTGTTCATGGGTAGTCCACGCTCTGGTTACATCCCGTATAGATTACTGCAACGCGCTCTACGTGGGGTTGCCTTTGAAGACGGCCCGGAAGCTCCAAATGGTCCAACATGCAGCAGCCGGGTTACTAACAGGAGCGGCGCTCAGGGAGCATACAACTCCCCTGCTGAACCAGCTCCACTGGCTGCCAGTTTGCTACCGGGCTCAATTCAAAGTGCTGGCTTTAGCCTATAAAGCCCTAAACGGTGCTGGGCCAGGTTATCTATCCGAACGCATCTCTTCTTACGAACCCTCCAGGAATTTGACATTTTCCGAGGAGGCCCTGCTCTCGATCCTGCCTGCTTCGCAAACATGTCTGGCGGGGACGAGAGACAGCGCCTTCTCTGTGGTGGCCCCTTGGGTGTGGAACTCCCTGCCTAGGGATATTAGATTAGCCCTTTCTCTCCTGACCTTTCGGAAAAGAGTAAAAACCTAGCTCTTTGAGCAAGCATTTGGAACCTCCGAATAAATAGACAAACTTGAATTGGAAAATGACCCAGGAACGGCCCAAGACGATAGAACAGATAAGGACTTGAATGAGAGGATATAGTTTTTAGTTTTTAATATTGTTATTATGCACTGTCTTATGTCTAATTGCACTATAATGGTTCTTTTTTGTTTATCAATGTATGTATTTTTATGGCATCAAATTGTGCCGATTCTGTACGCTGCTCTGAGTCGCCTTCGGGCTGATATGAGCGGGGTAGAAATAATGCAAATAAATAAATAAATAAATAAATAAATAAATATTAACCTCCTACAAATATGTGAAACACCATAAACTATCATGTGCGTGTTTTTAAGGAGCATAACATTACAGTGTAGGCTTCCGCAACATGCCTGCCACATATATGAAACTACAGTTCCCATCAGACCCGTGCCCATCTTGGCTCATTAAATCAGCCAGGGAGGGGCTGGTTGATTGGTTTGTACTGATTATCAACGCATCGTTGGAGCAAGGGATTTTTCCATCTAATTTGAAACAGGCTGTGGTTCGTCCACTCCTCAAAAAGGTTTCCCTTGACTCCATGGTGCTGAGCAATTACAGGCCAATCTCCAACCTCCCTTTTTTGGGTAAGGTGCTGGAGCGGGTGGTCGCCTCCCAGCTCCAGAGCTTCTTAGACGATACCAACTACCTAGATCGGTCACAGTCTGGTTTCAGGCCTGGTCATGGCACCGAGACAGCCTTGGTCGCCTTGGTGGATGACCTCCGCAGAGAGCTGGACAGGGGGAGTGTGACTCTACTGGTTCTCTTGGACATCTCAGCAGCTTTCGATACCATCGATCATGGTATCCTTCTGGGTCGTCTCTCTGGGATGGGCCTTGGGGGCACGGTTCTGTCGTGGCTCCGGTCCTTCCTGGAGGGACGAACCCAGATGGTGAAGCTGGGAGATGCCTGCTCGGACCCCTGGCCCTTGACCTGTGGGGTCCCGCAAGGCTCTATTCTGTCTCCCATGCTTTTCAACATCTACATGAAACCGCTGGGAGAGGTCATCCGGGGTTTTGGAGTTGGGTGCCATCTTTATGCGGATGACACACAACTCTACTACTCCTTTCCATCTAATTCCAAGGAGGCCTCTCGGGTGTTGGACGAGTGCCTGGCCGCTGTGTCGATCTGGATGAGGAGGAACAAGCTGAAGATCAATCCTGACAAGACAGAGGTCCTCCTGGTCGATCGTAAACCGGATCGGGGTATAGGGTGGCTACCTGTGTTGGACGGGGTTACACTCCCCCTGAAGCCACAGGTCCGCAGTTTGGGTGTCCTCCTGGATTCTTCGCTCACACTTGAGGCTCAGGTGTCGGCGGTATCCGGGAGGGCCTTTGCACAACTGAGACTTGTGCGCCAGCTGCGACCGTACCTCGCGAAGGCTGATCTGGCCGGGGTGGTCCATGCCTTGGTCACCTCTAGAATGGATTACTGCAATGCGCTCTACGTGGGGCTACCCTTGAAGACGGCTCGGAAACTTCAATTGGTCCAGCGGGCGGCAGCCAGGATGCTAACCGGGGCTCATTATCAAGAGAGGTCTACCCCTCTGTTTAAGGAGCTCCACTGGCTGCCATTTATCTTCCGAGCCCAATTCAAGGTGCAGGTGCTCACCTACAAAGCCCTGAACGGTTTGGGACCACCCTACCTGCGTGACCGCATCTCCATCTACGAACCCACACGCTCGCTACGGTCATCTGGGGAGGCCCTGCTCGTGATCCCACCCACGTCGCGAGCGCGCTTGGTGGGGACACGGGACAGGGCCTTCTCTGTGGCGGCCCCCCGACTCTGGAATGCCCTTCCAAAAGATCTTCGACAGGCCCCTACTTTAGCAGCTTTCAGAAAGAACCTAAAAACTTGGCTGTTCCGATGTGCCTTCTCAGATTAGGAATCCCCCATCCCAAGTCCTAGAAGCACTTTAGTACAATCAATATTACTGCACACCGCACTATTTTAATCCTACGTTCCTCCTGCCATTTCAGCACTTTTAACCCTGTACCCCATTGCGCCGGCCGGCCCAGTTTCAAAGTGTCTTGATGCATTGTCACTGTTGCTGTTATTTTGCTTAATTATTTTGATTTGCTTTGTTTATTGTTGTGTTATGTTTCTATTGTATTGTGTTCTGAGGCTTCGGCCTGTGTAAGCCGCATCGAGTCCTTCGGGAGATGCTAGCGGGGTACAAATAAAGTTAATAATAATAATAATAATAAATAATCATCTCAATCAGCAAACAAATGGAGATATTTACTGGGAAAGATGAGAGACATTGCCTAATAGACTCAAAGGACACAAAGTTTGTGAAGACTAATCTGGCCTATTTAAACCGTCACCCTGGGCTGCAATGTATAGGAATATGTTTTGCATTTCATATACAATGGCATTGAGGGAGAACAGCAAAGCACTGGAAAATTTGAATCAGTACCTACAATGAGTTATTCCAATTACAACTGACATAATTCAATGCCATGTTTAAGTAAACCAAGTTTAAAATGTGTGAATAAAAACTATACTAGTGTTTTTATATATGCTAGCAAAAGCTAGGCTAAAATAAACAAATATGTCACATTTCTCTGAATAGCAATGAGGATTCCTTGTGCGAAGACACATTTAATTTATTTTTGTCCTTGAAATCGTGAGACAACCAGGAGTACTGTAGTACAGTATTTTTCTTTCTTTCTATAAGCAAGCATGATGTGTTGGAGTAACCACATTTAAGGTTGAGCTTCAAAAGCAGCAACTGGGCAAAAAGAAACTCTTAAGTATTTTTGCAGTTGCCAGAAGCTGTGGCACAATGAGGTAACAGCAACTTCAAGCAACATAGCATAGGCCCTCTGTCCAGAATCAAATATGACATTAAAAATTTACACGAAAAGAGATGAAAGTAGTGAAGAGATCAACAGAACCAGCTGCTTGAATTTTCTCACTTTCACGATTACTCCCTTTTGATGTAAAGTTAATGAGAAAAGGGCTCAAACACACTGGAACAGACCAGAAATCTGCTTCTGTTTCTTTAACCTCTTCTTAAACATGAGTGAACACCACAGCTGCATACACAGATCATATCATGAAACTTTTATTATTGCAATAAATATGAGGAGCTATTTCAGAACATGTATGTTTTTGCACCCACTTGGTATTCTTCAATAGCCTATGGAAACCAACAGAGCGTGGCATGTAATGATACATTTTATAAAGCCACATTGGCTCCAAGGAGCCACAGTGGTGCGATGGGTTAGAACCCTTGTGCCGCTGAACTGCTGACAGTTGGCAGTTTGATCCACAAGACTGGGTGAACTCTCATTTGTCAGCTCCGGTTACTGCCAACCTAGCAGTTTGAAAACATATAATGTGAGTAGATAAATAGGTACTACTTCAGTGGGGAAAGGCAAAGAGACACTCCAAGCAATCTTGCCGGACACACAATCAGGAGATGACAACGTAGGCTCCTCGGTTTGAAAAATGGAGGAGAAGAACCAGAGATGAAGCATCGCTTCCAGAAACCGAAAATGAAAAGGAGAAGCCTCTGCCTTTGTTTGTGTTTGTGTGTCTCATTGTATATTATTGTAAAGGCATTGAATGTTTACCTATGTGTGTAAATGCTGTAATCTGCTCTGAGTCCCCTAGGGGAGAAGGGCAGAATATAAATAAAGTGTCTTATTATTATTACTATTAATATGAGAGACAAATAGGATATTTTTAAAAAAGTAAATTAATAAACGATTGTTTGTTAAGAAAGTAATGAGTGTTATGCCTACATGTGACATATTTGCTTTGGGTTTGCTATACTGCTTTGCCAATGGTTACTTCAAATGAGAGTTTCCTGCTATATCTCAAACATAACATTATGCTTTAACTCAGGTCACCAAACCATAATGTGAATTATGCACAGCTTGAAATTCAAGGTTACATCGTAATTTTCTATATAACTGGACATTTCTGTTCAGTGCATGATACAAGCACCAAAACCAATGGGAGATGGAAGAAGTGTGTTAGGAGAAGAGTACATAGACTGCAGTATCAAAGCTAATAAACCGTAACTGAATAAGAATCATTGCATCCAGGCAGGTGCAATGTGTCAGACACAGCTAGTGTTTTTTATTACTTTAACTAATGAAATCTCATTGACATAACTTGTGCAACATTTTAATGCAAATTCCAACTATTTCAATACAAAGTTTTAATGTGAAAGTTGGTTTCTTTGAAATACAAAAGTTATCACCTTTTTGGTGAAATGAATTTGTAAATGTAAAGGTCCAAGGTCTCATTTTTTAACATTTTAACTCAACATGAAGAAAGATGATTTGGACAAACCAAATTAAATACCTTTGACTCTTGAAAGGATCATAGTACACCTTAGCCAATCCATTCCCGGTGCCAACCATGATTTGATTCAACTTAGGATGCCAGAGACAACGGACAACACTCTGAAAAGTTAAATTCGCATTTGGTCAATCATTTTCAGTTTTTTATAAAACCACAGTACAGTGAGCCTAATGCCTCAGCTTTATGAAGTTGACTTTTATAAAAAGGCTTACTTATTGGTACCAATTGTTGTCAAGATCTTGCATCAGATACCACAATATATAACTTTATAATGATGGAGCTACATCAATGACATGATAAGCAAAACAATGCCAATCTTTATTTGATTTTTTTTAAAAACCAAAGGTTGTTTATGTACATACATACTTGTGAACATCTGATGTGTAGTTTACTAATAAACACATTCAATTATAATTCTCCCTAAAGAAATGAGAAAAATGTCCCTTAAGTGACATAAGGCTGACCTATAAGGTCAGTGTTTCTCAACCTGGGGGTCAGGACACCTGGGGGGAGGGGAAGGATGTCTACTTTACCCAAACCGCACTAGTGTTCACATTTGGGTATATTGAGTATTCATACCAAGTTTGGTCCATTTCCATCAATGTGTGTGTCCACAGTGCTCTTTGGATGTAGGTGAACTACAATTTCAAAACTCAAGGTCAATGGCCACCAAACCCTTTCAGTATTTTCTGTTGGTCATAGGAGTTCTGTGTGCCAATTTCAGCATTGGTGGAGTTCAGAATGCTCTTTGATTGTAGGTTGACTATAAATACCAGCAATTACTACAACTCTCAAATGACAAAATCCACCCCACTTCAACTCTTGTTGTTGTTCATTCGTTCAGTCGTCTCCGACTCTTCGTGACCTCATGGACCAGCCCACGCCAGAGCTCCCTGTCAGCTGTTACCGTGTATCTGGTATTTGTGCCAAATTTCATCCAATGAATGAAGTTCTCTGTTGGAGCCTGCCCAGGCGCAGAAACTCCATATGAATCATATGATTGATTGATTGATTGATTGATTGATACTCCATATGTATGCATTCACAGATTCCATGAAGAAAAAACTTAGTAGTATTCTTTAGGTCATAAAATTTAAAACCATTGTAACGTGAATAGCAATTAAAATTAAAGAACCACCACCACTGTCCCCCATGGTATCCCATCTTTCACTGAAAGAAAAGATGCCATTTGGAAATATAACTTGCATTACAAAACACGATCCTAGACAAAAAAAGGCTTTCATATTTAGGCAATTTCATTGTATATACATAAATGGCAAATATGATATCTTAACAAGGGAGCATAAAGTACAATTTTATTATAACAGGAGAGTATAACTTACATTTAATGTGACTTTGGGGACATAATGGATATATATTATATTATAAAAGGCCCATTCTGTGAACCAAAGGAATTCAGTAGGCATATCAAATGACCAATTTCTATATCTGGGGTGTTGTGTAGTTTCCGGGCTGAATGGCCGTGTTCTAGCAGTATTTTCTCCTGATGTTTCACCTGCATCTGTGGCTGCTATCTTCAAGAAATTGATGGTTAGAAGACAAGTGGGGAGCAATTAGCAAGCTAGATTTGTGTGTGTTGAGTGGGATCTACCCATTAGCCTGTGAGTAACCACAAAGATAACATAGTCAATTAGTGAGCGCGTAGACTATGCTATCTTCATGGTTACTCACAGGCTAATGGGTAGATCCCAGTCAACACATACAAATCCAATTTGCAAATTGCATGCTTCATACTTGTTTAACAGAAAATGGTTCTTTTCTCCCACCCTGGACATTCCACAAGTATATATATTCCACTTGATTCTCATGATTCTATGATTCTATGACTTGCCTTAGTACCATCAATTCCTCTGAAGATGCCAGCCACAGATGTAGGTGAAATATCATGTGAAAATGCTGCTAGAACACGGCCATACACCCTGGAAACCACACAACACCCTAGTGATTCTTGTCATGAAAGCCTTCGATAATATAATTTCTATACTATTTTGCCAAATATTCTCTTTCCCCAACCTTAAATTCATCCCCACTTTGATTATTAAACATGGTTCATTTGCTAACATGTAGTGGCTGTAAAATAAACCAATTTTAGCCACCATACAGAACAGTTAGAGAGTGGGTTACCTGTAATAATCTCTGGGAAAATATTGATGTGCACAATTGGGTCAATATGTGACCAGATTTTGTCGACTGTACGAAACTGATTTTGCAACTCTGTTCAAAATTGGGTTTTACAATTGGACAATCACACAACAGTTGGGAATGTTTTAGGGTATGGAATTCTGTTTTTGGCAGAGTATTCTTATAGATCAGTGGTCACATGTAAATGGACCTCCAGATGTTATCAGGCTGCAAGTCCTAGCAGTCCTAGTCAGCAAAGCTAGCGTTGAGGAATGGCGTCCTAATCCAGCAAGACATGGAAGCCCTACACAAAGAAAATCTCTTCTAGCATCTCTGGCTTTGAGGTCTGGAGGAAGCGTTGTCTCTTCAGAATCATTATGCTTTGGCACTGTGCTTCTGAAGCAAGGTACTTTTCCCCAACCCCAACACTAAGTGAAAAGCAATGGCTATTGCTACAGATGTGCTGCACTCCCATGCTTACCGAAGCTTGTCACATTTGGTGAAGTATTTGCCATATCAAGCAGTGAAACAAATAGCCGCCTATGTCTAAATTTAAAAGCCAGTGTGATTCAGAGGTTTGACCTCAAATCATGCAAAAAGCAACCAATATGTGAAAACACATGAAAATACCCACAACTCTATCCCTATAAGCATCTGGAATGCCATACTGCCACCAACAACCTCAGTTTTACTCTACAGTTCTTTGCAGGTGCCCTTTTCTAACACCGTTTTGAGAGGGACTGCCAAGTAAAAGAAGATACATAGACTTACTGTGGGGGTGCTGCCCCCAGGGGTGTCCCCACGTCCTGGCAATTGCCCACACTAGTAAAATTATTGCTTCTGTTTTTCTATAGCTGTTCTTAAAAGTACATTTGCAATTTACTATCATCTGGGTTTCAAATTTGCAAGGCTTCTGACTGAAAGGGTGGAATACACACACACACACACACACACACACACATATATAGAGAGAGAGGAACACCCATAAAGGAAAACTGTCCCTTTTCTTTTGTTTTATGAAAAGTTTATGAATTTTGATGTATGAATAGTTTCTTTCTGGATTAACCATGATGAGTAAGAATTACTTTGAGGCAACCAGCATTTTCTACATCTCCCTTAACCTTCATCCACTGTGAGCTGAAGGTTCAAGATGCCATAAAAGTTAAAAACATGGGAGTTTTGTATAACCAGTGCACTTATGTTTTTGAGATAAATAAAGAAATGATTGCCATACTAATAGAAACAAACAGGAGCTGGTTGGAAACCTCGTTAGTTCTTTGTGTTACAGACTCTAGACGGCTATAATCCTGCTTGAATTTGAACCACACTAAACTACAGCTTGTTAGAAAGAGCTGAATGCTTTTCGTTCTCTGAACTTTTTAAGTTTTGCAATGATGCTGTAAATGATGCAGCTGATGCTTGCATTTCAATTGCACCCAAGAGACAAATGAGTTGAGTCAGAGTTGTAAGCACTGTAATTAAAAACAAGTTACAGAATCTAAGACGCATCTGCAATCAGCTTCCACTTCTTCAACTGAAGTAAAATTAACAGAGGGAGGCAAATAGATTTATAGTGTTTTGCATAAACTATCAGAAAATATTGTGTTAACCTCTAGCCCTACCTGCTAGCTTATGAATTCTAGGACTCCGAAAAGTAAACTTGTAAAGAATTCTTTATATGTGGGCACACAAAATAAAGCTTTTGTTCTATTTCAAGACATGCTATTATAATAATTCAATCACTATCTGTAAATTACAACAGATTGTGTTGGAAGTGATTAAAACAGTAGTTTTCAATAGCTCAAAGAAATATTTCTTGCTATTTTCTGTTATGGTATATGAAAGGCTGTTGTCTTTCAGACACATATGCATTGATGATTTCCAAAAGTAATATCTAATTATATAAAACAACATGAAATAGATGAATAAGAGTGCTTCTAGATGTGACAGAGGCAAAAAGAGGAGGGAGTGAAGGAAGGAAGAACTATTGACGAGAGTTTAGGACTCTCACAACGGTGAGGTTCCATCATGTCAATAGCACTAATCCAGGTTAACTGCATGATAAAGAAAGTCACTTACAAAACTCTTCATTTTAAAGCAGGTTTAAGATTAATGGACTCCCACTTAACTATGGAGGTGTGCTAGAGCAAGCCCAAAGTCTTTGCCAATTAGTTATAAGTTTATAGAACAAGTCTAATATGACCTTTTATTGGACTGACTGTCCTTTAACGTACTGGGTATTTTATACTTTCTTTTTGCATCTCCAAAAGGAATATTTCTGTTCTTTACTGTTTTGTTCCATGTAAAAAAAAAACTATACCTTGAATTCTATTGGCAAGTCTTAACTTTTTGTTAATTCTATTAACACAGGCCTTGTTTTCATAGAAAGAAGGGGAAAAATAATCACAGAGTTGGAAGAGATCACATGGGCCATCTAGTCGAATCCCCTGCCATACAGGAAAACACATTTAAAGTATCTCCGACAAATAGCCACCCAGCCTTTGTTTAAAAGTCTCCAAATAAGTAGCTTCCATCACACTTTGAGGCAGTGAGTTCCACTGTTGAACTGTTCTTATAGTCAGGAAGTTCTTCCTAATGTTAAAGTGGAATCCCCTTTCTTGTAATTTGAACCCATTGCTCAGAGTCCTGGTTTCTAGGGCAGCAGAAAACAAGTCTGCTCCCTCTTCCTTATGACATCCTTTCAAATATTTATACATAGCTGTCGTGTATCCTTTCAACCTTGTCTTCTGCAGGCTAAACACACCCAGCTCTTTAAGATGCTCCTCACAGGGCATGGTCTCCAGACCTTTTATCATTTCAGTCTCCTCCTCTGGGCACCTTCCAGTTAGTCAATACCTCTTTTAAACTGTGGTTTCCAGAACTGGACACAGTATTCCGGTGAGATCTGACCAAAGCAGAATAGAGAGGTACAATGACTTCCCTTGATGCAGATAGTATACTCCTTTTGATGAAGCCCAAAATCCAAAGATGTCGAAGTGCAGTATGACTTCAGGTCAGTCTTCAATGTGCAAGCACAATCACAAGAGATTATGGAAAATAAAGGTTAAAACCCCAAGAGACAAAGATTATCTTGCATTCTGTTGTATTGGTCAATTGAGAAGACTTTCTCTGCTGCCTGTTACCATGGAGAGCTAATACAATCAAATTAAAGAATATTGGATTAAAGAAGAGTTGGATATATAACCTGACCTGTTATACAATAGATTCTTATTTCTATTCCTCTGATACACGCAAATGTCACTGAACCCGAAGTTTCTCCCCTTTCTACTTTTCTGGTAGCAATTCAGCAGCAAAAAAATGAAGCATTACTTAAAGCAAAATCTGGTCTAGATTGTGTATGGATATGTGCCTGCAAGTCACCTGTGATTTACGGCAACCCCATGAATTTTACAAGCGATTTGCAAATTCTTTCCTCTGAAATATAGTCTATAGCATCTGCTATTTGTGGATGGTCTCCCATGCAAGTATTAACCAAAATTGACCCTGCTTAGCTTCCAAGATCAGGCAAGATCAGGTTCCTTTAGAGTATATTTAGGCAGGCTTGGGCTAGATTAGTTATGGCAAAAATATAGCTAAAATTTGGAAGAGGACAATCTGTTGAATTCCAGCAATGAAAAGTAAATTGAGAACTCACTGAACTTATAAACCCGACTATTACTCACAGTCTTACATGTAGAACCTGGAGTTGTCAACTTCTTAAAGGAGTTTTAAAGGATTGTCTGGCTTTTAACTGATTAATGTTTTAAAAATGTGTCTACTCACATTTGGATGAAATCTGTACTAAATACAACCCACCCCTCAAAATAGCAGTGATGTCATAGGATAGCCATATTTGCCATAGGCTGTGAGCCAAGAAACAAATGCTTGAGGCTTTTTTTCAGCCGCAGTAGTTCAGGTTCTGGAAGAAGCATGTTTGTTCTACTTGCCTCTTTTCTATTACAGATGGCCTTAAAATGTAAGTGTGATAGAAAGGGATTATGATATTTCCCTTTCAGTCTTCCATCCTCCTGTCAGTATCTGCTTAAATATTCCAGTGGTGAAAGAGAATAAAGATGAAGACAGGACCGAAAGGAGAATGATGAAAACTTTGAGTAGGGAAGATATATAACAAGTTTTGTTGGTTAAAAAAATAGCACAGCCTTATTTCTACATCAATTGGGTAAAGGCCTGAAACTATCTAGAACATGTTTAGGCTTGCACAAATTAGCCCATCAGCAGCAAGAGACCCTGGACTTCCAGCAAGGTTGTCCAAAAACAGACAGGATCTTTTCACCCTAAGGCAAACAAATCCCTTCAGCATCATTAAAAGAGTTCTGTGAGTTATCAGGCTCTCAGTCTGAAGGACAATTAGATAAGGTGCTATTGTAATCTATGAGCAGTCTTTTTTTTTTTTTTGCCTAGATGTCATATTGCTTTCTTTCAAATTGATGAGATAAATGGAAATAACTCAGTATCAGAAGCACAAGCTTTGCTTGCAAAATGTTCCCTAAACATGGATTTGTCCATTTGAAGGAGATGATGGGAAAGATATCTCTGTGTCTGAGCTGGAGAGTTATCTGCAAGTCCGTTTAGCCAATTATAAGAATGGAAAAAGAAATCTATTTGGTTCACATTTTAACATGAGCCAACTTTATTTGTACCCAAATGCAATACTTTCTGTTATTCTGGATGATGATTTTCTACGAAAATGTAGACACTAGGGAAAACGGCATATGAAAATGTATATGTTAGAGAACATTGCAAAAAAAAGATATATATTAGGGGAATTAGTTTGCAAGAACATTTATGTTAGGGAACATTGTGTACAATGTTTAGACATGTTCTTGTGGGCTTCTTGCAAAAGATATGGCAAAAAGATACAGAAATAGTGTACAACAGAACTGTGCTTCAAAAATATCCTGTGAAAACTGTAAAAAGTGAATCAGTCCACCTCTATATAGTATTGGGCTAGTTTGGAGGATTAAATAGTCTGTAGCTTTCTATATGCCTCATAAGTAAAGCTGAAAATGGTTACTGTCTCAGTAAAGCAGAGGATTCAATGTAACTCCATCATCAGGAGATCATACATATGAAATGGTTCCACAAAGAAGATTCTTTGGACCACTTAATTTTTTCCAATTCATATATTGGAAGACACTTGTATAGTACCACATGTGGTGGCATACTACTTTGCCAATGTGTGATATAAGGCTTGCTTATGAGTATCTGTACATTAAATCCAGATCCCCAAATAGACAGTGGCAACATTTTACAATGAATCTGCTGATCCAAATTTGTTGCTGTTGTCTTCCTTCAATCACTTCCAATATATGGTGACCCAAAAGTGACCTAACATGCAGTTTTCTTGGCAAGATGTGTATGAGGTTGCCTTTGCCTTCCTCTGAGGATGTGTAAGTGCAATGTGCCCAAGATCACCCTATGGGTTTCCAAAACTGAGTAGGGGATTGAGGCCTGGTCTTCAGCGTTATAGTCTAACGCTCAAACTACACCGTGCTTGCTTTCTGAGAGAGTTACATTTTGTTTATTACAGATCAGATAAACTATCAAAGATCTGAGTTTGCAAGATTGCAGCAGAACATATCAGTTCATCGTCTCTGTAGATGGTTCAAGCTTTGCAGTTTGCTTTCATGTCAAGTGAAATAAAGTGAACTGCCCAGATATTTGTTTTGTGTTTGCAGTTAATCAGGGCTATGGCAACTTTAACTCCCCAGCTCGCTGACAGAGGAACTGATTAATCAAGAGATGTCATGTGTCTAGATTATAATTTATGAATACAGTGAATTAATGTTTCACTTGCTATTCAGCCTTGTGGTCATCACATATTTGCAAACAAAATCTAGATTAATGCTATTTCCTATCAACTCCTGATGGTTTCTTGGTCTTACTTCCATTATTAATTAGGAGCAACAGGGGGGAATGAAAGTCCAAAAAATGTGTAGGACATCTCCAGATGTTTTGGCATAAAATGCATATTAGCCTCACCCAGCATGGTCAATGATGAAACATGTGGAAACCATTATCCAAAACATTAAATTTTCCTAAGCCCTGATGGCAACATGGGAAATTTGGGTGATAAGAGGAAAGTCAACTTTTCTAGTTTGGAATTGTAGAAGTTAGGACATCCAGTATCATCTGACCTTCAAAAATTGCATACCAAAAAGCTATGTCTTACAACATGTTCTCTCATAATACGTTTGTCAATCAAGATATGAAGTTGCACTCTTTAGATTGCATCCAGTGAACATTCCCAAAATTTCTATGTAATTTACCAGAAAGAAACTGCATTTGCAAGGCCTTTTCTTCTTCCCCAACATGAGGAAATTATTTCATATAAGAACTTTCCTCAAATGTATTTGATAATAACTGCAGAGTATGGTACCACATGCATAGGGAACATTGTAAGAACAAGCATGGAACAAACTAGGAATAAAGTCAGGCAAATCTTCCAAAACTGATCCAGCTACACTGTTTTAATTCCTTTGCAAAAACTATTGAACTACTTCCTCAGAGCATCATGAGTCACATGGAAGTCAAATTCAACCAAGAAAGGAATGGAAAATAACAAGTAAAGATGAAAACTGCATTTTCAGCATAGATGCAGCAGGCTAAGACAATGCTTTGGAAGGCTCTACATTTTGTGGCATTAGACTAAAAAAAAATTCTTATCCACTGGGGTTTTGGCCCCAGGACCCACTGGGAATAACAAAAACTGTGGATGTTTAATACTATTATACACAACCACATAGAAAATTGTGTCCCTTATGGCAATATAAATGTTTGTTTTTTTTGGATATTTAAAAACAAACAAACAAACATTTTCAAGCCATGGATGGTTGAATCAGTGAGTGCAAAATCCATGGATAGAGAGGACTGACTATATCCATGACAGGAACAATCCAAAGTACTCCTTAATAAAAACACTACCATCCAAGCTGCAACTGCTGAACAAAATAAAGATAAATGAAACCTTCCAAAGAAAGACAGAACGCTTCTGCCTGGATGAACCAGTTGAGAGAGGAAATCTTTGGCCTCAGCACCATCTTGAATTCTTTGAGGCTTACCTGTATATGTTTCTACAGAAGCCAAGGATTTTATTACCTTTGACCATACCACTTATCAAAAATAAGCTATTGTCCTGTCTTTGATAGGCCCAGTGCTTAAAAAAAACAAACCAAAACATTAGCACTAGTTTGATATTTTAAAATGTCTAGTTGAGGACTCTGACACAGATCAGAAAGATGTAAACCTCTTAGTAAGAACTGAGGCTAAGAAAACATACTGGCTTTACACACTTGCTTTGCAAGTGCCAATTTTGCTTTCTGCTTCACTGGTGGAGAGGCTCTATGGTGGAGTCTGTTTGAAGAGCACTGTTCTAATTTGCTGCACTTGGCTGCCCACACTGTGAGATAAGCAGCCTGTCAGCGCCAAAAACTCTGAATGGGTAAAGAGATAGTTTGACAGCGATGGTCAGGCCCTGTGCTGACATTCTTTTTAAAGAAAAAAAAACAGTGACGAGGCCAAGAGTGAAGATACACAAAAGCTGATCTCTTTTTTGGCTAACCAGGAGGACCCCCAATTTCCTCTTTTTCAACTAATTTTACAGACAGGAATCGAAAAAAATTCTCTCTCTCTGTGTGTATAAACATCCTAAGTGTGTACCTGAGAGGCTGATACTTCTGCTGCATGAATACTGATTTCCCTTTCTTGTGCTTCAGAGAGTTCCATAACCTTCAAGAATAGTTTTCCTAGAAGTGAAGGAATCTCCACTGGGAATGAATAAAGCCAGAACAATGTGTCCACACACCACATAATGCACACTTTAATAATGCTCAGAGAAATTACAGCGTCTACATAACCGAAGGTAATTTTTCCACTCTGCTATTTAACCCAGCAGTGACAGAACAAGGAAAATGTTTTTGTTTAAATCCTTTTAAAAAGTCCTTCCATTTCAAAGTAATTTTTATCTTATAGCAAATCCATTCAGTACTTATCTGTAACATAATGTGATGCTTTAATGTTATAAATGTTTAGTTCCAGATGCTTCTGAACAGGGGAAATTACAAATGAAACATGAGAAATAAAACATTTCATTTAAAAAGATAATAAATGCTGTATAAGATTTCGCTCTAATAATATTTTATGTGCTAAATTGACATAGGAGTGAAGGCAGTGTACCATGCCAGCTGGAAAGGTTAGTTCAAAAGTATGAAAGTGACATTTAGGTCCCTACATCTCAGTTCAGCCCACTGCTTTCACCATGTGTCATTAAACATGTTGTTGTTGTTCATTCGTTCAGTCGTTTCTGACTCTTCGTGACTTCATGGACCAGTCCACGCCAGAGCTCATCACCACCCCCAGCTCCTTCAAGGATACCATCCATCCCTCTTGTCCTTGGTCAGCCCCTCTTCCTTTTTCCTTCCATTTTCCCCAGCATCATTGTCTTCTCTAAGCTTTCCTTTCTTCTCATGATGTGGCCAAAGTACTTCATCTTGGCCTCTATTCTTTTTCCCTCCAATGAGCAGTCAGGCTTTATTTCTTGAAGTATGGACTGGTTGGATCTTCTCGCTGTCCAAGGCACTCTCAGAACTTTCCTATTTCCATCTAAAAGACTGGTCTGCTTTACAGGATTGTGGTGAGAACGAAATGAGTCTACTTATATTGTTTAAACATCTTCATAGATCAATACTATACATTGACAAGAAAAAAAATCCTGCTTTGACTGCTTGAAATTTCTCTCTATATTTAAGTCACTAGTTGAGACCAGGCCCTTTCTTCAGTCAATCAGTTCATTGCTTCTTCTCTGAGTGCTAGTAGTTGTTCTTTGCTAGACACCAACAGGAATTTATTCTTTTTCTGATTATTATAGTCCCTTTTATAGCTCTTAGCTAAATTAGAATTCCTTCTGCCAATTCAATGGGAATTTTCTGGCCTTTCTATTGGGTCATGATCACATGTGTTGGTAACGGTAAGTCAGAAATGACTTGAAAGCACACACCAACAAATAAATAAATGGGTAGACCAAATAAAAGCCAGATTTTATATTAGCAACTATGAACAAGGTGGTCTGTCTAATCAGTCCTAAGAGCTCAGAAGAGCATTTTTTATGTATCCTGCCAGAATACTTTTTAATGTATAATTCAAGCTAACCGTTCCTGGAGTGATTAAACTGTCCTGCTTCTAGAATTGACAATTGTTTAAATAGAAAAACCCCATGCTTTTAAAAGAACATTCAGTATAACTAACAACACTTTACCGTAATTCATGTTATTAACATTTTAATATTACTGTTATTTGTTCTGGAAATGCACACACCAATTCTTCTACCAATTAATACTGACATACAAAACATTGGGATTGTAAAGTCATTTATTTTAATAGGTTTATTGTAAAATACTTGTAATACTGGAAAAGTATACAGCCACTCTGTTCTCAAAATGCATGACTAGCCTACCAAGAAGAATAGGAATGTCTATTGTTACCCTCTGGAAAATACACACTGTCTGCACATTAAAATATTATGTTAAAGGTTTGCCTAAAAGTAGACAAACCAAATAACTCAAGTGTGAAGTGCCTTTGGAGCTCATCCTATGAAATTAGCCAACTACAATAAATAATATGGGAGTTGAAAAGTTATCTACAGCACTATGAACATACTGTCACCAAATTTAAAATGTTCAAAAAAGGCTAGGAAGAAACATTAAATAGTTTTCTTTGGAAAGTTGACTACAGAACTAAAGTGAAGCGTACCATTTGTTGGACTAGAAAAGATTAGAAAAAAACATACTGCATTCACAATATTCATGTATAAGCTGACTCCATATATAAATGAAGGCCAGGTATTGAAGACAAAATTATGTATTTTAATATGATCCATTAATAAGTCAAGGGTCATTTCATAGAGAGGGGAAATCATTAATGCTCCTCCAAGTGCTGCCATTTCCCTATCCAGGTCTTCAAAAAGGCCAGAAGTGGCACCATGGAAGAGAGAGCAGAGGGGGGTCAGTGCTTCTTTTAGTTTCTTCCAGGATGGATTAAAATCTGGCTTTTAACCATTCTACTCAGATAAGGGAATTAATTCTTTTTTGATAAGATTTAAGATAATATTCGTATCAAATCATTGATAATGTGGCCCAGGTTTTTGGAGGGGTTGAATATTTGACTGGAATTTCTGGGCATATACATGAGTATATAGGGTAGACGATTCTGTGTGTAAAACATTTCAACTACATAATGCAAGACTGACACATTTTATACTACAGTTCTTTATAAGTGCAGTATGTTTTGGATAAGGGGCATTCTACCTGCTTGAACAATTATGATTTTCCATATAGACCAGTGGTTCTCAACCTGGGGTCCCCAGATGTTTTTGGCCTTCAACTCCCAGAAATCCTAACAGCTGGTAAACTGGCTGGAATTTCTGGGAGTTGTAGGCCAAAACATCTGGGGACCCCAGGTTGAGAACCACTGATATAGTCCATAATAAGAGTGAATGATAAGTAGACTGCTGTGAGAAACAGAGCTGATTCAGATATAGTGCCATAGCTGGTGCTCTATGAAGCTGAAAAACCTTGTATATTGATATATAAGTCTAGAAATTATAGTTAAAAAGTTAACCCAAGAAAACCTGGATTGACTTATCCATGGGTCAATTTTGTCAGAATTAATTTAGATATGTATGCAAACCTTCTGATGTGCCCCCCTCCCCAAAAAACTCTGACAAATTTGAATACTGCATCGTAATTCTTATCAGAAAAGAAGACACCCTCTTCTCCGAGTACAATGGTGAAAAGCAAGAGCCCAGTTTTTCCTAGGAGAAACTATAAGAAGTGCCAATCACCTCTACCCTCAATGGCATGGCACTGCTTCTGGCATTTGTGAATGCCTAGATGAAGAAATAATGGTGGTGAGAGCCTCTGGCAGCTGGCTCCAAGAGACAGCACTGGGACTTTCCACTCCCTATGGAATCAACTAAATTTTGCTTCCAAAATCACTCCTAGATTTATATATGAAGCCGGTTGATACAAGAGTCTATCAAGTACTTTCTTCTGCAAACTTTTAATGGAGATGTGGACCTCAGGTTCTTTGTTGCATACACTCTATTCTGGTATAAATACGTTTTAAAGCAATTATTGCAAGTTAGTTTGTTCTCCCAGTTATTGTTTTTATCCTGGCTTTAATATTTCTGCATGGGTTTTTATTATAATATAAATTATCTCAACTGTGAGGCTGAGTGCTGGGATATAATAGTATCTTTCTATCAGAACACTGTATTAAAAATTACAATGACAATCACATGATCAGGTAATGGTGCATGCTATGCAGACATCTCTAGGTAGAACTGTGAATGACTCCCGTATGAAAACCTCATGAGGAATTCCCTGTCAGGGTAGGGTAGATATTTGCAACTACGAAGAGTTAAGGAGTTACATTAGTACCCCAGGGACCTCGGAGGACCATCCATCCTACCCCCTGGATCAGTGGTAATTTATGAGAAATGATTAACTGCAAAAAGCTTTCTTCCAGTTTTCTTTCTGTTTTTAAGATAGGCATCTCCTGGGCTATAATAGCTGGTTGACAGAAAAAGCAAAACAGAGTGGAAAAAAGTATACTGAGAAAAAAAAGACTACGGATTAGGGGCTTCAGAGGCAGCCTACACTATAAAGTGCAGCAAAGTAGACAATACCAACCCAGACACACCATGTCTATGATCCTAGCATTTCTTAAAATTTCTCAGTGTGTGCATGTGCACATGTGCTTTCAAGTTGCTTGTCAACTGAAGGTGACCCAATGAATTCCACAAGGTTTGTCTAAACAAGGAATATTCAGAGGTAGCTTGCCAATTCCTTCTTCTAACCAGAGCTGATCCTGATTAGCTTCCACAATAAAATAGGATCTGATGCCTTTAGCACAGGCATGGGCAAACTTGGGCCTTCCGTTGTGTTTTGGGCTTCAACTCCCACAGTTCCTAACAGCCTATTAGCTGTTAGGAACTGTGGGAGCTGAAGCCCAAAACATCTGGAGGGCCCAGGTTTGCACATGCCTGCTTTAGGGTATTGAGGCTCCAGCAGGGTACTGCAATTTTGAACCATAGCAGTGCACTGATGATGGGGGGCAAATTACAGAGAGAGCTGGTTCCTTCAAAGGATCCAAGCACTATACACCAGCACTGTAATCGCAAGGTAATATGAACTGGTTCGCCAGTTCAGTATGGACTGCACTGGCGAAATGCCTTCTGGATAAGCATGTAAGTACTCAAGTTAACCCATATAGAAAAACAAAAGATCTGGAATAATAATGTACACTCCCATAAAAGTCTTCAAGGAAAAGAGGTGAACAAAGTCTTGCTTGGTATGACAGAAAGGAATGCTAGACACCACTTTGGTCAAGCATTTAAAAGTAGCCATTAAGTTTCCATTAAATACCAGGTTCATTTACAGGCCAAAATCTACTGGCTATTTACCAAGCAGTTTTAAAGATTAGGTTTACAGCCCCTAAGCATTTAAAAATTATCTATAATGTCTGGATTCCCCCCATCCCCGTTGTCTAGCAAAGTAAAACTGAACAGCTGTAAAAATTGTATTTCCCATATCGTCTAAATTTGATACAGAAGTATTCAGTTGCATTCCATTTTATGTGTTGAACCCATAAGGTTTATCATTTAACTTAACAAGCCTTGTTATTCTGCTCATAGATTAAATATGATTCATGAATGATCTTCTGCCCTTTCTTCAACAATTTGTTCTACATCTAAATTCTACCTAAGCTAGTATAATTACTTTTGTAATTATGTAATGAGTATGTTATATGGAATGGGTATACAAAGCCACCTTTCCCTGAATAAACCTTCAGTCCTTCCTGAAATATAGATAGTTTAACATGTAAGATTAAACTATGCAAGGGAGAGTCACATTACATTTCAAATGACAATCAAAATATCTTTAATATCTAAAAACAACTTGGCCTTGAATAAATTTAGTTATGAATGATGTAGTGGTTTGAGGGCTGGACTATGACTCTGGAAACCAGGGTTCAAATCCTTTCTCAGCTATGAAAACCCACTGGGTGTCCTTGGACAACACACTCTTTTTCAGTCACAGAGGAAGACCGAGGCAAAGGCCTTCTGAAAAATCTTGATAAAAACCATGATAATCGCCATAACTCAAATAACTTGAAGGCACACAAGAACAACAACAACAACAAAAACAACAACACAGGCTCTATACAAAAATATAGCATAAATCATTCTTGCAAATATAAATAAGCAATCCGTTATTTTATACTGCAGTATGAAACAAACTGAATAACAAAGAGCTGCAAGGTTAAATACTGATTTGAGAAACTGTACTCTAATATATACTCTCACTAAATAGTTTGTTTTTACTAAGCAAATCAAAACAAAGCAGCAGCACAACAATGGGGGGAATAAAACCACTTTATAATTGGGATTCTAAGAGAAATCAGTAAATAACACTGAAAAATTGTCTTAAACTGCAATCCTATGGATACTGGAGAATTAATCCCAATCAACTTGAAGTGATTTCCTTGGAGGAAACAGCCACAAAATTATGCTCTAAATAAATGACTGAAAAAATATATTCACCACAAAAACAAAATCCAATCAAGTAAAAGTATTACAAGGGGAAGTTTTGCCAGGAAACCCAGGCTTAACAGGTCAAACTCCAAAGGACTCGAAGGGAGAAACAGTGGTTTGTGATGCTGGGTGTGTGTGTGTGTGTGTGTGTGTACACACACACAAATACACATATACATACATATACAAACATATACATAACTTTATTTATAACATATATATAACTTTCCTAGATTCTAGACTTCACACTATTTGTTGAACCAAAGATGACCTCATTTGTCCGACAGAATCAAGTGTTATTAACTTCTTTCTTTCTCAGACCTAAGGTACCATCCTGAAAATTCAGCCAGCTACCAATTCAGTTACCATCCCGAAATTCAGCCAGCAGAAACAGATTGAGGTTCAGCTGAAATGCACAAGCCTACTGAACAGCAATCTGTTTCTGCTATCCAAATTTCAGTGGGCCCGTAGATCTATTTTTGCAGACCTTCCGAAAATTGTCACCACCTGAAAAACTGTTTTCAGTCTGCAGTTGAAAAATGTGGCAAGATCCGGCCTATTGGCAGCAATGGGGGTGCTCTCAGGGCTCCCCTTCATGTCATTTTAAGGGTTTTCTGGATGAAAATGGCCACATTTGGACACATCTACCACTGTTAGCCCACCAAGTTTCATGATGTTTGGGTCATACCCTGATTTTTAGGAATTTATTTTCTTTCTAGAAATAAAACCTTTAAAAATCCCAAAAAAGGTATCCCCACTGGCCCTGCCTATAACTCTTCCAGGAGTAGCAGCAGGGCACCATTCCTTCCTGCCAAATGTCAAAGATACACTTCTACATCACACAGATCACTATTACACTTTCTTTACTAATAAAATAAAACAACAGCAACTTCTTTCAAAGCTTTTGCATTTCTTGTTCTCATAACATACTGGAAGAGGCCAGCAGCCGACCATTCACAAGCAAGCAGCATGTCCTGTTATTAGAAAATTACTCCTGTATTGTGGGAAATCTAGCCATGTTTGGGGGAAAAAACAATGTTTCTGTAGAAAATTATATAATTTTGAGTCTTGGCAGTTCAGAGCAGATAATCAGCTTCAATGATTCAGAAAGGCAAGGTGGTGGCAATCTCAAAAAAAGGCACTGGAGGGGCTCAGGGACAAGAGGAGAAGAATGACTTCAGGTCAGGCAGACCGTCGGCTGGCAATTGGAGAAGATGAGGACTGGGACTGCTAGTGGCCAAATTATTATGATTAAATAAAATCAAGAAGACAGAGATATTGCAAAGAATAGGACTAGTAAAAGAAGGCTGGTAGAACTTTGGTTGGTAGTGTTTTGCTGGTACAATTTTTAGGAATACAAATAATAATACGCAAGTAGGTAGGTAGGTTTTCTGAGAATGAGGCTTTGCTGTTTGCTATAATTCTTATAATTATTAATAACAATAATATTTTTTAAATCCTTTCTGAAAGAGAGAAGTGAGAAGAAAAAAAACTAAGGGGAGAAGAAACAAAGCTAAAGGCTTTAGTAAAGGCTAAAGGGTGACTCAAAGCTCAGAGCTACCCCAAAAGAAAAGCACATCCACCCACATGTCCCTAAACCCTGTGCACCCACCCACCTGTACTTTCCAACTCTCAGTCCCTAAATAAAAAATAAAGGAAAAACTAGAAAAATCAAGAAATAAAATAAGATTCAACAAGCCAAGCCAAAAGCTAAAGCTGCAAGCAAGTGAACTGCAAGGCAATCTGACTTCAGTGATTGAGCATGAATGCAACTGAGCAATGGAGGCCCATTAAATAGCCACAACTTACATAAAACATGTCACAGCTTTCTTCTATTCTGATTGGCCCAACAGGCAGGGTTCATAGGGAAACCCCATGCAAGCACGTGGCAGCCTCTCCACATGCCACATGATCCCGAACAGAACTGAAAGTAGCTGCAAACGGCAGCCAAATGGTCAGTTTCAGTCGAAAAAAACATGGCAGCGGAGCCCTTGCTGTTACAAGTGCCCAAACAAACATCCAAAACGAATCTATGCACAAGCCTTATATATATATATATATATGAGATATCTAGGACATGGAACCCAAATCTACACAAAATATTAATTCATATTTCATATACACCTTATACAGACAGCCTGAAGATAACTTTATAAATATTTTTAATAATTTTGTGTACAAAACAAAGTTTGTGTACATTAAACCATCACAGGTTCAAGGTGTCACTAAGTCAGCTACCCATGAGGCCTGTTTTGAAATATTTTGGACTTTGGAATTCCAGATAGGAATTTTGTTTTCTAATTGCAGTTTACCAATAATGCTAAAAGTAGCAATCAACTCTGAGGGTTATGATGTGATATCCTATTTTTAAGAGAATATCGGCTTTACAAAAATTCAATATACATTTAATTATATGCACATATTTTAGAGCAACAACATCAGTTACAATTAGCTATACAAGTGGGAAATCAGAACCTGCATTTTTATGTATGAATAAGAGGAACAAATTAACTTACCGCATCTGTGACATCTATCTCATACACTTTCTTAAATGTCTCCCGCTCAAAAAAGAGTAGTTTTCCATTACCATGTCCTTTCTTAACAGAAGTACCAGTTACAAGCAATTTATCATCTGGACTAAAACAGCAGTCAGTCCTGTTGAAAACAAAACGAAGGACAGATTAAGTATATCACTGGAAATCCTATTTATGAATTATGACAAATTTGTGTTAGATTCTTAACAGTATATGACAACTAAAATTACAGCCATGTTCAAAATAATGAAAACTGACAAAACCGAGCTGCCTGTTAAGATTTTCAAAAATGGAAGAAAAAAACCCGATTTTGATCATGCCCCCTGTGATTTTCTCATAAATCAAAGTTGTATAAGACTGAAACAGCTTTATGAAGGATCACCGTCGTCATCACCATCTTTATTCATATCCCATCTTTTTCCTAGTTTGGGACTCAAGATGGCTTTCAAAAGATTTTTTTTAAAAAAATAATTTAAAATCTGCAAATTACAAATGTGAAAAAGTGTTTAAGCTGCAAAATGTTTAAAAACCAGTTAAAAAAATATAAACCATATTTAAAAGACACTAAACAAAATAACTTCATTACAACATGATCTTATTGTCAATGTCACTTGATAGTACAAACCATTTTTCTCAGGCACATATGTTTGGGAAGTGTGCCTCCATTAACTAATTTTTTGCTGATTTCAACATAATGGTTGCATTCAAGTTGATTGGGATTAATTCTCAAGTATCCATAGGTCTGTACTTTCAGACAACTTTTCAGTATTTATTTTCTAATTTCTTTAAGAACTCCAATTATAGTGTGATTTTATTCACCCTTAAATATTTCATCTACTTACATAGGAAAGAAACTAGGGAGACCAACCACAGAATTAAGAGGTGTTTTAAACTTTCTCATGTCCCATGTTTTTAAAGTATCATCACCTATGGAAGAAACAAGAAAAAAAATCTTATGAAAGAATGACAAAATACTGCACTCTTTACTATAATTGTTCAGAGGGAACTACTCGGTTTAGATTTCCTCTTGTAAAAGAATGCTTTGATTTCCTGCCACAGGGTCTCTCTAAATGGCTGGACAGTTGGATGCCATTTGTTCTGAGGTCACCTGGCTAAGAATGCAAAGAAAGATTATACTTGCAATCTAAAAATTCTGAGAGGGCTGCAACTCTTCAAGCGCAATTTAATTTATTACATTTTCTAAAGTCAGACAGAGTAAAAGTTCCGACATTTCTCTGGGATACTCTATACAAATCAGCATGATAAAACTACTGGAATATCACCAAAGACAGAGTTACCCAAGATACTGCATCCCTTACAATGTTTTCCTTCTATGAAAGATGACAGAGTCAGCTAACCATAAGGCATGATGTTAGGTGGTCTTCAAAAACTGAGCTAACCTGGACGAAATGCCATACGAACGCTTCCTAAGAATCAGCATAGGTCATACTTCATCAGCCACAGAGGCATGCATGCACTGAGTGAACCCTCAACTAAGATCAGTCCTGCTTTCAGAATAAATGGGACCCTCTTTGGTAAGATAGGATCAAATACTAATTCTCAAGTTCCAGACCCATGTCGGGGAGAGAAGAAGGCAGGTGAAAGAGCAAAGGTTCTCCATACCACAGTCAGGTCAAAGTAAATACAGGTAGTCCCCAAGCTGCAAAAACGACAGATTCTGTACGTTTGTTCTTAAGCTGAATTTGTTTGTAAGCTGGAACAGATACATTTTTAAATATATCTTTTTAGCTTGGGATAGCACAAAGAAGGCTTAACACCCCTGTGGTGTTTGTTTTGCTGTCTGTGCCCCTGTTCAGAAGGTTTCACCTTACTTTCTGTCCATGATAACTGGATTTTGAAAAACTTGGCTAAGTAATTCCGTTTCTACTTTTATGCAGAATAAGAAATGTATTTGGCAATTCTTCAAATATCCTTCAAAGTAACAAATCCCAATCAAGGCTTCTTTGGCCTTGATAGTCTAGGCCTTGACAGGATTGATGGGATAAAGGAGAGAGAAATTCTGTCAGATGGCTCTTAGTAATGTTTTAAAAATATGTTAGGAAAAACTTCTTTGTACTGCAGCACAGCTCGTTGTCAACCAAAATAATGGTCTGAAAGTCCATGATAAATACTACTTTATTTATTATTTATTTACTGTATTTATATACCACCTTTCCCACTCAGGGGGGACTCAAGGCGGTTTACAACATACTAATGGTAAAAATTCAATGCCAACATATATGTAGAAAGAAAAAAGTCATAAAACTAAACACTAACATATAACTATAAATTAAAATAATCAAAACCATTAGACAAAACGACATTCAAGCAATTAAGACAATTAAGACAAATTAAACATCCTAGAATAAATATTAAAATCAGATGATCCAAGAATCGTACACCGTAGCCCTTCCGACTGCCATTGCACATATTTCCCAATTATTCTTTGTACTGCATTACTTGCCAAAAGCTTTGTCCCACAACCACATCTTTGTTTTCTTTCTAAAGGCCAGAAGGGAGGGCGCTGATCTACTCTTACTGGGGAGAGTGTTCTGGAACCGAGGAGCCACCACTGAGAAGGCCCTGTCTCTTATCTCTAGCAACTGAGAGCAGGATCGAGAACAGGGCCACCCAAGAAGATCTTAACCTCCATAATGGTTCATAGAGGGAGATAAGTTCAGACAGGTAAGCTGGGCCAGGAGCATTTAGGGCTTTATAGGCTAAAGCCAGCACTTTGAATTGTGCTCAGTAGCAAACTTTACTCATCCACACTAAGAAACGTAATCTCAAATGGGAATGTAAACTAGTTTCTTACTGCTGTATGTTGGTAGTAGTAGTAGTAGTAGTAGCTGTGACTTTATTTACATCATAATCATCGTTATTGTTGTTGTTATTATTATTATTATTGATTTATATATCACTTTTTCTCTCAGTCACAGTGTCCCTACTCATTATTCATGTTATAACAGGATGGTACACACAAAAAGTATACTCACACAAAATACATTTTATAGTGAAGTTAATAAAATCTCTTTGTAGTAAAAAAAAAAAAACATGGGTAAGATGGTCTGGAGAGTTTTGTGCTTGGAGGTATTGTACCAGATCGTGATATTTAGTTGGACACACAATTTCTGTCATCACATCAGACATAAAGCTATCACAGACACAACTATTTATTTTCACATAAAGTGACAAGACAATTTAATTGCTTAAATTCCCACCATGTCAGCAGAAGCGCAGGACATCTCTTAAAGTTAATTATATCCAATTTTTATGATCATTTATATGTAACTGAATAATCTTTCATTACTGTAACAAAAACTATATCCAATGATGCTTTTAAAGAGTGATTTGCAGGGTCAGAAGGAGATCTTTAAACATCATTTTCTTGTATTTCTATCAAGTTCCAAGCTTACTCTCAATGGAAATAAAACTGGGAACACACATAAGCAATTTTTCTGTAAATTTTTCTCCTGTGGGCCTGCAGCTGAGCCATCTTAGTTCTCTCATATCCGACAAGCAAACAGCACCAAAGATCAAGGGAGACCATTGGGATTTCACTGGAAGTTCATATTCCTCCAAATATGATCTCTTTTTTGATCTCTCGCATTTGCGCAGGTGTGCTAATTTTAGACTGATTGTTGACTACACATCTGCTCTTACTGATAAGGGTCTGGACTAAAACTTATATTACATAAAGCACAAATTGTCACTCTTTATAACACATTAAGATGATTAAAATTAAGCTAACATCAGTCCTACCCCATAAAATATTATAGTTGGGAAAGCAACTTCAGAAGTTGAACATTAAAGATCAAGTTTCATAATGGTTTTATTCGAAAGTATGCCATGTGGGTCAGGCACTAATTTATTTATGAACAGCCACCTGGCTACCTGTGACATTCTGGGGGCGGTTAACGAAAACTGAAATCAACAGAGAGGAAAGAAAGGAATCGCAATTATGTAGAAACTAAGGTAAAAGGTAAGGTAAAGGTTTTCCCCTGACATTAAGTCCAGTCGTGTCCGACTCTGGGGTGTGATGCTCATCTCCATTTCTAAGCCGAAGAGCCGGCGTTGTCTGTAGACACCTCCAAGGTCATGTGGCCTGCATGACTGCATGGAGCGCCATTACCTTCCCGCTGGAGCGGTATCTATTGATCTACTCACATTTGCATGTTTTTCAACTGCTAGGTTGGCAGAAGCTGGGGCTGTCAGCAGCAGCTCACGCCGCTCCCCGGATTCGAACCTGCGACCTTTCGGTCAACAAGCTCAGCAGCTCAGCGCTTTAAGCCACTTGAATGTAGAATGTAGAAACTTGTATGCAAAATTTGAAGAAATGCTTATCCACAAATTAATCTATCAACTTAAGTGAATTTACATCATTATCTTATAAAAATCTGATTTATCACACAGCTGCCAGCTATATCTACTATTCTATGCTGTAATTATTCTACACGCTTCTACATTATAGCCAAAGTATGTGTTCTGAGAAAGCAAGATTACTGTTGAAAATGGCAGTCTGGCTTCAGCTGCCAAATCCTACAGTTCAATTTTGCTCATGTTGTGGTGACATTTCCTTGGACTCCCACCAACCAGTGCTGTGGAATATCAGTGGGCTGAATTAAATGCAGACTTTGGAGAGAACTTGACATGGGGCTGTCAGTTTGGATAATATAACTATTTTTGAAAATATGTACTAGAGTCACAGTTAGAGGATGGCATAGCTGGGCAATCACTGAGGACCACTACTGAACTTTGGAACCTCCTGGATTACAACCACCATCTTCCCCTTCTCTGTTCGTCATCCCTTTCTTAGCAAAACGTCCAATGGAACTTGTGGCTTGTGCTCTTCATTGTACAGATGGAACCCAGAGCAACTGAAAAAGTAGTGGTAATGCGGATGTTGACTCACAAAGTGAACGGGTCTTGGCTTTGGCACACTGAAATTTGGAGCTGTTCTGCAAATTCAGCACTAACTTCAGAATAAGTTGTACTCAAGACTATATATGGAAAGAAATCTGGTCACTTACCTCCCCGACTGGCAAGAATTGTACCATCATAGGAAAATGTCAAGCATGAAGTGTCACTGCCTGGAGCATGTGCCTGCCTGCAGTGGAACTTGGTATGAACCTGTTTGTGGAGAAAATGAAATATTAAAAAGCTCTGCTACTTTTAGATTGTACACACCTGGTTTCCTTAGAACATCAAATGTCTTTTATTGCATTTCTTGGATTTAAAAAAGCCAGCAAAGCAATTTAAAACTTAGGTGATGGTGAGAGCACAGGCACAGCTGATGTCCATCTCTTCTTTGTTCACCTTTTATGTACTCTTACAGTTTAAGTGTATTTTGGAGGCACAAGATTTGTAATACTTCCAAATATGTAATTCTACGGTTCAGAAAAATAATGCAAGTAAGCAATACTAATACTCAAACAACATCCCCTTTCATGTGAGTTAAAGGCAAATATGCATGACTAAAGAAGAAAAATAGCTTATCTGGGACAACATTCCCATTCTTCCTACAGGAGGTTTATAGGATTTAAGATGACAAAATATATCATCTTAAAATATATTTGTCTTTTGGACACAGCCTGAAAGGAAGAAAATCTGGGGAAGTTTACATGCCAAACTAAGCAGTGCCAAAATGCACTGGGTTGGATATTTAGCAATGAACTGAACTGAAGGTTTAGAACTGAAATATTTTTCAGTTTGAATGTCATTTGACCAAGGTGAAATACAATGGAACCTTAGTATTCTTGTGGGTTTGGTTCCAGGATCACCTGTGGATATCAAAATCTGTAGATGCTCAAGTCCCATTATATATAATGGTATGGTAAAATGGCATTCCATAAATAGGTTGGTCACTGTTTGGTCATGTTTTATGATATCTTAGATTTTATTGGTTTTATTGTTTTAATATAGTTGATTGTTATATGTTTTTAATTGTGTTATTTTGCAGTTTTGTTTATATTGGGCTTGATCCCCATTTAAGCCACCCCAAGTCCCTTCAGGAAGATGGAGGCAGGATATAAGAATAAAGTTGTTGTTGTTGTTGTTGTTGTTATATAAACAAACACCAGCACCAAAGTTTCAAAATTAATTATATGTGTAAGTCATGTATAAATTGCCCTTATTTGTATGTCGGATGCATAATTTGAGGTCAAAATTACAGATTAAGACTAGGGTCATTATGCAGAGAGGAGAAAGCACCAATGCCACCTTGGGGGGTTAGCTATCCCCCAAGGTGGCATAGTCGCTTTTTGCTCTCTGCGATGAGAAAGCCTTCGTTTTTTACATTTATTGTTATTGCTAGAAGTACTTTAAATAATTCTACTCCCTATGTCTTGCATTTACCTATTTTTCTCATGGCATTTCCCTTATATTAATATTAATAAATATTAATTTATTTTTAGTTTATTTAATGAATTTATATGCCACTTTTCTCCCACACAAGCCCCAAAAGAAGGGGGAATAGGCCTGAACTACACTTTACTAATTGGTATCCTTCTTACTAGGTTAGTCTCCACCTAACTGTTCTAAGAAAGCGACACCGACAATATAATTAACCCTTATTTGGGGAGCAGGGAGAGACAGCAGATCTAAGAAAGAAATAAGCAAGCACCAGCTGATGATATCCACACAAGAGATAACAAAAGTATTTTTCGTGTCAGGAGCAACTTGAGAAACTGCAAGTCGCTTCTGGTGTGATAGAATTGTCCATCTGCAAGGACATTGCCCAGGGGATGCCAAGATGTCTTACCATTCTGTGGGAGGCTTCTCTCATGTCCCTGCATGAGAAGCTGGAGCTGACACATGGGAGCTCACCCTGCTCCCCTGATTAGAACTGCCAACCTTTTGGTCAGCACTACTGCTGACACAAGGGTACAACCCATTGTGCCACTGGGGGCTCCACAAAAAAAAAAAGGTTATACTGCCTCACTTTTTGTGAGATCTTATTCAGAAAAAAACCCTAACTATTCAAAGCCAAGCAGCTAAAATTGATATCTGAGAAAATGTTCCTGAACAGCCATGAGAAAAATCACCATTACAGTTTTAAAAAGCTTTGTTTGAAATATCTGGATGTCTTTTAAAGGTTTTATATCTGAAAATGATAGTGCAAATTGGCCAACAAGAAATAGCAAACATCATTAATTAAAATCTCTGTCTGGAAAGCATTCAACAGGCCTTCCTTTATTTTTGCATTGTATACGTTAAGACATATGAAGCAGGAAGCTCTCACTATTTTCTCCTTAAATTATAGCTTTAATCCCCAATGCCAAATTAACCTTACACTTGGCTAAGGCTGTAAGAATAACAGTCCTAATACTATATTTTAATGCTTTATACAAAATGTGATTGCTTCTTTAGTTGAAAAAACAAGCTTTACTACAGCAATGGACAAATACCACACAAATTAACACAGTATATACTGAGCGCTTAGTAAACAACTTTTTATGATGAGGAGTTTAGCAAACTTGAAGATAATTTTTTTCTATGTCAGGAGAGACTTGAGAAACTGCAAGTTGCTTCTGGTGTGAGAGAACTGGTCATCTGCAAGGACATTGCCCAGGGGATACCCGGATGTTTGATGTTTTACCATCCTTGTGGGCAGTTTCTCTCATGTCCCTTGCATGGGGAGCTGGAGCTGACAGAGGGAGCTGAACCCAGTCTCCCCGGATTCGAACCGCTGACCTGTTAGTTAGTAGTCCTGCCAGCACAAGGGTTTAACCCATTGCACCACTGGGGACTCTTGAAGAGAATTATGAGATGGTTACACATTCCTGATTTTTAGCTAGATAAAACAGACAACACATTTACTGAATAGTTAAACAAACATCCACACACTCAGGTACAAAACAACCAATTGTTGTAAAAGACAGAGGGTGAAAGGGAACTTGTGATCACAACTCATCCATTCTTACTCCTTTATCCCACAATAAACTGTAAACATTCATTTGGATACAGACTTTTCCCCTCATCATAAATTTCAGTTTGCAACTAAATGCAACACATTCCTTTGGGAATGATAAAAAATTAAAAGTGGCAATTAAACTACTTACAATACTCAATATAGCATAATTTGATTCTGAGATGGCTCAAGCAAATTGTAGTGAGCAATCTCATATCAATGAGACCTTCCTGAACAGGTGTGAGTAACTAGAAATAAAACCCCTTAAAGCTCATATATTCGGGCTATATTCCTGATCAATCAGAAAAAACAAAGGTGCTCTTCTCTGCTTTTTGTAGGTGATTTTCCAGACATGCTGGATTTACGTGTTCTTGAGAAGACTCTTTCCTGTATACTATTTTATGAGGAACCTCTAGGCAGAAGTCAAATGGGCAATAGATGAAGTCTTTTCACTAGCAACCCTCAAAATACAGGATAAAATGACCCATCAGATAAGCATCAGTACAGTTATGATTACTTTGCAAATGCATCTGAGTTAATAAAG
The DNA here is from genome assembly GCF_037176765.1 of Anolis sagrei. Taxonomy (NCBI): domain Eukaryota; kingdom Metazoa; phylum Chordata; class Lepidosauria; order Squamata; family Anolidae; genus Anolis; species Anolis sagrei. The sequence continues at coordinate 278,851,032 of NC_090022.1, forward strand.
TTACTAGAAAAAGATGCACAGTTGTATGAAAATGTGGAAACTCTTACAGAAGTTTTTAAAGCCTTCAATATCCAATAGGTTTGAAGTTAGAATTGAAAGGTTCAGACAAAGAAGAGGTGCATCCTATACCCCAAACATATACTTACTGCTATACTAAATTAGGCAAGCATGGACCATATATACACATAACACCATTATGTCTAACTATATCTAAGGAAAAAATTATTTAGTTCAGAAAGTTCACTGTTCCATGGATATATCTGGTTTCAGTCTGCGTAGCCTCACTACAAGTCAAATGATAAATAAAAGACAGCTGGAAAATGCTCCACGTTTTCACCAGCCTCTCTGCCTAGTATCAACATCTGCTGAAAACAAGCTTCGTGTAGTAAAAACATCATAGGGAAAAACTGGATCCCCTTTCTCTTTGTTTTTACTTTTATTTAGCTAAAAGGAGATATTATAACATGGTTATGGGAAATACAACACACACATATATTGCTACTGTGTTTTGATGAGATGAATAAATAGACTGAGAACATCCAGAAACAATTTACTTTTCAGCATACTGGTAATTGATTATTTCTGCAGCACACTCACTTGTCTACTTTTTGTGTGGCACCGCTAGTTTTTAATCACAGTTTTGCCTTTATTGGGTTCATATTTTTACATGATGGAACTCAAGAAGATCAACACAGTTCTCCTCCATCATCTATTTTTTTTTGTTGCTTCCACTGATCTAGCATTTCCTTTATCCCAGATTCCAGGGGGAGAAAATTTAAAGTGAAAGTGCTGCCTTGAGTTTAAAAAAGAAAAGAAATGGTGGTGCTAGCCTCTGTTGCTATTGACTCTCCAAGCAGTCTGCCTAGCCATCTCTTCTATTTATCCTGCCCCTTCTCATACTGAGCATTGGGGCTCAGTGCCTGAGAAGTTGCTGAATATGGTATTACAAAGTCTTGCTTAGTTGCTTTTTCTATCTTACCGCTCACTGTCGCAGTCCCTCAACTCTTGGCAAAACACTTTCTCTTTTTTCTTCTCACATCTTTCCCAAAATTAATTTTATTTCTTTGAACTACAACTTCTATGTGTTTTGGCATTGAATGTTTTCCTCTCTGTTATTTTTGTTCTAAACTGCCCTGAGTCACTTTGGGGAAATAGGGCAGTATATAAATAAATTACTATTATTATTATTAATAATAGTAGTAGTAGTAATAGTAGTAGTAGTTGTTGTTGTTGTTGGAGCACCGGTGGGGCAATGGGTTTAACCCTTGTGCCAGCAGGACTGAAGGCTGACAAGTCGGAGGTTCACATCTGGGGAGAGCGCGAATGGATGTCAGCTCCAGTTCCCCATGTGCGGATATGAAAGAAGCCTCCCACAAGTATGGTAAAATATCAAAACATCCGGGTGTCTCCTGGGCAACGTCCTTGCAGACAGCCAATTCTCTAACATCAGACATGAAAAGGATAAAAATGCTTGCTTTTCTATCTTTTCCTAGAGACAGTATGCTGTAGTGGTTTGATTTTTAGCCTTTGGCTCTGAGAGACCAGTGTTTGAATCCCTACTCAACCATGGAAACCTACTGGTAGACCTTGGAAAGGTCACATTCTTAGCCGCAGAGGAAAATAATACAAAACCCATCCAAACAGTTCTTCAAATACTTTCACAGGTTAGATTTTTTCTTGTGTTGTTATTTTTTTGTTCTGGTAGATATACTATTTGGAGTGGAAATTATTGAGAAAAGCATCCCTTGTGCCTTAATTCCTATGTCAAAGTAATGATTTCATCTGAGCCTTTGAAGAGTAGTTACATCTGGAAATTTCTTGAGTAAATATAAGATGAAAGACACATAAATAGATAGAATATTTTCCTTGCAAGCCCAAGATAAAGTTTCCATATCCATAAGTATCCCACACTTTTTCTTCCAAAGGTATGCGTGCCAGACCTCTGCTGCAGAACCTGAAAAATTGTATATAGCATGCCAGAAGCAAATATTAACTTCCAGTATACATCTGCTCTAGCTAGTACTTCCTAAATTCTAGCCTGAAAGTTTTACCATAGGATTGTCAGATGCTCCTCCCTCTGTTTAAGATGAAAAGGGGGCACTGTTCAGTTTCTAAATGCATTCTGTGTTATATAATAAACAGTTTATATTAAGGTGCTATCCAACTGTTTGTATTAACCAATCCAGTGACAAGAGGCAGTTCTGAAGCTGAAGCTCTGACATCCCTAATGAAAATAACTCCATCAGTTGACTCTCTTAAGGCTGGGAGAGAACATGCTATCCTTAAGATATGCACGTTATCCCTTATTTCCAGCCATAGATAACCTCTCCAACACAGACAAGCAGTGCCTGTACCTTCTAATCTGGAGGGCAACACTTCTTTTTTTAAAATATTTTTATTGTTTTATAGTGTACACAAGAAGCAAAGCAAACCACAGAAAAACAAAAACAAACAAAAACAGAAAAAGGGAAAAAAGATATACAAAAGTGCAAGTAAGTTTACAGAATCATATACAGTCAGTGCTCGTTAAACATGTTGAAAATCAACTTCGACTGTACAGAAATTATACCTTAACATTTATTGTCCCTCTATCCTACTCCCGTGAACCCAACCACCATGACCTCCCTCCGTTCATACCTCGATATAGATCACATAACTAACCCATATGTCTTCTTTCACTAAATCCCCTTTATGACGATCTTCAAATCTACTTTTGTCTTCTTTTCCAAATACCCCAGTGTCAATCTCCATTTTTATTTTTACAAATTCTTCATTATTTCCTCCTCTGCTGCTATTTGTCAGCTTGGCCATTTGGATATAATCTATTAATTTATATCTCCAATCTTTAATAGTTAACTCTTTTCCCCTCTTCCATGTTTTGGCTATTATTAGTCTCGCAGCAACAAAGCAATATTGACAAATTTCTTCATCTCCTGTGCTAATACACCTTCTAAATATTCCTAATAAGCACATTTCTGGGTTTTTCATGACCTTTTTGTTAATCTTATTATTTCTTTCTTTCACTATTTTCCCCCAGAATTCTTTAACTATATTATAGGTCTACCATACATGGAAAAAAGTCCCTTCACCTTCTTATATCTCCAGCAAGCCCTCATCCTGCTTTCTCTATGTTAGCCAATAACGTATTTTCTCTAATTGAACCAGCCACTGAAAATCTCATCCCCATTTTCCAAAGATGTTCCCATTCCATTTCCAAAGATGTTCCCACATTTCTCAATAGACCCAGTTAATAAGTCATTTGGACTACAGCCCCTATTACCCAAAATGTTAGCCATATTAACTGGAGTTGTTGGGTGTTATAGTCCAAAACATCTGGAGATGGGCTTAACTGGAAGAAGTTGGTATCTCTTTGATCAAAGAGGCAGCTCATTAGCTAACTTGCACTTCAGGAGATAATGATTGCAATTGTGATATTAGCAAATAAAAATGTAAAAATCTTGTCCTAACAAACTCATGATCCTTTAATAATTGCATTGTTTAGCTTGTAACAATTATAAAGAGAAGACAAAAGAGATATGCTATCCAAAGACAACAAAAAGCAAGTGAAGTCAAAAGAGTGATATTCACCAAAGACAACAAAGAATAATCAATTGGCCCAGTTGTTTTAAAGAAACCCACCTCTGAATTTGAAAGGATATTGATCTGGGAGCAGGCACAGAACATGGGAAAGCTCAACAACAAAAAGAGAGGTGTTTGTAAAATAACTAAATTCGATCTGGTATTTGCTGCGTATGATCTTGAGAATGAAATAATCATGTTTGTGTTTGGACTGTTGATAACAGTTTTGAGTTCACACGCTGTTGTTTTTTCACATGATAATGAAAAACATTCCCTGCAAGCAGAGGTGGAATGCACAATACAGATTCCAGATTTGCTGCTAACAGTACTCAGTAAAGATTGGTTATCTTTGAAATAACAGCACTTATGGGATTTTGATAGAGCTGTGGGGACTGTGCTTTGTTTTAAGGAGTCCTTTGAATTTATTTAGTGTGTGTGGTTCAAATTATTTAGAGTGGTTTTACAACTAGCCCAGACTTGAATGAAGCCAGAAAACAAACAAGTAGAGATGTTAAATTGGATTTACAAGAGACTACACTGATATGGCTTTAATCATGTTTGCCTGATCCTAACATCCCTAGATGCATTGGACTACATTTCCCATCAAGTGTAGCCAAAATAACTATTTTTCTTGTGTGGTGGGTGTTGTCATTCAACTAAATCTATAGGCTGGAAAAATCTGTTTTATGTTGTCAGTTCATTTTCTTGTTGGTCATAAGGAAGATCATAAGACTGTTTGTAGCGTGATCCAATATATACATCTGCAGAATGTATCCTTGTGGCAAAACAAGCAGAATCCAAGAATTATCTTGAGAGGCAGTGTGATGCCTGACTAAGATTTTAAAGATCCAGGTTCATCTCCCCATGAAATTCTCTGGCTAGCAAGTCACTTGGGCAAGTCACTGCCTCTCAACCCAACATTGTGCTGTTGTTGCCCTGTGAAGAATATCCTGATGTCTGAGATTTAAGCACAATTCTGGTAATATGAGAGAGGGCACACTATAGTGATATAATTAAGAACTATACTTGAGATGTTGAAGAATATGGTCATTGTCGTTGAGCATGTCATTCAAATAAAATGTACAAAGGCCAACAAATCAGAAAATATTTCTCCAGTTTTCAAACTGCACGGAAGAGAAAAAAGTTGATCCCCTCCCCCAGTTCTATTGGAAGGAATCTTTTTAAAATAATAATAACAATAATATTTTTTCTTACTTGTCTACTTTGCGAAGTTTCCTCTTTGGGATTTTAAAAAATTTAGGCTATGCATTGGCTACCATATAGACTTATGTATAAGTTGACCTCATGTATAAGCTGAGGACAGGTTTGGGAATCAAAATTATGGATTTTGATATGATCCATGGATAAGTCTGACTTGGCCACGATAGTCCACGCTCTGGTTACATCCCGTTTAGACGATTGCAACGCTCTCTACGTGGGATTGCCTTTGAAGACAGCTCGGAAGCTCCAACTAGTCCAACGCTCGGCAGCCATGATTTTAACAGGAGCGGAGCGCAGGGAGCATACAACCCCCCTGTTGCGCCAGCTCCACTGGCTACCGATTTGCTACCGGGCTCAATTCAAAGTGCTGGCGTTGGCCTTTAAAGCCCTAAATGGTTCCGGCCCAAGCTACCTATCCGACCGCATCTCTGCCTATGAACCCACCAAGACTTTGAGATGTTTCGGGGAGGCCCTGCTCTCGATCCTGCATGCTTCTCAAGCACGGCTGGCGGGGGCGAGAGATAGGGCCTTCTCGGTGGTGGCTCCCTGGCTGTGGAACGTCCTTCCTACGGACATTAGACTAGCACCATCTCTAATGGTATTCCGCAAAAAAGTGAAGACCTGGCTGTTTGAGCAGGCGTTCGAATAATTAGTGCAATGATTGGTTAATGAACACTGGAATGGAACAATGGATGACGAATCTGGAACATGTTTTTGATGATGAGACGACAGTGAATGGGTATTGTAGTAACTGTTTATTAATTGTGTAATGTGTTAGGTTGTTAACTGTTTGTATACTGTAGCACTGAATTTTTGCTGTTCGTATTTGTTGTGAACCACTGTGAGTCGCCTTCGGGCTGAGAACAGCGGTATATAAGTAAGGTAAATAAATAAATAAATAAATAAGTTGGGGCCATTCCACAAAGGGGGAAGTGCCAGCATCACTTCAGGGAGCCAGTCACTCTGGACTGCCAACACTGCCACATTTTTTCCACCTAGACATTCAAAAAGGCCAGAAGCGGCACCTCAGTGAAGAGAATAATGGTGGTTGGTACTTAAAATGTTTAGACTGATACATGAGTATATACAGGAATTTAAAGGGACACACTGTTTCTCTACAGATGTTATTTGACTGCAAAAGAATATTCCTGACCATTGGATATCTAGATTGGGGCTGATGGGATATATGGTCCAACAATATCTAGAGGACTGGATTTTGTTCGCTCTGGTTTTTAACTGCTTAATGTCTTCTTTGCTTTTTTTTTTTAAATGTTCAGTTTCTGTGATACTTTACAGTATGCTAAATTATGCTTATTTTGGAAGATAATTTATCCTAAAAGCCAGCTTAAAAACCCATAAAATAAAATAATTTCATTGTGATTTTTTATTAGTAATATTAAACTAGGAAAGAAGATGCAGTATATATTTCCACTAATAAATGAATAAGATGGTCCTAATTCTTTTAATGGGATAACTAAGTTTCCCCATCATTTGTAGGAAAGCAACTTGCCACCCCTGACTGGATAGAGACACAATATTCCACTCCTAGCTCTATATGCAGGATCACTATGTTAAGATTCTGACAAATGAAGCAAGTGTACAATGTTCCTCTGCCCCTAAAGCAAACTTAGACAGTAAATTGTTAAAGATACAACAAGTTCCTTCACAGTGTGGTTTTCTGGTTTGACAAACATGATTTGTGCAAACAATATAAAAATCTTAGTGCGGTCATCTCAGCCAAACCAGCTTTTTACCACACTTGAGAAAAGAGGGGGCAGATGAGTGAGAAGAGTTTCACTGGTATAAATATTCAACCACAAGTTCACAAAGATTTTAGTTCAACTACATCCCAACTTATTTTGATTGTCAGCTTTTTATCTGTGTTGTTATTTCCACTATAAACCTTGTAAAACGTCTTAATGGCATGGCAGTTTCAGAAGTTAGTCTAAGTATAAACTTGTTCTAACAGAATAATAATTTTTTCAGAGGCTGGCTTTCATCACCTGTGGGGCTGTTGATGTAAGAGCAGACAGCATTCAAATATGAAAGCTCCTAGTGCAGAGTTTAACAACAGCATTCCCCATACTCTGCTTATTCAGATCATTTTCCTTATGAACCTGTGTGCTTTTGAAAAAAAATTGCATAATACATTGCTCTGCATGAACACTTTTTTAGGTGTTTATGGACACCCCCTTGAATTTCAGTGACATATATTTAGTGTAAACCAGCTGCTCAGCCAGAACATCAGCTGATGGTTTGGCTGCAAAACATCTCGATATAGACTGTAGGTATTTTTTGCCTATAATTCTCATAATCTGTGACTATTGATCATGCTGGCTACTTTTTATGTCGGCTGAAGAAAGGGGTTATTTTTTCTCTATTCTTCTGTTGGGAGTTTTAATTTGAAAGGTATTTTAAACCTGCGCATTTTTACTACCATTCTACACATGCTTATGAAATCAGAAACAGTATCAGCACATTTTTACATGAAACCCACGTTAGGAAGCATAAATTACTGTTTTGATTTATATTGTAAGCAACTTTGAGTCCCATTCAGGAGAAAAACTGAATATAAACTAAATAAATTATTTTTTAAAAAAACCAAATTTCTGTTTTTAGGAATTCTGTATGAAACTATTTCCCAATCACAATTCCATCAAGAAAAGCAAAACGGTTGCAAAACCTAGAAGTGACATCCTAAAACAATAGATGTGCCCTTCTATACTTCTAAAAATGCTTATGACTAGAAATAGATCCTTTGAGTGTCAATTTCAGTTGGAATGTCACTCATTGGCTAAAAATGCCAGAAGGTGGAAATGAACACATTTCTCACAAAATCACTAAGTAGAGCAGTACTTGCACGTTTTGTCTGCAATCGTGGATTCTACAGAGGCTAGAGATTTAATTTCTTTAAAATGACAACAAGAAACAAAATGGCTGGGATACCAATCAACAGGGCATCAAGGAACTCCTAACCTAATGAATTTGTCACATCACAAAGTAATTCACATTTTTGCAGTTTATCTATTAAAGTGGCCACTTACATTCATATTTCTGTCCCAGATCTGAATGGAACCATCTTGGCTTCCTGCTGCAATGAGTTTTCCATCCCTGCTGTATGTGCAGCTTGTAGGTATCACCCGTTTACCTTGAGCCGACCGTGGTTTAAACACACCTTTGTGTTTTTTGTCATTTGTGACATCCCAGGTTCTCACAGTCCTAGCAAGAGACGAACGGAAATGACAGTTTTAGAAAATGTTTAAAACAGACGAAATGAAAACCCAGTCACAACTATGAATTAATTTACTCCACTACCCCACTAGTCTCCAAAGACTACCCTAAATAGACAAAAGAAAAAAAAGAAATAATCAGTTAAAAGTGCAGCTGGAAATGAAATCAAGTAATTTCAGGCACACTGGAGTGTGCTGCATGTCACAGAGGCGCAGAGATAAAAAAAAAACTGTCCCTAATGTATTTGCGGTTGCCCTCCCCTTGTAGGCAACCACTATATCATATTGTACCAATGACAGGACTGTAAATGAAGTACCTGTAAGGATCATACAACCAGAAATATAAAATACACAGTAGTTGATAATAACCAATTATCTCCAATTTCTCACAAACAGAAGTAGGGACATTTGGATTGTGTGTTTATGCTATCCACACTTTGACAAATATGACACACTGCTTGCTACCATTCACTTCTTTTACACACTGCCCATGATTGTTCTTTACTTGTGGAATTCTATGTAGAAGGGGAAGAGAACCTTTGGTCTCTTAGCTGTTCTGAACTCCCCAAAGCCGCAACAAGCACAGCCAACAATAACGGATTATGGGAGCAGTAGCCCCAAACATTTCGACAGCCAAAGTCCTTGCTGCTGCATACATTTAACATGTAACCACCTGTCTTGCAATTGCTGCCAGTGTGAAACTGGCAGAAAGGGTTTTGTAACAGTTTAGAATGTGTTATGGAGCATTTAATATCACCATGGAGTAGACATACATATAAACAGATATAACTAAAACATCTTTATAGGCCACTGGAGGAGCAAAAGAGAGCAGGAAATCCTGTGTATTGTCATATACAAATATATATGTTAACACATTAATTTTTCATTTTAAAAATTCCCAAAAATGTGCACTATCCCTGAAGGCACCTAGTACATACAGTATATAATCACTTGAGACACTTGATGAATACAAAAATCCATTACTGAACACACACTGAAGTATGAATGGACCTAATTTGTGCTGCACCTCTAATGCAAGTGAACACACACTAAGGCAGTTTTAGAGAACCTGTGGCCTAAATGTTATATCCGTCCAGTTCCCATCAGTTCTGGTCACTATGACCAATGGTCAGGAACAATAACCCCTGTTGTATAGCAAAAACATTCAGAGTGCCATAGGGTCCCCACTCATTGCATACAACATAGATCTTAAGAAATGAATATGCAATAATCTTCTCACTGCAGAACCCCATAGTGAACACAAGTTGCTGATCTCACAGTCAAATGCTTTTTAGATAGGATTAGGTAGGATTAGGCAAAACAGGACTACAAATAGAAAGAGAACTCAATCTTTTTCCTTTACGCTCACATGACATTGAGACACACACCTATATGTTCACTGTCCAAGGATGTGCCAAATAATTCATTCTGGAGAAAAGATGATACCTAAGTATTATTATGCAGATTAACATATTTGACCAGAAATATAGCCATGCCACAAGACTGCACAGAAGGAATGTCCAATCTTTAAAGAATATTAGAATGGCTGTGATGGATCGGAATCAAGGTTCACGCAGTCTATCATTCTATTTCCATAGGGATCAACCAAATATCTTTAGGAAACCCAAACACAAGATGAGAGTTGAATAGAATCATCCCAGTTTTGCTCCCCAATTATTAGTACTGAGAGAACTGGGCTTGAAAGCAACTAGTTATAAACAACAAGGTAATAAAAGTTATTGCTGATTAAAAGATATCTGATTAAAATAGATTTGTGCTGGCAACTTGTCATTTTGGCAGTCTAGCCCACCAGTTTGTGTGCTTCTCGTTTCATCATACCTAGGAATATAGCACACAATTGCAATATGGTGCTGAATTTGAAGATAAGCAGTTTCAGTTGGGCCAGAGTTAGAAAGGATTCTGGAGTACCGGTATATTGGACTTTTAAACACACTCTGTCATTTCCAACTTATGACAACCTGAAGGCAAATGTTAACATGGAGTTTTCTTAGCAACACTGCAAAAGATGTGATTTGCCTTTGTTTCTTCTGAGGCTGAGAATGTGTGACTTCCCTAAGGACCCCCAGCGGGTTTCCATGGCTGAGCAGCAATTCAAATCCTGGTCTCCAGAGTCATACACCACAATGGCTCTCTATGCTTCTAATACATTTGGCAACAAATAATGATTGAATACTTTCCCCTCCAGAATTATATTCTTCCCATTGCTCAGTCCACCAATTACTTTACTGGTGAAAATAATGCTGCCTTTTTATCGTGTTTCTTAGAAACAAATCAAAACAATGGAGAGCTTCAGGAATGGGGAGGGAAGACAAGAGAAATGCAGGTGGACAGATTAAATAATTTTATGCATAAAAGATTACTGTCCTTTCAAAATGCTGAAGTTTTTCCAGATTACTTGCCAAACATTCTTCTGGCAACTAACCCAGAAAAATATTTCAATATTCGACAGTCCAAGGAGCTAAATGATTATCAGTGCGCACTTCAGACAAAACTAATTTGCTTGCAATTCAACATCAATATTTAGGATCCAAGTACATGTAATTTGTTGGTTCTCTTGCCAAGGTAAAGGCTACTGTATTAAAACAGCCATCTTCCAATAAGATAAAGCTGTGTGAACAAGGACCAAGAGTAGCATTTCTAGCAAGTTTTGCAAAATCAAATTGGGCACACATGATGGGAAGAGACCACACACAGGCAAATTCATACCAGTTACGCGATACGCAAAAGGGCATATATAATTAGATCCCAAGAATTGTTTGGCCTGACCAAATGGAAAAGTCTCCTACAATCCTTAAATGCATTTCTTCCTCAATAATCTGTACACATTGCCCAGTTTCCCTAGATTTCATCTACAGCACTGAAATGATTTGGCATTCTGCAAAAGAGTATCCATTTGTGATTCGTCTTTCAGTCACTGAATAGCATCTATTGTTTTCACCTACTAACACTCCCAGAGAATTTCTTGGAACTAAAGTGGGGAATGCCGCTAACAGCATTCTACTGCATTGTTATATTCTTTTTTTTCTTTAGAAAAAAATATTTGGCAAGGAGTAATTCATCAGAATAAGGATGAGGAAAGGAAGGCTACAGCAAGCAGAACAGAAGGAGGAAAACTGGCAGATAATACGAGGGCACTGGGTGGAAAAAGTCAGGAGGTTTATTCCATCCACAAGAAACAGAAGTGCAGCATGGATGACATCTAGCCAGATGCCAAGCATGGCTGAGTCTTAGAGCTTAGAAAAGTTATGTTTTCCAATTCCCAGAATCCCCAGCCAACATGGTCACTAGCCACAGTGAATTCTGGGACTTATAACCCATAAGGGTAACATTTGCAAACTCCACTGGTGGTCCATGTCCACATGACTCCTGACCAACTAACTTTGAAAAAATTCATTAAAGCACTGACAATTCCCTTCTCTCATCTTGAGTTGGACATCTATATTGGAGAATTAATGCAGCTTAACACCACTTTAAGTGCCATGACTAAATGCTATGGAATAATGGGAATTGTAGTTTGGTGAGGCACCAGCACCATTTGGCAGAGAAAGTCAAAAACCTTGTAAAATCACAACTCTCATGATTCCATAGGATTTAGTCATGGCAGTTAAAGCTGTGACCAAACTGTATTACTTACTTACTTACTTACTTACTTAGGCGATCCCTCGTTGGACGAGTAAGATGGTCTTCCATCATGGGTTTCCTTGTGGGTCCGTATGTGGCTGTGGAGCCCTATTCTTGCTCTGCATCTTCTTCCGCAGTGAGGGCATTGGTTTCCAGGTGGAAGGCGGTCCCGGTCGGGGTTGGCTTGACGCGCCTTCCTCCTGGCACGTTTCGCTCTTTCACCCTCCACTCGTGCCTCCTCGAATTCTGCAGCACTGCTGGTCACAGCTGACCTCCAGCTGGAGCGCTCAAGGGCCAGGGCTTCCCAGTTCTCAGTGTCTATGCCAGAGTTTTTAAGGTTGGCTTTGAGCCCATCTTTAAATCTCTTTTCCTGCCCACCAACATTCCGTTTTCCGTTCTTGAGTTCGGAGTAGAGCAACTGCTTTGGGAGACGGTGGTCAGGCATCCGGACAACGTGGCCTGTCCAGCGGAGTTGATGTTGGAGGACCATCGCTTCAATGCTGGTGGTCTTTGCTTCTTCCAGCACACTGACGTTTGTCCGCTTGTCTTCCCAGGAGATTTGCAGGATTTTCCGGAGGCAGCGCTGGTGGAATCGTTCCAGGAGCTGCATGTGACGTCTGTAGACAGTCCACGTCTCACAGGCATATAGCAGGGTTGGGAGGACAATGGCTTTATAGACAAGCACCTTGGTATCCCTACGGATGTCCCGGTCCTCAAACACTCTCTGCTTCATTCGGGAAAATGCTGCACTTGCAGAGCTCAGGCGGTGTTGTATTTCGGCGTCGATGTTGACTTTGGTGGAGAGGTGGCTGCCAAGGTAGCGGAAATGGTCGACATTTTCTAATGTTACACCATTAAGCTGTATCTCTGGCATTGGAGAGGGGACGGCTGGTGACTGCTGGAACAGCACTTTGGTTTTCTCGATGTTCAGCGACAGGCCAAGCTTTGTGTATGCTTCTGCAAAGGTGTTGAGGGTGGCTTGTAGATCTTCTTCTGTATGCGCACAGACGACATTGTCATCAGCATACTGGAGTTCTATAACAGATGCTGTTGTGACCTTGGTTTTGGCTTTCAGTCTGCTGAGGTTGAATAGCTTGCCATCTGTCCGATAGATGATTTCCACTCCGGTGGGAAGCTTCCCATCAACAAGGTGAAGTATCATAGCGATGAAGATGGAGAATAAAGTTGGGGCAATAACACATCCCTGTTTGACACCCGATTCCACCTTAAATGGGTCACTTTGGGAGCCACTGCTGTCCAAGACTGTTGCCATCATGTCATCGTGGAGGAGCCGCAGGATGTTCACAAATTTGCTTGGGCACCCGATTTTTTGGAGGATGGTCCAGAGAGCGCTGCGATTCACTGTGTCGAATGCCTTTGCAAGGTCGATGAATGCCATGTACAGAGGTTGATTTTGTTCTCTGCATTTTTCTTGGAGCTGTCGTGCAGTGAAGATCATGTCCATTGTTCCTCTGGAGGGGCGGAAGCCGTTCTGGGATTCTGGGAGGGTGTCTTCTGAGAGGGGCAGAAGGCGGTTTGCAAGGATTCTTGCGAGGATTTTCCCAGCAGAGGTTAGAAGGGAGATACCTCGATAGTTTCCGCAGTCTGTTCTTTCCCCTTTTTTGAAGAGGGTGATGATGGTGGCATCCTTGAAGTCTGCTGGGATTTTCTCGGTCACCCACACTTTTTCTATGAGCTGGTGGAGTTGGTGTGTCAGCTCGGGCCCTCCCTCTTTAAAGATTTCAGCAGGGATCCCATCCGGTCCGCTGGCTTTGTTATTCTTTTGTTGGCTGATGGCATTGCTGACTTCTTCCAAGCTAGGCAGTGCTGCAAGCTCATCTCTGGTTTGTTGTTGCGGGATTTGTGAGAGGACCTCTTCGGCCACATTGGAGCTGCGGTTTAGGAGGCTTTGGTAGTGTTCTTTCCAACGTAGTGCAATTGACTTTTGGTCCTTCAGGAGTTTGGTTCCGTCTGATGAGCGTAGAGGCTGTATGCCATGGTTTCTTGGTCCATAGATGACCTTTGTGGCTTTGAAAAATCCTTGAGCATTATGGGTATCTGCCAGGTGTTGGATTTCTTCAGCCTTCTTTGTCCACCAGATGTTCTTGAGTTCTCTTGTCCTTCTTTGGACCTCAGCTTTTGCACTGGCGTAGATCTTTTTCTTAGCAGCACAGTTGATGTCTCTCTGCCATATTTGGAAGGCTTTCCTTTTCTTGTCGATTAGCTGTTGGATCTCGATGTCATTTTCGTCAAACCAATCTTGATGTTTCTTGGCTTGGTATCCAATAGTTTCTTCGCAGGCTTGGATGATGGAGGTCTTCAGTTTGTTCCAATGTTCCTCAACATTTTCGGGGTGTACTGTGGGTAGATGGTCCTTGAGTGCTGTTTGGAGATGAGCTCGTCTGGAGGGCTCCTGAAGGGCTTGGGTGTTCATTTTGCGCCTTGTTTTCCTTCCTCGGAGTCTGCGCTTGGGAGCGATCTTGATAGCCATCGTGGATCGGATTAGCCTGTGATCGGTCCAGCAGTCGTCAGCACCTGTCATGGCTCTTGTGAGGAGCACGTCACGGCGGTCTCTGGCACGTGTGATTACATAGTCTAAGAGGTGCCAATGCTTTGACCGGGGGTGCTTCCATGATGTCTTGAACTTGTTTTTCTGGCGGAAGAGCGTGTTGGTGATGATAAGGTTGTGCTCCACACATTTGGTGAGAAGCAGGATGCCATTTGAGTTGCTGTTTCCAACCCCGTCTTTTCCTATGGTCCCTGGCCACAGGTCGAAGTCTCGCCCGACTCTTGCATTGAAGTCCCCCAGGAGGATGATTTTGTCCTCCTTAGGTATCCCCGATAGGACGGTGTCCAGCTGACAGTAGAATTTCTCCTTGATGTCTTCATCAGCATCTAGTGTTGGTGCATAGGCACTTATGATGGTTGCCCGTTGGTTTTTGGCAAGATCGATTCGGAGGGTGGAGAGTCGTTCGTTGATGCCAGTGGGTGCTTCGGTCAGATGTTTCACCAGATCATTCCTGATAGCAAAGCCAACTCCGTGCATTCTTTGGTCTTCTTCGGGCAGTCCCTTCCAGAAGAAGGTGTAGCCTCCTTTTTCTTCCTTCAGCTGTCCCTCTCCTGCTCTCCGGGTCTCTTGAAGGGCTGCTATGTCGATGTTAAAGCGTCCCAGCTCCCTTGCAATGATGGCAGTTCTGCGTTCGGGGCGTTCACTGTCACTGTTGTCCATCAGTGTCCGTACGTTCCACGTACCGAAGTTCATTTTCCTTTTTTGGCCGCAGGGTGGTGACCCCACTGGATGCGGCAGTCCAGTCAGGGATAAGTGAGGCAGACTATGTTTAGGGCACCTTTTCTAGCCCCCTCCCCATGTGGGGTGAGCAGAGTGGGTCCTCAATAGGGCTGCTCAGTCGCGGATACAGCTGCCGAACTACTCAACTGCCTCGGACCTTGAGGTAGAACGACTGAGTCCGTACCCACCGCCCATGTGCCAGTCTGTGACTAGGGGCTTCCAGATTTCACAGTCCTGCCCCCGTCGCCACTCGCTGATCGCCATGGGGCTTTGGTTGGTTGGTTTTTTATTTTCTTTGGAAGACGCCTGTGCGTGGGTTTTTTTAATGTGTGGAGGTCAGTGCACAACTGATCAACACACAGTCTTCACAGAGTGAGGTTCCACTGGTGATGTAGTTTAACACAATGACCATGGCTTCTCAGTCTGTTGCAGCCTTCTTCCGCCTTCGCAGCCGTTGTAACATGTGCCATGTTATCCTCCGCCTGCTCCGCCGTTGAGGTCTTTGGGTCTTCGGACTGTGCTTGGTCTGGGACCTCCCCCGCGGCCACTCCTGGGAGTGCAGGACTCCAGTTGTTGTGCCCACAGGTTCATCGGAACACGCAAGCCCCCTCACCACGACAAGGTGACAGTCCATCGAGGGGGTGTAGTAAACATGGAAATTGTGCATATGGTCTAGAGTTCTAGATATGACTCCTGATTTGACAACCTGTTATTGACAAAAATAATAAGGACCAGACTATGAGTGTAAAGAGGGTTTTCCCCTTTTCTTTGTTTTTCTACACAGGTCACACATTGCTTGCTTGTGTTTATTTCTGTTTAAATACAACTGGTGTTCTTCTAGTTAGCTTTTCAAACATGTTGGACAATACAGCAGCCACTATGCAGAGGCTAAACAGGTCTGGGTCTTGTCAGTGGCTGCAGGAGAAGACCACCTGCAAACCCCAGGTTCAGCAATTTGAATTCCACTGAATGGAAAAAGAAGGTGGGATACAAATGTACTAAACTACATAGAATAGGCTGGAAGAAGAAACAAACAAAATTTACTGTATTAACTAACACATGTAGGCTAAGTCAGTTTGGTTATTTGACAAGCAGGTCTGGAAACTGAATTCCTGACTATTTTCCATTTTGTTTAACCAAAACCTAATAAAGTATATGTACTCAGGTAAAAATCAAACTGCTGAAAATATTTCCTTTACTCCAAACAAAATATACAAAAGATATGCAAAAAATAAACACATTTTAAAGGCAAAACATTAATTTGAACGCAAAGAAAATAGAGAATTCAGAAATCTGAAGATGTACACAATATTCTTTAGCTGGAACGACTGATGTGGAATACTCAATACCTACACTTTTTACATGTAACTGGCTTTTTAAAAGTTGTAGATTCCACATCTGCAGAACAGACTTTGTGAAATGCTTCTAAGTGCCAAAGAGTGATTCAAAGCAAATTTGAAAGAGATTGAATTGTCTTTTGGAAGGTAAGAGAGATATGGTCACAATCTAAGAATGTAAATAATTTGGGTAAACAGCTGATGCTATTATTGGAATAAGTTTTTTAAGTTCATCAAATGTGTGTTTCTTTTTTAATTTTATAACAGACTCATTCCTACTATCTTTCTGCATACTATACTGTAAAGAAGAGTCTTAATAAAAAATGATTATAAAAACCAGGAATCCACTTAACCAGACTGCACAGAATTATAGGGCTCTATTTCCTTGCTATCAACAAAGGATCTTACCTGTACCTCCCACAGGAGAACCAAGCTTATTGTCCCATGTAGGATAAATATAATAAGATAGTACAGGAAACCAATCAAATAACTGAATGGATGGGAAACAGGAAACTAATCCAGAGACATAAAACAGAAGATGAACAGGTTATGGATAAAACTTACTAGAAGTGTGCATGAGAGTGAGAAAAAATGTGAACACAAAAAATGTATCAGAGAAAGAAATTAGCTTCCTGTCCCCTCCCTCAAATCTTAGGAAAGCGGAGTGGGAATATTACAAAGCCCTCCTCTCTCTCCTGATATTGGAGAGCAGTTAAACTGCCTTAGCACTACCCTTTCATGAACAAACTTTCATATTCAGCTAGAAACACTTTCCGTACAGATTCCCTAAGCAAACGATACACACGAAAACTAGGCATCTGAATGAAATTAGGATAATTCAAAGCAGGTTATAGAAAAACTTCTTCCAAGTCGTAAGCAGATCTAGGAGGGGAAAAAAACAGGAAGATCTTCTATCCAAACAAAGAAACCTAACTATTGTATTAACCAATGCATATTCTTTAGAAGTGAACACTTGATTTTAAATGTTTGGAAGTGGGAAAACTATAGTAAAGCTTCCTTAAGAAAATGCTCAATTTGGAGCAAAAGTCTGAGGATAAGGCAACAGTGAATACATTTGAAATGAGAACTATCAATGCTATGTTCTCATCCTACAGCCAAATGCAGCAAGTTTTGGAGATCAGAAGATGTACATCAGGAACTGCAGCTCCGCCATAGGAAGCCTACCAGAAAACAACCATCTGTTTTGAAGCTTTGAATAGGAGCAGAGTCAGGACACTGGAAGGTTAGAACTGCAAGAAAGCCTGAAATCTAGGACCTTTTACACTGTTGTTGTGTACCTTCAAAGCATTTCTGACTTACGATGACGCTATGGTTCTCTTGTTCAGAGGGATTTGTGTCTATCTTCCTCTGACACTGACAGAGTTGTCTTGCCCAAGGCCACCTAATGGGTTTCTATGGCCAAGTGGGAATTCAATCCCTTATCTCTGAAGTCATAGTCCAATCTACTGCATCATACTGACTCTCTTTTTAGCATTTTTTCCCTGGCATTAGTGAGTGGCTTTTAGGTAATAAAAAGGTAATAAATACATATTTTGATGCAACACCTTTCTCAGTCATATTATGCCATACATTAGCGGCAGTTCAAAGAGCTTTATCAGAGTTTTAACTAAGGACAGGCAAATAAACAGGCCTTCATAGTCACTAGGGACATTAACGGTAACTATATGTTTTATTTATAAATATTATGAAATCATGCAAATTATTATCTTATGTAATGTATTACTGTTTTCATGTTGATGTATTTTATTTTATGTATTATGTATTTTATGTATGGCATCTTTGTGTGCTATTTTATAAACTGCCCCGAGTCCCTATAGGAGATGGTGGTGGGGTATAAATAAAGCATCATCATCATCATCATCATCATCATCATCATCATCATCATCATCATCTTGATCCATGGCTAAAGATGGTTGTGTGGGGTGCAGTGTCAGTGGATGAATTTGTAAAAAAAATCAGCAATTACTCAGAACAGTCCCTCCTAACAACTCTTAACACTCAGCTAGCATGAACAGTGAGGGATAATAGGCAGTGCAGTGCAACGACAATGTTCCTGAGAAACAAGGAAAGACTATTTTTAAATGCTAAGGTCATCTGCAAAACTGCCACATCAACATCTATTTCAGTCTAACATAGCTCTGCTGATAAAGGTGATTCATAGTGAGCATGGTTATTACCCAGTACTCATATCCAAAGAAGTAGGTTTACATCTACAAAAGTTCATGTGAAAATAAGGAACAATTAAAGTTCTGCAACATTTATTTTTCTTTTCCTTCCTCTGTCCGTCCCTCCCTCCTTTTCATGCTGAGCAGTAGGGGTGCTTTTTATGATTAGCAGTACAACAGCCAGTACAGCAGAAGTACTTCTGTATTATTTCACAACATCAGAGTCCAAAGTCACACAGCATGAAATCCATGCCATTTTCCTCTTCTATCCTGAAGGGCCTTCCAAAAACTAGAGCAACCTGACATGGAAAGGAGCCTTTATGTGAATGCTTCCTACACAGCTACAGACCTCTGCAGTCACTGGGCAGTGCAGAACAGAGTCATGTTGTAGATGTTCTAATGCCACTATAGATTACATCAAACCATACTAGCTTTCTGTATGCTCTTAATTACAGACATTCTAAGTATACATGACACAGTGCTGATGAACCACAATCAAATAAGGCATCCCTAGATAGAGTCTCAAAAGGTGGAACTTGTTAAGTCGGTCACAAACATGAAACATTTCAGCTTAAAAGGTTTGGTTTCCATGGATTTTGGATAGAGGGTTCCTTGGAAGATTTATTGAATTTGTCAACTCTCCACACTTATCACAAGAAAAACACACAGAGCAGACCCATTTTGAAGCTTTGAAGGGACCATTATTTATGAGTGGCTTTAAGGATTAGAAATCGTTTGTTTATTTCATATATCTAATTAGTTTTACTCCACTAAAGAGAGTCATAAAGTCTAATGGTCTGGTGACAAATTAAGAGGAACAGTCAATAAAACTCTAAAGGAATGCTCTATATAAAGTCACTAATTAACCCAAGTTCACAAAGACTTTAAGGCTTATGAGAAATGTGGTTCTCGGTGTTCAAGGAAGTTTTCATTTGTAGAGATAAGAGTAACATAGCCATTTTTCTCTCAGCTGAATCTTTCATTCGTCCTGCTGAAGACAACTAATTCTCTACTCTTTTCTCAACCAATACTATATATGGCATTGTGAATAACTATTCGCATGAGTACAAAAAAAGGCAGAATAGAATTCCTAGAATAAATAACAATAACATACCCTGTTGTACTTCAGAAAGTGTTGTATTTATTAGTCTACACAGGAGCACATATTTTTATAGTAGTTTTAGTAACACACTATTACAACATTGGTATTTGCAGGATTGTGCAATGTGTGAGCCAGAGGTACATTATACATATTCACTGTAGTAATGTCTGAAATTGACATATACTCACATAACGTACATTTGAGATTACAGAAGTTGAAACTCTGTACTAATTCCACCCAATGCATTTGACACAGAGCTCTGAGGATCAGTACACATATATAATCCACTCCAATATTAACATGAGAAATCCTATATACTATTACATCATACTTTTGCTCATCTTTGCCATAATTTATGGAGAATGTTGGCCAATACTACTCTACAGTGATATGCTAACTTTGCCCTTTTATGAACAACACAGTTTACCTATCAGTGAAAATAATGCTTCCCTCTGTCTTAAAGACGCAAAAACTAATAGTATAGGTCATCAGATGGTATTTTTATTTACTTCATTTCTATCCCACTCTTCTCACCCCTCAGGGGACTCAGAGCGGCACACAGCATACATCTAGACAACAATTCAATGCCTCTATATACAAAAACCATATAAAACATAACATAAAATCACTAGAAACAATAAGCATATAAATACCATTTAAAACCAATATAAAGATGTTTGCTATTTTGGTGTTTCAAATACTAAATGACATAATCACTACAATTACTGTATTTTTAACGTCCTACAATTTACTGTTAGGTCTAGTCTTTCAGATCTATTTTATAGCACCTCGCTTGGCTTGAGATAACTCCTCCCCATTTCAGGTTTTTTCACCTTGATCAATCAAACCCTTTGAGATATTATTTGGCACTATTTGCAATATGAGACAAATTACTGTCTGTTTCAGAAATAGCCTATCTTTGACAGTAAGGTTTTGTAGAAAAAGAAAATAATCATTTATACCCTTTTCTATCTATAATTCCATGCTCCGTGAGACTCATTCTTTCCAGAAATTTCCAAGATTGATATAAAGGAATCATACAACAGCTACTATTAAGCATATCAACAAAATGTGATCTAATGGACTGAACTATATCACCACAAAAATACCATTATTTTGCTTTAACAGGTGACTAGAAAAGCTTGCCTGTGACTCAGTAATCTCTTACAGGGCTGTTCTGGAAGGCTTACATTCAGTCTAGGTCAAATGCATTATGTTCTATCAAAACCAGAAACTGGGAAGGAGTTTGAGCCACAGAGATTTCACATTAAAACATATTACAGTGTTTCTTAGTCCAGGCTGAGGTTTCAGTGCACAAATTAGTGAATTAGTTGCAGGAGAAGGACAAAGCACAACTAAGCAGAAACAGCAATTTCATTAGGAATGGGAGGAAAGAGCTTCACATCCATAGAAGCGAGGAAACCTAAGACATTTATGTCAGACAATTTTTAAAATTTCAAATTCTATTTAAAATCTGGACATATTTAGATTGCACCCCCCACAATCTATATACATAACAACTGGATTTTTAAAATTTGGGGTTGTTGTGGAACCAAGGATTGGTGCTAAAACTTCAGTGGAGAGACCTTTTCCCCACAATAACTCTAACGGGAGAATTTCTCTTCCCAGGGGTTGATTTCCTCTCACTTCCTGCTGTCTCACTCCCATTTGTAACCAGGAGTCATATGAAGGTCGGTTGTTTTTAACCCAGAGACTGCCTGTATACAATTTGGGGTTGGTTTGTGAATTCATAGGTGACGTCCTCAAGTTGGCAAAGCTATGCACAAAAATATAATGGCAAAACAATCTGTTATAACTATGTGTTACACAACTGTCTGGATCATATTCTTAGAATTATTTTAATAAGCAGATAAGATACATTTAATTTGGCTCGTGGCATCCAAGAATTGAGAAACCAAAGCGATATTGCCTGTGCATTTTTGATAACGTGCTTTATCTGCACGTTACCTGTTGGTTGTGTCAACTAGTGTAAAAACATTCAAACAGTGTGGTTTACAATGAACAAATGATTTATTGAGACTACTCTAGGTAAGATGCAATGTAATCTTTCTCTACATTGTTATTCCAAAGGGCAAGTTTGATGTCAGAAGTTCAGTTCAGGTTACGAGCAACAATTCAATCAGAAATTACTAAAATGTAGTGTTGCATGAAGCAGAGAAACTGAGTGACTCACTGGCAAAACAGGATGGCTCTTAACTACCCCAATTAGTTAAGGTTGTAAATAGCTTTGTTGTTTATCTTCACCCAAATCACTGTTGTTTCATGTTAGACTAAGACTAACATGAAACAGCCAGTACCCAGGAGATAATCCAAAGACTTCCAAAAGCATTATGCACACTGACTAATGGAAGCATTAAGAATTTGTTTTTGCAGCCCCAAATGCTGCCATCTTATTTCTCACAATCACGGGCAATTATATTAACAATGAACAGAAATGAAACACTCTACCAGAAAAAAAAAAACCATTCTGCACTATGCTTCCTTCCCCACTCCCTTCCTTTGGGCAAAAAATTCATACAAATATTTTACAGCCTTATAATTCGACATCAGGAGAAGTAAACCTACTGAAATCATTTGTTTTACATAAAAGGAGAGAGACATTTTAGAATGAAATACATGTTTATTTAATCTACTCTACAGTTCTGGCTTGCTATTGTATATGGGAAAGAAAAAAGGGAAATATTAAAGATAGTCTTTCCCTTATTAAATTACAGTGTGTTCTTTATAAACTTTCACACTTCCTACAATATCTCTAACACTTCCTTCAATGACCCTTATTCAGCCATAAGTAGTTAAATAGGCATATGATAAAAAACTAAAAAGGCATTTCACAATCCCCTTTTAAAAAGTATTTGCAGCTGTACACTTTCCTCTGTGCCATTATAAAAAAAGTGCAGTGCATGTGTTGTGTTAAACTGCTGCTTAACAACCACAACTATCCAAACACCCCTTACAACTAGATGGGAGACAGTTAACTGCAACTGCGTGTAATAATAATAATAATAATAATAATAATAATAACAACCACCACCACCATCTCCCCAGAGGAACTTGAGGCGGGACTTTACGTATGGGACAGGATGTCCACAAGACGTAAAACAACACAATCCATTAAAACAAAAAACACCATTAAAATAAGAACATCATAAAATACAACAACCAGATAAAAACACAATTAAACATAAAACAGCAGCACTGAAGTTCCATCAGACAATTTTCTACAAAAGCCAATGACAAAAAAATTCTAAAATGGGCGTGACCAGGCTGTAAAAGGTTTGGACATGTGATAGTGCAAAACAGCGTACCATAGGGCCAGGGAAATGGATGAAGTGCAGAAAACAAGAGTATTGTCTGGAAACGTAGGGACTGGATATTCATAAACTAGGGACTAATCAATCTCAAATGCTTGTTGGAACATACAGGTTTTTAAATCTCTGTGGAAGGAGGACAGTGTGGGGGCTTGCCTAATCTCTATAGGGATAGTGTTCCAGAGTCAGGGGGCCACCACTGAGAAGGCCCTCTCCCTTGTCCCCACCAACTATGCTTGGGATGGTGATGGAAGCGAGAGGAGGGCCTCCCCCGTGGATCTTAGAGCCCACCCCAGTTCATAGGGGAAAATGTGATCATGAAGA
Organism: Anolis sagrei; assembly: GCF_037176765.1. NCBI lineage: Eukaryota > Metazoa > Chordata > Lepidosauria > Squamata > Anolidae > Anolis > Anolis sagrei. The sequence goes on from NC_090022.1 coordinate 278,874,271, forward strand.
TAGGCAGGGTCTGAACTATTTAGGGCTTTGTAGGTCATAACCTGCACCTTGAGTTTGAACCGGAAACTTATCAGCAGCCAGTGAAGCTGCTTTAATAGGGGCATTGTGCGCTTGAACTTGATGTACTATTGAAAAATGAAGTTGGAGCTTCTAGGACTTTAATGTCATGAAACACCAAAGATGCTTCTACAGCTAACATTAAAAAGTGAAAGCTATTTTGGAAGAACTGGCTTCTTTAATACAGAAAGAAAATAATCTGAATAGCTAAATATCAAGATTTTACCAGAAAAGGCCAATTATACTTCCTGAAAGACTTCCCAGTAGATCTCATGACGCCTACCAATTTATTCAATACTTAATAATTAACTAACAAATTTGGACCATGTTCTTTTCCTATGAAAATATAATCACTGCCTAAGATTTTTTCCCGTCAGAGAGAACAACTTTAAGGATAAATTAAAGTGATGCTAAAAAGAAACAGAAAATAGGCAAAAGTTACAGCCTTGGCCAACAAAAAAGCCTATTCTCAATAGCCTTTCCACATATATTATTTTTTAAAAAACTATAAACTTTTATAGTGTTCAAAAACATACCAACACTTGTTCTTTGAGGGCAAATCAATGCTAAATAAGGGTTAAAAAACAACAGGGCAATTTCTATATAATAAATAGTAATATCATCAACACCATCGTCACTTACATTATTTATTAATGCAGATAGGCACTAGTGGAGGGAAAAAGATAACGCCTCATTTTTCTCACCCTTGCACCAACACTTTTTTAAATTGAATACCATGGAAATAGGTCCTTCCAGAGCCTTAAGCAATATGTCTGTGACTGTCCCTGGAGAGGAAACACATTATTTTTATGATGTGCCAGGGTTCTCTTTGCCTCCGGCCCAAAAATTTCATCTGTTCCCAAATCCCTTTCAGTTCACTACACAGCCTTCTTCTACCTTGAAACCAATCAGGAAAAAAGAGTTCATTCAGAGTATGTATGCAACTGAAAGACGATCTAGTCATTTCTGTCTATTGGGGAAGGAGCTGGAAGCATGAAACACTGACTATGCAGTAAACAAAGAATACTCATAAAAGAAAATTATGCTTTTGGAAACATCAAATGGGTCCGTGCTAAAGATGCTCTGTTTAGACATGAGATAATAATCCAGAAAGGGCATCTCACGCTTAATTCTGTATTGAGAAAGGCTTTGTTACTTTTTATTACACCCAGAGATAGCACAGCATGCCACTTTTGAAACTTGGGAGGTTTTGTACAATTATTTTGGGGGAAATGACAGTGTATACATTTTTTGAACCAACCAACAAGCAATTGCTTGTGATTGTTGGACTGGTCTTCAATGGCACCGCTATAGCCTGCAAGTAGATGGTGCGTCAATGTCAGGTCACACTGGGGGATGGTGGAGGCATTTCTGATTCTCTTTCTGGTTTAAAAATAGTCCAAAAAAGAATGAGTCAGGGATGGGGGAAAGAGAGAAATAGACATGAAGGGAGAGGAGGGAACATATTTTAATCATGTAGCAGATAAACTAGGAAACATGTCCTTTTCACCTATGAATGATAAATGACACCTATCAAAATTGAAAATAAAGCAGCTGTCCCTTTTTTATACACAGCTCTACCACTTTGATACTAACTGCCATGGTTTCATCCTACAGCATTCCAAGATTTGTAGTTTGGAGAAGTATTAATTCTCTGTTGGAGCCCTCAGGTGCCTGGTTTAGAGCTCTCTTCATATAATCCTAAGTACTTCATTGTAATACCAACCCCAAAATGTTGAAGGATGGAGATAGGCAGTTAAACTGGTATATAAATGCTACAGATGTGCTGCATGTATTCACTCTAAAGCAGGATTCAAATCTTTGCACCCTTGAACAGTGCATGGTGTTGGCAAGAATGGATGAAGTTAGAGTTTACCGCATCTTCAAGACCCATAATCTGGAAACGTAAAAACTATAAGTAACCTTGATGTTCACTAGCCTTATTCCCTGGCCTAAATGCAATACAAAGCTAGGTATGCTTGAAATTATTGCCTTGATTGAAGCATGCCTACTGGATTTAAGCCCTTCTAACTATATGTATTCTATGCAAAATCCTTTCTCAGAAATTACACATTCTAGAAGGTTCCTTTAAATGAACAGAAGAAACCAGGAGGACACAGCATATGGCTGGAAATGGAAGTGAAGGACAAACAGCAGACATGTCTTTACATAACTTTCATCTGGTATAACAGCTGTGCTTCTTGGAGAAGACGGATCTAGCCAAAGTGATATATGCCTCAATCACTTCCTGTTTAGATTACCATTTTAGACAATTTTAGGACTGTGTGATTCAAGACTTTTAGCAGCTTTTGAAAAATATTTGGAAGGTACAGCCAGCTTGTTTTTTGGTGTGTGTGTTATGCAGACCACTTGGAAATGTATTTGGCATTGCCTGGGTTGATGTCCATGATCTGAACTTCCAAAGTTATGATTTGAATTAAACAAACATTTGGAAGTACTTATAATTTGTAAAAGAAAAATATATGAAGTTATCTATAAAATGCACTGAAAATAGCAAATCCCAGAAAAAAAAACACTTCCCAGTCACCCTGTCCCTCTCTCACCCTGTCCCCAGTTTACGCAAAAATGTTTGGGCTGTGACCCCAAATCAAAAAGCAAATTTGGTCAAAACTGGTTGATATGCCTTCTAGAGCAAAAATTAGAGAAATCAAACATGTAAGTACGTTCAAGCATTCTTTGAAGCAATCAGTGGACTGGATTGAAAATCCTAATTTTAGACTCATTCATTTTAGTCTCGTTTCACCAAGTTTGGTGATCAAGCATTTGTATATGTATTTCTATAACATAACAGAGTCAAACCACTTTAAACTGTAGTACAGATATTAAACAGCTTATGTGTCGGTTATTTATCTACTCATTTCAACATGCTATAAAGCCCAGAGTATTATGCAGTCATTGTTTTGGAAATACTTCATTTATATGAACCTTAACATAACTTATGGTCTTCTATAGCATATAGAGAGGAGGAGGACTAAGATACGACTACTCCACTGGAACACTGGCAAATCGGATGGCTATGACACATTTTAATAAACACCTGTGTTAGCCATTTCATATGCAATTCATGCTTAACTGTTTTAATGATATATGCTTAATGTTTGGACGTCCTAGTTTATTGTCTAATTGGTTTATCCCCATTTCAACGTTTAATTCTTTCACTATACGTTTATTGCTATTATTGTGTATTATTTTGTATTATTCCTGATGATGTTTGTTACTTTGTAAGGCATAGAATGTTTGCCTGTTTTTTGTGTAAACTGCCCCAAGTCCCTTTTGGGAGAGAGATGCAGTCTAGAAATAAAGTTTTATTATTATTCTAGAATGAACCACTGTCAAATGTAGCCAGACTTCTGAAAAAATAAATAATCAGGATCATTATCCCTGACCTTACTGAGATCAATGTTGCCTATAGGATAATATGTAAATCTGGCATGCAGTTAATGGAATGTGCAGGTACATTTTGTTTTGGAAAATAACATTCATAACCTTTTGGAGAACATCATTTGGAGATCATAATTTTTAGAAAAGCATGATCTTTCAGAGAAGACCCAAAAACCCTTTGGAGTAGAATCTTCTCGTGTGATATACAACCAGATATAATTATGCAAGGTAATGGTTTCAGTTGTTAAACTGAATAACCTGTTATATCTGATCTGTTAGTAAAACAGAGATTTTGCCAGTGCATAAAAAGAGTAGAGCTTTAGAAGTGTTTTTCAGTGCCCAAAATATATATACTCTCCCATAAAACAAATTGTTTTATATCATGCACTCAAGGGACAAAAATGAAGTAGACTTTGATAAAAATAACATATTTGGCTTACTCACAACCTTCATGTGTTCAGCATACAAGGGTATAAAAAACCGTATCAGGCCAGTTTCAGATATGTTTGAGGTAACTAAATGTGCCATCTGGCCAGGACATCTCTCTTATAGCAAAACAGCTATCAACAGGTTACATCATCAAAAGGAGAGAGAGAGAGAGAGAGAGAAAGAGCGAGAATGTGGTTTGCATTCCCTTTCATAACTTCTCAGGAACCATAGAGTAAATGAAGCTGCATACCACAACATACAGTAAGCAAAGGATTGTAGACTAGACAAGGCCTGAAGAAGGTTGTCATTTCCAGAAAATTAACCTTTTGCCTGCATACGTTTAATTTTGATATTCTCTTTCTCTCTGCAGTGACTAAACCCCCTGCTCAGGGCCTATTACAAAGATGCTAAAAGTAGCCATTCATGTATGAAGGAGAGCTAACATCACAATAGCATGTGATATGTCCCTATAGCCACATGTGGATTGACTACTTTAACCACGGAATATTCCAGAGATTTACAGCAGATGATCTTTGCTTTTGGCAAAGGGGACATAACCAGAGGCTTCTGCGATCTCCCCATCTCTCCTCCATTTATTTATTTATTTATTTGATGCACTTATTAACCGCCATTCTCAGCCCATAAGGGCGACTCATGGCGGTGTACAGTACACATAAAAGACAATTACAAAAGCCATTTTCAACAACATATAAACAATACAACAAATTACAATCTACACTAAAAATCCGCTTCGTCTCTTAGTAGAATCATAGCCAGTCTCATATTCCTTGTTCCATTCCAGATTTCCATTACCGTATTGTTTGTTGTTTAGCACTTAATTAAATGCCCTCTCGAACAGCCATGTCTTAAGGCTTTTTCGAAAGGACATGAGGGAGGGCGCCTGTCTGATGTGAGCAGGGAGAGTGTTCCACAGCCGGGGGGCCACCACCGAGAAGGCCCTCTCCCTCGTCCCCGCCAGCCGTGCCTGTGATGCAGGCGGGATCGAGAGAAGGGCCTCCCCAGACGATCTCAAGGTCCTCGTGGGCTCATAGGCCAAGATGCGGTCGGAAAGGTATTTTGGGCCGGAACCGTTTAGGGCTTTGTAGGCCAAAACCAGCACCTTGAATTGGGTCCGGAAGCAAATCGGCAGCCAGTGGAGCTGGGACAACAAGGGCGTTGTGTGCTCCCTGCCACCCGCTCCAGTTAGTAACATGGCTGCCGCGCGCTGAACCAGCTGGAGCTTCCGGGCCGTCTTCAAGGGCAGCCCCACGTAGAGAGCGTTGCAGTAATCCAGGCGGGATTCATGCATGGTGGGGGTGAGGTCTTCAGTGGAACTATGGTAGAGCTAGGAAAGGCAAATGGCTCAGCATTGTGGAACTTCCACGTGTTACTATTACAGAATGCTGTGCCATGCAAGACTGCAGCCAGTATGTAAATAAATTAAGTTAGGACACCGATTTCCAAGGTGCACCGGGAAGAACTGATATTAGATCCTAGGGAAACTGTGCCAAAAGGACACTTGTGGCTCACACATAATTAACACATGAAAGCATGCAATATTATCATGTCTGTCTGTACATATACATTAAGAAGATTGCATTTGAACAAGTTTTATGTCAACAATCATTAGTTTAATGTGTCATATCGACAAGGCTTTTTAAGGTTAATTTTTCAAAACAAACTACCTACTGACAGGACAGTGGTCCACTCTGCAGGTTTGTACTGGTTTTAAAGAAATTATGCTTGGGCACTGCCATTCTTTGTGCTTTTCCCAATGATTAAGAGCGAATGTCTCCTGACGTCTTATATTTTTTTAAAGGCAAATATAAGGTCTAGGCAGCTCCAGTGATCATGATTAAACAGGTTTAATGATACCCAGATGTTGACATAGCTGAAGACAAATACTTACAACTCAACCATATCACTGCATTAGTGCATTTCATTGAAGCTTACTAGAGAATTGCCTTCATCGACAGCAATTAGGCACTATGTAAAACGTACCAACAACATAACCAAATGTCAACATTGCTGAAACATTCTATCCCAGTTTACAAAACCTGCAACCCTTGTTTATATGTTCTTAGTTTGCATTCTATAAAGGGAGGAAGGTATAGGGTCTTCTAGGACATCATAACAAATGGAAGAATCCATTTTAATTTTATTTGAACTGTGACCACAAGTAATTTTGTAACTGAACTGTAGAAACTGTTTCCAAATTGACTCCTGTTCTAGCATTATCATCTCTATTCCTCACAGTTGGTGAAGCCGGCTGAGTGTCAACAACATGACCTGACTGGGAACGCAAAAATGGAAATCATCGATTTGAGATAAAAAAAACCCAAAACAGAAACAGGAACATATACACTACAGATTAACCTCTCGTAATCTGCAATCAGTTGTGTTTTGCTCCTGATGTACTTTAGAAAAATGAGAAAGAGAATTCAGCACAACCGTGGTTACAAGTATATATTTTTCAACCTTCTTTCTTGTGAATTGTGTGTTTCCATAAAAATCTGTCTAGACAAACAGGGATCAGTGTTAGGCATAAAAGTCGCATGCCATCCTATCGTTGATATTCACAACAATACATACAAATCTCTGTTTACAAGTGAATAAGCTATAAGGGCTATCTCCTGCAAGACCACTCCTCAAATTTCAAAAAAGCCTGAACCCTCTCTCTGTATCTTGCACCACCAGTGGGTCACAGAGGAAGGTCCTGTCAACAGATATCAACTTTCAGGCAGGCATATATAAGAAAATGAGCTACTTCTGATACCTATGTCCCCAGCGTTCTAGATCTTTAAATGTTACAGTGGGGGGAGAAGTATTTAGTCAGATACCAATTGTACATGTTCTCCCACTTAAAAAGACGAGAAAGGCCTGTAATTGATATCATAGGTAGACCTCAATTATGAGAGACAACATGAGAAAACACATCCAGAAAATCACATTGTCTGATTTTTAACAAATTTATTTGCAAATTCTTTACATCACAGAAACCTCTGAGTTCATAAATCTATCTATCTATTTTTCTACATCTTAAACAAGAGTAATGCATCAGGAGCAGAGAACTTGGAGACACCAAGAAAATGTTGATGCCTGTGACCACCAAAATGGGTAACCAAAATATAGGCTAACATAGAAATGCCCATAGGTTAGCATATTTGCATAATAGTTAACTTGTTAATGATGAATATACACAGTTCGAAAGAGGTGCTCGAATATTACCATCAATTATCCTGATGCTTGCCATCATTCTTACGAATAACCTATTGAACCTAGACAATAAAAGGTTTTATAATTTATTAATGCAAGTACATATCACCATGAATATTGTTTTTTAAATGTTGTAAACCGCAATGAGTCGCCGATTTAGGCTGAGATATTAGCGGTATACAAGTGCATTAATAAATAAATTAATAAATAAATAACTTCTGCTGTTGACTTATTTATAAGAGCACTTATTTTTACCACCAATTCTGTGTACTGTAATCTTGGACACCTTTCCAGAAGAGCAAAGTAATATGGTATACCATTTTTACTAGTCAATCATAATTTGCTCAAATAGAAAGCTTGCCCATCAAAATGTCCAGCAATCAGACTTTGCCTGGTACACCTCTATACTTCAAGTGAGAAATAGCTGCTCCCTTTTTAAAAATAGAAACCATTCTGGATAATGTATTGTCGAAGACTTTCATGGCCGGAATCACTGGGTTGTTGTAGGTTTTTTCAGGCTATATGGCCATGTTCTAGAGGCATTCTCTCCTGACATTTTGTCTGCATCTATGGCAAGCATCCTCAGAGGTAGTGAGGTCTGTTGGAACTAGGAAAATGGGGTTTTCCTAGTTCCAAGAGACCTCACTACCTCTGAGAATGCTTGCCATAGATGCAGGCGAAACGTCAGGAGAGATGGCCATATAACCCGAAAAAACCTACAACAACCCATTATGGATAATATGTACAGTTCTTTTACATCTTTCTCTTCCTTTCTCTCAGGGCAGGTGCACTGCGCTAACCCTATGGATATGTGCTCCAGTTACTAACTGTGAAGAGAATACCATGTAGTTCTTCCACAGAGCAATCCAGCAACTCCATATTTATGGAATCTGTATGTACATGCCATGCTTCCACTGAAGAAGACTTGAATATCTGGGAATGTGGGCACTGGATCCTCCTTATGGGTTTCTATTCCTCTTGGGTTTCTATTCTGGGAATGGTAGGATCCATGGTAAGTATTCTTGGCACTGTAAACATTCAGCCAAGGACCAGCACTGGAAGACTTCTTTAGCTCCCACTCCCACACACAAGAATCATGCAGGGATCAACTGTAGCATTTAGAAATGTGACTACTCAAAATTACACAACCAAAACCCACATGAAGAAAGCTTTTCAGAATATAATGAAAACACACAGAGGCATGGTGACCCTGCCAGTGCAAGTAAAAGCTGCATGATTCAGTCCAAACTCATTTCTTAACCATCTGGGGCCTTCTTCTATATTACCGTATTTAGAAAAATCCAATTCATGGAGCAATGCTGAGAAAAAGGTTTTTTTTTCCCCTGTTTGACTGTCTCCAATATGTTTTTAAAAAAAACATTGCACGCCTCTTTTCTTATAGTTTGAAGCATCTCAAAATGCAAAGCTGTTCCATAAGGACTTCTTCACCCCAGCAGCTAACATTTGAATCAAGACAAATCTTAGAAATTAACATAAACAGACATAGTTTATAAAGACAAAAATAGCTTTACTAACCCTTTTGTAAACATACAACACTCAACAAGGGCCAGAACAGTGAGAGCCATTACTCACAGCTCTGTGCACCAGGCCAGTTCACTTGCTATGCAACCTTAATCAGTTTTCTGGGACATGCAAATAGAAAAGAGGAGGAGAAGAGGGTTTTAAAAAGGCAAAGCTAGGATAACAAACTTCCAACTTTGCAACATGAAAAACTACAGTCTATTTTTTGCTTGCTGTTATTTCAACATGTCCTATCATTTTTTGCTTGTTATTATTTGAAATTCCCACTTATGGATTTACACAGAACGTAGGGATCCAGAGTCTAGGCAGTATTTCTTTGTTAAATTTACATTTTGCTCAGGTGGCATTCAAAGAAGTCAACAGTAGTAAACTAGTTTGTGTGTCAGAAGCAACTTGAGAAACTGCAAGTCACTTCTGGTGTGAGCGAATTGGCCGTCTGCAAAAACAGTGACCAGGGGACGCCCGGATGTTTTACCATCCTGTGGGAGGAGCTCACCACGTCTTGCTGATTCGAACCACCGACTTTCAAGTCAGCAGTTCAGCCAGCATAAGGGTTCAACCCATTGTGCCACTGCAGCTCCTTAGTAAACTAGCCTATGAATAAAATATTTAAATACAGATTAAAAGCATAATTTTTAATAGTAATATATATATATATATATATATATATATATATATATATATATATATATATATAGACTGCCTTCACCATAAACCCAATTAAACCCTGCCTAAATAAAAAGTTCTTTGCCTGTTGGCATAAGGGCAAAATTAAGAGAACATCAACTTGACCTCTTTTGGCAGGGAGCTGCACAACATAGAAGTGGTCATTTCTTGTGTCTCCTTCCTTCAAATGTGCTCTTTGGATGGAATGATAGTGAAAGCCCTTTCCTGACAAGTGATACTGATAATGAGAAGAAAGCTTCAGTTGGAATTAATGTGAAACAGTTAGCTTCTCCATCTCTCCTTCATCCCTTATTGCCCTAGCCATGTCCAACCCTTCTCCATGTAGCAAATTACAATAGAAGACTTGTACATGTTAAAAATTGCTTTCTGTTAACTTGACAGACTACACATATCAAGGATCTGGGGTCTCTGCTGAGGTATATTGATGGGAGGGCAAAATGAGGGCATTGCCACTCCCCAAATAAGAATTTGACTCCCACAAATGAAATATCTAGCATTGAAAATCTTTCACACCTACAACCCTTATATTTGCTGTACTTGCATTCCTTCAGTAACTTTGCCTGCCACTCCTCTGTGGATGCTTAAGCTGTCTAAATCCTCAAGTGAAGCTTTAAGTTATTGCAATACTAGAAATTCAGAGTCTGAAGGAAAATTTCATTGAGAGGCTCCTGGATTCTTATAGAGGGCCCATGTCCTTAATTTACCTTCCCCTCCATGGGGAATCAGAGGCATGGGGGGGGGGGGAGAGAGACTTCTAGTCACACCAAGCAATCACTTTAAATTCTGGCATCTTTTAGCTTTTTTTTGGGGGGGGGGGGGGGTTAACAATTTTATATTTTTCTATTTTAAATGATTTCATATTGTTTTAAATTACATGGCAGGTAATTTATTTTTTTTCAAAAACTTCTTTATTGTCAGTATTTTGGTTCTATCTTGCTTTAACCTTGACATAAGCCACCTTGAGTCCTTTGGTGGGAACTAAGTGGGTCGTCAATCAAACAAATAATAAACTTTGCAGAACATGATGCTACCATATACTTGTTTCCTTCAGGAAAGAAATGTGGAACAATCATAGCAAATTTCAAAGAGTTGTCAGTAGAAATTGAAAAAAGCAAGATACTGAATGTATTTTTTCTTTTTTTTATTAAAAAGGATTTTTGCTGTTTTAATGTGTAGTTTTAATATATTGTATATTAATTGAATTGTTAAATAATCCTCATAATAAGCAGAAAGAGAAGTGTTTTGTGAATCATAACCACCCATTTATATAACTGCCATTTATATAAAAGCACTATGAATTACATACTCAAGTACAAGCCTAGTTTTTCAGCTCCTTTTTTAGGTTGAAAAAGCCACCCCACCCCCTTTCATTCAGCCCCATATCATTCTGTCAGGACCCTCGCCTTTCCGCACAGCTATCCAGCTTGCCTTCCTCTCCTCCTCTCTCAGCGCCAGTCTTTCCCACTTTTTCTTATTCATATACACACAGCATTGTGACGGCGCGAGTGGCGCCACCTATGTATAGAACTGTTACTTGTAAAACTTAAACTGTCGTATTATGCTTAATCCTGCCCCTTTTACCATGTTTATGTACAGTTGTATGGGTTGGTTGCTTGTAGCTGTCAATCAGTACTGTTTGGCTCCACCTCTTCCTGAAGAGGGGAGAACTTCCTTTCTCTTCATTCTGCCATGAGAGGTCCTGCCATATGGGCTTGAGTAAGAGACCTGACTCTAAAGGACCCTGATTTAAGTTACCTCTTAGCACCAGTTATGAGGTTTTTTACCCTGGGGACTCATGCTTTATGTCCAGATCATCCTGGATAACATTGAGGAGACCCCAGCGCCTTCACACCAGTTCTTTTGACAACAGAGGAAGATCTTGAATCTTCAAAAATAGGCCATCTGAACTGGGGTTGTGGTTTGCTCCGGCATTCACAGCCATTGAGGAAAGAGGAAACTTGGTGAGGCTTCTCAGCTTCAAACCCCTTGGACCCAGGACTAATTGAGACTGTAAAGTATGTTTTCCTTCACCCTCTAAAGTTTTCCAGCTTATTGCTTTAAAGAAATGACTTTGTATTCAATAAAACTCATTTTGAGCATTTTACAGTGTTTTGGGTTTTTGGGAGTTCCAGTTTCCTATAGGAGGGCAAGAAACAATCCCCTGGGGGATTTATTGAGGATAATAGCCCCCAGGCGCGACGGCACAGCATTTCCCCCCAAAATGTATAGTTAAAATCAACTATGGTGATTATTGAAAGGATACATAAGCACATTTACATTGAAAGAGGTTAGAATAATGATTTAATCAGAGTTGGACAGTCTTATCTTAAGTTACAGTTTTATGTAAATATTCAAAAACATTTAACCTACTGATGCCTCAACTAATGTAATTTTATTGGTATCTATTTTTATTTTGAAATGTACCAATAGCTGCTGCATTTCCCACCCTAGGCTTATACTCGAGTCAATATGTTTCTCCTGTAAATGCAAACTGCACACAAAGAAACAGCCACAATTCTAGATATTATCCTTCTCCTTGGCTTATATTTGGGTCGGCTTATACTTGAGTATCTACGGTACATTTGTTGTATTGCAAAAGTGTTCTTCCAAAGCATCCTGTGTGTACATGTGGAAAAGAAGATGAGTTTTCCTCCTAGTCTACAATTAAACCACAACTAATAGCCATCAAACATCCAGAAACTCACAATACATGGAAAAGGAGAACTTTCTGGAGATATCTACTGCATTCCTTCAAATGCATAACGCACACAAAGAAACAGCCACAATTCTAGATATTATCCTTCTCTGATCTCAGTGGCATATTAATATTTCCACTCCTAAACACAAATGGATGTTTTCTTCCAATTCCTGCTTCTGACACTTGAACTTTAACTTCTTGAATATAAATTACATAATGCTCAGAAATTGGGTGTCTCTTTCCGAGGACAAGCCGATTCACATTAAAATACTCAGACACTACTATCCACCTTTCACTTAACTTGAAGACTTCATTTTAATTCTCAGCTACCAGTGTGTTTGGTTCTATCATTAAAACACACACACAAGGTTGTTTTTGGCACTTTCATATTTTTTCCCCTTCTGCTTTTGATGAACTTTATGTGCCTGTTCATTTGCACAAGAGAAGAAGAGATGCAAATGTTACATGGTCTAGTAGTTTTATGACAAAAGAAGATCTGCATCTTATCTCAAGAGTTCAACCATGGGAAAGTGGAACATTTGCCAGTAGATGCTAAATCACACTGACACAAGTGCATGTACATCTCAATACAGAGTCTTGACAGCAAAGATTCCACTACTACAAAATGAAGTAAAGTGTGGACTGCATATCATACCGTTTTGTCTCATAATTCAGCATAATATACTGTAAATCTCAAGTTTTAAACAGGATACATCTTAAGGTGCAAAAAGGCCACTTAAATCTTTTAGCACCCTCTCCTGAGATACCTACTAAACATGAAGTAGTTGAAGGAAGCAATGCCATAATAAAATAAAAACACAAAATTATCACAAATGTTCCAGCTTCTTTCCCTTCTACTAGAATTATGAGACTTTAAGGACAACAAAGCTGAACATAGCTTTGAATAAACTGGTAGCTATTTAATTGTATATGAAAGTAATTTGCAGTAAACACTTCTCTTTGATATGGAGGCTTCCATCTAAAGACCTTCTGTTTTAAAGTAACAGAATATCATATTCAAAATTCATGGCTATGGGCACTTCTGTACAACAGATTAATTTCAAGCAGCCACTTCAGTCAAGAACTGACAATAAATTCATCATTTCTGGATTCTTAAATTTTTCTGAGAAGACTGGTAATTTTGGCAAAAGAAGGCCATAAGAATATACTCCTTACAGGAACTATATAACATTGAAGAACATCTAGATATACAAGCCTAAATTAGCAGGCCTAACATGTGGAAAGATTGTCTAAAACAGCACCAGGCAAAACAAGTTGGTACACATGTACATGAAACATGTTTGAAAGGCAACCATCAGAGTACTTTTAAAGCTAAAGAATCTAAACCTTTAACTGACATTAACGTGTTCTCTTTCCCAAAAGTAGGTATCAGACCCATACCCTTCAGGATTCTAGGGAGTCAGTAATTCAGTAGTAAAACAGATGTTTTCAATTTCAAACAGAATCTGAGTCTGAAGAGTAGCAAACTCAGCACTGCAGCTAGGTTAACCCAGAGCTTGAAAGTGTTTCTTTTATTGGAACATTGCTTCTAAATGTCCTCATGTATGCAAGGAAGTGTAGTTGAACCCACAACTTTCCCAGGTTCTCACTTATTCATTACAGTGCTGTTGTATCCTTACAGAGCTAGAAGGGGCCAAATGCGTTCTTTCTCTTTTCAAATGTGTTTTCTTTGCAAAGAATTTCTAGATCTTATGGTGATAATAAGCAAAAACATATACAGAAAATTACTTGGAAACAATAAGATCTGGGTTCTGAAAATGAAAATGCCCTCACTACTCTCTCTATGTAATGTTGTAACCAAGCAAAAAGTAAACTATCCCCAATCCCTTGCCAGCCCTCTCTCTTTTTGGTAATTATATCACTAATTCTATCCTTTTCACTATGCTTACATCTGTCTCTTGCTCAAAAAACTAGGAATCAATTTTCCAGAATTGGAAAACTGCTGAGATGGGCACTGGTCTTCAGAATATAAAGTTAAAGATATCCCCTTGACATTAAGTATAATCACGACTGACTCTGAGGGGTGGTGCTCATCTCCATTTTTAAGCCAAAGAGCCGGTATTGTCCATAGATGCCTCCTAGGTCATGTGGCCGGCATGACTGCATGGAGCACCGTTACCTTCCTGCCAAAGCAGTATCTATTGATCTACTCACATTTGCATGTTTTCGAACTGCTAGGTTGGCAGAAGCTGGAACTCACCCCATTCGCAGATTCAAACCGCCAACCTTCTGATCAGCAAGTTCTGCAGCTTAGCGGTCTAACCCGCACCACCACAGTCCCTAGGAGCCCCCAATGGCGCAGTGGGTTAAACCCATGTGCCGGCAGGACTGAAGACCAACAGGTCACAGGTTCGAATCTGGAGAGAGTGCGGATGTGCTCCCTCTATCAACTCCAGCTCTCTATGTGGGGACACAAGAGAAGCCTTCCACAAGGGTGGTAAAACATCAAAACATCTGGGCGTCCCCTGGGCAACGTCCTTGCAGACTGCCAATTCTCTCACACCAGAAGTGACTTGCAGTTTCTCAAGTCACTCCTGACATGACCAAAAAACAAACGAAAAAACCCCCACAGTCCCTTATCTTCAGAACATACTGCAAGACAAAATTCATGAAGAAATATTTAATAAAGATGAACTCAAGCATCAAGAGTATTTAAGATTCTGCTATTTCCATCAATTTAGAATTACCCCACTGTGATACAATGTCTGTTTCCCCATGTCCATCTTATTTCTTGCAAAGTATTTGATAAGTATATGTACAGGAACACTTTTCATGAGTGTATCAATGTAAAACCTCCCATTTGCTCAGTTTCAAATCAAGCTAGGAACTTAAGAGAGTCCGGTTGCCATGATGTCACACAATAATTCAAGGCTCATACTAAAATGTAGAAATCCACTTTTAAATCTGATCTCAGACACAGAATTTCTTGGAGGATCTTGGGCCAACCACTCAACCTAATCTTATAGGGTTGCTGTGAATATAAAAGTGGGGTGATGAGCTCTGTGTGCTGCCCATTTGTCTTTACAAGAACAGTGAAATAACAATTTCATAGACAAATAATTTTGTATTGAGCAAGCTGGTCTTTAAAACCTAAATAAGTTATGTAACTTGCTCCAAGCATGTTTTCTTTACAAGTAAATTCCATGAGCTCAATTGCACTTAGTCACTACTTAGGACTGCAG
Source organism: Anolis sagrei (assembly GCF_037176765.1). Classification (NCBI taxonomy): domain Eukaryota; kingdom Metazoa; phylum Chordata; class Lepidosauria; order Squamata; family Anolidae; genus Anolis; species Anolis sagrei. The sequence continues at coordinate 278,889,505 of NC_090022.1, forward strand.
ACTTAAATATATTCCACAGACTCTGGTTTAGCAAATTCCTTACAGTGTGATGATGACTTCTGAGAAAGAATAAACCAGGAAAGAAGGAAACGGCTTAAAGTGTAGCCATTAAATCAAAGAGTTTGTCCAACCGAAGGCAAAACCTAGAGTAGCAACACAGAAATACATATGTTCTCCAATCAGGCAGTCTTCAAATGAGAAAGATGAATGCTGTATCTAAGCAAAACCATAGCGCTATGTGGTGTTTATTCAAAGTCTGGTATTGGCCTTGGCGTGACTTTCCCACTACTCCAGCTGTTCAGCCTGGCCAGCATTAGCTGTGTGCAAAGCACAACATGTTTGTACAACACTGAAATGACGCAGGAGGTGTTCAGACTAATAACTGTCATCCTTAGCTTTTGTGCACCATAGCCATGGTTGAAGAAACCATATACATAGTATAATGGATCAACATTACTCTGAAATTTTCAGAATTCTTATTCTACGCAGTTACAAACATCCGACTTACAATGTATTGTCGAAGGCTTTCATGGCTGGAATCACTAGGTTCTTGTGGGTTTTTTTCGGGCTATAGGGCCATGTTCTAGAGGCATTTCTCCTGACGTTTCGCCTGCATCTATGGCAAGCATCCTCAGAGGTAGTGAGGTCTGTTGGAATTAGGACAATGGGTTTATATATCTGTGGAATGGCTGGGGTGGGGCAAGGAGCTCTTCCCTGCTGCAGTTAGGTGTGAATGTTTCAGCTGATCACCTTCATTAGCATTTGAAGCCCTGCCTGAGCCTGGGAAAATCTCTTGCTGGGAGGTGTTAATCTGTGCCTGGTTGTTTCCTCTCTGTTGTTTTGCTGTTATAATTTTAGAGTTTTTTAATACTATTAGCCAGATTTTGTTCATTTTCATGGTCCCTTCTTTTCTGTTGAAATTGTCCACATGCTTGTGGATTTCAATGGCTTCTCTGTGTAGTCTGATATGGTGGTTGTTGGTGTGGTCCAGCATTTCTGTGTTCTCAAATAATATGCTGTGTCCAGGCTGGTTCATCAGGTGCTCTGCTATGGCTGACTTCTCTGGTTGAAGTAGTCTGCAGTGCCTTTCATGTTCCTTGATTCGTGTCTGGGCGCTGCGTTTGGTGGTCCCTATGTATCCGACTTACATATGATTTCTAGTTACAAACGGGGTTTGAGAGAACAGAAAGTGAGAGGCAATCTATCCCTTGAAAGGGAAATTCATGCCTGTAAGCATTATCGTAAGGAAACAGGTGTCTCCACTGAAGCTTTATCACCAATCTTTGTTTCCACGACAAGCCAACATTTTCAAAATCCAACTGTTACACAAATAGAAAATGAGATGAAATGAACACAGACAATAAATCAAACATTACAAGGATGGGTTGTCGAAGGCTTTCATGGCTGGAATCACTGGGTTGCTGTGAGTTTTCCGGGCTGTATGGTCATGCTCCAGAAACATTCTCTCCTGATGTTTCACCCACATCTATGGTAGGCATCCTCAGAGGTTGAGGGATCTGTTGGAAATTAGGCAAGTGTGGTTTAAATATCCAGGATGGGAGAAAAATGCCCAGGGTGCCTGCTTGAGGGAGGTGTGAATGTCACAAATGGCCACCCTGATTAGCATTTAATGGCCTTGCAGCTTCAAAGCCTGGCTGGTTGCCGCCTGGGGGAATCCTTTGTTGGGAGGTATTAGGTGACCCTGATTGATTCTTATCTGGAATTCCCCTGCTTTTTGGCTGTTGTTCTTTGCTTACTGTCCTGATTTTAGAGTTTTTAATATACTGGTAGCCAGATTTTGTTCAATTTCATGGTTTCCTCCTTTCTGTTGAAATTGTGCACATGCTTGTAGATTTCACTGGCTTCTCTATGTCTGACATGGTGGTTGCTAGAGTGGTCCAGCATTTCTGTGTTCTCAAAAATATGCTGTGTCCAGCTTGGTTCATCAGGTGCTCTGCTATGGCTTCTATGGCTTCAGCATTAGAAGAAATAGTCTGCAGTGCCTTTCATGTTCCTTAATTCGTATTTGGGCAATGCTGCATTTGGTGGTCCCTATGTAGACTTGTCCACAGCTGCATGGTATAAGATAAGACTCCTCCCTCTTGTCCTTTGCTGAACGTAGCATGTGTTGGATTTCCTTGGTGGGTCTGTAGATCGTTTGTATGTTGTGTTTCTTTTGAGCTTCCCTATGTGGTCAGTGGTTCCCTTGAAGTATCGTAAAAAATACTTTTCCTCTGGGTGGATCTTTGTCTTTACTCTCATGGCTTGTTTTTGGCCTTAGCTCTTCTGATGTCTGTGGTGGAGTATCCATTGGACTGTAGAATCCAGTTTAGGTGGTTCAGATCACCTTGGAGGAGGTAGGATTCGCATATTCATTTTGCACAGTTTGCCAGGGCTTTAATTACAAAAATGTTAACCCTTCCTATGCTATTGAAAACCTTTTTTAAAAAATTGGCTGGCGTGATACTTAAAAAATGTATCTCTTCTGACTTATATACAAATTCAACTTAAGAACAAACCTACAAAACAAGGCAAATAACAAATTGATATCACCTAAATTGACATTGTCCAGTAAAAAAAAGAAAGATACCTTCCAAAGAATTACTAGGATGGCACCTGGAGGAGTTTTGAAAGTTTGATTTCATCCACAAACTAATCCAAGAACTAATGTGGATAACTAAGAAATGGAAAGAGGCAGATCCAATAAAAGAATCGTTTACCATAAACCAGATGCAAAATAAGCCACACTACTGGCTCTAATGACAAATCTCAAAACTCAAGTCTGTTGCATTTCAAGCTTGGCTGCATTTCTATTTCTGAAAAGGGGGGTGGGGGAGACAAGGAAGAGGCTAGGGACATAGAACACCTGCTGATCAGGAATTTAATATCACTCAGCTCCATCTTGCTTGTTCACAGGAACAGTCATCACATGTGTGGCAAGAAAAAAGCCAGAGAAACTCCAAAGGCCCTTGACGATTCATTTCATATTCGCATTTTGTTTTTACATGAAAGCACAATGCGTTTGGAATCCTATAAATTATTTTCTGGTGATTACTGTGTTTCAAATAACAACGCTTAAAAATGTTTTTGAGTTCCCTAGAAACAAGCATTCATTACTGATCCTCGTGATAAGACACAATGTTTGGGAAATTTCACACTTTTCAGGATGAGACAGCCTTATCCCTTTGTTGGTATTTTCTCCTCAGAAGATTTCAGCCTTGTAAAAAAAGTAAAAGCTAGGCCAAATTGCTTCTGATAATAATTTTCAGAATCAGTGTTTAATAAAAAAAAATCTACTGGAAATGCAGTTCTGCTTAATAAAACAGTGGCAGACAGCCCTTTTCCAATGAGAATAGTAAGGATCTGTGAAATTTTTCAATTTAATAAAACAACTGGCTTCTGTGTATTCATTTGTAACTTGCTTCATTATATATAATTTTGACTAGGTGTCAATGAGAAAAACTGGGAAGGAAGGCAAAGGCCCTCTGAAGAAATCTTGCCAAGAAAACTCATAGTGTTGCCTTATCTTAACCCTTTGAGTCCCTGTTGTTAGTATTCTAGGAGACTCTGTATTATCTGACATTTTCATTTATCCGATATTCCGCCGGCCCATTTATGTCAGATAAGCAAGACTCTACTGTATATAACATCGGTCAGATATTATGGTGATGAGTTCCCACACATGATTTGGGGTGGTGGTGGCACAATGGGTTAAACCCTTGTACTGCTAAACTGCTGACCTGAAGGTTGGCAGTTTGAATCTGTGGATGTGTTCCTGCTGTTAGCCCTAGGTCTTGCCAACCTAGCAGTTCAAAAACATATAAATGTGAATAGCGGGAAGGCAAAAAGATGCTCCATGCAGTCATGGCGGCTACACAACCAGGATGTGTCTACAGACAACGTAGGCTTCTTGGCTTGGAAATGAGCACCGCCTCCAGAGCTGGAAATGAAAGGAGAAGCCCTTGCCTTTGTCTCTGTATTTGTGTTTCATTGTATTTCATTGTAACAAGACACTGAATGGTTGCCTGTGTCTGTTTATATGCTGTAATCATCTCTGAGACCCCATGGAGAGAAAAGCAGAATATAAATAAAGTGCTATTATTATTATTATTATTATTATTAACCAAAATCAAACCCTAAATAAAAATGGTTTATGATTTTTTAAATAAAGATTTTATTAGTTAAGAACAAAACAAATACAGCTATCCATTGCAATAGAAGCATGGATATAATATACAAATGGTACACTGGGAGATGATGTAGGAAGAGTTTGAAATTTGCTTTGTGTTATGATCTTAAGGAGTGTTTTTATATAAAATGATGTATAATTGATACATGACACTAGAGAAACTCCCTAAGGGAATGTCAAATATATGTTGGAAATTGTGAACCAATAAAAATACTAAAAAAAAAAATAGTTTGATACAGGAAGTATTAAAAATTAATACTCAATTAAACCTGAATGCCTTTAGGGATTAATGGATGATCGCATAGAAAGGACTCATATCAGAATACTGTAACATATGACAACAGCATACTCAGGAATGACAGAATGAGTTATTGCCTACTAAAGACGATTGGCTGTTGGAATTATAAGATTTAGTGGAAATTGATAAATATGACTGGTATTACTACTTTCATCTCTCAGCCACCAGAGGTTGTTCTGTTCTAACATATACTTTGTGTACAAAAACAAACTATAATGAAGATTTTTTCCATTCCTCTATGTTTAGTCAATATCCTGTAAGCACTACACATGCTCAATTTGTGTCTCTTGTGTTCTTCCAAATCTTTCTGTTGCTACCAATCTTTATAATACACTTCCCGCTTTTCTTCACACACAAACCCCACATCTGCATTCTTCAAGGTTACCTTTGGCATTTAAAGAGACATTTAAAATATATTAGCTAAATATTACTAATTTCCCATTTATCTTATGTTTCCCTTTTAAAAACATTTTAATTATAGTTATGCTTTTGAAAACAAGGGAAATGGATTGTGTCTTTCAGAACAAAAGTCATGTCCCATAGATTACGGACTACAGTAATAATATTGAAGCCTAATTTGCTGAAGCAGTAAATGCATTAACCGAAGGAACACTGTAAGTAGGCATTTGTTTCCATTAGCCACTCAGAAAACAGACTGCCAAGAAAAATAGAGACTTTGGGAACAACCTTGGGATTTCTATTCTTGAGGCTGATGGAAACCAGAAACCTTTGCAGAGTTGAAACTAATTCTCTGGGAAATGTGGTTGCTTTTTCACAATGCTTGAGCACCACCCAGTAGCCAGCACTTGAAACAGCATTCGTTGTAAACTCGTCATGGGTAAAAAAAAATCCATACAATGGGAATATAAAACGGAAGAAGAATTAATGAATCAAATATTTATAAAATAAAAGTGAATACTTTTGACATATTTAAATCTCAGTTTTAAAAAGAAGCCTTGATCCTATCAATCCACATAACATCACCATCTTGCAACAGCTGGTGCTAAAATAGTCAGCTCTACAATGGTATGTTCCTACTTAAGAGTCTGAGCAGCCTACCAGATGTATTTGACTTACAAACCCTATCTTCCCAGCCAACATGGTCAAATGAAGCTCTGTCCAACACATCTGGAAGGCACCAAGTTTAACAGAGTGGAGGTAAAGGAAAGAGAGAGATATAAATGCAGTACACTACCAGCAATGCGCAAGAAGGTTAATTTTTCACTGTGCAAGAAGAAGATATACTGTTGATGGAACTATGGCCCATCTGCTGCTGTTGTTACAATATCCAAGACATCACTTGGATTCATTCATAATGAACAAAATACAAGGGGATGAATTAGGAAGACAAATTACTTACAAACCATAATCAATGCATCATCTTCTAGAAGGGCTTCTGGGGTTGATAATTCTTTAAGGCTGATGTGCACTGAAGGAACTACTAGTATTTAACTTGTGTGATTGTGTGTATAAGTTACCTACTGAACTTAAGACGATCCCATGAATTTAATAGGGTGTTCTTAGACAAGGAATGCTCAAAGGTGGTCCTACTATATTAATAATAATATCTCCCCTATCTCTCAAGGGGTATCAGGGCGGATTCCAGCATATACAAACACAAAGGCAAACATTCAATGCCTGGGGAAAAAAACCAAACACAGATAAAAGTAAAGGCTTCCATTTGCAGCTAGTTTGTTCTTTGAAATGTAGCCTACAGCAACTGGTAGCTTAATTCATTGGAGCAGTCAGAAGTTTATTACAAAGTAATACACCAATTGCAGACATTTATCCCATATATGGCTGCAATTCTGAAAACATACTGCACTGGAAACAGGTGCATTTTCTCACTGTGAATTCCAAGTCCCTCTATAAACAGGTGTATTTAACACGATGGTTTTGTCCAATTTTCATTTTGTCCAATTTTCATTTTGTCAATTTTCATTTGCAAAGGAGATTATTATCAGTTATCTAATTTAAAAAGGTTTATATTTTTGTATGCAAGCAATCAAATACAAGATTGTGTAGGGACCTAGCACATGAACTGTGCATCCACACACATATCACAAAGGCTATCATATAACTTCACTACATACAGATGGTATGTGACTGGGACGCTGTTACTCAGTGTGGTGGCTCCTAGATCAGTGCCAGTACCTAAACCATTAGCTGTTGATCCCTTGAGAACTTCCAGTAAAGTAACAGCTGTAGTGAGAGGGCACAACTGTGATGCTGGTTACTGATGGATGGGCAGGAGGAACCCTACTAGTCCCTCATATTATAAGTAACAATGATATGGGACCAAATGTATGTTATACATTGCATGATCAATTCAGACATTTCACAACAAATGTGCATTATCATCATTCCATTAAATTTGTTGGTCCCATTTTTATATTGTTCCCATGACATCATTCCTTGTTGCTGGAGTGTATATGCATATTTCACACTGCTCAGAAAATGCTGCTTTATTGATAGTTTAAAAGCCAAATAAATAAATTTTAAAAATACAGTTTAGAAGAGAGTAAAAAATAAGCACACCAAAGAATAAGTGAAAATATCCCTTTTCCAACTGTGCTTGGGCAGATCCCTCTGTAGAGTATAGCTAATTTCCAAGTATGCGTGTTTTCACTCCAATTGTCATACTGACAAATGACTCTTGTTAATCGATAAAAGGTCTGGTGTGGTACTTGACTGCTGCATCTTAAGTCCCGACTTTTGGCATGTGAACATGTAAAAGATACAACCTAACAGTGCATAGTTTCAAATACTTTTCATATTAAGTAAGGCAATTCAATGTCTTTGGGAACAGAATCATAAATTGAATGAAATCACTACTTGTATTAGTTTTAACAGAATTGTTAACACTTACAACAGGAGAAATAAGGATATCTGGAATGCATATATGTTATTTATTTTGAATTACTTCTGTATTCTTTAAAGCATAAATTCATTTTTTTTAAAGATGTACACTGAAACACACGTGTTCTGAAATAGAACAATCTATACAATAAAACTGTTAAAACTTTTTTTCTAATTTCTCTCCAGCTCAGGACATACCAGAAACAGAAACCAGTTTTCAAACTATGATTTGGTGTAATTTTGACATGATAAACTGTAACTACAGCTGTTGCTCTGCTTACAGAAACTGCTATATCATAAGAAGAGAAAACAAAAGTAGATAAGTAGCTATAAACTATGGTTAAGCTGAATATGTCAGATGAAACCTCAAAGTTGTAGTTGGCGGTTATGTCTGACTAAGCTTTCCAAGTTAAGAAATGACTATTGCGCGTACTGCCAGTTGTATCTGGATATCAGTTCTATATAATTCTATACTAAATTTCATAAAGCAAATGAATAGGAGTATAGTAGAGTCTCGCTTATCCAACATAAACGGGTCAGCAGAACATTGGATAAGGAAAAATGTTGGATAATAAAGAGGGATTAAGGAAAAGCCTAATAAATGTTATGGTTTTACAAATTAAGCACCAAAACATAGTGTTTTACAACAAATCAACAGAAAAAGAAGTTCAATACACTGTAACATTATGTAGTAATTACTGTATTTATGAATTTAGCACCAAAACAGACAAGGGTTGTTTCTTTCTTCCACAAGTAAATATACACTCGACTTCCCTCACCTGTGTATCTGGGCAGGAGGCAGACTGTTTTGGACAATACAGAATGCTTGATAAGTGAAGGTTAGATAAGCAAGACTCTACTGTAATTCAAAATTAAAAGCTTCCTGATAAATACTGCAGAAGTCTTGCAAAAACACTCACCCATCATTGGAGCATGTCAAGAACTCCTCCTTTATTTTGGGATGCCAGCAACCTGAATTGAGCATTGCTGTGTGTCCCTAAGAAAAAGAACAGATTCATAAGACTTTATTACACCTTTCTTACTGATAAGTAGAAAGCAAAAAAGTAACTTGTTCCAGATTAATGTATTGTCGAAGGCTTTCATGGCTGGAATCACTAGGTTCTTGTGGGTTTTTTCGGGCTATAGAGCCATGTTCTAGAGGCATTTCTCCTGACGTTTCGCCTGCATCTATGGCAAGCATCCTCAGAGGTAGTGAGGTCCTCACTACCTCTGAGGATGCTTGCCATAGATGCTGGCGAAACATCAGGAGAAATGCCTCTAGAACATGGCTCTATAGCCCAAAAAAACCCACAAGAACCTAGTTGTTCCAGATTATTTGCTACTGGATGACGGATGGGGGGAAATTGCAATGGAAAGCAAAAACAAGAAATCCTGTACTTCCTTTCTAGACTTTTTTCTGTCCACACATATCATGAACCATTACTTTTATATAAAGCTGTATATTTCTCATCTATAAACTTTTTAATGAAAGTATCTTGTAGGACATTCAAACCTAGAATATGACATCCAAATATTTACACTTAAGGGTTCTCAACTTTTTCTACTCCTTATTACATCTTCTTTTTTTATCTCTGCTCTCCTCCCTTCATTGTAAACGGAAATCAATGCTGTTCTACAATCATAAAAACAAATATTATCTAAAGAAAAATACTCTCTCTATATATCTACTTTGTTTTAGCATCACAGTAAAATAATACCATAATGCTATCACTCCTGTCTAAAAGTCTTGAGCATTTGTACAGAATCACTATCTGTTCCGGTTGGTTTCATTCGTAAGACCCCATTTCAGTTTTCGAGCACCTCTCTCCAGAACGGGTGCATTTCCAAATTAGCATTTTTGTCCAAGGTCCAAAAAAATTAATATTTTTGGCCCATTGGCGGCAAAGTGCCAGGGCCTACAGCCAAGTGCGCCAACCGCCAATCACCAAATAAGAGGCTCTTGACACTTGGCTGTAGGTCCTGCCAGGGCCTACGTCTGAGCACGCTGAGCGCCAAGTAAGAGGGCCTGCCAGGGCCTACAGCCGATTGCACCAAACGCCGAAAATCAGTTAACCAAACAGTTACTGTTTCCACTTTCGTTTCACTGATATTTCCGTGACAGAGGGGGGTGTACCATTTTGTGCATTCCAAATAAACAAAATGGTAAAAAAACACGAATTAAATGGGTGAGATGGTAACCAGGCCCATGACTACTTTCTATATCATTATTCTGACTGACTACAAATTTTGGAACATTTTCTTTATAAGCTTCTCTTCTTTCCATCACTAACAAAACATCGAGAAGAGGATGACTTCTCCTTTGTGACATGTGAAGAAACCCCTTTCACACCCCTGGGAGCAACAAAGAGAAAGAAAAAGGGAAGCTCTAATTTATACATCCACTGTAAGGCAAACAATGATGTGTTCTGAGTGGGTCCCTAGGGTTGCCCATACCACTAGAACCAGCAATTGGCATCTAGTTTGTCTTTCCTCGGCTTTCAGTGAAAACAGGAAAATGGCTCATGAAGACATTACTCAAGTGAGACATTTCTTGACTTACCTTGGTGTTAGCCATGTCTACAATATACTGGTCTCCTTTAACACACTCCATTACAGGAAAGCCATCTCTGTCAAGAACTTTAGCTTGTGCATTACCCGCAACAACAAGAATGACATCTCCTGTACTGCTGTATTGCAGAGACTTTATCTGGTGACTGAAAAACAAATAGGGAGTATGATTGTCAATAATACAATTGTTTAAAGGTCAGGTACTACAGTATTTTTTTTTTAAAAAAATAGAAAATACATTAACATTTATCACTACTTGCTTAGCAGAAAAGAAAGATTTCCTTTTAAAAAATATAGCATCGAAAAAATTATATAAATAAATGGCAAAATATACTTACAAGGTACATTAATCATGCTAATTAACAGCAATATATGTAATTATTGTTACTTTATCTGTGATACATTGCACAAAACAGATTGTTACTTAAATACTATTAATATCTGTGCACAATATAATTTGATTCAGGCAAATTTTATGCATTTTTGAGCTATCTGGACACATGGAAGCTTGGGGTGATAATCCAAGAGTCAATATGAAAGGGGAAAAGGGTATAAAATATTCTTGCTAGCCCAGAGACAATATTTTTTAAAAGAAGTGGTCAGGAGTCTTTTACACACAGTCCCAATAAAGTAAAATGCAAATCACTCAACAGCCCACTGTGGAGAACTTGCTTACAACTTTGCAGATCGAATTGCTTGATTCTACTCGAACCTGTATTCTTTCAGAAATGATGCTAAAGAGACTGAATATAGTGAAGGAATTGATATGAGTGAATGAATTTAGGCTCAGCTCAAACAAGGTAACATTTATGTTGGCCAAAAAGAAATCTAAACTGGGGTTTGGATTACAACCTATCCTGAACGAGACTGCATTCCCTCTGAAATAAATATGTGCAAGGAGAAACACTGTAAATTATTCATTCTGCAAGAAATATCTTGTATCTTAAAATACTGTATTTATGTCCTGAGACACTGGAGATCATTTCCGTCCTCTGAAATTCTCTCGTTATTTGATGATAGGATTCTCATAATACTGAAATTGCTGGAGATAGATTATGTGAATACTAGGGAATAGGAGAGTCAAACTGGTATATTTGTCATGGATACAGTGATAAAAGTAAAGGGACTGCACAAGGGAAAGTAAAAGCAGGTCAAAATATAATTCTCAATCTCATCAACAAAACAAATGTTCAAATAGGATCCCAAATTGGCACTTTTGAACTTCTAAATGCAAGGTTTTCCCGTTATTATTATTCTTGTGCCAGGGGACATGGGAAATTTCAGGAGAGATAGTGACGAGTGTGCAAAATCAAGACTGCCAAAATACAAAAGTCAACATTGGGCCAAGAATGAGAGAGAACATTTACAACATCAACTACTCTTAGAGAACTTTTCTGACGCAGAAACACGAATCAAATGCAGCCATCTCAATTCTGCTGTTGCTGTTGCGGCCAAATATAAATGAGGTGGAGGCGAGGGGCAGTGAGACTGAGTGAGTGAGTGAGTGATGGGACTTCAAAAGAAAGAGATATAATTTATCTGGACCACATTCTTCCTTTAAAAAGCTACATATATTAAATAAAACATTTATGCTTAAACAATTATTTTTAGTTTTGCAGAATTAAATAAAAGAATAAAACCCAGAACCAAGTCTAAATTAATTTTAGCTATATTACAGTGCATTGTAAGTTTTACTCTTACTATTTTAAATGAAAAAACACATTTCCATCTTATATTAAGCACTAAGACTGCAAACATGTCACTCTGATTTTATTGTTTTAGATTTGTGTATTGTCTATATGCGGCACTTCGCTGTCTTTTGTTAGCTGCCCCGAGTCCCTTCGGGGAGATGGTAGTGGGGTACAATTAAAGTTTATTTATCATCATCATCATGTTTTTGGCAAATGGAAAATAATTTTGGTGCTTTTGTTTTCAGAAAGTGCACCATTTCTACAAAGTAACCAAACTGTTCTTTCCCTAAAAACTATACAGTTAATAATAATATAATATAATAAAACTTTGTATACCGCTCTATCTCCCTTAGGGTACTTAGTGTGATTTCCAATCACAAAAACACACAGCATACAGAGTAAGCAAAACATAAGCATAAAATTATCAGCACAACACATATAAAATAAAACCAGTTCCCCTTTTTCTTTCATTGCTGGAATTTCAGAAAGAGCCTAGGCAAGTAGCCGTGCCTGAGCTAGTGCAAGTAAGACATGAATCATAGAATCATAGAATCATAGAATCAAAGAGTTGGAAGAGACCTCAAGGGCCATCCAGTCCAACCCCCTGCCAAGAAGCAGGAATATTGCATTCAAATCACCCCTGACAAATGGCCATCCAGCCTCTGCTTAAAAGCTTCCAAAGAAGGAGCCTCCACCACACTCCGGGGCAGAGAGTTCCACTGCTGAACGGCTCTCACAGTCAGGAAGTTCTTCCTAATGTTCAGATGGAATCTCCTCTCTTGTAGTTTGAAGCCATTGTTCCGCGTCCTAGTCTCCAAGGAAGCAGAAAACAAGCTTGCTCCCTCCTCCCTGTGGCTTCCTCTCACATATTTATACATGGCTATCATATCTCCTCTCAGCCTTCTCTTCTTCAGGCTAAACATGCCCAGTTCCCTAAGCCGCTCTTCATAGGGCTTGTTCTCCAGACCCTTGATCATTTTAGTCGCCCTCCTCTGGACACATTCCAGCTTGTCAATATCTCTCTTGAATTGTGGTGCCCAGAATTGGACACAATATTCCAGGTGTGGTCTAACCAAAGCAGAATAGAGGGGTAGCATTACTTCCTTAGATCTAGACACTATGCTCCTATTGATGCAGGCCAAAATCCCATTGGCTTTTTTTGCCGCCACATCACATTGTTGGCTCATGTTTAACTTGTTGTCCACGAGGACTCCAAGATCTTTTTCACACGTACTGCTCTCGAGCCAGGCATCCCCCATTCTGTATCTTTGCATTTCATTTTTTCTGCCAAAGTGGAGTATCTTGCATTTGTCACAATTGAACTTCATTTTGTTAGTTTTGGCCCATCTCTCTAATCTGTCAAGATCGTTTTGAATTCTGCTCCTGTCCTCTGGACTATTGGCTGTCCCTCCCAATTTGGTGTCGTCTGCAAACTTGATGATCATGCCTTCTAGCCCTTCATCTAAGTCATTAATAAAGATGTTGAACAGGACCAGGCCCAGGACGGAACCCTGCGGCACTCCGCTCGTCACTTCTTTCCAAGATGAAGAGGAAGCATTAGTGAGCACTCTCTGTGTTCGTCCACTTAACCAATTACAGATCCACCTCACCGTAGTTTTGCCTAGCCCACATTGGACTAGTTTCCTTGCCAGAAGGTCATGGGGGACCTTGTCAAAGGCCTTACTGAAATCCAGGTACGCTACATCCACGGCATTCCCCGCATCTACCCAGCTTGTAGCTCTATCGAAGAAAGAGATCAGATTAGTCTGGTATGACTTGTTTTTGATAAATCCATGTTGACTATTAGCGATGACTGCATTTGTTTCTAAGTGTTTGCAGACCGCTTCCTTAACAATCTTTTCCAGAATCTTGCCCGGTATCGACGTGAGGCTGACCGGACGGTAGTTGTTTGGGTCGTCCTTTTTTCCCTTCTTGAAGATTGGGACCACATTGGCCCTCCTCCAGTCTGCTGGAATTTCTCCTGTTCTCCAAGAACTCTCGAAGATGGTTGCCAATGGTTCCGAAATGACTTCCGCTAGTTCCTTCAATACTCTTGTGTGTTGTTGATCTGGCCCTGGGGACTTGAACTCATTAAGAGCGGCCAGGTATTCCTGGACGACTTCTTTCCCAATTTGGGGTTGGATGTCCTCCAATCCCTCATCCACTCCATCTTGCTGAGGTTGAAGACTCTCTTTTTGTGAGAAGACCGAGGCAAAGAAGGCATTAAGTAGTTCTGCCTTTTCCCTATCCCCTGTCAGCATTGCCCCATCTTCTCCTCGAAGAGGTCCTATCGCCTCCTTGTTTTTCCTTTTTCTACTGACATAAGAATAGAAGCCCTTTTATTGTTTTTAATGTCCCTGGCAAGTCTGAGCTCGTTTTTTGCTTTAGCTTTGCGGACCTTTTCCCTACAGGTGTTGGCTATTTGTTTGAATTCTTCTTTGGTGATTTCTCCCTTTTTCCACTTCTTGTGCATGTCCCTTTTGTGTCTTAGCACAGTTAGAAGTTCTTTGGACATCCATTCTGGCTTCTTTGCACTTGTCCTATTTTTTCTCTTTGTTGGCACGGTTTGCAATTGCGCCTTGAGTATTTCACTCTTGAGAAATTCCCATCCATCCGTAACTCCCTTGTCTTTTAGTATCTGTGTCCACGGAATGCTGCTCAGCGTTTCCTTCATTTTTTGGAAATCAGCTCTCCTAAAGTCCAAAATGCGGGTTTGACTTGTCTTAGTTTCGGCCTTCCTTTGTACCTCAAATTGCAGGAGCACATGGTCACTTGCCCCTAAGGATCCTACCACTTCGACCGCATCGATCAGGTCCTCCGCATTTGTTAGGATGAGATCAAGAGTAGCCAATCCCCTTGTTGCCTCTTCTACCTTCTGGACCATGAAATTGTCTGCAAGGCAAGCGAGGAATTTGTTGGACCTTGTACTCTTGGCCGAGTTTGTTTTCCAGCAAATATCGGGATAGTTGAAATCGCCCATGACTACTACATCTCTTTTCTGTGCCTGTTTGGTCAACTGTTGGCAGAAGACTTCATCAAGATCTTCCTCCTGGCTTGGGGGTCTGTAGTAGACGCCTACAACGACATCTTTTTGAGTCCCACTTCCCTTGATTCTTATCCAGATGATTTCAAGCTGGTTTCCCAGATTGCTCTCTTGAATTTCTTCTGCAGTATAAGAGTTTTTGACATATAAGGCTACTCCGCCTCCTCTCCCCTTTGTTCGGTTTCTGTGAAAGAGGTTATACCCCTCGATATCTACATTCCAGCGATAGGAGTCATCCCACCAGGTTTCAGTGATGGCTATGATATCATATTTGTGGTGTTGTGCTAGAAGTTGGAGTTCGTCTTGTTTATTTCCCATGCTCTGTGCATTAGTGTAAAGACATGTGAGCCCCTGGGATCTTCCCTTGAGCTGTTTAATTGGGATTATTGTGCTTTTGGTACTTGGTCCTTGTTGTGTTTGTGCAGCCCTCCATTTAGCCTTCTGGCGATTCCCAGACATTATGGGTAAAGTAGTGTTCGCAAGGCTGTTGTCCCCCTCCCCCGGTGGACCTAGTTTAAAGTGCGTCTAATGAGGTTTGCGAGTCTGTGAGCAAAAAGGTGTTTTCCTACTTGTGTGAGATGCACCCCATCCCTTGCCAGTAGGCCATCCTCCTGGAAAAGCAGGCCATGGTCGAGGAAGCCAAAGCGTTCCTCCTGACACCATTTTCTAAGCCAGTCATTGACCTGTACTATTTTTCTGGCTCTTGTGGGTCCGTGTCTTACAACAGGGAGGAGGGATGAAAAGACCACCTGTACATTACATTCTTTTAGCATTGCTCCTAGAGCTCGAAAATCATTTGTGATCTTTTGAAACGTATGCCTTGCAGTATCATTGGTTCCTACATGAATCAACATGAGGGGAGGACGGTGATAGGGCTTGAGGAGCCTGGTGAGCCTCTGAGTGATATGGTGTATTTTTGCCCCCGGTAGGCAGCATATTTCTCGAGCCATCCCATCTGGTCTGGAAATGACAGCTTCCGTTCCTCTAAGGAGGGAGTCGCCTACTACCAAGACCTGTTTACTTTCAGGAATGACAGGCCCCCTTTTGTGCAATGTAGTGTGTAGGTCTCCAGAAAAGTGATCCTGTTGGTGTGAATTGTGTAGGTGAAAAGTGTTGTCCTCCTCCTCGACATCCCCGGTGCATTCGTCAAGGACAATCCATTGAGATTCGTCCAAGAGTCTATGGTTCTCCTGTATGTGTTCCTGTTGCTCCTGGTCTATGGTTGGGGATGGTACACCTGCAGGATTGTGCAAGTGTGAATGTTGTGAAGTGTTGTCCCAGTCAGGGCTATCCCCCGCACACTGATCAAGGATGAGCCACTGATCAGTATCTAAGCCATTCTGGTCTTCCCCAATATGTTGTGTTTCTTGGTCAGGTGCTAGTTGTGTGAGAATTTGGAATCTATTGTGTAACTGCAGCTGAGCGGAAGTATTCTGAGGAGGCTTCCGGGTCCTATGTGTCCTTCTAAGGGTGACATTTCTCCAAGCCTGAGGGTTGTCCACATCTGAGGTGCTGTTCTGTTGAGCCTCCCCGTAATGTTGGTGTGATATGGGCTGCGTGTCTAGGCCAGTGTGGTGTGTGGTGTCTAAGAACAGCTCAAGTTCCTGAATGTCCTTAAGGGTCTTAATACGGTCCTCGAGTTGTCGTATCCTGTGTTCCATGCGAGTGATCTGTGTACACTTGGGGCAGATGTAATTGAGTAACTGTAGTGTGAAAAAGCTGAACATGCCACAGCTTGTGCAAGAGATGTGAAGTTTTCGTGTTTGTTCCATCTGGAGGTTGCTAATGACCTCCTCTTGGTGTGTGTTTGATGTTGTTGTCTGTATGCAGGGGTGAAAGTATAGGTTACTGTGTGTACGAGTTTATATAGGATATAGGATAACCAGGAAGCTCCGCCTCTCAGACAAAGCAGTTAATTTTCAAACTCAGGAAGCCCCTCCCTCAAACAGAGCAGTTAATTTTTAAACTCAGGAAGCCCCGCCTCTCAAAGAAAGCAGCGCTGAAAGCTGTTAAATTTAAAGAAGCTTACCCTGAAGCAGAAGGAAACAAAATGGGTTCCTGCTTCCTCAACTTCTGTGGAAAGCCCAGCTGCCCCTTGGGTTCAGACACTGGTTTATATAGGATAACCAGGAAGCTCCGCCTCTCAGACAAAGCAGTTAATTTTCAAACTCAGGAAGCCCCTCCCTCAAACAGAGGGGCCAGGGGAATGGGTAAAGCGCAATAACCAGTCCCAACAACAGTAATGGTGGAACCTGTGGATGCTCATTTCCTGAGCCTACTGGAGAACTGACCAGGGTAATTGGGGTGTGTGTGTGTGTGTGTGTTAAGGGCCAGATTCTAGCTAGTGGCCAAGGGCTGGAATTCTTGCTAGTCACTCTCAAAGGCCTGGTGAAACCACTAAGTCTTCAAGCTCTTACGAAAAGAAGGGAGGGATGGTGTCAGTCAGTTCAGCAAACACCTTGAGAATTTTACATGAAAGCTGATAGTAGTGCAATGTGCTCTTTCTATACTTCTCCACTTTTCCTTATAAAAATGTCTCCAAAAATGCCTACGGTTTCCTACAACAACAGTAACTCAGCCAGCTTTTTTCTGGCTATACCTAATGAGAGCATTTGTCTGAGTCTGCATAGGACTGTAAGTTAGGATTCAATACACAGTTTCACACTGGTGCACACAGCCTAATGGTTATCTCTTGGTTCCTTTTGTAAGCATGAATGACTAAAGACCAGAAATAACTTGTTTTGCATGTTTAATGAGATGGTGATATTTTTTGCCCCTTACAAATTAGGATTACAAACTGGGATGGTTTTTGGTTTATGAATCCCAGTTGGCTTCAGAGTCATATCCCATAAAGTGCCTGGCAGCAGAAAAATATCTTACTCTGGTACAGGGAAGAAGACAATGTTGGGAGAAGGTGCAGTTCACTAGGGAGAGCATGCTATAACAAGGGGCAACAACCTAAAAGATGGACATATGGACAAGTTTGTGATGGGAAATTCATTCGATTAAGTATGAAGGGCTCCAATGTATAGAAAGCTCCCCAGGGATAAAACCCAGCATTGTGAATTCGGCTCAGAAACAGTAATCTATACAGGCAGGCCAGAATAGACAGTGCACTTACAAGTGATATGATCTCTGTTGTCAATAGAAGTATTGAACAAACCAGATTTTCTGAAGTATTTTCAAAGGAGACCCTTTCCACTAATCATGATTGTGATAATTGATGTTTTACTGTTTTTAATCTATTGTTTCATTTATTGTTTTATATTGCTGTTATATTGTGATATAAGCCACACCTCGGGGGTTGAGAAGGGCGGGGTAGAAATGTAAATAAATAAATAATCAGCAGTTATTGCAAATGGTTAAATGCATGTTCTGAACTTTTATTATATTTATAAAAACCACAGCTATTAAAATGTTTCTTTTTTATTAAGATATTAAGATATTTCTTATTTAATATCTACATTTGTTGGTGAATAAAGCAATAAAGATTTTTAAGGTCATGAGAAATAGAAAGAAACTTAGTAAATGGCAGGCAAGATGTACTGGGCCAAGCAGGACCGGATCTGAAATCTCCACTGGCACCTCTTCAAACTTAAGTTGACAGCTATGAGAACAGCAATACCAATCTCAAAATATACTCAGCAATCAAATACAAAACAATCTAATGCGGGCTTTCCTCTTAAAGCTGAAATTCCTTGGGCTGCTACACTTTCATCTGTTTGAAATATTCGAGTTAAGTAGTTTTTGGAAGGGGCACTTTAATCCATTTTCACTGCACATGGTCATCTTTCTTTTCTGTTCCCTGCCTTTCCACTGAAAACTATCCCTACAATGGCATTCTATCATGGGATTCATCTCCAGTCAATTCACGACTAAGCAGTTCAAGGTTAATGTTTAAATCTTTTGCATTCTAGGCATCAAAGCAGTAGTGCTTCACATTCTGTTAGCACCAACATCACTATGATCCAAGGTACTGTAGGTATTCTGAATTGTTAGAACTCATTCATGAAATTTACTTTATTCAACACCTGCCCTGATGCCATTTAAGATGCCATTTTAATATTCCATATTCTGTAAAAAGACAGAAGGAAGATGGCACGTGAAAACGAAATGGCAATTCATGCACACAGGTTTGGTCTTATCATCTGAAATACTTTCACAAATGATCAGACCCTTTTATCACCAAAGTACAAGGTTAAGGGAGCTAGTAAGCAATGTAGAACTGAAAGTGATTAATAGTTAAGGGAGAATGTGAGGACATACCATTCACATGGTTGCAGAGATCGAAAAGCTTGAAGTGATGCATCCATTCCAGCAAAATCCCAAAATCTAACATCATAGTCATAGCCGCCAGTTATCAAACGGGCACCTGAAGGATCCAGTCCTAATGCAGATACCTACACAAGACACAAACTCTTAACATGACTCTCTGAGAAGTGATCCATTTAAATTCTTCTATTTGCAAAAATCTTTCAGTAGATGCAATTAACTTTTCTAGTTCCATTTCAAATTCCTTTTTATATTTTAAGTGACTTTTTTTGTCAAAATGACTACATTTTAATCCATTCTTCTATAAAGCCTAAAGTCCCCTAAAGGTTCCCCCTTGACATTAAGTCTAGTCATGTCTGACTGGAGGGTGGTGCTCATTTCCATTTCTAAGCCGAAGAGCCAGCGTTGTCTGTAAACACTTTCAAGGAGCACCGTTACCTTCCCACTAGTGCGGTACCTATTGATCTACTCACATTTGCATATGTTCGAACTGTTAGGTTGATAGAAGCTGGGGCTAACAGCAGGAGCTAACCCTGCTCCCCAGATTCAAACCACCAATCTTTTGATCAGCAAGTTTAGCAGCTCAGTGGTTTAACCCACTGCGCCACCGGGGGGGGGGGGTATACACACATATATATTTCCAAAACAATTGAAAAGTAGAAAACAATGCAAAAGCTATTAATGGGTAGATGGACAGTTGTAGAAAGACAAAAAAGCAATGTGAATGCTTAGAAAGAGTAGCTTAACTATATATGATTTTTCAATTTAGCTGTGAATTGTAAGAACATCCAATCTCCCATGAGTCATGTTTATGGGCTACTCATGCTTAGAAGATAAAAGGCCTCTGTGTAAATGAGCTGGAGAAGGTGCAACACAGCTGGGTAACTCTATGGGAGGCATTTCTACACCTCCTGTTCTAAGCTATGGCTGTGTTTAATACTATACATGCACCGATTAGTTGAGAATACACAACTGAACTCAATGCAAATCTCTTGTATCACTGGGCCTTACATTTTCTTTTGAACACAATCCTGACATTTTCTTTTTGAATTATTCAATGAGCTTTTCTTTTGAAGAAAATAACAAGAGTCTTCAATGCTCCACTACTATTTTCAAGGACAGTACTATCCTGCTTATACTCTGGTGACACAAAATGAGTTTGCAAACCAGACTGTTATAGATGAATTGCACTACACTTAATTTCACAGCAGGAGAAAAAAAATCACATTAGACAGTTGCTGTGCATACAGCTGAAGCAGCTGTAAATTGTGAATACAGAAAACATGACACTTGGTTGATTATGTAACACTTTCCACTGCTCACCTACATGTCAAAGCTGTCAGGAGAAAATTTATCCCTGCAGTTTCATTGGGAAAACCACTCTTGTTACAGGAAAGGCAACTGGGAAATTAATTAGGTTTCTGGAAAGGATCTTCAATGAGGGAAAACTGTTCTGATATTTCTCAGCTGCACAGGAACACAGACATCAACAGCTTAAATTCATTAGTTTGAAGAGCTACAGATGGGATTCTAAGTGACCTGACCTTACACAAAAGCAGGAGAGATGGCCAAAGGGAGATGTGGGCGCTTGATAGGTTGTCTCTGGAGAGAATGTCTCAGAAGTGGAGGGCAGAAGCAGTTAGCATAAGAAACATGGTTTGGCTGTCAAGAAATGGTGAACTATGCCACAGACAACTATCTGTATCTCTTTTATTACTCAGTATGAAGGATGCAAATCTGAGGTTTAGGTGATATATATTTAACATTAAGATCAGATAAAAATTTTCCATCCAAACACAGGGTGCCCCTCCCCCAAAATTCTACTATTCTCAAATCACTATTTGGCAACTTGAGGCCAGGCTTTAGCATAGCAGGTTAACCACCAGCTGGGATAAATCTTGTCAATCAAAAGGTTGGCAGTTCGAAGCCCAGGAGTGAGCACCTGACCTTCAGCCGAGGTCACTGCCCATCTAGCAGATTGCAAACAGCTGTGAGTAGATAAATAGGTACCACTTAGCAGGGAGTGTTTTAATGGCACCATAAGGAAATACCAGGAAATGCCGGTGATCAAAAGGAGGAAGCCTGTGAACAGGGCTCTTCGGCATGGAGGATGGAGCAACAGCACCCCCCTCCTCCCATGGCCGGAATCGAGCACAACCTCCAAGATGCCGAAAGATGAGAAAAGCCTATATACCTCTATCTGCACTATTGCCTGTCTTGTCAGTGTATAACAACATTGAATGTTTGCCGTATATGTATTCTGTGATCCGCCCTAAGTCCCCTTTGGGGTGAGAAGGGCGGAATATAAACACTATAAATAAATAAATAAATAAATAAATAAATAAATACATACATACATACATACATACATATTTAACTATTGGTGAGCAATGAAACTAACCTGCAGTGGACATAAACTACTTGTCTATCACACAGTTTCACACTATTGCAAGAATACGTGTATTAATGAAGGACTCAGAGCAGAGAATTAAGTGGCTTTTCATTCCATAACTAGATCAAATCCATTGCCCTACCTCTGAAGTTCTCCGTGGCTTTGTTCTGCATTGTTTTAATTTCCTATTATGCCTTTACCATGACATCTTCTTCTTTAGCCTTTCCATAAATTACTACTTGAAGGTCTTTTTCAATGACTGCACCTACTTTTCTGTTCCCATGGGCATTGCTGCCCCCTGAACAAATATAGAGTGGTCATATTTCTCACTCTCTATTTTAAGTGGAAAACTCCTTGTGGCATTAACTTACCCATTTTGTCCATTTAGCAAAAACTGATAGCCCAAAATAAAATAATGATAATAAAGTTTTTTTTTCTCAGATGAATGGCATCTAGCTATTTGCTGGTTTCCCAAGCTACACAGAAGGGCATTATGAGCAGTCCTTATAAAAATCAAATCTCTTTTGACTGGATGATGGTTTAGTTCCTTAAATTCATATAATTATTGACTTACAGAATTTGAAAGGCACTTCAAGGCTAATCTTCAACTTCATGCAAAAGCCTCAGAAGTAGAGTCACCACAATAAATGTATTGTTGTTCAGGGTCTGTTTGAAGACTTCCAGCAAGTGGGAATCCATTACCCTACTAGCAAAGTGGTTTCACTATTCAACATCTCTGGCATCATGACATTTCTCCTTATGTTCAATTGAAATCTGTTTCTCCTTTAACAGATGCTCATTATATCTAGTCTTGCCCTTTGGAATCAATTTAGAATCAACTTGGTAACAGAACAGGCTCGCTGAATTTCAGAGCTATAATTTAGTTATGAGTATATTTCAGTAATTCTGTTGAATGATGAAGATTTTGTCATTGTAAGAGGATATGATTTATTTTAAAAGTACTATGACATTCCAGCCTTCCCTGCTCCAGGCTCACCATGCCCATTTCCTTTAGCCTCTCCCTACAAGATTTGATTTTTACTGATGTTCTGAATACTCCAGAATATGGCTTCCAAATAATTTATAAGAATCATACTTGCTACCTGTGTTAAATTTAGTAAGTAACAACAACAAACAGGCTTTTATCACAATGCTGCACAATTGTGAGACATTAAAATGCTTACTGTTTTAGTTCCATGATTCAGTGTAATTTCATGTGAGTCAGGAATCTTCCTCACAGGATCCTATGGAGAACAATTTTATTACAAAAAAATTAGAGTGTACATAAAATTCATATATTTTGATAACTATAAAATATATGAAGTATATGAACTATGTCTGCTGTGAACTTAGTTTATTTCCAATGTTTCTTACTGGTAAAACATATCACAGAGAATAGAACTCATAGCCTCTTGGGGGGTGAGGGGAGGTTCAACATTTTAACACATATTTGAACATAGCTATGTACAGTATTTTAGAGAAGGCCACTGCTTGAAGGCTTGAATACACCTAGGTAATTTATCTTTCCACAACACCCTGTGTAAGGACTTGTACTCTTTCAAAATGTGCACAAGGTTGGTATTCATTAGTCTTGTGCTTCTGTATAGAAACGCTATCCATTTCTGTTTGTTTCATTTGTATGGCCCTGTTTTTGTTTTTGAGCTTTGCTTCCAAAAACAGGGCCTTTCCCAATGAGCTGTTTCATTCTTTCATCCAAATGAACGAAAATTTTCGTCCACTGGCCAACATGGGAGAACTTCCCATGCTCCCCTTCCCCTCTGTTTTAGGACTAGAGGGTCTCACCATTTAATTGATCCCCAGGCTCTCTCCAGCATTCATCTGAGTTGTTAGGATTGGTGGGAGAAACCCCTGTCTCTGAATCCGAATAGGCAAAATGCAGTCTGTGGCTCACTGATACTGTTTTTCCAGCTCTTGGCTCTTTTTCAGGCTGCATTATCTTTTTAAATGGGTAGCAAGGCCCCCCTGTACTTTTCAACACATAGTAACTTGGAAAGAGACTCTCTTTAAGAGAAAGAGTGTATGGGAGAGGACAGTTAGTAGTAGAGAGGTTTTAAAGTGCATAGTGGTCAGAATCTCTCCAGCCGGTTAAAGATTGTAGGTTTTCTTTCTTTAGAAATCAGTTTTTAGGACTTATTATAGAAGCCTGTTAGGAAGGAAAGGAGGAAGAAATGCTTGAATGAAAGAGGCTGTAGGAAGGAAAGGAGGAAGAAATGCTTGAATGAAAGAGGCTGTTTCTGTAACTTCTTCATAGAAGAATAATCACATCATTGTAACTACCAAGCATCTGCACAGGCTGGCGTCCTATCCTCCACAGGAAGCAACCCAACGAAGTTGAGCAAATGAGGTTTTCCATTCTACCATTTCAAAACTGGAGGTAGGTTTCTATGTTTCATTGTTGTTCTACACTGGAGTCCTCAGATCAAAGCAGTTTATTAATATTTACAAATGGAAATATAAATGAAATAAATAAGAATAGAAGGATCAATTTTTCACAGCAAAATGCTCCACGCTGAAATAAAACACCAAAAAGAAGAACCAAATTTAAGATACATACAGTAGTCTGATGAACTGAGAAGGTATCCAAAACACTATACAGAATCTTCACATTATATTGGAGTAGCTGCATTTTTTAAAAGTCTCATGGTGTGTCTTTACAAAATATTATCTCTTCTATATTAAAGATAAAGGCACTGTGTGACTAAATGTTGACACAAAACTAAAAAAGAGAACCATCCAATATATAATGTGATTTCATTGGAAAGACACTATTATCAAAAACATCATTGAAATGCAGTCTCCTTTAGGCGGGATGGTAAATTCTTCTACTGGCTGATCTTGCCTTGAAAGGCAAATCATGATAAACACTACACAAAACGCAGCTATCCAGTCCTTGGGTAGAATCAATATTCATGTTGATGTTAGTACTTTGGGATCATAAAATATTCAAAACATGGCAAACTTCTGAGTTTGCCAGAACTCTCCGTCAACAGAAGGGTGGGGAAGTTCAAAAATTTGATCACCTATTGTGGTCATCATCACAAGACACCAACAATATAAAAATGAGATTTAAACATATCTGTTTGTCCAGTCTGCTAATATCTTCCTTTAAAAAAAGAAATGCAAGGAAGACAGAAACAAACAGGCGAGAGAAGATTATGGTAAGTAAAAGAGCTTTTAAGTTAGTCCAATGGTCCTGGGCAAAGGCCATTTTTGACAATGAGATATCAAGTACTACCTGCAATTATCACTTATACAGAATAGAAATGTACACATCTAACTCTGTGTTCTTATTATTCCAGAACTGAAAGAAGTATATGCCGAAAAAAGAACACGAACTGTTCTATCCAAGGGATTCCAGCATTTTAAACAAGACTCTTTAATCAAAACAGAACTTAAGATAACAACCTCCAGGGACATGCCTTGGCATAACATCTCTTAAATTAGCCAAATATTTATAAAGAATCAGTTTGACCCATTCCATTTTAGTAAATTTAAACTTCCTAAACTGTAGGATATGCTATAAATACATCAAACCCACCCCCACAATTGCCTATATATGAGCACAAATCCAATTGCAAGTTGAGATCCATCCAGTCACTTCATTCCAAAGAGCTGCAAACAACAGAAGAGAATATTTCATTCTCTCCTCCCCCAAAAAATTAGGTAATTTATTTTAAGGAGTGATGACTTCTGAGACAGAAGGCATTCTACACTGATTCAAATGTTAGCCTACACCCAATTAATTGCAATAAGAAAGTATTTAATCTAATTTACAGCTTTACCTCATTCCCTTTGTTTCCAACATTGAGAAGTGACTGTTGTGACTTGTGGTATGCCTTTGAGTCATTTCTGATTTATGGTGACCTTAAAGCAAATCTATCATGTAGTTTTCCTGGCAAGTGTTGTTCACAGGAGGCCAGTCTCTGCCTTCTTCTAAGGTTGAGAGTGTGTGGCTTAATCAAGGTTCACCCATTTCAGAGTGGGAATTTGAACTCTGCACTCCAGAGTTATAATTCAATGCTCAAATCACTACATAATGCTGGTTCTCCAAACAACAATGACAGTAACAACAAGAACAACAACAGAAGACTTGGGGGAACCCCAAAGTATTCAAATGTACAAGAAATTAATTAGGAAAAAAGACATAAGAATACATACAACTAAAAAAGTAATTATGCTCAATGAAAATGTTGACAGTCAGGAGAACAGACACAGGGTAGTTAAACATCTCATGGAAAGGGGAAATATTCTCAAGAAGTGCACGGATGATTGACAGAAACCATTCACACAGTCATTGTTTCCTTGTTCTTTCTTTTTTCTACTGACATAAACAAAGAAACCCCTTTTATTGGTTTTAATCTCTCTTGCTCATTCTGTACATTAGCCTGATGAACCTTTTCCCTACACATGTTGGTTGTTTACATTCCTCTTTGGTGATTTCCTCCCTTTTTCATTTCTTTTGCATGTCTCTTTTCAATCTTAGCTCAGTTAAAAGTTCTTTGGAGATCCATTCTGGTTTCTTTACACTTTAACTCTGAAACAACTTGAAGGCACACAACAACAACAATCCTAATTAACGAGTATCTCATCAGCCAAAAGCAGGCCCTCACTTCCCATTGAAGTACTGGTAAAATTGTTCTTCATTTTAAATATTGTATTGTTTTTTCATGGTTTTTTGCACTACAAATAAGATATGTGCATTGTGCATAGAAATTCATTCATGTTTTTTTCAAACTATAGTCTGCCCCCTCCCCCCACCCAAACAATCTGAGGCCCTCTGTTTAAAAAGTTTGAGGACCCCTGCCTTGGACAGAAATCTGATAGGTACTGCAGTTATATGATCAATATTTCATATAATTTCAAGAATGATAACCACTCTCTCTGACAGCTGACACTAGGATACAAAGAGAGCATCTCAGTAGAACTGACCTGACAATGAAAAACAAAACCATAAAATTGCATTCAAGCACAAGTACAAAGAAGGAAATAACTTAAGCTTTACAACTGCATGAAATGTTAATTAACAGTTAAAGCCACAGGACTGAGCATTACTATATCAGTGTAGGCAAAACTCACTTAACAAAGTCTATGGGAAAGAAGCTGTTTTTACCGTCGTTTTAACTGATGTAGCTAATCCAAGTTAGCTCAACCATGGTTAACCATGCTGATGAAATTCCCACCATTAATTAAGCATGACAGGAGGGAAGACCATATAATTTTGTAGTCCATTTCCAATTCCTTGTGGATCAAGAAGAGTATTGGAGTAACATATAAAATTCTCTGTTGATGTCTTCACATTATATTAAATCCCAAACCAGATCCTTTGCTACCCACAACCAATTCAATGTATTGTAGAAGACATGAAAGGTGATTCTGCAAATGCACCAAACTACCATAACTTGCAGACTGTGGACAGGAAATCATAAGACGCTTACTTCTTGGGAGGAGAGCAATGTCCAATCTTGATAAAATAGTAAAGAGTAGAGACATCACACTGGCAAAAAAGATCCACGTAGTCAAACCCATAGTATTCCCTGTAGTAACCTACGGATGTGAGAGCTGGACCTTAGGGAAGGCTGAGCGAAGGAAGATAGATGCTTTTGAACTGTGGTGCTGGAGGAAAGTTCTGAGAGTGCCTTGGACTGCGAGAAGATCCAACCAGTCCATCCTCCAGGAAATAAAGCCCGATTGCTCATTGGAGGGAAGGATACTAGAAACAAAGTTGAAGTCCTTTGCCACATCATGAGGAGACAGCAAAGCCTAGAGAAGACAATTATGCTGGGGAAAGTGGAAGGTAAAAGGAAGAGGGGCCGACCAAGGGCAAGATGGATGGATGGCATCCTTGAAGTGACTGGACTGAGCTTGAAGGAGCTGGGGTGGTGACAGCCGACAGGGAGCTCTGGCGTGGGCTGGTCCATGAGGCCACGAAGAGTCGGGGACGACTGAACGAATGAACAACAACCATAACTTGTCTTTCAGAAGACAGGAAACACATATTAGTCCATCTAAGTACCATTGTATTCTCTGAGTAGTAAGAGACCTTTAGCATTGCAAAAAGAGATTTGAAGTGGGCACCAGAAATTGAACCACAAATGTCTGCAGGCAAGACATGTGGTCTGCCACTGAGCCACAGTGTCGCCCAATAATTGCAAATTTGCTATCTTTGTTAACCAGAAAAATTAGGAGGAAAAAAAATCCACATTTCATGGTGGTTCTTCTAAACAGGAGGGAGCTCCCAGATCCCCACCCATTCTCATAAGATATCAAGAAAAGATCTGCACAGCAGCATACAAAATAGCAGTGACCACAGGATGGTTTTGGAAGGAACAGAATAGCTTGGTGGTTTGGAGGGAGTCCTCAGTGGAATTGCTCGACAGCTAAGAAAACTAAACAAAAGACTTGATTAGCATCTCCCAGACATAGCTGACGTATAACCTCAAGGGTGTTCTGTTCCAAAATCACAACTAGAAACTACTGCAGTCTCATTACAAACATTAAATACTTTAAAAAGCATTTTGTAAAGTCCTTCCAACAATCACAGAACAAAATAACAGGATGTTATGATCTGGGACAAGCAACTAGAGTGCTCCAGATGTTTTCAACTACAACTCCCATCAGTTTTAATCAATAGTCAGGATGACTGGAGAAGCCTACCAGGTACCCACCTTTGGGCTAGAATGTTCTACAACAGTTTTAAGAAATGTAGAACCTCTATGTCTCTATTCTTTTATCCATATAATTTCTTCTACTGTTTGTTCAGTTTTGCACATATAGATACAACAACAAAGAATGCATCAACACTAAGAAATCCATTTTGGTTTTATATGAATGAAGTACCTGAAATTATTTAATTTTGGCCAACATGACAGGAAATACAGTAAAAGGAAAGGAACAAAGGAGGATTCACCGTTGGTAAATCTAATATCCATCAAGAACAGAGTTCCTCAAACTGGAACTCTCCAGGATTGCTGGATTACAACTCCCATCATTCCATCATCCTGCTAGCAATAATGAGATGTGTCATCCAAAACATATGGAGAGAATAGCACCATCTATTACAAAAAAAATCTCTTCAGTTCCACTGTTGCATGGAATGGAACAATGTAGAAAAGCATTGTATAAAAAAGAATCACATTTAACACAAAAGTACAAGAGCCAGAAACTAAAGCTGTGTAGTGATTATGACGGGTAACAAATTGCTACTAATTGGGACTGGGCAAGAGGTTAGTAGGCATAATCCCAAAGGCAGGGAAAGAACCATAGAAATAAACCAGTTTAGAAAGAAAGGAAGTTATTACATATTCAAATATATATGATCGCACAGCTTGAGTAGGTCATGTAACTCCCTGTGAGTAAACTTGGAAAAATGGAATTATACTCATCAGCCTTAAAAGGCAGATGCTACAATTCAATCACCGGTATCCATAGAGCTTACTATAAACTCAGCTCAGTGTTATTTCTTGGATAGAAGAATGATAAATCAAGTGAGCAATATATGAAGTTTCCTGTTTCATGGCTCTTAAATGTTTGAGACAATATTATACAAGCACATTTGCCAGATGATACTGAAATCATTGAACACTGACAAAATACTGGAGGCAGTCATCCAATTGAAGAAATTTTGAATCATTTGGCATTAGATAACCAATTGGTTAAATACTGTATACATTATTCAGGGGGGCGGAAGGTTAACAGCAGATTTAGTATTCAGAATGCACCTAAATGATTTCAGACATACAATTTGTTTCTGCGTATTATACCTAACAAAATACACAGACATTTTAAAACAGACTGGGAAAAAAAAACAAGGCAGTGTTTTACGCAAACCAGCAATGTTTGGTTAGGCTTCCCCCCCCCCCCCCCCAAAGTCAGGAGTGACTTCAGAAACTGCAAGCCACATCTGGTGTGAGAGAACTGGCCGTCTGCAAGTACGTTGCCCAGGGGATGCCCGGATGTTTTACCACCCTGATGGAGGCTTCTCTCATGTCCTCACATGGGAAACTGGAGCTGACAGATGGGACCTCACCCTGTTCCCTGGATTCAAACCGTCAACCTTTCGGCCAGCAGTCCTGCCAGCACAACGGTTTAACTCACGGCATTTAAAACTGGATTTCCTCCTTTGGGCATTATTGTTTTATTCTATTTAATTCAGATTTAATACTGATTAATGCAATTTAAGTAGCCAAAACTGATTTAACTGAAACCAAAATTTCTTTAAACTAGATTACGTACCCCAATTTAAATGATTCAGTCACACAAGACAATTGGAAACACCTTAGAAAAGGCATTATATGTTAAGTGTGAAAGAGATTGCCTCTTTGAAGGTGCTACTTGGCATTTTTATTTTAGTCAATGTTTTAAATTAAAAATAACCAAGTATGTATTTTAGAAACTGCTGCCCGGCTAGTTGTGGATATCTTTTGGGTTAAAAAAATCATAGGAAATTCTATTAATTTATTCTTTTTTTTAAGTTGAGCATTTGGGCCTTAACAGAAACTGACAACCTAGTAAGGCATCCGTGCACAATGGGATGGTTTGAGCAGCAAATTCATAAACCCTCCCAAATACTTCAATTTTTTTTTTAAAAAAAATACAATATGTTTAACTTACTGTAGGCAGTAAGGGCAATTCCATGTAGAACATGAACAGCTGGTTCCAATCCTATTAGTATTTTGATTAGTAATTCTCCCATGCCACCCATAAATTATCTTCAAATCATTAAAATCTAACCCACAACATGAACTGTCACATAACAGCACATTTTTATGTAATGGAATAGAACATGAGAAATTGCTAGGAGACCAGCATTATCTATGCAGAAGAAGAAAATGGGAGGCTTCACACACAACCGTTTTGTCAAGTTGAGGCTAAAGATCTATACATACTCTCCAGGGATGAAGTCTTATTCAATTAAGAAAGACTTAACTTCAGAACAGACATGCAAAGGATTGCATTGCTAATACAGCAATGCACCTCTGTTGACTGGAATGTAACCACATCCTATTTTCCGATGCGACAGTGCTGTGAAATCACATTACACAATCAAACTCGATAGGCTTGCTGCCCCCCATAAGTGATTACATTGACAGTACATGGAGCCAGGGGTTTTATTAAACTGTTTCAATTTAATCAGGAAATTTTACATTATGTATAATATAGACTTAAGCACCCAGTTTATTTCACAAGTCACTCAAGGAAGGGGAATAGGATAAATACAATGCACTCCCAAATTTATCTTCAGCCCTGACAAAAGACCTTAGGAACTCACGGCACTTCTCTTACTGAGGATCAATGACATAAACGCTAATTAGAAATAGCGTTTTATCTTCTCAAGATTTTTGCTGTTGTGCACTTTCAAGTATTTATGGCTTATGGCAGCCCTATCATAGGTTTTCTTAGAAAGATTTATGCTTTCCCATGAAGGTGAGAGAGGATGATCTGCCCATACTGACTATGGAAGATTCAGACCCCTGTCTTCCAGAGTCTTAGTCCCAATCGTCAAACTACAAAAACATTCTGGCTTGTTTGGCAAATATTACTGCTCTTCTTTTCTTTCTTTTGTTATTGCCTTTGACCTCAGGACCATAGAGGATGTGGCCTGATAGGCAGGTTGCATTTACTTACACCATACCATCTGAAGAAAACATTTGATACAGAATCATTTGCTTCGAAATCATGGCAGAATGTTGCACCTTTTTGGTTGACTTCATAAAGGTATCAACACAATATGGACTTTAGGATAAAATATATATAGGCAAAGGTAAAGGTTGTCCCCTGACATGAAGCCCAGTCATGACTGACTCTGGGGTGTGGTGCTCATCTCCATTTCTAAGCCGAAGAGCCGACGTTGTCCGTAGACACCTCCAAGGTCATGTGGCCGGCATGACTGCATGAAGCGCTGCTACCTTCCCATCGGAGCGGTACCTATTGATCTACTCACATTTGCATGTTTTCGAACTTCTAAGTTGGCAGAAGCTAGGGCTGACAGTGGAAGCTCACGCCGCTCCCCGGAATCGAACCTGTGACCGTTCAGTCAACAAGCTCAGCAGCTCTGTGCTTTAAACCACTGTGCCACTGGGGGCTCCAGCAAAATATATATACACCTTTACTTTTCTCCACTACTAGCCTGGTCAGACAGCCAAAATGAAAGGGAAGAGGGGAATTTGGAAGGAGGGTGAGTTAATAGCTCCTTTTAATCAACAAAGAACCAAAACAAATATTCCCAAGTACCAAGATTCAGGCCACTATGTGCGGCTAGGATAGTAATTGTCAACTTCCATCAAATTGACTTCAACTTATGGCAACCTTACGAATGAGAAACTTTCAAGTCACCTATTATCGCAAGTGTCTTGCAAACTCAGGGCCATGGCTTTCTTGGTTGAGTCCATCCATCTGGAATGCCATGTATTTTGCAACGAGTCATGTCTTCTCATGATAAGGCTGAAGTTTGATAATCTAAGTGGTCTAAATAATAGAATGTACAGTGAAACACCTCTCCAGTATTTCAGGAAAAATATTCCTTATCATTGATAATCTCTTAGCCAAATATTAACCAAGCTCTGCTTGACGTCTGAAACAAAATGAGAAAAATATGTCCAAGGTGGTACAGCTGAAGCAGCAAGAGTGAGGAGCAATTGCTTAGGATATAACAATACTTCAACTTTTAATTCAATGTTCTCCTTCTGCAAAGAAATCCTGGTGCACCATCTGTCAGTTCTTCCCTCTCTTTACACACCACAAAACTCCTCAACAATTCTGTTTTTTCCAATTCTGTGTGAGTTGTGTTCCAGGGAATAGGACTTCATCAAATATTTTATATTTAATGCACTAATTAGGAAATCAAAAGAGATATCCCATAATAAAGTACCCTTGCTTGATTGAGCTAAATTCTTTCTCCTTCTGACTGAGAGAGAAATGCACCCTCTGCTGGTTCAACACTATTGATGAAACATAGTCCACAAGGACCTGAAGGTTAAGTTTGTTTGGGAAAAGAAAGCAGTAAAGTTTAATGAAAATATAATAAAACACATTTACATAGTTTTCAAGCTATCCAAAAGCAAATAGTATAAAACAATAAGTGTTACACAACATTTACTCCTAAAGAATGCATTTAGTATTTAAATATAGGTTAAATATAACACACCGACACCATATCAAAGATCATGAAAAGAAAATGAGCAGTAAGTAATCAGGGAGCGGATTTTGGTCCCTGTATACAACCCTACACCTCAAAATAAATTTTTAAAAAACCTTTAAAAAGGAATAAGTGTCAGAAGAGGTCTATCATCATATTGAATAAGTATTAATACAACAACTTTAGAGACTGAGACAAACACTCCAGGGCTGTCATTCTTGACAAAACATTGGAATCTTAATTCAGGACATATCCTAACTTGCGCCTCTGACTACTTAAAGGACTGACAATGCAGGACTCTTCATCGGATTGTTTAGGCTAAGCTTAGTACTCATGTTCAGTTTATTGTTACTGAAACAACTTACACTCAGGAAACTTCCCATGGACAACTTGGCAGCATGCACCAATATGCAGATTCATGAACAATTAGCCGAGATTGTATAGAATTGTGGCCCATTTTCCTCATTCTCCAGATATACAGCTTGGCATTTTCCACGTAACCATACCTTTTCCAGGTTATTCAAGTACTTCACACCAAATGTTTACATGTTTGAAAACCATCTCCTTTTGATAAAATCTAAGCAAATTGATGTTCATGTTTCATTGAAAAGTTTTTTATCTTTGAGAACATATTTTCGAAGAGAATAAATATATAAAATATGTTTCTTCCAATGAAAGACGAAGATGAGAAATCACAGAATCATAGTTGGAAGAGACCTTGTGGGCCATCCAGTCCAACCCCTGCCGGGAAAATCACGTTCAAAGCACCCCCGACAGATGGCCATCCAACCTCTGTTTCAAAGCCTCCAAAGAAGGAGCCTCCACCACACTTTGCGGCAGAGAGTTCCACTGTAGAACAGCTCTCACAGTCAGGAAGTTCTTCCTCATGTTCAGATGGAATCTCCTTTCTTGTAATGTGAAGCTATTGTTCTGCATCCTGGTCTCCAGGGCAGCAGAAAACAAGCTTGCTCCCTCCTCCCTATGAATTTATCTCACATATTTATACATGGCTATCGTGTCTCCTCTCAGCCTTCTCTTCTTCAGGATAAACATACTCAGCTCTTTAAGCAACTCCTCATAGGCCTTGTCCAGACCCTTGATCATTTTAGTAGCCTTCCTCTGGACACATTCCAGCTTGTCATTCCAGCACCCTTCAATTATGGTGCCCAGAATTGTACACAGTATTCCAGATGTGATCTAACCAAGGCAGAATAGAGGGGTAGCATGACTTCCCTGAATCTAGACACTATACTCCTATTGATGCAGGCCAAAATCCCATTGGCTTTGTGATTCCGGCCATGAAAGCCTTCGACAACCCATTGGCTTTCTTTGCTGCTACATCACATTGTTGGCTCAATGTGATAGGATTGGAGTGATGTGTGGTTTCTGAGCTGTATGGCCATGTTCTAGCAGCCTTTGCTCCTGATGTTTTGCCAGCATCTGTGGCTGGCATCTTCAGAGGATCTGATGGTGGTAAAGCAAGTAGAGTATATATACCTGTTGAATGTCCAGAGAGAAAGAACCAATATCTATTAACCACATGTGATAGGTGCAAATTCGCTAGCCTGATTTGCAAGTGAGAAGACTGCATAGTCAATAGTGAGGGCATCTGCCTGGAAGTAGCCAGGCCTTAGTTCCTTCGGGTGTTTATTGCCTGGAGGCATCCTTTGTGTGGGTGGTGTTCACTGGCACTTGATTGCTTGCTGTCTGAGGGCTTCCTGGGTCTGGGTGGAGTTTATCAGTTACTGTCTTGATTCTGGTGTTTCTCAATACTGGTAGTCGGATTTTGTTCATTTTCAGGGATTATTCCTTTCTGTTGAAATTGTCCATATGCTTGTGGATTTCAGTGGCTTCTCTGTATAGTCTGACAAAGTGATTGTCAGAGTAGTCCAGAATTCATGTGTTTTCAGTTTGGTTTAAAATATGTTCTGCTATTGCTGATTTTTCTAGCTGAAGTAATCTGCAGTGCCTTTTATGTTCTGTGATTCGTGTCTAGGCACTGTGCTTGGTGGTCCCTATGTAGACTTTTCCTCAGTTACATAGCATGCAATAGACTCCTGCAGTGGTTAGAGGAGCCCTCTTATCCTTTGCCAACAGTAGTATTTGTTGAATTGTCTTAGTGGGTCTGTAGATTGTTTGCAGGTTATGTTTCTTCATTACCTTCCCTATGCGGTCAGTGGTTTCCTTGATGTATGGTAAGAACACCTTCCCTCTAGGTGGCTCTTTATCTTGGATGATGGTTGGAGCTTTTCTGTAGATATCTATCAGTGTGTGTGGGTGTAACCCAATTGTTGGTTTGGTTTGCAGGTGACTAGGACATCTAGAAATTTTATTTTTCCTTCATTTTCATTCCCATAGTAAATTGGACGCTTGGGTGGATATTGTTTATATGGTCCAAGAACTTGTTAAGTTCTTCTTCTCCATGGCTCTAATCAAATATAGGATTGAAATGTGCATTTACAACTTATGCACACTGATCTTTACCTGAGAGAGAGAGAGAGCCTGGTCTTGAGGTTTGAACATTGTACTATAACTCTGGAGGCCACAGTTCAAATCCATGCTTGGTCATGAAAAGCCACTTGGTGACCTGAGAGAAGTTATAATCTCACAGTCTCAAAGGAATGAAATGGCAAACCGCTTCTTAACAAAACCTCATGATAGGTCCAACCTTAGGGTTACCATAAGTTGGTAACAATTTGAAAGTACACAACAAAGTTATTGGGCCATACATTGCCTATATTCACCCATATCCCTCGTCCAATGCTAACACTCCCTACAATATCACACATCAAACAGCTCTGGAACCCATTTTGTTGCATGCAGAGGTTGGGTAGCTGTAATAATATATTCCTGAAAATCATAGAAAAAGGTCTGATTGAACATTAAAATAGAACACACTGAAAAGGACCAAAGAATTTAGATATCAATTTTCAAAATTGTTTCAAATGTAATTTAAAATACAAATATGAACTTAAATCTAAAAATGACAGTAAATTCATAGTCACTTGTTTGCAATATATTCAGTCAAATCATTGTATTATGGGCTGTTCTAAGAAACGCTCTCAAGTGTTCCTCTCAATGCATTTGAAGTGTTCTCTGATTGTTTAGAATATGTTAAGAAAATAAGGCATGATTTGTTAAAACTAGACTTCTTGTTTAGTCCCTATTTTTTATATCTTATCATTTTCTCCTCTACTTGTACTTCTTACATTAGCAGACTCCTATTCCAGTAAACAACTCCAAATAATCCTACTTAAATTAGCTTAATCAAGTATTTTCTTTGAATTTCTTCTAATGCCTAGAAAACAAGCATTCAAAATATTGCTAAAGATATTGAAAGATAAAAATCTATATTTATTGGCTAATAGACTTGTTCCTCCATAGCTCATGAAATTCTACCCAATTATGTAATTTCAGCCTCTTATCTGATTTCCCTTAAGAAAACACAAGCTCGGAGAACATTCCTACTTAACAAGATTTATTATTCTATACATAATAATACTTCAAAGCAGACTCAGAGAATTTATATTCAGTATAATATCTCTAACATACACATGGCTTTATTATATTCAGGGACCAAACAAATTGATACAAAAATCAATCCTGCTACATGGGAATTTCAGAAATAAAATTCAAAAAATATCAAAACATTGCCATTCCGCATGGAAATTAGAAAGATGCTATCAACCTTTATAATATTATCCTCAATATGCAAATGGATAAGTTTGTATAGACTGAGTCTACTACATAGATGCATAGCGTGAAGTGTCAATAGGCAGACCTATGAGTGAACAGTTTTATATTTAGATATTAGCGGAAATGCAAAACTTGTGGGTATGGCAAAGTCGCCAGTTTTAATTATAGCTCTTGAGGGACAAAGCTGAGATAAACGATATTGTCTAAAGCCAAGGTAAGTAGATACTGGTACGATGGCATCTACTCAGGCCAAGGAAGGAATGCCAAACTCATGGAATTACTGTAAACACCCTTCAGGGTACAACACCTATCAATGAAGTTTAAAAGCAAATAGACAAAGAAATATTTTCACCTAGAACTAATCAATTACAGAACAGACTAAATACTGGAAACAACAGAACCTTCACTAGTGACTCTAATGGTCCCAACTGAGACCACTCAGAAATATCATGCCTATACTACAGTCTGTTCTGGAAAATAATTTACCTAGCTTGGCCTTACAGTGCATAAACCAAAATCTGTTCAGATTCCAGTTTAAAAAAACCAAGATGGATCCCAAGCTGTAAGTCTGTCATTTCTTGCCTTGCAATGTATCCCAATCACCCCACCTCCATCCTAAAAATCATAACAAACGTTATCACCGATCTTCAAGGTCAGAAAATAAATGCATATTGTAAACAGGTCTACTGAAAACACCAGGCAGTCCCTTAGAGCTGCACAATCTAAAAGTATTTGCCATCTAACTTACATTAACTTAATATGTTTTCTCCTAAACAATAGATAAGAAGAATTGATTTGCTTATTGTACCACTCACAACATCCTTCGGAGGATCAAAAAGCATGACTAATTGAAAATCAATACAGAAGTCCCTCTTCACTGAATTTTGACAACACTCATACGTATGTAACAATTGCAGCTATAAATGGGTCAATCAGAATTGGAGAATTTTGAACAAGCCATTTATTCTCGCTCTGCAAGAAATTGCTTTTACTGGCTTTTACCCAGGACTGGGAAAGAATAAAACACTGCTCTAAACAAGGACAGAGATTTCATAAACATCTAGATTGCAGTATTTTTGCTTGAACTACAGATACTTGGTATCAGTCAATCTAATAATAAAGTCTAATAACCAGACATTCAGATTATAATTCAGGGGGGTACAAACGGTGAAATTATAACAAGATCACCACGTTCTAGTTTCATAGGCAATAGCAGGGGACTCTCCACACCAATTACAATGGTGGAAGCTGCTCTTTCAAAAGCCGACTTCTCAGCAGACTTTGGTGTAATGAATGAGGGTGAGGTGAGCAGATTTCAAGTTTATAAGAGCTAGCAGACTGCATTAACTTTTTAAAATGCTAGACATTACCAAGTGAAATCAAGTAACAACTTCATAAAATGGGAGGCTGAACCTTACAACTTTTGAGTTCATGTAGCAAAAGTAATTTGGCATGATTTCTGAAAGAAAATATATAATGCTATGGTCACTTGCTCTCTTTTTGTATTTGCAATATTTTATTTTATAAAGCCCATTCCTATATGTCTATATAGTTGTAATTGAAAATGCATATTACGGCAGACATATCTTAAAGAATATTTGAAATCCTGCTTATTTGAAACAGTTTCACTCTAGAAAATAAAACTGGCAGAAACCTCCCCCACCCCGCCCCCAACTAGTTTAATCTGCCTGTAAACAATCTAACAACAATCCAGAAAAAGGGCACCGTCCTGACATTACAATATCACGGTCGGAATCAATATTCTGAACCCTAGACTCTGACTGCTCTAGCTTTCTATAATCTGATTCCTTCATAAACCACAATACATATTAGTAATAATAAGTTTACTGTAGAAAAAATAGTAGCACAAGCCTGAATCATCAGGATACCTAGACTGATATACTCAAATCATTATATTTGATGCTTTAAGTATAAAATACCAGTAGCGCCTCCACTTTTACAGGGGTTAGGAGCTCAGGATCTCCACAGCAAACAAAAAATGCCATTTTAAAATTTTTTTGAGAGAATACCACTCTAAGAATCTCTAGGTCCTCCACTAATAATCTATGGTGGAAGTTGACTACAGAGTTGTGCTGGAACACAAAGAATGCCTCTTGGCTTGTCTTTTTGCAAGAGATAGGTAGGAATAAGTGCCTAGTTACAACACAGATTTTAAAGATGGCTTACAGGTCCTTGCAATGAATAAATCATTACACATATCACGGCAAGATGTATTTAAGTGCTAAATTTTGTTCTGAAAACAAACTCTCTGCCACTACTCATAAACATTCTAGATGAATGAAACAAGAGGGTTTTTTTTACTCCTGAGGCCTGAGAACTAGTTGAAAACGCAAACTGTTTTGCTTCTTTCCCAAAGTATTTTCTCATAAGCAAGATAAAAATAATCTCCAAAAATATTCTTTCCAGCACTATTATCATCTAACCATTAATAATCAACAGCTATCTGATGAACTCTTAAAATACAACCAGCCTTTTTAAATAAACAAAAACATTTCTCTGTGATCCAAAGGATCCATATGACACATTATTAGAACTAAAAGGAAATATATCAATTTAAATGAAATGCCAAATTGGTTCAAACTGACATGATAGACTTTTAAGACAATGATATTATTGTTACCAAATTTCTCTTTTTCTGTAATACTGGATTTGTCTCCAGGCTGAAATTTCCAGGTTAAAACATACAAGGAAGTCTGCTTTTAGAAGGAGATATTGTTTTTGTTCTTGAACATCAAAGCAGAATCCTCTTTGCTCTGCCAAAGTAGTCATACCAGTGCTGAAGATCGAGGCCACAGTGGCACGATGAGCAAAGCAAAAGGATGAAGAGAAAAGTGATAAAGGGAAGGAAGAGGGAAGGAGGCAGTGACCAGGGGATACGTAGTTGCTAAATCTGAACTTTCTTCCTCCAAGCCACTGGCATCTCAGAGGTGTCAATTATCTGATACTGGGAAAACTGCTTCTTGCACAGCAGGGGAAAAGTATAACACCTCACATACTTATTCTGGTCCATTTTCCACCATATAATACTAGTTACAACATCTGTGGCTGTGTTATAGAGTAATAATAATAATACTGGCACAAGCCAGTAAAGGTGGTCCCAGTGGTGATCAGTACACTGGATGCAGTGCCTTAACACCTTGACCTGCATTTAAAAACAATCGGAGCTGACAAAATTATCATTAGCACCCTATTCGGGTCTGCATGCATTATTTGCCAATACATCACACAGTCCTAGACACTTGGGATGTGTCCGACCTGTGATCACAAAAGCCAGCTGAGTGATCTTGTTTGCTGTGAACTAATCTTGTTGTGTATCAAATAATAATAACAAAATTTCGTTTATATACTGCCTTATCTCCCCAAAGGGACTCAGGACAGTTCACAAAAT
The DNA here is from genome assembly GCF_037176765.1 of Anolis sagrei. Classification (NCBI taxonomy): domain Eukaryota; kingdom Metazoa; phylum Chordata; class Lepidosauria; order Squamata; family Anolidae; genus Anolis; species Anolis sagrei. The sequence goes on from NC_090022.1 coordinate 278,929,077, forward strand.
CCTGGTCAATACAAATGACTTGTCTTTCATTTGATGCTTTTTCTCCATCAACCCAATTATGTAATAAAGAGCATTTTCCCAGCCTCACAATGCTAGTTTTGAACCCATTAATTCCTGAATTTACTACTTTACCTATTACTAAATCTTACAGACTTGCAGGAAACATGAGCAAATGGGTTGTGTACTTGATTGCTGGAGGAACCCTGTCATGTGCCAATTAAGAGATTCAAAACTGACCTCATCTTCTTCCTGGATATTATCATTGTCATCCTCCTCATCTTCATCATCACTGTCCTTATAGCCAGGAGGAAGTGGTGGGCCAATGAGTTCATCATCTGAATCTTCCAATGCGCCTTGGGCTGGAGGAGGTGGACCAATCAGTTCTTCATCTGAACTGTCCTCGCTTTCGCTGCTCGATGAATCTCTAAGTGAAAACATAACAAGTAAGGCAGCATGCAGATTACTCAGTGCACCCACTTCTGCAGACAGCTGCTGCTGATTTCTGCAGCATATTTACCTTCTGTTATGTTACTAACTGGGGAATGGAGAATACTTGGTAGGATTAGCACAAGGGAGAAAGCAATCAAATGCAATCAAATGTAAAATGGTGAGACAGTTTAGTAGAGTTAACGAGGAAGCAGAATTTGCTTGGGTGTTATAGGATGTGTGATGGGTCTCCTTCTATCTCAAGAGGAACAATACCTCTGCATTGCCAGCACTAGCAACGGTGGTAGTGAATCAGTAGGGAGGACAGTGTGTTGGGAAGCAAGAGACTGTGCCAACTCCAATGCCCAAGCCTTTGTTTTTCAGTCAGCAATTTTATAACAAAGGAAACTACAGTGAGAGCGACAAGCTTTGGGAATCGTACAAAGGTGGCCTTAATGTGAGTGGGGTGAGACAACAGGAAGAGAGAAATCTACCCCTAGGAGGAGAAATTCACTTCTAAAATAATTATAATGGAGAAAAGATGTCTCTACTGAAGCTTTATAACCAATCCTTGTTTCCACAACAAGCCACATTTTTCAAAATCCAATTCTCACAGGGGCAGAAAGTGATGTAAAATCTTCTGAACAGGGGCATAGACAGTAAAACAAACACCACAGGGTGATAAACCTTCCCTATTCTATTCAAGGGAATATATATGATTGAAGTTATATTCTAAAAGTGCACCTGTTCTGATTTACAAACAAACTCAACTTAAAAACAAACCTACAGAACCTCTCTTGTTTTTAACTTGGGGACTGCCTGTATTTAACATCTCTATGGATGCTAATAAAGGAACAATTTCAGACAGGTCACCATCTACTTATAGGATATTTACTTATTTTCTTTCTTTCTCACAGATAGGAAATTTCAGTGAAGGTTTTCCTCCTTTGTCAAGTATCTCTGCTTCAAAAGTTCCTCCCATCTCACAGCTCCCTCCCTACTGTTCTCAGCATCTTCCTGAAGCAAGAGTTTTTTCCAGCAATGCATTCTTTTAAGATTCCCAGCTGTTCTTCATTAAACCAACTATCCTATCTCTCTGCGTTCTCCCTCACTCCATCAGCTCTCCTTTACTTTAAGAGCTTCTGGTCTTGTTTATCCTTGTGCGGCTTCCTCCCTCATCACACCAGTTACAGACAACCTGGATCACCTTGCTTAAAGAGCGGCACCAGAGTACCACTCATCCTCCCACAAGACATATATACACAGACTCAGAGATTAATATTTCTATTTATACCTGGAAGATGTTCTTCCTACTGGGCATGGGGCTGCAGCTGATAAATTACCAACCCCAGGCTGATTATCCAGTTCTTTTTCTTTCTCAGCTGCTGCTTTCTCACGTTCTTCTGAAAAAAGCAGAGAAGAAAATACAGTGTGAAAAGGGATAGTAACCTGTTACATGCTTTAAAGGTTTTATTTATGTTTCAAAATGGCACAATAACAAATAAAAACATTCTATAAAAGTATTTAATACTGACATTCACAGGCTTTGGTGTCTTAGCTATGGCTAACAGCTGCTACTGTAGGAGTGGATGCCAGGACCTGGCAGTGACAGCTCATTAATAAATAATTAATCCTGTGGGCAAAGAGGCTGCCCAGAGCTGTATCCAGTGGCTCTCGTTCTGTCAGCACCCTTCCAAAAGTAACTACTGAATGCTGTTGATGGAGGAGGAAAAGAATTACAGTGTCCATAAGCGAATATCTAAGAACTTCCAAACAGTATATGACATAAATAATTGATTATCCTACTTAGGAACTAATCTCTATCCGTTATAGCAAGGAGCAAGATCTGCTGAACGTCAAAGTCATCTTAGGTAGTTCACTGTTAGTTTTGCAGCATATTGTAAATGGGTTGCCTCTTTGGCAGCTACTTGCCTGAAAAGCTGTTAGCCACGGAATGATTTTGTGGCATCTAGAGACATTTCAAAATAATATCTCACCACAATATCATTTTCCTTTGCATTTGGCTTCGAAATACCAAATGCAACATGAAGAGCTTATTTTATATTACACTGACTTACATTTAACAAAAGCTTTATTATGCTCCTTTAAGTCCACTGGTAATAAGAAAGGTAGTCCAAATAAATATAGAAATAAAGTGTTATTTGGCTGTTCGATGACATCAATGTCTAACATTCCACACTGGGATGAGGGAATAGGAAACAGTGGATGAGAGAAGGGAAGTCACCTGCCCGTTGGTGACATCTTGTTTTAAAATAAGCTTTAAAAACATACTTCTATCTATCAAGCACCAAACACAGAAAACCATTTTTATATTTCTCCGTTTCTTCTTTTTGATAATTACATTTGTTTGTTAAAATAGAGTTTAACAATTCTTTCACTCAAACTTGGTAAAGACTGCAAACATCAAAAATCTAAATTGAGGAGCTGAAGAGAACCAAATCAAAACAAAAACAAAACATTTATATGAAATAGTGCCTCTCACCCAGAATCTTTCTACTTCTTTCCACAGCAGTTCTTCGAGTTTGTTCAAACATTGCATTGAAATCAAATGTTCGAGCTTTCTTTCCTGGGTTTTGAGAAGGAAAGACACCGGTAACTTGAGATAAGATTACATGTAAAGAAATTGGAAGAAAACTCTTAGCAACCCTCTAAAATATTGATAAGAGTAAGAAAATCAAACAGGACAGGATAGTTTGCAATTACAAATAAGTGTTTACAGTAATGGACTTTTGCAAATCCATTACTGTAAATACAAATCTTCACAGAAATAACCCCTACTATGTTCAATGGATTGATTACCAAGCAATTGTGCATAACTGAAGCTTTGAAAACATAAGAGCAAAACTTGCAGTTGAGATCAAAAGAAAATATAAATCCAGCACCCATTCTGTTTTCCATCCAATGCTCCCACTAATCTGTTTTGTGTATTTTAATATTTATACAAATATATTTTACTATGTATATTTTATAGAAATACATTTTAATATATATTTGTGGTATTTTTACAATGCTAATATTATTCTGTAACCCACCTTGAGCCACAAGGAGAGACTGGTAAGAAATAAAATTATTATTATTAAAAGTCAACCATCTGAATATGGAGGAAATGTTTCCCAATTAGTTTTTTGTTACAGCACTCCAAAGAGAAAATAATGTAGAATAATAAATTTTTTGGAGTTCTGATGGCAACACAATGCCAGATGTACGGTCACAAATAAATGCAGCCCGGTTGAAATGGCAGCAAACTTACTGGCATGCCGTGCAACTCAAAAATGCAGGAACAACTCAAAGCTAAGATTTACACTACAGTTGTTCACCCTGTAGCCCTCTACAGGGCAGAGTATTGGCCAGCAACAAAGAAATATGAACAAGCCCTAATACAATGAAAATGTTAAGATGGGACACTTAGGTTGACACTTCTTGACCATGTGCCAAATGATTTATTTGTCGTGTCAGAAACTAACTGAGAATACAGTTATAATGAATAAAAAACTACAAACAAAATTTTAAAACTTGGCATTATACTAGATTTCCTTTGGCCAGAAGCTGGCCTCTTTGAGTGTCTCCAGTGTTGCTGTAAGAAAATCCTCCATTTTGCATGTGGCAAGACTCAGACTGCATTGTAGTAAGTGGCCTATGGTTTGCCCTTCTCCACACTCGCATGCTGTGGACTCCACTTTGTGGCCCCATTTCTTAAAGTTCGCTCTGCATCTTGTGGTGCCGGAGCACAGACTGTTCAGCGCCTTCCAAGTCGCCCAGTCTTCTGTGTGCCCAGAAGGGAGTCTCTCATTTGGTATCAGCCATTGATTGAGATTCTGGATTTTAGCCTGACATCTGCCCTTGTGCTATGCTACTCTGCTGCTGAGTATGCATGCACTGTGTGGAACACATCTCACCATGCTAAAACAGTAGATGTGGCTCTTAATGAGACATGCCGCATTATCACGGGGTGTCTGCACCCTACACCACTGGATAAATTACACTGTTTAGCCGGTATTGCACCACCTGACAACCGCCAGTAAGTAACAACCAATAGTGAAAGGACCAAGGCAGTGACATCTCCAGCTCATCCCCTGTTTGGATATCACCCAGAACGTCAATGACTTAAATCAAGAAATAGTTTTCTAAGATCTGCAGAGACACTCGCTCGAACACCCCAGAAAGCAAGAGTCCAAACGTGGCAGACTCAAACCCAGAGCCTCAATCAATGGCTGATACCAAATGAGAGACTCCCCCCTGGGCATACAGAAAACTGGGTGACTTGGAAGGCGCTGAACAGACTCCACTCTGGTACCACGGGATGCAGAACCAACCTTAAGAAATGGGGCTACAAAGTGGAATCCACAACATGCGAGTGCGGAGAAGAGCAAACCACTGACCATCTGCTGCAATGCAACCTGAGCCCTGCTACATGCACAATGGAGTACCTTCTTATAGTAACACCAGAAGCACTCCAAGTGGCCAGCTACTGGTCAAAGGGCATTTAATCAACTACCAAGCCTGCAAACTTTGTGTTTTGTTTACTTGTTTGTTTGTTAAAAAATGCAATGCAACGGTTTGGTCAGCTCCTGACACGATAAATAAAATAGAATGCCACTTTTGGACTCTTGCTTGCTGAGGTGTTTCTGTGAATATCTCCTTCCACACGGCTGAATAAAATCCCACATGATCTGCTTTGAATTAGAATATGTAGAAGGAGGAGCTGAGGAGCCTTCTAATCAAGGTGAAAGAAGAAAGCGCAAAAGCCGGGTTGCAGCTAAACATCAAAAAAACCAAGATTATGGCAACAAGAATGATTGACAACTGGGAAATAGAGGGAGAAAATGTGGAGGCCGTGACAGACTTTGTATTTCTAGGCGCAAAGATTACTGCAGATGCAGACTGTGGCCAGGAAATCAGAAGACGCTTACTTCTTGGGAGGAGAGCAATGTCCAGTCTCGATAAAATAGTAAAGAGTAGAGACATCAGACTGGCAACAAAGATCCGCCTAGTCAAAGCCATGGTATTCCCTGTAGTCACCTACGGATGTGAGAGCTGGACCTTAGGGAAGGCTGAGCGAAGGAAGATCGATGCTTTAGAGCTGTGGTGCTGGAGGAAAGTTCTGAGAGTGCCTTGGACTGCGAGAAGATCCAACCAGTCCATCTTCCAGGAAATAAAGCCCGGCTGCTCATGGGAGGGAAGGATACTAGAGACAAAGTTGAAGTACTTTGGCCACATCATGAGGAGACAGCAAAGCCTAGAGAAGACAATTATGTTGGGGAAAGTGGAAGGCAAAAGGAAGAGGGGCCGACCAAGGGCAAGATGGATGGATGGCATCCTTGAAGTGACTGGACTGACCTTGAAGGAGCTGGGGGTGGTGACGGCTGACAGGGAGCTCTGGCGTGGGCTGGTCCATGAGGTCACGAAGAGTCGGAGACGACTTAACGAATGAACAATAACAGAAGAATGGACTCAGAAAACCCAGTTCAAAGCAGATATTGTGGGATGTTTGCACCTTGAAGTTCTGAGTTATATGGCTGTATGAAAGGGCCCTTAATTTGCATGGGCAAACTTTGGCCCTCCAGGCCGATGGCTGTTAGGAATGGTGGGAGTTGAAGTCCAAAACACCTGGAGGGAGGGCCAAGTTGTCCCCAGGCCTGGTGCAAAGCGTGGATGGAGGGCAGGATCCCCCCGCTTCTTCTACTCACCAAACCCTGAGAAACCCATCGTGGCTGCCAGCTGCGGGTCGGGTCCTCCCACGGGGTCGCCATCTGGGAAGAAAACCAAGCGAGTTAAAGGGCGATTCCGTGCCAAAACAAGGCCCCCTTTCCCGGAGAAGGGCTCCTCCCTTCATTCAGGCCCAACACTCACCGCTCTCGACGCCGGGCTGCTCCATGCCAAGCCTCCGAAGCCTCTCTTCCTCTCGCCACAGCAACACAAATCCCACAGACAAGCAACCGGAAGTAAGCAACTCTGGAGCCGGCGGAAGCAACTGTTGAACATCAGAGAGAAGCACTTCCGCTCGTTCTCCCGTAATAGCGTCCCTAGTGGCCGGAGGAGGGAATGCCGCCCAAAGGCTTGTTAAGTTCAATATTAGCCAAGCAAACCACAAAAATCCACAAGCATGTGGACAATTTTAACAGAAAGGAAGAAACCATGAAAATGAACAAAATCTGGCTACCAGTATTAAAAAACTCTAAAATTACAACAGCAACACAGCAGAGAGTAAACAATCAGGCACATCAAATCACTCTCAACAAAAGATTCCTCCCAGGCACTTCCAAGCCATTAAATGCTAATCAAGGTGGTCAGTTGAAACATTCACACCTAGCTACAGCAGACAAAAGTCCTTTGTCCCACCCTGGTCATTCCATATATAAACCCATTTTCCTACTTCCAACAGACCTAACTACCTCTGAGGATGCTTACCATAAATGCAGGTGAAACGTCAGGAGAAAATGCCTCTGGAACATGGCCGTATAGCCCGGAAAAACCTACAACAACTCAAACCAAGGGTTATTCTATAACCCAAAATATCAAGGCAGAAAATCACACAATATCTGCTTTGAACTGGAATATATGGCTGTGTGGACTCAGATAACCCAGTTCAAAGCAGATATTGTGGGATTTTCTGCCTTAATATTCTGGGATATAGGGCTGTGTGGAAGGGCCCTTAGACTCTCTTCTCGTCCCTTCTTGGCATCTTTAGCCATATAACCCAGAACTTCAAGGCAGAAAATTTCACAATATCTGGGTTGTTGTAGATTTTTTGGGCTGTATGGCCATATTCTAGAAGCACTCTCTCCTGATGTTTCACCTACATCACCTGCATTAAGATCACTCTGACCAAAAGGTCATGAGTTCGAAGCCAGCCCGGGTTGGAGTGGGTTTCCAACCAATTGTGTGTAGCCTGTTGTCGACCTTTGCAACCCGAAAGACAGTTGCATCTGTCAAGTAGGCAAATTATGTACCACCTTAAAAAGTGTGGGGAGGCTAAATTAACTAATTTATGAGGCCATAAAGAAGACTCCAGCAGAGCATTCCAGCGGGGAAGCATGCGGAGAATGCGGAAGTACTTCATCAGCGTCGCAGATGGACGATGAAAGCGACAACTCCCCTGGCGGCCAGAAAAAGTTAAATAGCCTCTGTCTATGTCTGTACATGTTTGTATGTCAAAAATTGGCATTGAATGTTTGCCATATATGTGTACACTGTAATCCGTCCTGAGTCCCCTGCGGGGTGAGAAGCTCGGAATATAAAAGCTGTAAATAAATAAATATGGCAGACATCCTCAGAGTTTGTGGGGTCTGTTGGAAATAGGCAAGTGGGATTTATATATCTTTGGAATATCCAGGATGGGAGAAACAATCAGGGCCAGGCAACACCTCCCAACAAAGGATTTCTTCAGGCAGGCTTTGAAGCTGCAAGGCCATTTAATGCTAATCAAGGCGGCAACATTTACACTAGCCTCAAGCAGACAAGAGCTCTTTCTCCCACCCTGGACCTTCCACAGATATATAAACCCAATTTTCCTAGTATCCACAAACCTCACAACCTCTGAGGATGCCTGGCATAGATACAGGCAAAATGTCAGGAGAGAATGCTTCTAGAACATGGCCATATAGCCCAAAAAACCCTACAGCAACCCAGTGATTCCAGCCATTAAAGCCTTTGACAATACATTCCGCAATATCTGCTTTGCACTGTATCTGAGTCAATAAAAGTTTGATACCACTTTAGTGCTCGTGGGTGAATGCTATGCAATCACGGGAGTTGTAGCTTTATGGTCTTTAGCCTCCTCTAGGGCATCTACACTGTAAATTCAATAGTTTGATACTGCATTGATGCTCATGGCGCATTGCTATGCAATCATGGGAGTTGTAATTTTATTAGACAAGGCCTTCTCCGTGGTGGCCCCTTGGCTGTGGAACTCCCTCCCTAAAGAGGTTAGATCTGCCCCCCTCTCTCCTGACTTTTCGCAAGATATTTAAAACTTGGCTGTGGGAACAAGAGATCACAGAATAGACAGTTTTTATTGGAATAGATGAGATTTTATGGGCTGCAATTTTTGAACTGTTGTGGAAGATATTTCATTTTTATTTATGTACTAGCTGTCCCCTGCCACACGTTGCTGTGGCCCACATGGGGGTTCTGTGTGGGAGGTTTGGCCCAATTCTATCGTTGGTGGGGTTCAGAATGCTCTGTGATTGTAGGTGAACTATAAATCCCAGCAACTACATCTACCAAATGCCAAGATTCTATTTTCCCCAAACTCCACCAATGTTCACATTTGGGCATATAGAGTATTCGTGCCAAGTTTGGTCCAGATCCATCATTGTTTGAGTCAACAGTGCTCTCTGGATGTAGGTGAACTACAACTCTAAAACCAAAGGACACTGCCCACCAAACACTTCCAATATTTTCTGTTCATCATGGGAGAACTATGTGCCAAGTTTGGTTCAATTCCATTGTTGGTGGGGTTCAGAATGCTCTTTGATTTAGCTGAACTATAAATCCCAGCAACCTCTAGATTGCACTACTGTAATGCGCTCTACGTGGGGCTGCCCTTGAAAACGGCTCAGAAATTCCAACTTGTCCAACGGGCAACGGCCAGGATGTTAACTGGTGCTCCTTACAGAGAGAGGTCAACCCTCCTGTTCAAGGAGCTCCACTAGTTGCCATTTATTTTCTGAGCCGAATTTAAGGTGTAGGTGCTTACCTACAAAGCCCTAAACGATTTGGGACCATCCTACCTGCGTGACCGCATCTCCGTTTATGAACCCACGTGCTCACTTCGTTTATCCGGAGAGGCCCTGCTCGTGATTCCGCCTGCGTCGCAGGTGCGTTTGGTGGGGACGCGAGACAGGGCCTTTTCTGTGGTGGCCCCCCGACTCTGGAACACCCTCCCCAAAGATCTTAGACAGGCCCCTAAATTGGCAGTCTTCAGAAAGAACTTGAAGACCTGGCTGTTCCAATGTGCCTTTCCAGAATAGGAATACTCCAATAACAAGTCCAGAAGCACTTTATTAGAATTAAGATTGCTGCACACTGCACTTACCCGATAATCCTTACATATCACCTGTCACATCAGCACTTTTAATTCTGTACCCATTACTCTGGCCCAGCCCAGTTTTATTGTGTCTTGGTGTATTGTTTATTGCTTGTTGTTTAATATTGCTTTGTTTTAATTTGCTTTAGGTTTTGTATTGTTATGTTGTGTTTTGAGGCCTTGGCCTTTGTAAGCCGCATCAAGTCCTTCGGGAGATGCTAGCGGGGTACAAATAAAGATAATAATAATAATAATAATAATAATAATAATAAATAATAGCTACAACTCTCAAACCACAAGGGAGCACAGTGGTGGGGGGGGGGGAAGGGGGGAAATGCTTAAGCAGAAGAAAAAGATTATATGTTAAAGAGGGTGTTGAATAATATGTAACTGCTATAAACAAATGTATAATAAATGTAATAATTATGATAACGTAATAAAAAATATTTTTAAAAACTCTCAAACGACAAAATCAAATTTTTGGAGTGAAGGACATACATTGGGTTGTTAGGTGTCTTGTGTCCTTATTTGGTGTCAATTCGTCCAGTGGTTTTTGAGTTCTGTTAATCCCACAAACTAACATTACATTATTATTTATATAGATAAGATAATAATGTCTTCTCTGCAGAAAGAGGCCTCATTAAATTTCCCTCGTACTGAGCCACAGCTAGAAGTCCCATTAATCCCATGGCACTGAGCCATAGCTCTTCACGAAGTGAAATCGAACCATTCATTCCATTCATTCTCACCAGGTGCTTATTTATTTTATTTATTTGTCGTGTCAGAGCAACCAGTCCATTATATTACATTTCTAACAGAACAAAGCAAACAAACAGACAAATACAAAACTTGTGAGTTTGGTAGTTGGTTAAATGTCCTTTGACCAGTATCTGGCCACTTGGAGTGCTTCCGGTGTTGCTGCAAGAAGGTCCTCCATTGTGCATGTAGCAGGGCTCAGGGTGCATTGCAGCAGGTGGTCAGTGGTTTGCTCTTCTCCACACTCACATGTTGAGGATTCCACTTTGTAGCCCCATTTCTGAATGTTGGCTCTGCATCTCGTGGTGCCAGAGCGCAGTCTGTTCAGTGCCTTCCAAGTCGCCCAGTCTTCTGTGTGCCCAGGAGGGAGTCTCTCATTTGGTATCAGCCATTGGTTGAGGCTCTGGGTTTGAGCCTGCCACTTTTGGACTCTCACTTGCTGAGGTGTTCCAACAAGTATCTCTGTAGATCTTAGAAAACTATTTCTAGATTTAAGTCATTGACGTGCTGGCTGATACCCAAACAGGGGATGAGCTGGAGATGTCTCTGCCTTGGTCCTTTCACTATTGGCTGCTACTTCCCGGCGGATGCCAGGTGGTGCAATACCGGCAAAGCAGTGTAATTTCTCCAGTGGTGTGGGGCACAGACACCCTGTGATAATGTGGCACGTCTCATTAAGAGCCACATCTACTGTTTTAGCATGCCCACACTGGGCATGCATACTCAGCAGCAGAGTAGCACAGCGCAAGGGCAGATGTCTTCACTGTATCTGGTTGTGATCCCCAGGTTGTGCCAGTCAGCTTTCGTATGATATTGTTTCTAGCACCCCTTTTTTTGCTTGATATTCAGGCAGTGCTTCTTGTAGGTAAGAGCATGGTCCAGAGTAACTCCCAGGTATTTGGGTGTGCTGCAATGCTCCAGTGGGATTCCTTCCCAGGTGATCTTCAGAGCTCGGGATGCTTCTCCGTTCTTGAGATGAAAGGCACATGTCCGTGTTTTAGATGGGTTGGGGATCAGCTGGTTTTCCCTGTAATAGGCAGTAAGAGCACCTAGAGCTTCTGAGAGCTCCCTGCTTGAGCAGTAATGGTCCTCCCTCCCACGAAGTGAGGTCGAACCATTCATTCCATTCATTTTCACCAGGTGCTGAAATGCTTCTAGGAAAGGGTCGAACGAATACCGGAAGTTGCATGTGTTTATATTTTTCCCTTCCTCTTTGTGGAAGGGAGGAGAGACGCTTGGACCCAGCGCGCGCGCACCTGCAGTGCATGCCGGGACTTGGCGCGCGCGGGGCTGCCATGCCTGTCCCGTGAAGGCGCCTCTTGTCCTCTTCCTTCTCTTTCTGTCCTTCTTCTTTTCCCGCCGCCATGCCGGCCGCCCTCAACCCGGCTGGGGGCGCCCCGGCCTCGCAGGAGACGCTGGAGAACGCGGGGCGCCACATCGACCGCCAACTCCAAGAAGACCGCTGCTACCCGGACCTCTCCGAGCTGCTCTCGGTGTCCGCGCCTAGTAAGGAAGGAAGGAGCAGGGCCTAGCTCGATTTGTGAAGCATCTACAGCAGGCCTGGGCCAACTTGGGCCCTTCCTCCGGGTGTTTGGGACTTCCACTCCCACCATGGTGGGAGTGGAAGTCCAAAACACCCGGAGGGAGGGCCCAAGTTGGCCCAGGCCTGCTCTACACTTGGTTTTGTGGCTGTGTGGAAGGATCCAGTGCAGTTTGACATCACTTTAATTGCCACAACTCTGTTCTAAATATTTATTTATTATTTCGTGTACTTCTACCCTGCCCTTCTCAACCCCCAAGGGGGGACTCAGGGCGGCATACAAAAAGGCACATCTTGGTGCCCACACAAATACAATAGCATATAAAAACAGCAATTAAATGGTCAACAATATATCTCACAATCGATAGCCAATCTCAGACACAGTGTTCGCCAACTCCAGTCCATATTTCGTTCCACATTGTCCATTCCTCTCCGTCGTCATCTGCCAGATTGCCCAAACGCCTGGTCCCACATCCATGTTTTTAATTTCTTTCTGAAAGAAAGGAGGGATGTTGGTGATCTAATTTCCCCGGGGAGTGAATTCCATAGGTGAGGGGCCACCACTGAGAAGGCCCTGCTCCTCGTCCCCGCCAATCTCACTTGTGACAGAGGCGGGGCCGAGAGCAGAGCCTCCCCAGAGGATCTCAGACTCGAGGTGGGATCTAAAGGGAGATGCGTTTAGACAGATACGCTGGGCCGGAGTCGTAAAGGGTTTTGTAGGTCAAAACCAGCACTTTGAATTGTGCTCGGAACTGGATCAGCAGCCAGTGGAGCTGACACAACAGGGGGGTGGTATGCTCCCTGTATGACGCCCCGGTGAGCAATCTGGCCGCCGCCCGTTGGGCTAATTGAAGTTTCCGAACAGTCTTCAAAGGCAATCCCACATAGAGCGCGTTGCAGTAATCTATTTGGGATGTAACAAGAGCGTGGACCACCGTGGCCAGATGGCTGTGTGGAAGGGTCCAGTGCAGTTTGACATCACTTTAATTGCCACAACTCTGTTCTAAGTATTTACCCTGCCCAGTCTGGTGATCTGGAAAATAAATAAGAAATAATAATAATAAGCTTTCTTTATACCTTGCCACCATCCCCCCCCCCCTCCACCATCTCCCCCGTAGGAGCTTTTGGTGGCGCAGTGGGTCAAACTCTTGTGCTGGCAGGACTGAAGACCCATCAGGTTGCAGGTTCGAATCCAGAGAGAGCGTGGATGAGCTCCCTCTATCAGCTCCAGCTCCTCATGCGGGGATATGAGAGAATAATAATAATAATAATAAACTTTATTTATACCCTGCCACCATCTCCCCAATGGGGACTCGGAGTGGCTTACATGAGGCCAAGCCCAGACAATAATTACATAAAATAAAACCGAAAATGCAAACAATAAACAACAACGTAATTACATAAAACAAATGAAAACATAGCAATATAAAATTAGAAAGGCACAATCACAATGACAATGGGTGGGCTACATGTAATAGATAAAAGAAAGGCTGATTAAAAACTGATTTAAACTCTTGTGCTGGCAGGACTGAAGTCAGGTTGCAGGTTCGAATCCAGGGAGAGCGTGGATGAGCTCCCTCTTTCAGCTCCAGCTCCTCATGCGGGGACATGAGAGAATAATAATAATAAACTTTATTTATACCCCGCCACCATCTCCCAAATGGGGACTCTGAATGGCTTACATGAGGCCAAGCTCAGACAATAATTACATAAAATAAAACCAAAAATGCAAACAATAAACAACAACATAATTACATAAAACAAATGAAAACATAGCAATATAAAATTAGAAATGCACACTCACAGTGACAATGGGCGGGCTACATGTAATGGATAAAAGAATGGCTGATTAAAAACTCAGGCGAGATAAGAAAGAAACAAGCCTCCCACAAGGCTGATAAAACATCTGGGTGTCCCCTAGGCAACATCCTTGCAGATGGCCAATTCTCTCACATCAGAAGCGACGTGCAGTTTCTCAAGTCACTCCTGACATGACAAAAAAAAAAATCTCCCCCAAAGGGGACTCGGGGCGGCTTACATGAGGCTACGTCCAGTAATCATAACAGCAAAATATCATCACAATAAAATAAGTAAAATATAAGAATAAAATAAAAATTACAAAATAACAAAGTGAAAATTCAAACACAATGGGCGGGCCAGAAGTATGACATGAAATGATAAAACACTAGGTAAGATAATGAAAAAGGTATATATGTAAGAGAGGAACTCGTAGGAGATGGAAAAGTGGAGACAGGCCTTCCAAAAAGGGGGGGAGTGCAGTATGAGGACAACATTATGGGAGAAACAACAGGAAAGAAGTGTGTGGTCACTCTCCAAAAGCACATCAGAAGAGCCAAATTTTTATATCCTTGAAGGCTTCTAGGGTGGGGGCTTGCCTAATCTCACCAGGTAGCGAATTCCACAGCCTCGGGGCCACAGCGGAGAAGGCTCTCTCCCTCATTTCTACAAGCTGTGCTTTGATGGAGGAAGGGACGAAAGGAGGGCCTCCCCTGAGGATTGGCGGGATCGTGTAGGTTTGTAGTAGGAGATGCGGTCACGAAGGTAGATGGGTCCCAAACCGTTCAGGGCTTTAAAGGTGATAACCTGCACTTTGAATTGGAACTGGAAATTAAATAGCACCCAATGGAGCTCCTTAAACAGGGGGGTTGACCGCTCCCTGTAATTCACCCCTATTAGTAATTAGAAAGTGTTGGTTTCTAATATATGTAATTTCTTTATACTTGTGAGTAAACAGTATTACTTGTTGTTTCTTTGTCAGTGTTGATGTAGTGATTGTCTGGTTTGCATATTCTGGAACATGCAACATATAATTGTCCTTCTTTAGGGGTCCTTTTTCAAATCTATGATACTGTATCTGGTGTGTGTGTGTGTGAATCATATATATCTATTTATATCTTTGCCTGGATGACTTTTTGTCAGGAGGGCTTTGATTATGTTTTCTTGCCCTGGTGAAGGAAGTTGGACTGGATGGCCTTAAGGCAGTATTTCTCAACCTGGGGGTCAGGAACCCAGGGGGGGAGGTCATGAGGGGGTGTCATAAGGGTAGCCGAAGACCATCAGAAAACACAGTAATTTTTGTTGGTTATGGGGGTTCTGTGTGGGAAGTTTGGCCTAATTCTATCGTTGGTGGGGTTCAGAATGCTCTTTGATTGTAGGTGAATTATAAGTTCCAGTAAGTACAACTCGCAAATGTCAAGGTCTGTTTCCCTCAAACTCTTATCTGTGTTCATATTTAGGCATGTGGGGTATTCGTACCAACTTTGTTCTAGAGATCCTTCATTGTTTGAGTCCACAGTGCTCTCTGGATGTAGGTGAACTACAGCTCCCAAACTCAAGGTCAATGCCTACCAAACCCTTCTAGTGTTTTCTGTTGGTCATGGAGAACTGTGTGCCAAGTTTGGGTCAATCCCATCATTGGTGGCTTTTTAAATTCTCTTTGATTGTAGGTGAACTATAAATCCCAGCAACTACAATTCCCAAATGACAAAATCAATTTTTTGAGTGATGGTCACTCGTTGGCCTGATAGGTGTATTGTGTCCAAATTTGGTGTCAATTCATCCAGTGCTTTTTTAGTTATGTTAATCCCACAAACGAACATTACATTTTTATTTATATAGATTTATTTATGATGTTTCTACCCCGTCTTTCTCACCCCAGAGGAGACTCAAGGCGGCTTTACATACAGGCAATGATTCGATCCCTTAAAACACAATATACATTTAAATAAATATTAGAATAGAATTTAAAATCACATTTAAAACAATCAAAACATTTTAAAACAATACATTCAGAGTTAAACACATAATCCACGAGCATAATCCTGGCTGGATGGCCATTGCACATTGCTCCAAGTCTGTCTATTGCAAAGGTTCTCTAAAGGCGTGGTAACAAAGCCACATTTTCACTCTCTTGTGGAAGGTCAGGAGGGAGGGGATTGATCTAATATACCTGGGGAGGGCGTTCCACAACCAAGAGGCCACCACTGAGAAGACCCTGTCTCTCGTCTCCACCAATCGCGCCTGCGAGGGAGGCGGGAAAGAGAGCAGGGCGTTCTCAGCCGATCTTAAGCTCCGTGGTGGTTCATAGGGAGAGATCCGTTCAGACAGGAGGGAGGGGATTGATCTAATATCCCTACGGGGGGAGTTCCACAACCGAGAGCCTACCACTGAGAAGATCCAGTCTCTCGTCTCCACTAATCGCGCCTGCGAGGGAGACAGGAGTGAGAGCAGGACCTCCTCACATGATCTTAAGCTCTGAGATGGTTTATTGTCATATATTGGGAATGGTTTTTGCAGGGTTAGAGATTTGACGTAAGTAAAACTGTCCATGCATTTTTCTTTGTTTATGTCTCTTTGTCATTCCACTTTTTCCCACAATTACAGGTCTTCCCACAGTTTCTGGAATGGCAGATACGGATTATCCGTTACAAGGATCTGATCTTCTTTCAATTCCAAATCTGCCTGAAATAAGCTCAATACGAAGAGTTCCCCTGCCTCCTGAACTGGTTGAACAATTTGGACGTATCCTGATTATGATAATACTGGAGGGGAATCTGTTGTTTGTCTCAAGGCTGGGTGACAGGGGTCAAAGAAATTATGCTGCCTTGCATTTGTTTAGGCTATTCCCCAGGATCCCCCAAATTTAACCATTATTCATACTGACAAACACCACATTCTAATAGAAGAAATTGGGAACCTTTGTGTGTTGAGAAGCAATACATGAATATCGTCAATATTAGTCACATGATGTCACCATAGTTTGGAGTTGTTTTGAACATACCTAATATCAAGTAGTGCAGTAGTCTAACATGCTTCACATGTGAAAGACCATGATTAATGGCCATTATCTCCAGATGAGTTTGGAAAATATCCTGTCACCATGGAAATCCACTGCTAGTCAGAACATAGACTACTATGTTAAATGAACCAGTGTTCTCACTTAGCAAAATATGATAAAACACTATCCTGTCTAATTTCAATCTATTTTCTTAGTTGCCTTTGGAATCTCCCCTATTTCTTAGATATATTATTGTATTCTCTATTCTCGCTTCCAATTCTAAATACTTGGTGGAACCTGCAGCATTATTTCTCTGTAGTGTATAGTCTGCAGCATTGTTTTTCTGGGGTAGAGCCACTTTTGTCTCCACACATGTGTAGAAACATGCACATGTTTCCACCTCAGACTGGAGACAGTATAGTAATGATTGTGATGACACAAGTTAATGTAGTGATGGATTTGGGGGGAAGAGGGGAGAGGCAGCTCCCTGCTCACTGAAGCATTGCATTTTGACCCTTCATTTGTTTTCAGTCTTACACTTTTGGCATGCTGGTTCTTCTGTTTGAAAACAAACATTGGCAACTAGCATTGACCTACACAGATTTATTTTATTTATAGTGTCAGAAACAGATTGAGAGTACAGTTATAATGTATTTAAAAAGACACAAAGTTTAAAACTTTGTATTATACTAAATGTGCTTTGACCAGAAGTGGGCCACTTGGAGTTCCTCTGGTGTCACTGAGAAGGTACTCCATTGTGCATGTGGCAGGGCTCAGACTGCATTGTAGTAAGTGGTCTGTGGTTTGCTCTTCTCCACACTTGCATGTCGTGGACTCCACTTTGAAACCCCATTTCTTAACGTTGACTGCATCTCGTGGTGCCAAAGTGCAGTCTGTTCAGGACCTTCCAAATCGCCCAGTCTTCTGTGTGCTCAGGAGGGAGTTTCTCATCCAGTATCAGCCATGGATTGAGGCTGCAGGTTTTAGCCTGCCACTTTTGGACTCTCACTTGCTGAGGTGTTCTTGCGAGTGTCTCTGTGGATCTTAGGAAACTATTTCTCAATTTAAGAAGTTGGCTTGCTGGCTGATATCCAAACAGAGGATGGGATGGAGATGTCAATGCCTTGGTCCTTTCACTACAGGCTGCTACTTCTTGATGGGTGTCAGGTGGTAAAGTACCAACTAAACAGTATAATTTCTTCAGCAGTTGTAGGGCGTAGATATCCTGTGGTAATTAGGCATGTCTCATTAACATGGTGAAGTGTATTCCACACTGGGCATGCGTATTCAGCCTCAGAGTAGCAAAGCATGGGCAAATTGTTGGAATGTGTTCTTGAAGGCTATTCTAATATCTACCGCTACACAGATCCTTGAGGGTAGACATTAGGTTGTTCATCAGTGTGTGTGTGTGTGGGGGGGGGGGGGGTATTTGGAACATCTCACTGGTACTTCTGTATGTATGGTAATTTTCAGACAAGTCTTTACAATACAGTGGGACTTATGAAGTACAATGTAAGCATTTGGTGTGTTGTAAGTACATGGTATGTACTATATTTTCCAAACCTGTACTTGAAGCTTAGTAAGTATAAACTTTTCACAAGTTTGCATGTACATGCAGGCTATTATATCTTCAATACCCCAATTTTTACATTTCTTTCTTTTCTCTGTCATGAGTTCTTCCTTGGCTAAAACTCATGCCTGGTTAACAAATAATTCTTACAAAAAGTTTGATTTAAAGCCTTTGATCATGGGATTTCCAAGCATGTAAGAAATTGCTTTTTCCCCTCTAGGCAGATTTGTTAAACATTTACATTTTATTTTATGCTCACATGGCAGTTTCACAGTTCAAGGCCATCTTCAACCATCCCAGCCCACTACATGTGATATTTCAGACTTGTATATTTTTAATTTTGTGTTTTTGTTCCTTAAATCTGGCTACTTCAGACATGCAGTGTAATTGTATGATGGGAGTGTTCCCTGAGATAAGCAGAGCATGGCTGACCATCGACAATGACATTTTCATGTGGAACTATGAAGATGGGTATGTTATTATAGAAGTAATTTAGAAAACACTGACATAAAGCCAATATTTATTTCCCCCTTAGCCTAGAACAATTGAATCATTGGAATGTACATGTCTGGTATGTTACAAAGTTCTCATTAATTCAATAGTTCTACTTTAGTTGGTACTAAAAATTGGGTGTAGATTAGGCAATCCTCCTTTTTCTTATAACTGATCTGTTCATTTAATTATTAATTGCCAATATTTGTAATTCCTCCCTCTGCGGTTTGGCATCCCACCTGTTTCATACGAAAACGTAAATACTGTATTTTGATTCTGTGTATTGTTAGTGTGTGCTTTTAATTATTGCACACAACTTTGAAATCATTAGAATCAAATGCTTTATCAATATATGTAAGTAACGATAAGTAGAATGCTTATGGTGCTAAATGTAAAATTCAGAGGCTGTATAAGAATCAGATTGTGGTTTTAAGAAATTTCAGATAAAATGCTTGAGAAAGTATTGTGTGTTTCAAAAAATGGACCTGATCTGAAAGTTTGATATCTCTGCAACTATACACTGTCCATGAATGAAACTCTTACCACTTAAAACTCTTGCCACAGACAGGCCCTAGACTCTGTCATTTGCAAGATGGCGATCCCAAAACATAAGGTCTAATGACATACTTTATACTCCATTTGAGGAATTGTTTTTTTAGATTTGTTTCTGGCTTCATAACTTGATAACTCATTAAACTATTTGCAACTTTTTGTGGAATGTTGACATGTTACCATCATGAAATATGCTTTGAAATTGGGTCCATCATTTTGAAACACCCTATATTATGTATTCATTACTGCTTTTTATGAGACTGTTTTATTGGTTGAATGTTTTGTATCATTTATCTGAATTTGTTTCATTTATTGTTGTATTTTTATAGTATTGATTGTTTGCTTTTTATGTTGTGAGCCTCCCTGAATACCCTGGGGAGATAGGGTGGCATAGAAATAAAGTTTCACTTACTTACTTCATTATCTTATCTCTTAGATATTAATACACCTTTTTGTTGTTTGTGACAGGGGAGATCTTGCTTATTTTGATGGTCTTAATGAAACCATTCTTGCTGTGGGACTAGTGAAACCAAAAGCAGGTAAAAAGCCATAGAGGAAAATGTCTAAATCCTAATTATTCTTATAACAAGCCATGTTTCATAGCTGTCAGGAGTTGTCACTGCGACATATCTGAGGTCTAATAAACGAGTTTCTCCTTTCTTGCATCTCGAAAGATGAATGCTTGAGAGGCTTGCAGAATATTTTGCATATTAAGCAAGTATCTGGTATAATGACAATTTGCTTTCCTAATACACAGGAATTTTTCTGCCACATATACGTCATCTGCTGGTTTTGGCTACACCTGTGGATATAGCGATTCTAGGACTTAGCTATGCTACATTTCAAGCAGGTAATGATAAATCTTGTGTCTTATGTGCATTCATGTAGAGGTGAACCCATGGAATAGATAGATTAATGGAGATTGACTGCACTTTCTTCCTCTACAAAAAAATAAAGAAGAAAGGGGGGGGGGGAGGTCAGGAAGGCTGGAGGGCACCAAAAGACAGGATAAAGAGGAAGGAAAGGAAGTTGCATATGTGCACACATGCACAGTGGTAATATGAAGGAAGTCTTCCTCACACCCTGTTCTCAGCCCTCTGGTGTGGTTCCTGGCATCATGAGTAAACCAGTTGCCAGTCCTGTGGTCATAATGGCACAGAGGCTTTATCGAATTTCCTGATCATTGAGCAGGGTTGCTGTAACGATGCCAGTGATGACCTGTTAAAGCTGCACATCGTGAAATCTCTTAAGAAAAAAAAGATTATCACACTAAACTTAAAAGAGTAGGTTTAGTGTGTGCGTCCCATTTCTTCAAATATCAGCCTTGTCTATTGCCTTGTAAATGTGAATATTTTGAAGAGTAAGTATAGAGCAGGCATGGGCAAACTTATTTATTTATTTACATTATTTCTATCCCGCCCATTTCAGCCCGAAGGCGACTCAGGGCGGTATTCCTAACTTGGGGGTCAGAGGGAGGGTTTCTCCCCAAAATTCCCCTTCCTTTTCTCTTTTAGAGACACAAAGTGAAGGAAAGATGGGAAACTTTTGGTTCCCAAAAGGGTTGACTTTGGTCAGGGTGAGATGTTGGACGGGACAGGAAAAGTGTATCCATGAGATCCCAGTATTACCTATTCGCGATATAGAATCCTAGAATCCAAGGGCCATCCAGTCCAACCCCCTGCCATGTAAGAAGGCACAATCAAAGCACTCCTAATAAACAGCCTCTGCTGAAAGCCTCCAGCCTATACCACTCTCCAAGAGTTGTTACTTTCAGGAAGTTCTTCCTAATCTTTTCAGTCAAATTTCTTTCTCTGCCATCTGAAACCATTGCTCCCTTGTGCCCTAGTCTCAAGGCAGGAGAAAGTCAGTTTTCCCCCTCCCTCCTCCTCAATGGGACACCCTTTTAAATCTTGAAACATGGTTCTCATGTTCCCTCTCCACCTTCTCTTCTTCCAGCTAAACATCCCCCAGGAGGAAAGGAGAAAGGAAAAAAAGAAGGAGGAAGAGAAGGATAGATGAATGGATGGATGGAAGGAAGGAAGGAAAGACAAAAGGAAAGGAAGGAAGGAGAAAGGGGAGAGGGGAGGAAAAAGGGAAGGATGGAAGGAGAAAGGGAGGGAAGGAGGAAAGAAAGAGAGAAGGATGACATGAGAAAAAAGCCCAAGGGCTGCATCTGGCCCCTAAGCGTGGGTTTTTTGCCCATACCTGGTGTGCATTCCACTTTAAATACTGTGGCTTCCTCCTGCAGTTTTCTGGGGTTTATGGTTTAGGGAGGGAGGCTTCAAATTCTCAGCCAGAGTGGTCCTGGGTCTCATTAAACTACAAGCGCCAGAATTCTGCTGGAGGCAACTACAGAATTTAAAGTGGGATGCACAGTCTATACTTACTCTTGAAAATACATTAACAAGGCAATGGACAAGGCTGGTGTTTTAAGAAAATCTTTCACTGTTGGCATCTTTCTTTTATTTGTTCATTTGAAATTAATATTTGGTAATAATGTGACATTTAAAAATTACAGAACTTGGGAGACCTTTTAGATTAACTGAGTGTGATCATAGACTATACTTTTATTTTTTCTGGAGATGTGTATGTGTTTAGCAGAGACCTTTTTCTTGATTGAAAGTGACCATGCCTGCTGTCTGTTACAGTGAAATTCTTAATTAGTTTTACTAGGTGATAATAATGCTTAAGATTTCCTAATACACAAATAATTGATCTAGGTTTTTCTCGTTACTGGAAAAGATTTTAGTTGGAGTTACCATTTCTTTCATTTTAATGTGTTTTATAATTAAAACAACAATAACATTTATTTTATCAGGTTCTGGATCATTGAATGATAGTATGTCTGGTGGAATGCAACTTCTTCCAGACCCCCTCTACACAATCCCTACAGATAACACCTATCTATTGACTGTAGCATCTACTGAAAATGGACGTATATTTCTTGCTGGCAAAGATGGTTGTTTGTACGAAGTTGCTTACCAGGCAAGTGAAATTTATTAGAAATTGGGTTTGATGTATGTGGTAGAATGCACAGTCTTCATTGTCTCAGGTCCTCCATTTTTATATTGTCACTTTAAAAATGAATTTAGTGGTTTTAAGGGCCACAGTGGGAGCCCCCGGTGGCGCAGTGGGTTAAAGCTGAGTTGCTGAGCTTGTTGATCGAAACGTCGCAGGTTTGATTCCGGGGAGCGGCGTGAGCTTCCGCTGTCAGCCCTAGCTTCTGCCAACCTAGCAGTTTGAAAACATGCAAATGTGAGTAGATCAATAGGTACCGCTCCGGCGGGAAGGTAACGGCGCTCCATGCAGTCATGCCGGCCACATGACCTTGGAGGTGTCTACGGACAACGCTGGTTCTTCGGCTTAGAAATGGAGATGAGCACCACACCCCAGAGTCAGACATGACTGGACTTAATGTCAGGGGACTACCTTTAACTTTACCTACCAAAGGGCCACAGTGGAAAAAAGCATAAGTTTTGTATAAGCAGTTTCATTGTAGTGAGAAACAGGAAACTGGAAAGGCAAATAATTAAGGTGTAATTTTTAATCTACCATCTCTGTTTCTTACAATTTGGGTGGAAAATTGCTAGGGCACTGGAACCAAATGACAGTTATCATTTGGCATACTCTACTCTAATCTGCCTTCTTTTAAGCATCAAATTTATTGACACACAGGTGGGCAAAATAAAATAATTAACGGGCTTGCAATGCTTTTTTTATTTTCATGGTTTTTTCTTCTTCTTTCTTCAAGGCCGAGGCAGGCTGGTTTAGCCAGCGATGTAGAAAAATCAATCATTCAAGGAACCGTATTTCTTTCCTTGTTCCATCATTTATTCCGTTCACATTCTCGGAAGATGGTAGGTGATGAAAATTCCACAGCTAAAATACTAACTATAAACCTTAGAAGTATATGCTTTGGATAAAATGTTACATATGCCCATTTGACACTTTCAGATGTTTTTATTTCAAAACATCAATCTTTAGGCTGTTGTTTTAGCTTTCATTCAAGTACCAACTCACTAAACCAGGAGAGGGAAATGGGTCTGAATTAGTGGAATTAAACCCTGTCACACTTGCTTTTCTGAGCATTATGTAATGGTGTGGCATCTCCATACCATCTTAATGCTGCTGACTCACCCAGCAGTTTGACTCAGTATATCTGTCTTTACTCCCTCGACCTTCCCTACATCCAGAAACCACAACAAGAAGCAAGCAAGATATGTTTTTAAAGTCATGTCTTGTTTTGGCAGCTTCCAGGGGACAGTTGTCATCACCATGTCCTTCCAGGAGCAAGCATTCAAAAAAGAAAACCCCTTTTAAAAACTGGCAACTGTGTTGCTCCCCTGTTGCTAACATGCAGGGGACTAGACCTGCTATTCATTCCACTGGGGGATGGAGCGTACAGCAGGGTAATAGTCTTCCAAGATCCTGCAAGGAACCAGTACAGCCACCACTTAGCCACCACTAAGTGGCAATTGCCACTTAGTACCTTGGGGGTGGGATCCAGACAGGTCTTCTACACAGATAATAAACTTGCCTTGAAAGATAATCTCCTGTTTCTTTTTTGAAGTATCAACATTACCAAGAAACATCCATAGGCAGAAGTGGAGACTCTCAAATGCTTGATACTATTTCTCGTATAATAATAGTTACTCGAGTATAAGCCTAGTTTTTCAGCCCCTTTTTAAGGCTAAAAAGCTCCCTTCAGCTTATACTCAAGGTTATTTATTATTTTATTCTGTTATTAGTATTATTTTTATTACATTTATTATTTTACTGTATTTATTATTATTACATTTACATAATTCTATTCTATTATTATTATTAGATTTATTATGTTACTTTGTGTATTATTATTAGATTTATTATTTTACTCTATTATTATTACATTTATTATTTTGCTCTTATTATTGGTATTATTCAAAAACATTTAACCTACTGATGCCTCAATTAATATAATTTTATCAGTATCTATTTTTATTTTGAAATTTACCAGTAGCTGCTGCATTTCCCACCCTTGGCTTATACTTGGCTCAATACGTTTCCCCAGGTTTTTTGTGGTAAAATTAGGTGCCTTGGCTTATATTCGGGTTGGCTTATACTCGAGTATATGTACATTGTCCAATATTTAAATAATAATTCTGCTGGTTGTAAATTTGAAAGTGTTTAGAGAAGAAAATGTATGTTCTGGTAGTCTAAGCAATCTCCATTTTGAATCTCTCAAGTCTTTTTCTCAGTGTGGTCTCCACACAGTCTTTAAACAAACAATTTTCATTTTTTACATTGACTTTATAGATCCCATTGAACAAATTGCCATTGACAATTCCCGGAACATTTTGTACACACGCTCTGAGAAAGGTGTGATACAGGTATGACCTTTATATGTTTTGATTCACAATTGTTCACAATTCTATCACTACCTTAATGGACTCTTTTTTAATAACAATGGCTTTGCAGAACTTTTTGCTATAAAGTACCTCATAACTATAGTAAAAGAAAGAAATCTTTAATCCAGCTTTATGAGTAGTTAAGTTGTAATTGGCTACACTTTGCCCTGCACTCTTTTATTCCTTTGACTATTCCAGAATGAGATTATCCCTTTCTATTAGCTCAGTAGTTCCCAACCTTTTGTTGACCAGTGGCCACTTTGACCAGGAACACTTTCCAACATTAGTACCAAAAGGGTTACAAATCCAGTTTTGGTCAACTTTAGATTTTGCTTGGTTATTTGGGGTGCTGATTAAGAAAATTGGATTGGATAGACCACATCAGCTCTAGTTTCCGATACAGAACATATACCATCCAGTAGTCATTGGGAACCACTGTATTAGATGGTAGTTCTCTTTCTCGTGTTTACGCATAAATCCCATTGAAACTGATATGCATTTTATGGAAAATTGGCTGCTGCAGTGTGTCTTCTTCATCAAGTACATTTGCTGTAACTTCTTTCACTCTACACCTTGTCACCTTATAATTTCTTATGTCCGTTCATCCTTGTTGTTACTAATTTTCAGGCCTCTCCTGTCCATTAGCTTTAGGATGTTCATTTTTCTGTTATTACTAATTCTCCCTATTGTGGGACCCTCTCTCTGCCGCCTCTGGCTCTGTATGCTCTCCAGGCTCTTCCCACCATTCAGTCAAAGAGAGTTTCATTCTCTCCCCTATTCAACTTGGAATGGACTGCAGTTGCTGTCTTTTTTGTTGGAAACTAATGTATACTTGCATATGTGACTTAGACATTGCTGCACGGAACAGAGCTAGTCTGAATGTACTGTAAACCCACTAAAACAATATAATTAAATTGCAGGTTTATGATTTAGGTTCAGATGGCCAGGGGATGGTGAGGGTTGCTTCTGTTTCCCAGAATGCAATTGTGTCTGCAGCTGGAAGAATTGCCAGGTAAACTGACAGCGCTAAGAAATTCTCATTGGGGAGCTGTTGCATTATGTTATGTGAGATTATTTTGTATATTTTATAGAGAATTTTCAAACACATTAATCAGTATTTTGGTTTTCTTTTAGGACCATAGATCGGTCTGTGTTTAAACCTATTATTCAGATTGCAGTGATAGAGAAGTCTGAATCTGTAGACTGTCAGTTGATGGCAATCACTCATGCAGGTAAGAACTCAGTGTTTTTTTCTTGATTCTTAACAGGGACACCCAGTTTTGTAAGGCTTATAAAACCTTTAGTCCCCCACCATGGTGGTTTTTTGTTCTTTTCTTTCTTTTCCCCACTCTACTCTATTTCTTTGTTTGTTTGTTTCCCAGTGCATTTTTTTACTCTATTTACCTTTGTCTTCAATCCCCTCTACTCTTACCATGCAGCAAAACCACTCACTATTACCTCTATATGTTTGAAGAGTTCAGGTGCATTGCTAATGCACCATTTAGGGCTTTCTAGGGATTCTCTAGTTCTGATTAGGAAAGTCTTGTCACCTCTGGTTCTGATTAGAACAGTCTGTGACCAAATATGGTACTGTAAGCGATAAGACTTTTAAATTACTATTTTATTCATATATAAGTCTAGAAATTTTAGTCAAAAACTGACTCAACTAATTCATGAGTCAGTGTACGTACTGTGCCTTACCTTGGATAAAAAGAACAATTTATTAGGAGCTTTCCATAAAAGGCAAAAGTTTAGTTCATCCTGGAAGAACCTAAAAAGAAGCACCAACATGTTCTCCTCTCTATTGTGGTACTGCTTCAGATCTTTTTGAATGCCTTGTTGGGAAATTGGTGATAGTGGCAGCCAGGGGTGTCTGGCCCTTAGGCATCACTGTTGCTTTCCCATCACTGAGGAATAATCCTCAACTCACCCAACTTGGCTTATCAAAAACAGTAATTTTGCTTCTAAATCCTGCCCTTGATTTATACACGAGGTCAGTTTATACCCAAGTGGTAATTAAAATTAGATAATCCATTTCAAAATGGATCTCAATGTGCGTCCTCATAGAGTTCCCTATCTACTTCATGATCCGAATGCTCCATCTTCTTTTCACTGAAAGATACGGGTGTGTTTTCTCTGAATTTGAGGCTGTTTTTCTGTCTGTAAAAGTGATAACTAGTATTGCACAAAGTCCCTCCCAGAAAAAAATCTGTTTGGCTTTCTTGTTTTGATTTTTTTAATAGAATGACTTAGTTCAGTATCTGAATAGAATGTTGGGTGAGTGGGCTTATTAACAAAAGACCCTCATAAATGTGCAGCAGAGTGACTTATTAGCAGCAGTGTCATTCAGTACCAGTACCCCAAAGTGATAAAAAGAACAAAAACACAGAGATCAATGTTATATCTTCCATAGGAGGCTTTTCTTTATCATAAAATAATATGGTTGCACTATTTACAAGAACAAGGTTTCCACACCACAAATAAAGTTCTTTATACTTTCTTCTTTGCTTCCATGCTGGGCTTCTTTCTCATGCAGATAAACAGCTTTGCTCTCACAGAGCCTCATCTCACACCGAAGTTACACAGGGACTTCACACAGTAATCTTTTACATACAGCAGCCTTCACACTGGTGCTTTTCACACAATGGGCTTCAACCTGGGGCTTTTGTCACACTGAGAGGCTTCTCATACAGAGGCCTCTCTCACTCTGACAGCTCTCTCAGACTGACACCTCTCTCACACTGAGGCAAACTAACACTGAGGCCTACTAAGACTACAAACACAGCATCTTTTGCTGAGTCATTGCATCCATTTAACCCTTTCAGTGCTTGATTCACATTTTTGTAATTAAAAATACCTAGTTCATTTTAAATATTTCTGGCATAGAATATTCTTTTTAAAGGCTTTCTATCAAATATGCTCATACTTTAGCAGGCAATCTCAATGTTTTTCCCCATAGGTGTGCGGATGTATTTCAGTGTATGCTCATTTAAGCAGGCTTCTGCTCGTCCATCATCTTTGATGTTGATTCATGTCCGCCTACCCCCAGGATTTTCTGCTGTTTCTAATGTTGAAAAGCCATCAAAAGTGCATCGAGCCCTTTATACAAAAGGTAATTCATACAACAATATTTTTGTTGTTTGTTTAAGGCTCCCATGGCCATGATTATTTCACTATCCTTCTCAACAGAGAGTAACGAGTTTGATTGTATGATTTGGAGTTTTCACAATTTGATACAACATTATTCCCTTTTCAGGTATTCTGCTAATGGCAGCTTCAGAAAGTGAGGACAATTACATCTTGTGGTGTATTAATCATGATTCGTTCCCTTTCCAAAAGCCATTGATGGAAACACAGGTAATTATTTAAATGTTGGTATGTGGTATTGAAAGCAGAAATCATGGGTGGTCTTCAGTCATCCTCTACTTAAACATAGAAAGCTAACTTTCTCTGAGTCAGTCCCTTGACGCCAATATCCAATTTTGTCAACAGTGACTGACAGTGAAAGGTTTCAAAGCGTTCAAGCATAAATGAACCATACCTGGAGATGCCAGGGAATTGAAGCTGGGATTTCCTATAGGCAAAGCTTCTATATTCCACCTTGTTTTAGTGCCTGTTCCTTTCATGTTGCAAGGAAAACCATAGCCATAACACAAGTCGTGTCTAGTTTTTAGCCTTTTTAAATAGCAGTACACATTTTGATGCTGATCTTTTTTAATGCAACTGTTAACTAGATTTATAGAACCATGTATATTATAAAAGGACTGCACAGAGAATGGAAGGCAGCTAGCAAGAGTGTTTTGGCATTATTTTAGCATAGTGTGGGCTTTAGGTCCTTAAATAAATGCTGACATGTAGACATGTAGTATAGACCCATGTATATTATAAAAGGACTGCACAGAGAATGGAAGGTAGAGGTGCAAGCAGCTAGCAAGAGTGTATTGGCATTATTTTAACATAGTGTGGGCTTTAGGTCCTTGAATAAATGCTGACATTTAGTATTTTTATTTCAGATGAAGACACCAGTTGATGGGCATTCCTGGGCTCTTTCTGAAATTGATGTACTGAAAACTCAGAAGATTGTAACACCACTGAATAAAGATCTGATTCCAGTAACAGACTACCCTGTAGTTGTGCAGCAACATATGGTACCGCCAAAGAAATTTGTCCTCCTTTCAGCACAGGTGTGTAGTACAAATGTTACTGTGAGGAGGTAGTCCTTTGTCTGATTCTGTGGCAGTGAATCCCATTGAACCACTAGTACGTTGTCCCTGGAGATGCTGGAAATTTGGAATTAGTGGGGCTTACTTCTGAATAAACTTAATTGGTATATAAAACACAAGGCTAGACAGTGAAGAAGGCATGTCAAATGTAATAACTGAAGTTACATTGTGAGAGCCTCCTAAATTTCATTCACTATTTTCTGCTTCATCCATATGCATAGGTCCACAGTCTTAAGCCATTCTTGAATATTGCCATTAACTTTTATGAATCCACCAAGACTGTGGCACAGCTGGCTGGGAGTCAACTGCATTAAGATCACTACTGACCAAAAGGTCATGAGTTTGAAGTCAGCCCGGGTCGGAGTGAGCTCCCAACCAAAATTGTGTAGCTTGTTGTTGACCTTTGCAGCCCAAAGACAGTTGCATCTGTCAAGTAGGAAATTTAGGTACCACTTATATGGAGAGACTAATTTAACTGATTTACGAGGCCATAAAAATCTCCAGGAAGTATGCAAAGAATCAGGAAAGTACTTTATCAGTGTCACAAATGGACGGTGAAGTGACAGCTCCCCTAGTGGCCAGAAGCTGGAATGTTAAATAGCCTCTGTCTGTCTATATATGTTGTGTGTCTATGGCATTGAATGTTTGCCATGTATGTATACATTGTAATCCACCCTAAGTCCCCTGCAGGGTGAGAAGGGTGGAATATAAATACTGTAAATAAATAAATAAATCCATTGAAAAGAAGTGATTCACAATACAAACGCATCTGCATTAATAATTTATTACATTGGCATGTATGTTTTTGTAACCTTTTGATGATTCTATTCCATTTTCTTTATTTAGAGTCATTTTTAGGAAAATATTTGTGCCTTTCATTTAAAGGGCTTGTACATTTGAACAATAGCTGATGAAATTGCCACAGCTGAGGTTCAAAACCTACCTGCGGACTTCCTGGACAGTTTGGACAGTTATGCTTTTTCATGCTTAGTTTTCCATTTTTGGTAAATATTTGTTTTAAAGGAAGGTTGTGAAAACTTTACAAGAAGTTGCAAGAAATGTAATTTTTGATGCCTTTCCTCCTTATAGGGGAGTTTCATGTTCCATAAACTCAGACCAGTAGATCAGCTGCGACATCTTTTTGTATGTAATGCAGGAAGTGATGGAGAAGATATTGAAAGATTTTTCAAACTGCACTCGGTGAGAATGTTCAATTTGCTCTAAAATAGATAAGAGATAATTATGCTTTGTTATTTGTTCATGAAGACTTCCTTTATGTGTTGTCAGTATTTGCCATTCATGTCATAGGCCAGTTTAGATGGCAATGTAACCAACCATAGTTGCAATCTGTTGTCTTGCAAGATGAGCCCTGTATGTTCCTGTTTTACTATGTGGATTGGAATACATGTTTCTTCAGTGCACTGTCTCAGGGCACATCATATACATGCAAAAAATTATTTGTTGTAGGTCAACCTGAAGTCCAAGCTTTTAAATAATTTCAATTGGCCCTTTTAGGCTAGGATGTTCTAGAATATTTAATCAGTATCTCACTACCTCCAGTAGAGCTGGAATAATTCTACCATCCTGCAACCCCTCCATGCACCATAAAAACCTGCTCCAGAGGTTTCCCAGATCTCCAAGATGTCATTTTTGGGTACTCGGCAAGGGATGATATGGGAAAATGCTGCTAGTTCACAGTTCTAATGGAGTAACATAAAACTCTCTAGATGTGTGGATAACAGTCACTGAATGAAAAAAAATGCTTCTGGTCAAACCACCTCATCATATACCTGGGTGTTGCAGGTATTACTGTGACCAGATATGTTTACTTCTAGACCAGTGGTTCTCAACCTGGGGTCCCCAAATGTTTTTGGCCTTCAACTCCCAGAAATCCTAACAGCTGGTAAACTGGCTGGGATTTCTGGGAGTTGTAGGCCAAAAACATCTGGGGACCCCAGGTTGAGAACCACTGGTCTAGATGGATTACTCCTTCAGATTGCTTTTGATTTTCTGGAATGTTCTTTGGAAATATCTAAAGCTAGAGTGGTCATTTTATGGTGTTTTTATTGATTTATTGTTTCAGGTAGAGCAGGCCTGTGCCACTTGCTTAATTCTTGCTTGCTCTTCTGCTGCATGTGACAGAGAAGTGTCAAGCTGGGCTACCCGAGCATTTTTCAGGTAAAATGGTTCATACCTGAATTGCATCTGGAAATGATATTTTAACTTCTGTTGCTTTCCAGCCCCGCCTAGATTGTGTTCAACTCTGGTTGGAGCATATAAATGGATAAAATCAACTTTGCAAAACT